>NC_136063.1:2063100240-2063727740 GCF_964261635.1 Lissotriton helveticus
CAGTGGCAAAATCATGATTGTATTTGGAGCAACAATTGGCTATGCCTAAAAAGGATTGCAGCATGGTTACATCCTGCCGGGGGACAAGTGGATTTCAATGCTCGCACTTTGTCCTAGTCAGGAGTCATTTCACCTTCAGAGAAAATATGCCCAAAGAATTTGACTTTCTTTTATGAAAATCACACTATTCTGCATTTAAAGTGAGACCGCAAATGCTGAAATTCGCAGAATATCAGCGTTTGTGATCGCAATTTTGCTTAGTGGTATGTATGAGGCAAATCTACGTGCAAAATAAGGAATCGCAAAATTTGCGATTCCTCATTTTGCGATTGCATTTAAGGAATCGCAAATTTTGTGATTCCTTAAATGCAATGTAAGAAGCACCAACAAAGTGCAATTTGGCCTTAAGGAATCGCAAATTACCACCAACTTCAAGTTGGTGGTAATTTGCGATTTCTTTGAAAAATGCACTTTTTTGCATTTTTCAAAGTGCAATGTGAAGCACATACATGCCCTTAGGGTATGTATGTGTGCCACATGTGCACCCATGCTTATTTCAGGGGTGCAACAGGGTGTCCTTTTGACACCCTTGCACCTTTGAAATTGCATTCTCAAGTTGCGATTGGCTAATTGCTAATCACAAATTGAGAATGTCTCCCCATTCATTTCTATGGGCCTCTTGGCCTACATATTCCTTAATTGCGAATCTCAAATTGCGATTCGCAATCAAGGAATATGTAGGATTCACAACATTTTTTGCAAATCCAACATACATAGCATTTTGGGATTCTCAAATAGCGATTCGCAAAAAATCGCTATTTGAGAATTACAAATGAGGATTTAGATACATATGGCCCTTTGTCATGCTCCTTTCGTGTGGCCTTAGACACTAAGATATCACCAGTATAGTTAAATGCATGTGCCACATTTTGAATCACTTAAGATTTCTGCAGATGACAACACACCAAAGCTGAGTCTCTTGTATCTGAAGAAACCAACATGAGTTGAAAAAGTATTAATGTACCTACAGTTCTCTTTTAGCTCAAGTTGATGGTATCCTTTGTTCAAATCACGACGTGAGAAGACTTTGGTGCTATTGAGCTGTGTAATCATGTCCGCTATGTGTGCACCTGGATGTCTTTCTCTCTAAATTGGTTTGTTGGTCTGGCGCATAACAACACAAATGCACACTGTACCTCCACTGTCCTTTTTTTGGCACTGCCACTATGGGTGAAACCCATGCGTTGGACCAGTAGAGCACTCAATGATGTCATGCTTTAATAATGTTTCTGGTTCTTTCTCAAAAGCCTCCTCTAGATGAAAAGCAATTCGACGGTGTCACTGAGCAAAAGGAGGAATGTCCTCATTAATGTGAAGTTTGCTTGTTTTGATTTCCCTAGGTCATGAAACAACAATGGGAATTGACTTATTATTTCAGAATGTGCAGAAAGAGACACCTTCCTGCACAAAAACAGTCCTCTGAGACTCTCTTTCTATATGTTCAGCAAAATGCAGCACATGTAGAAATGAAAAAACAAGGAGAAATAATGATTTTTCTCCTCACTATGCCTCCCCTGAGTAGGTATAGCATTTTGACGCATTCCCCTATCTACCACTCATGGTAAACTTTAGAATGTGCCAGAATCCAAGGCTGGATGTGTAAGAGCACCGACTCTCCACCCAAGGAGCACCTCCCTGAGCAGAGTAACACAAGGCACCGACTTGCACTGTCTTGTGTTACTCTAGATTTACCAAGCACTGCAGGGCCATGCAAGGTGGCCTTTGAGTGGTTTAGTAAATCTTACTTTAGTGTTGCCTTGCCCCTGCATTACCTTGCAAGGCAACACTTTGATAAAACTGGTCATGTATACTTTACTATCAAATTGACGAGTAGTGCATGATACCCCAGATTAAGATCCCCTCATGGAACCTATACACCCTCTTTCCTCAGTTCTCTCTCCTTTCCATATGACCCAATTTGTTTTAGTACCCAGTAAATAATAAATACGTATTTATTTATTTAATTTATTTAAAGTTTCTATTTAGTTTTCACAAGGAACAAAGAGCAACAAGACACGTTGCTAACATTCTGATGTTCACAGGTAAAATTAAGCAGGAATATCAAGCTGTGGTCATGGACCGCGCACATTATAAACTTGAGAAAGTCCAATTAGCATTCAATGTCCCGCTATCTTCTATTGTCTTCCCTAGAAGAGGTCCCGGGTGCAAAACGAATAGTGTAAAAAAGAAATAAAGAGAAAGAAGGAAATAAGGAAAGAGAAAAGGTGGGGGAGAGGGCACAGGGGGAACTGCTCTCTGGCCCTAATGGGGGCACCTGTGCTTGCCACCACAGAGCGTTCGGCACCCCTTCAGGTGGTTCACATAGTCCATTCACAGCGCCTATTCCTCTTCCGCTGTGGTCTCCTTCTGGTCAAGGGGGTGATAACTTAGATAGCTTTGCAGCAGTGACCATATGTTCTGCGGGCGCGACTGTTCGGTCATTAGTTCCCAGCAGTCAGATAACTGGTTGTGGCATAACGCTGCACCCCTAAGCAACTCGATCAGTCATGGGCAGCGCGTATGGCCCCAACACATTGCCACCCTCCGCTTTACCAATAATAGTAGCATAGTCACTAGTTTCTTATGCTCCACAGACACTGTACACACTTACCCCAGAAGGGCCATCAGAGAGGGGCGCTCAAGTCTGAAAAAAATCATCAAATCCACCACATCAAAAATGCATTTCCAATATCTCGCCACTTATGGGCACTCCCAGGCCAGTTGCAGAAAAGAGGCCTCCGGTGCCCATAAGCACACACATCACATATCCTCACTTAAGCCAGCTCTATTCAGCCACACAGGGGTCCTGTACAGTCTCCCTCCCCATATCGCTGAGCGCGCACCTCTTTACCCAAATAGTGTGTTTATCTGTGGGCGGCCTCCTCAAATTTCACTATTTTCTCTTTAATTCGCCCCACGGTTGCTAACTGGTTGGACTCAAAGTATTCAGATTCAAGCACTCTAATCCCCCCTCCAGTTACCTGAGGTCTCTCCTGAGCAAAATTAGAATGCCTGCCTGCTTGGCAATGCACTTGCCTCTGATTACCGATATGAAAGCCTCCCATAACACGGAGGGGTAGTCCAAAAATCCCAATGTTTAGCTCAAAATACTCAATTATATCAGCTCGAATTGCCGCCCAGAAGACCTGACCCCTAAGTGCGCCGGACGGAAGATTTCAACTGAAGGACCTGTGCACTGCGTCGGGTAACGAAAATTCTCATTAGCACCAGGGTATTATCCGAGAGGGACCAGGCTAGATGGGCAACCGTGAGCACCCACATATTCACGTTACGTGATACAAGCCAATATTCAATCCTGGAGCAGGTGGGACCTGCTGCAGATACACAAGTGCCCTCCCGACTGTGTGAGTGCCAACTTCGCCAAACATCCACCAGCTCATGATCTCCCATAATGGCCTTTATTTGCTTTGCCACCTGCGGGTTGGGCTGATTAGAGTCACCAGATCAGTCCATGACCGGATCTAAAATAACATTGAAGTACCCCTCACAAAATGGCCCCTGGGCTGAGTGATTCTATCAGCCTCCAAACCTCACTGAAAAAGTGTGGGTCGTCCACATTCGGGCTGTATACAGATATAAGTCTGACTGGTCATCTCCCCAGCTCTCCAGCAACTATTACATATCTAACCTGTGGGTCGCATAACGTGGTGCACGTTCGCCATGGAAACCCCTTCCTAAGGATGATAGCCACTCCTCTGGCATAAATTGAATAGCCCGCTATAAATTTCTCTCCCATCCAACCCGCTCGCAGTCGCTACCAGCTAGTATCCTTCAAATGTAGTTTCTGCAAAAAGCAGATGTCTGCCCCGTATCAATTATGATATGATGCTACCAGTCTCACCTATCTGAAATAATTCAATCCACGAGTATTCTACGTTATTGCTTTGACTGTATTTACTCGCTTAGTAGTCTCATCTATGCCTAAGATCTCTGTATACCCGCTGATCCAGACCCACTACTGCACCAAATTGTTGTGGAGGGGCCAGAGAGAGAAAAGGAAGGGAGAGAGAAAAATAAATATTGAACACATTGCAGCTCAACTTGTTTGCCTCACACCCAAAAAAAACACCCTCACCCACTTCAGCCTCCCAATATTGCTGACCAGTGGCCAACTGTTAGAACAAACGAGGACTCCTCACAGGAGGTGGCACCAGGGGCTCAGCAAATTTCAGCATTTGTGTGCTCGGTGGCTGGACAAGATGAATTTAAGAGGGAAATTCTCTTCATCGTTTGGGCAAACAGGGCGAGTTCACAAGCAGTTGTTGCAAGATGGACAGTCAGTCTGGGAAATAATAGATTGACCATGGGGAATCATCCTTGCCCGGCCAATTGTTCCATTTCCTGCCGGCATGTTGTGGGTCGCCCGGAAACTCAGTTGTTTTCATCGAGAGGGTTACCACCCGCTGGGCCTTCATCCGTGCGTGCAAACGATGTAGGGTGTCTTGCTGGTCTACGCAACACAACATGTAGTTCAACAGTCGCGCAATTATTGGCCTGGCTGGAGCACCCGGAAGGGGTCTCGGGCCAAGCGTTCTATGAGCCCGCTCCAATATTCAAACCGGTGAGAAAGAGTCTCCAAACAGTGATTTGAGAATTCCTTCAGCATAATCTTCGACTCAGGTCATTGCTGTGGTCGCTGGGATTCCCATGATGTGCAAATTGTTGCAACGCGACCTCTCTTCAAGGTCTTCATTCTTGCTTCTTATAACTTCTAGCACTTTATCCATGCAAAGCAATTTTTCCCAAGTGGTTGTGCCCTCATCTTCTAACACAGAGGTGTGTTGTTCAACCTCCACGTTGCGCTCATCATGGATCGAGACCTTATCTCTAACCCAGTCCAGGTGGTCTGACATTAAGCCAATTTTGAGATCTATAGCTGAAAGGGATTGCTTTAAGTACGTGAACATTTCGCTTTGTTTGGTTCTGGTGTTGATGCAGGCTTCATGACAGCTTCTGACAACTCTTCTTCTGGGGGGCTCCTCCTCGGGGAGTCTTGCGCTGTTCGAAGGAGAGCTTGGGCTGTCTGGAATCTGTCTTGTCCATGACGTGCAGTGACTACCTTACCAAAAGTACGCTTCAACAGTGCCACTGTGCCCACATTGTCACTGCAGTCCCATGGTGTACAGGTCACCTAGAGTCTTCCTCGTGCCAGCTGTGGCCCCCTCAAACCGGTGTCCGTGCAGACGAGTGAGCTGTTTCTAAGTCCTAAGTCACACCTCCTATAGTGTCAAATGCCAGGCAGTATGCGCACACTTCTTGGCCCCGCACTTCGAAGGCAATGGACCCTTCCACATTAGTCAGCAGCAGTGCAAGAGCCCCCTCTGCAGCAATCAGCCCAGCCCGGCTACAGTCGGTCTCTCTGCTTCACCAGATCTGCATGCAAGCCTGCACCAGCAGCACTGCCCCTCACAGAGGGCCCATCACATGGGGGTAACACACCGCAGGGCAGCATGCCACACCCAGGTGTGGGCACTAGGGGACTCTCCTCCTCCATGGTATTTTGTTTCACAATGGGGGCATGCACCCACAGCGGTTGTCCCTTTTCCCCCCACAGCCGCTCTGACTGTGTGTCAGCTGTGTGCCAGGCCTCGTGCAGTCTCTTTGCCACTGGTGCTAGTGAGTTTCAGGCTCCCAGACGGTTGGGGGAGATCCAGCAGGGTCAGGCCAGTGGGAGCCATGCTCCTGCTACGGTTCTTTTCTCCCTTAAGCCCGCTCTGCGGACCAAAAATATGCACCTGCCAAAGCTAGGCATTCTCCAAGTCGAGCTGTCCTCTGTCCCACTGCTAGGGAGAGGCAGTCACCACCAGCTGCCCCAGGGGTTCAGTCTAACCCAATGCAGCTTCCCGCGCCTTGGCGCTCGGCAGGGCTCCCTCGCATCCTCTGTCCTTCTTCACACCGGGAGTCGGAGTGGGTTCCATCCCGGGGCTGTACACTACAGGCTCTCATCCTACCAAAGCGCTAGGATCCTCTCCTCGTTTTCTCCTCAGGCGCACTCTTCCAGTCGTGTGTCAGGGGCTGGCAGGTCGCTCTCCCACAGCCTCTGTGATCCCGCCGATCGGCCCTGCTCCGGCTGCTCAGCACGGGCCGCCATCTTACGTCTTCAGTCGGTTCCTGTGGTCGCACATCGGCGCTTATATCTTACAGGCTTAGTGGCCGCTACTCCCCAGTGCTCATCCATTTGCTGCCAGGGATGTCAGAAGTAATTTCCCACGTATTGGGCCGATGATGTCTGCCCGATCCACCCGATAATTGTTGGATCGTCCAACCAGCCTGCAGAGCGTCACTATGTGGCACCCATTTTGCAGCCCGCATTCCAGCTCACCCAGTAACTAATAAATATATATTCTTTTCAACAGTAAAACTATAAAAAGAAGAAAGAGGAAAAACAAGAATACAAAAAAACCAAAGTACCCCAAAACAACAGGAAAATTTAAACATATAATGTAAGGCATGTGTTAAAATGTAATCATATAAATAACATTCATTGATAATTTTATTAAAATATAGCTTATATGTTTAAACCCCTATAGCCCTTTGATATAATATCACAAACTGGAACATACATAACTTTACAAAAAGGAAAGCCTCGGGTTAAGGTATAGGGGATACATCTACAGTAAACAAAGCACTTGTAATTTAATGAAGAATTGAAAATGCACTCAATATTATTCCATTGCATGCTACAGTACGGTCACACTCAAAAAGTCTAATAACAAGATCTGGAAGAGTCGCAACTTAGCAAGGCAACCCCCATGAGTACCAGTAACATATGAAGAAATGGAAATTCCTGAACATTTTAAATTGAGACACACTAACCAAGAGCTCTTAGTGCATGACAATGAAATAATGAGAGAAGACATCTTATCTCTGTTTAAAAATACCAACTTACTAACCCTGAGATAGTGCCGAAACTGGATGATGGATGGGATGCTTGCCTCTTGTCCCTTACTGTTTTCACACATATTTACATTACGTGGCCAGTGATATAACTCAAACGTCTCTTCTGCTCCCAAAAAAGCAAAGTGCCGATGTGCCCATCAATTCAATTATAAAACATCATGATATGCTTATAGACACCCCATTCTACAAAGTAAATGAACATAAAATACCCCACTATTTAACTATTTGAAAGATACTTGGGTTGGTCTCGTTCACCAGTCCTAATGTAGGCTTTTACCTTTTATTAGACCACATCAAATCCATTGACACTACTGGAACCGCATAAAAAATAAGGAAAATAAAACAAAGTTGGTAAAAAAAACAGATTTTTCCCCCTTGAAAAAAAACCAGACAAAACCACAAAACACTAATAATTATTGGTATAACATACACAACAAAATTACATACATATGTATCAAACATTACCCAATTAGGCCTAGAGCACATTTCAAATCCATGTCAAGACCATTGTTAGAAATGGGGTCGCTAGTTGACAGAGGTATGAATCTTGTCAAAGTAGGGACTACAACTCTAGTCAGGGTAAGTCAGATACACACCCTAAATTAACCTGTGCTCATCCTCTGGTAGCTTGGCAAAGAGTAGTCAGGCTTAACTTGAAAGTCAATGTGTACAGTATTTGTGCGGCACTTAAAACAGTAAAACTGTGAAAACACTGCACAAAATAATCCACACCAGATTAGAAAAATAGAGCTTAATTAAATTAACAAAATAAGACCAAAACAACAAAAGGCTGTAGAACCAGAGTTATGAATTTGCAAAGATTAAATTGAAGCATAGTGCTTAAAACCACAAAGAGCCAACCAGGGATATCTGGTCACAGTGGACTGGGTTCAAATCTGAAAAGTCAAGCCAACTGCAAAGGAGCGCATTTACGATACAGAAGCCACGCAGGCCCCACTGCAAATAGTACTTTTACAGGGATATGTGTCAACGTCGAGGAGCAACTGTGTCAGTTCCAAGTCAAGCAGATGGATCCTGCATATTCATCAAACCCCTTATGATGAAGACACTGCATTGTCATCGAGCCTCACAGTCAAGACACGCACCATTGTTGAACCCTTTACAATGAAGATACTGCTTCATCGTCGGGCCGCGCTTTCAATACTGCGGCGTCTCCGAAGCAGCATCATGTCAGCATAGAAGGCAAATGTGTCTGTGCCAACTCATGAAAAGCAGACAATGCGTAGAGTTTAGCAGACAACAGCTACATAACCCCTCTTGAAGGCCCAGGAGTTGATTGACACCTCTTGGCAGGGCAAGACTTACAATTGGCAGAGTCCAGCAGCAGAAGCAGAGTTGACTGAAGTCTTTGATGTCCCTGAGACTTCATAACAGGAGTCAAGCAAACAAGCCCCTGCATCCACTTGGTTCTGGGGATGTGGAGAGCCAGGCCTAGTACTTCTCACCATCAGGAAATGGGCAGCAGGCAGCGGGACAGGCACAACAGAGCAGCAGTCCTGCAAATCTAGCAGAGTGACAGTTCTTTTAGCAGCCCAGCAGTCCTTCTTCCTTGCAGAGGTTCCTCAGGTCCAGGCTGTACTGGATTGGTGGTTTCAGGCCTCCAGTACTTATACTCGGCTGTGCCTTTTGAAGTGGGGAAGACTTCTAAGAGGCCTTTTAAGTACACAAGGTCCCTGCCTTTCCTGCCCTGGATCCAGACTAACTACATGGAGGGTATGCAGCTCTTTGTGTGGAGACAGGCACAGCCCTACTCAGGTGCAAGTGAAATCTCCTACCTTCCAATCCAGCTCAGGAAGACCCATCAGCCTGGTGAATGGCCATCAGGATGTGAGTGTCACACCGCAGCTCCTTTTCTGTGTGACTATCTAGAGGGAATTCACAAAGCCAAGCTGTCATCCATCCCAGACATGTATGCAGAGACAAGCAGAGGCAAGGAATGGTTAAAGTAAGAAAATGCCTACTTTATAAAAGTGCAAAAACATAGAAATGCACCTATACCTCAGTGGTTTCGTTATATTGATGACGTCTGGCTCCTGTGGCAGGAGATCCAGACCGAATTAGAAACATTCTACCAATGGTTGAATAGTAGACATAGTGACATTAAATTTTTGATTCAGTCAAGCAAAGTTTCTATGACTTTCCTAGATGTAGAGATTAGTACAGAATCAAGCCAGCTTAAAACATCTCTACACAAAAAAGAAACAGACAAGAATACAATTCTGCACTATACGAGTGCCCATCCAAGAGGCCTGAAAGAGAACCTACCGAATGGACAGCTACTAAGGATAAAAAGAAACTGTACAGATGAGAGAGATTTTGAGGAACATGCAGCCTCCTTGTGTAAAGAAATGGCAAAACAAGGGTACCCCCAAAAATTACTTAAACATTCGATCAAAAGAGCCAGATTCACACCACGTGAGAATCTTCTAGAGGTGAAATCAAAGAAGGAATTGGAAAAACTAGTGTGTGTGACAACGTATGGTCCTGATACCAACAAGTTTCTACAGATTATACTTAAAAATTGGCATCTTTTAGAAAATCTGGATTGTCCATTTCCTAGACCTATATTTGCAATGAAAAAAAAA
Source organism: Lissotriton helveticus (assembly GCF_964261635.1). Classification (NCBI taxonomy): domain Eukaryota; kingdom Metazoa; phylum Chordata; class Amphibia; order Caudata; family Salamandridae; genus Lissotriton; species Lissotriton helveticus. The sequence goes on from NC_136063.1 coordinate 2,063,109,828, forward strand.
CAAAGCATTGGTCAGCAGATAATAAGAGCGGACAGTTCTTTGCCCAAACCCAAAAGCGATTTACTCTCTAAATGGAATTTAAAACCTATCCAGGGACACCATAGGTGCGGAAATTGCATGGCTTGCAGTAACACTATAGAAGGTACAGAATTTGCCCACAATGGGGTTAAATGGCAACACACTGATTTCACAAACTGTAAGACTAAAAACGTAGTTTACGCTATACTATGTCCCTGCAGTAAAGTTTATATTGGGAAGACAAATCAGCTGGTAAATGCTAGAATCACCCAACACAGATCTAGAATTAAAAAGAAGGTCACCACTGCACAAATGGTGGAGCATTTTCTTCAAAAGGAACATAGCGAAAAGGACTTCAAATGGACAGTTTTGTCAACAGTGTGTACGAAAAACAGGTGGATCGATGTAGATAGTGCCTTACTGCATAAAGAAGCTTACTTGATAATGAAACTTAATAGCATCATTGCAGGATTGAATAACATGAGCGAACTGAACAGAATATGATATCATGTAAATATTTCTGAGTAGGTTTTTTCCCGTGTATTAAATTTGGCTTCTAAGTTTAGAAAATTATGATTTGGTACAATGGTCGAATGTCTCTACATAATGTGTATAATGGTTTTAGACATGTTTTTTCAAAGAAACAAATGGGGCACATGACTGTTTTGGAAACCCATGAATGTTTGAAACATTGTATAGAAACAGAAATGCAACAGATTTTTAGAACAACATCCTACCTTTCTCCATAGTTCAATTGTGTAGATAAGTATGTTAAAGAAAGACATAAAATTGCAATTTTTCGAGACCGTTCATGTAATTTGAAACGTAGGAAGCAGCGGTAGCGCTATACACAAAAGAAGGTAAATTCGACCAAATAATAAATAGTGACAATGGCTAGACGAATATCAGGTCGTCCTACTCCAAAGGTTTACTGCGTCCCCCAGAATGCATTACGAAAAAACATGAAAAGGGGGGGCTCTTGGCCCCCCCCGCCCGCATGGCAGTGCGGCGACCGCTCCTCTCCTTCGATACCTCTCGGTGGTGGGGCGTGTCCTCTGGGGCGCGCCCTACCACCGATTGGTTGGCGCCCTCCCTGACCCGGATGGCATTAAGCGACATCCGGGTCAGGGGGGCGGGGTGCAGGAGGGGCTGGGAGGGGGGGCATGCCGCCCCCCTCCCCCCCGGGCCCCTCGAGGATAAAGAAGCGGGGAGCGCCCAGGGGACTCCTTGTTGCCTGGACGCTCCCCCACACCGGTGGTGCCCCGTGCTCGGTGCTTCTTGTTTTTCTAAATTTTTTCAGTTTATCTTCTAGGGGCAGTTTATGAGCAGGCGCGGTGCAAGGGCGGTGTCCGGATCCTCTCGGCGATCGTCCCTCAAAGGCGTCAGCAGCGGCGTGGAGCATTCGTTCGCCAAAAGAAAGAGGGGTGTTTTTTAAAAACAAAAGGAAAAGCGCCGCCTGCGTGCGTTTCCCGGCGTCTGGACAAGGTATTTATTGGGGCGGGCGGTGACGAGCAGCGCGGACCAGTTTTGCCTGCTGCTGCCGCTCGAGTGTAAGCCAGTCGGCAGGCAAAAAGAAGGTTAGGGGCCTTTACCCCGAATCGGGCACTTTGCTTGGCCTTAGGGGGATTGCGCGATTAACCCCCGCCTTTCCCGCTCCATAAACGGCCGGGCGAACCGGTCGGGCCAGGCAGCCCTCGTGATCGGTGTTCTTGTGGTGGGGCAAAGCAGGGTCGACTAGGGCAGGGCCTGGATGGGAGACCTGAGTGAGAATATATTATTTTAGCAAAGGTGTTTGTAATTACAAGTGGTGCTGTGGTTTAGTTGAATTAAACAGCCAGATTTGGCATAGGGGTGGTCAACAAAGGTTTGATCCATTCTCCATTCCCGTGTGACATTATCTCCAGTTCTATTTTCAGCAACTGTTTGAGTTAGCCACCTGAGGAAAATGATATTTTGCCTAACCAACTATGTCCACTACATATACCCTATGTTACATGTCATGTGCATGTCACCCATGCATATTTCCCGTAGTGGCCTGAATCACTAGGCCTCTGCAATCATGTCCTGCATTAGAAATGCCAGTCATCAAAGTCTCCCAAACATTAAGTTAGCATAAGGCCCGTGTATTTGCATTGCATTGTGCACTTTTAAATAAATATGTAATGAACCCATTTTGTGGCGCAGCTCGAGCCACTTTTCTGAAATAAGGGTGTTTCATGACTCCTGACACACTGAAGCTGCAGTTACGTCCCTCTGACCTCGCATACTTCTAGCTCAGCCGAGAGAAGCCCAGCAAGAGGCCAAGACAGTATTATGAATAACAGTTATCAGAGGAAAAGTACACAGAACCCGTCCAAGGGAGATAGGCCTAGCCATTCTTGTCTCCATTTAAGTAAATCACACTGCTTGCACCCATAGAAAGCTCATGCAACGAATAAATATGCCCTCTCTGTCTTTTAGTGACGAACAACCTTTGCTTCAGATAATACATCCCCTGACTCTAGATATCAGTTGTACTAGATGTGCTGGTCGCCCTGACATAAGAGATCTCTCTGCTAGGTTGAAAGTCAGCCTCCTCCCAGTTACACGTCAATTGCACGTCATGCTCAAAGTTGCACAATTAGGGCACAGTTCGAGCTGGTCATGCCAACTCCTCCTCTAAGTACCCACCCACCTATGACACCTACCTATCACACACCTATGACTCATCAAAGTACACACCCTCATGCACGCCCACATGCTCTTATCTCATTTTCTGTCTTGCGCCTGCTCCTATGTACAAGGAGTAAAAAGTATATAATATAATGTTTTGTTATTAAATGTTAGAAGACTCTTCCTGAACCTCTGTGGTGATGGAACATATTCTCCCTTTGACTCGAGTTATTGGAATAAAGCCCATTTTAACTCAGATACCACGGACTCTGCTTCTCACTTGATGCATGCTAATTGTTAATGCCTAGAAATTCAGCCAGGGTAATATTTTATTTACCACATAATTTGGCGCCCGAATAGGTACATATCCCTTTCCCCACTCGCCGGAGTTGTGGGTCTAGTCTTTGCCCCCTTCTACAGCCGTGACGGACTTCAAAGCGCACCAGCAGGTCTTCCTGCCACTCCCTCAGGCCCACGGAGGAGGACGGACTGCGACCAGGCATCCATGTGAGGCGGTGAGGAATGCGGATCGTCTCAACCAGAGGCCCAGCCCGTGAGAGAGCAAGGTCCGAGGTCTCCAGAGGTCCACCTGTTCCAAGGCGCAAGCGTAGTCAAGTCAAGTTTCCGAGGCCTTCAAGTTTCAAGTTCTGCTTTCCCGGTGAGTACCACTATGGGAAATGTATCATGTTTCAAGACGGGCTCATTTTAAATGAGAACGGTCAAGACGAGCCCACGGTAAAAGGTGGGAACGGTCAAGACGGGTCCACGGTTAAGTTTAACGTGGGCCCGGTAAAGACGTGTCTCATTTTTGGGACCGGTATGGTTGTACTGTATTTTCAGTGCACAAAAAAGTTTTTCAAGTACATGTTGAACTCTCTGTATCAGTTTAGGTTGTATCTGTTTTAGTGTTTCAATGTTATGTTGTTTTAGTGTGAATGATTGTTGATTGTTTCAGTCTATTTTTGTGTATTGTGTTTCCATTGTGTTGATTTCAAACATGCCACTGTTTTCAAGTTTACGTCAGATAGGGACCAGAAAAGGTATACTAGAATAGACAGTTAAAATCCGGCCTAGAGACACACCTGGTCATTTTATGTATAATAAGCATGGGCTAAACGCCATTTGGAAAAAGAAGTCAAGACCCTCTCAGAAAGATGCCATTGAGATATGGCGCAAAGAGTGACATAGGAGAACAAAGAATGAATTCAATAAAGCAGAGAGAACTAAACAAGCCAAGAAATGCCGTTGTTAACTGGTATTTATCCCGTTCTGTCAGAAAAACTAGCTAAAGTGACCACCTCAGAAAGACCCAGTAGGTAGAGAACGCCACCACCTGTACCCTTTAGAGTATGTAGAATTAAAGGCAACAACATCTGAAGAGTTCATTTCCTTGTATCTAGACGAGTCCTGGACTGCGAAAGTGCCTTGTGAGTAACTAGTTGGTTTATTTGTGAATTGCGCTTTGTGCTTAAGACTTGTGAATAGTTTGTTACATCCATGTGTGTAACGCCTTGTGAATGGCTTGTAGTTGCTTGTGAATAGCGACTTGAGATTAAGACTTGTGAATAGTTTGTTGAATTTTCTTAAATATAGCTCCTTGTAAATATGCCTTGTGAATAGCGCGTCATTTTTGTGACTTGTTGAGTTTCTTGTAAATATGGCTTGTAAATAGCGCCATGTAGTTATGGCTTGTGCAGAGCATGTTATCATCAGGTCCCTAGCCATTACGTTAGGCAGGAGAGAGCTGGATCTCTTTCAAGTGCTTAGAGAAAATGTTTTGAAGATGTGCGTATGTGTTATGTAATAACGTGGAGAGATGAGTTCATGACTTTTCCATGTACTGCAGTCATTGGGGAATGATTGTGCTTCGGCTGCCAAAGAGTTAATATCTTGTACTGAGAAGGCAGTATTTGTTTTAACATGCTGTTTCTGTTTAACGAGGTGTTGAGGGATTTTGGCGTTTTTTGGTGTTTGTGGGGGGGGGTGTGTTTTTGAGCGGAAATTCGTACCCGTTCTAGTGGAGGGATTTAGTTGCTTTTTGGTGAGGATTTAGGGAATAGCTTGGACTACTGTGATGCGAAATTTGAAAAGGATCTGAGCTGTGGAAGTGGTGGAAAAAGCATGTTTTGTGTGGAGGTGCGATTTGCCATGTTATCCAATGGGCGTATTCAGTTTGCAGATTGAATGGTAAAATGTTGCATGGAGAGGAAAGAAGTGTATTTGTAAGGGTTTTTGCCTTGGAACACTTGATTTAATGTGTTTGGCTCAGAGGTCGGTAAAGTTGTAAATAGACCAGTGGGATTGTGATAAGGGTTTTGCACGGAGGGTGCTTAGATGTTTTCAGGGTTGACAAGAAAATATAAATCAGACCCTTCATAGAATGCGTTTTTAATTAGTGTAATAGAACAGTGTGTTTTTTAAATAGGAATGTTTCTACAGAATATTTTTCCCAATGCAAGCTGCCCTTTAGAATAGCGTGTGAATGTTAGCACACTCACTTAGGAAAATGGCTATTTGTGAAATTAATGAACGTGGCCCTTTTTGATAGCTACAATACACTACCATCTTAGTGCATTGCTATGTGTCCCCTACATTAGTTTAGTTTGCATTCATTTAGTCTCAAGGCTCACCTTTGTACTTTGACAGGCTGCTTCAATTAATATGTGCAGAGAACTGTCCCCACTAAAATTAGAAAACATGGCCTTTTGAAAAAGTATGAGTCTGGCCCTTTTAATAGGTAGAATAGAAAAGCTGACACACTTACTTATGAAAATATTGGTTATGCAATGCAGAATTAAGGAGTTCGACATGTTATTTTCAAAAAAAAGTAAAATATGGTGTGTTTCCATGCCATGATTGTTTTGTTCTGTTTATTTTTTCCCTTGCAGCTAGTAGCAGTACAGAATTATTTTAAAATGCTAGCATGTCACTTAGTTACAGAAAAATATATGTCTTTATTAATTTACTTTTTACCACGTTTTAAATTTTGCTTCAGTTAAAGTTAGAAAAGCTCTGGCCTGGGAACAGATATGTTATGAAGTACAAGGAATGTGTTTTTGACCTTGAGACACAGTCCGAGACCGAGATGGCCTGGCTCCCAGTAATTGTTTATGTAAAGGGAGGGCTTTTTCTCTCTTGGAGTGCCTGTCTGTTGATATTGGCCATCCTCCAATTCCTTTCCGCGGACGATTATTGGCTGTTCTCCAGCTAAGTCAGGCTTCCTTCGCAAGCAGAATAACAATACATGACGAGCCACGGAGAAAATGTTTATGTGAAGGGAGGGCTACTGCTCAGACTTACACTAGCTTCATTCGCCTGTAGAGGGTGGAAGCTTGCATTCCAACCAAGCCCACTCTTTAAGAAACTTGGCAGACGCTTGACTCTTTCAATGAGCTCAGCGTTGGCAGCGACCCAATTTTAGAGAAGCAGAGACGAGTGAGAGGCTTGTCTCCTCTTAGTGATGTTTGACACTGAGCCAGCTCCTGGCTCTGAGGGGAGGGGTAGGTGAGCAAGGAGTGAGTTCGTAGCGAAGTTACCTCCCCAGCCCCTCTGACTTGTGTACAGAAAAAGTGTTCTTCATTACAGTCAACACTATAAGCTTCATTGACTTCAGATAAAGTCACGCTTGCAAATGGATAGTTATTCCCCCAGTAGTGTAAACAGAATAATTGGCAGGAGTCTTGCTCTTGCAATGAGTTCAGCATCTGGCAGTCATTCAATTTTAGATCACAGTGTAGCCCGGCTTGGAGTGTAGCCCGGCTTGGAATTGATTCAAAGCTCCGAGCGCGAACATAATTCTAGAGGGAGGGGCTGTTTCTCAAAGGAGTATCGAGGCTTCTAGGCCTTCTGTTTATGACAAGAATAATGTGGATTTTATTCAGATACATTTAGAGAACATATTGTAGGTAGTATGGTCATACTATTACCAGGATTTAGAGTAGGATTTATTGTAAAATTGCAGAGGTTTTGGATAGAGGTTCCCCAATATAAAATAGTGCTTTTGAATTGAAAATTCATTTTTCTTTATTTATTTATTTCTATGTCATTTATTTTTGCTAGATTGATGACAGTGAGCCCTAGCATTTACAGTCAGACACTAAAGGAACGGCTGGACAGTGTTTACATGCCTACCAACACAGCACTGACATTCTAATTACAGCAAGATCAGAACCAGACTGTGACATTGCATTTTTGACAGTCTTGCACTTTCTGTGTAAAGCAAGTGGTGTACAACACTTGCTTTCCAAGGAGGGTACACCAGGTAGACAGCTAACACAAGAATCATACAGCTCATTACTAACCTTTCACAGCCCAGGACACAAAAGGAAGTACGTGCCTTTATTGGCCTTACTTCTTACTGTAGGCAATGGATTCCCCAGTATGCATATCTAGCAAACCACTCATACAGTTAACTACACAGGAGGCAGCCATTTTGTCTGTTCTCCCTAGGACACAAGAACACACCTTGGCATTTGAGGAATTAAAAAGAGCATTATGTCACGCGCCAGCTTTAGCGACTCCATGTTACAGTAAACATTTTATGCTTTTTTATTTTTATTTATTTTTACATTTGACTGTAGCGAGTCTGACAGGATATGAACTGACATTATTTCAACCACACATAGAGATCAGACGTTGTAACATTCTGAATCCTGCAACGCTTTTGCCCTCAAGTACAGTAAATGCATCACCACATGACTGTGTGGAAGTAATGAATAAACCAAGACAAGACCTGACAGATATTGCACTTCTAGACCCTGACCTGACACTCTATATAGATGGATCATGCATGAGAACAAGTACAGGAGACTTAGTAGCAGCGTATGCCGTGACCACTGAAGCCATAGAGACACAGAAAATAGACACACTGTCTGCTCAAGCAGCAGAGCTTATTGCTCTGACACAAGCCTGCATAAGAGCAAAGCACTTGAAAGTAAACATTTATACGGATTCACAATATGCCTTTGGCGTAGTCTTGACCTCCCATGGGACCATGATTCAGCACAGCCAGCTTATTCAGGCCCTGTTAGAGGCCATACATTTACCTACAGCCAATTCTATCCTGAAATATAAAGCTCATACCAAAGTTACAGACACCATTTCCCAGGGTAATGACCTGGCAGACCGAACAGCTCAGACAGCACAGACACCACCAGACACGACAAGGACAGAGGTTCCATTACTGACAACATGTATGACAGTCAGGGATCCCACTCAAGATGTACTCGACATACAGACACATGCCACCACAGATGAGATAAAGAAATGGACTGAACAAGGAGGGGTCCAGATTAACCATGGTTAAGCACATGGTTTCTTTCAGATTCTATGGTACAAGTAATCATAAGCCCAACACATAGTCCCGCACGCTCAGGAGAGAAGGCAATGATAGACAGCTTACAGAATATTTGGTTTAACAAGCACCTATGTGCAACAGAAAGTGCGAACATGTATTATCTGTTGTCAGTTCAATCCAGGTAAAGGCATTCCGGTGGAACTAGGCGGATTTCATCCTCCTGACCACCCTTTTGAGGTTCTCCAGATGGATTATATCCAAATGGACAGATGTAGAGGAATCAACAAACATGTCTTAGTAGTTGTGCACTGTCTAGATGGACAGAAGCATATCCAGTTCCAGATTATACTGCTGTTACAACAGCCAGACAATTAGTGCGCAGTATTTCCCCAGATATGAATCACCTCATGTGATCTATTCAGATAACGATCAGCCATTCTCCTCTGAATTAATTAAACAAGTGTCCCTTCTGTCGGGTTATACATGGAAATCCCATTGTGTCAGACACCCAGAAGCCGCAGGCCTTGTAGAAAGACAAACCAGACAATTAAGACAAAAGTTGCTGAGATCTGTACAGAAAAAGGCGTGGATTGGATGGTGGCCTTGCCGGTCGCCCTCTTTTACATGCGTATGGTAGCTCATTCCAGAACAGGCCTATCTCCTTATGGAGTGTATATGTGGGGTACGCCTATGCCAAAGAAAATAACTGATGTTGACAGTAATATGCTGACATATTACCTGGCTTCCTTGATTTCTGCACTACTCTCTTTTCATTCACAGGTTGCTGCTGCCTTCCCTGACACCTGACACCCAGGTCAAGGAACATGCCATAGCACCAGAGGATTCTATACTTGTGTCCGGATTTTTGATCGTTCAAGTCCCCTTGAGCCACGTTGGAAGACGCCGAAGTTGGTGGAAGGACGTAAAGGCCGAACTCACCTTCATCACTATTTGGAACTTTGGAACATTGGAACTTTGAAACTTTTAATAAAGAAGACCTTTGCTAGAAAATACCCCTCAGCAAGAGTATAGGTCTAGATTAGCAAGATAGCAAGTCAGACGTAGTTTAATTGTTTAAGCCCACCCGGTGGTGAATCGGTTAGACTCGATTCTGACATGCATAAGATCACATATGAGAATAGCAAGAAGAGAGATAAGAAGGAAGAATACTGCAAGAGATTACGCAGTAGATGTATAGTTACTTTGATCATCCTTTTTATTCTGTGCATTGTTATAATTGGTGTTAGTTTATTGCTACATGTTTTCTTTCCCATTTCCTCACATATACATTCTTCCAGTAACAGTTCCGCAGAGCATACATTTAGTGACCTGCCTCCCCATGAACTGTCATATCAACTTGCACTACGTAACAATACATTCATTCGAATATTACACCATTCTCACCAGACCAGCAATGCGACCGATTGCTGGGTATGTGGCCAAATGCCACCTTATCAAGAGACGAAGGGAGTCTTGCCCTTCTACCCTTTACCGTTCTCACACAATGGTTCGTGTGGAGCATGGTTTGCTCTAATGACCTCAATAGATAGAAGGTACATAGCTTATCCAGGTGGCTGGATATATGGAAACCTGAATAAAGTAATGAATGAAGCATGCTTTCCAGACAAAGACGGATTCCCCCAAAGAAAGGGATCCGATTTAGAGAATGAAGAGTACGAACAGGGAAATGCATCTGTTAATTTTATAATGTTAAATGTTCAGCCCAAGCAAAACACAGGTCCACCGTTTATTTCAGTCCTGCCAGCAAAAGGTGATTTATGTGTTAGTAAGAAAGGCTCAGTACATATGGGACACAGCGAGTGTAACACTGTAGTAGAGTTTGATGATAACGGACTTTCTTCTTTCAAAACATCACGCCATACCTATTTCATTTGCGGTCAGACAGCCTACGTACATCTGCCCTTAGACTGGGGTGGGACTTGTTATATAGCATTCTTATTGCCACCCGTTTTTCTAGCCCCATCAAATTATCATAGAGATTCACGACTAGGACATGTTAGACAAAAGAGAGAGACAGATTCTGCAGGTATCGATCAGACTGAAACAGCTTGGGAGCAATATACAGATTTCAACAGAGGATTCTTTTTCTTCATAGGTCCCGTCCAAAACAGTAAACTGATACGCAGGTTAACAAGGACTCTTGAAACAGTTGTAAATATAACTGCATCTGCCCTGGCGAACTTAACCCAGGAACAGTCTGCTATTAGACTTGTCGTTCTCCAAAACCGCCTCGTTCTAGATGTCATCTTGGCGGATAGGGGCGGAGCCTGTAGAGTCATCCGATCTAGTTGTTGCGTTTTCATCCCAGATAATGCACCATCTGTGTACGAAGCAATAACAAGACTCCACAAGATTGCTAATGCCATACATCAAGATCCAGGCACATGGACTTGGTCCAGTTGGTTCTGGGGTGTAATATCTGCATGGGGATGGAAAGTTATGTCCTTCCTAGGAATGGCCCTGCTTATGGTATTTGGTTGCTGTCTCTGTCTGCAGTGTGGTCCGGCGATTTGCGGCCTGTGTGCTACTGCCTGTATTCCCCATCCACGTAAACAAAGAGTTAAAGATGAACAAATGATTCTGTATGATGAACTATACGGTCTCATGAATATAGATGTATCCTAAAGGGTTATGTAGGGAACAAGGAGGGAATGAGGAAAATGATATTTTGCCTAACCAACTATGTCCACTACATATACCCTATGTTACATGTCATGTGCATGTCACCCATGCATATTTCCCGTAGTGGCCTGAATCACTAGGCCTCTGCAATCATGTCCTGCATTAGAAATGCCAGTCATCAAAGTCTCCCAAACATTAAGTTAGCATAAGGCCCGTGTATTTGCATTGCATTGTGCACTTTTAAATAAATATGTAATGAACCCATTTTGTGGCGCAGCCCGAGCCACTTTTCTGAAATAAGGGTGTTTCATGACTCCTGACACACTGAAGCTGCAGTTACGTCCCTCTGACCTCGCATACTTCTAGCTCAGCCGAGAGAAGCCCAGCAAGAGGCCAAGACAGTATTATGAATAACAGTTATCAGAGGAAAAGTACACAGAACCCGTCCGAGGGAGATAGGCCTAGCCATTCTTGTCTCCATTTAAGTAAATCACAGTGCTTGCACCCATAGAAAGCTCATGCAACTAATAAATATGCCCTCTCTGTCTTTTAGTGACGAACAACCTTTGCTTCAGATAATACATCCCCTGACTCTAGATATCAGTTGTACTAGATGTGCTGGTCGCCCTGACATAAGAGATCTCTCTGCTAGGTTGAAAGTCAGCCTCCTCCCAGTTACACGTCAATTGCACGTCATGCTCAAAGTTGCACAATTAGGGCACAGTTCGAGCTGGTCATGCCAACTCCTCCTCTAAGTACCCACCCACCTATGACACCTACCTATCACACACCTATGACTCATCAAGGTACACACCCTCATGCACGCCCACATGCTCTTATCTCATTTTCTGTCTTGCGCCTGCTCCTATGTACAAGGAGTAAAAAGTATATAATATAATGTTTTGTTATTAAATGTTAGAAGACTCTTCCTGAACCTCTGTGGTGATGGAACATATTCTCCCTTTGACTCGAGTTATTGGAATAAAGCCCATTTTAACTCAGATACCACGGACTCTGCTTCTCACTTGATGCATGCTAATTGTTAATGCCTAGAAATTCAGCCAGGGTAATATTTTATTTACCACACACCCCCAGATATTAATAACTTTTTCTATTACAGGCAATCACAATTTTGTGTGTTCGCAATACAAGCCTCAGCATCTTGTACACGGTGAGCCCGGAGTTGGGGACGGCGGACGTGGTCGCAAACCCGATACCGGCTGTGAAAGGCGCAGGATTGGATCGGTAAGAGGAGAGCGGGGGGCTTGCATTTCATTGCTTCTGGTAGCCGCCGGGTGGGTCTACGTTAGAGTTTACTAACCCCTGACAAACCGGAGAAGCCGGTGCGTTGCGGTTACGGTTGCATGGTGCTTATAGCCCCCTGTGCATCCTCCAGCTGGTGAAGGTACAAAGCACACGGTCACCTGAGTCGTAACACTAGGAGTGTAGGGCAGTGGCATGCTAGACATGCCGGGGCCGAAGGGTGGTAAAGGAGGGTCCAGGATGGAGGCGATGATGCAGGCGATGATGCGTGAAATGAGTGACATTAATAAGAGGTTGGGGAAGGTTGATGAATTAGAGGCCCGCATGAATGAGAGATTTGCTGATCCCCCGGGCCATCAGGCAGGCCCATCCAGCTGAGAGCGGCACCCTTGCCGAGGGGGGATTTCGTTACCCTACCAAAGAGATCTAAGGCCAAGAAGCCGAGGTACAGTGCCCCAGCCCCGTACCTCTAGTTCAGGTCCCAAGTACGCCCGTACCTGCGGTACCGGTTCCTCTTGCACCTCTGCCGGTAATTCCGGCGCCCGCGGCACCGGTTCCTGCCATGCCGCCGGCGCCCCCTCCTGCGGGTCCTACACCCCGCCCGTGGTACCGATACCAGTCCCGAGTGAGCCGCCGACACCCGCTCCCTTGCCTACCACGCCAGTGCCACCGGACATGCCCCCTGGGGTCCCAGATGTGCCAGCTGGTAACCTGGACCCGGTCCCTGTTGAGTTGGTATCTCAGATAGCTGCCTTATTGCCTTGGCTGCAAAAGGGGGGGGGTGTTTCCTGCCTCATCAGATCATGCGGCAGAAGCGGCGAAGTTGGTAAAAAAGATTAAAGCTACAACAGCGGCTGACAGTACTGCGGTGCCCTCATCTTCTTCACTTACAGGTTCCAGTCCCGCCCAACCGAATGGAGATGGTGGTCCACCGGCCCAGGTGCCCGTAAATGGTAAGGAGGTGGCGCTGCCTCTCTTGGGGGACGGCTCAGTGCCATCCAGGAGTGAAAATTTGGCACAACATGTGTCCCAGGCAGTAAAAGAGTTTATTTGGGCGGGAAAATATGTCTACATTTTTTCTTTGTTGCTAGACAATAGGGAAATGGAGCAGGCCAAGTTACTGAAGGAATGGATGCATCCGAGTGAATGGAGGGCACAGTGCTCCAAGTTCAGGGTAGAGGAGACTTTGAAGAATTGGATCAGGGCCTTTTCCGTCCTTACGGCTATCACGGCCGAACGCCCCCCTAATGTGCAGGCAGCAATGGCTTGCTACCAGAGCAGGATTGTGGGGTGGAGCGATCAATACACTGGGGATGCGTGGAAGGAGTATGATGTTAATTTCAGGAAAGCCAAGGAATTTGACACATCACTGGCATGGGACAGGGTGGACTCTATGTCTTGGCATAAGCAGTTCTCAGGGGACACAGCCCCATCCCAGGCCACCAGTGCAGTCAGGGTGTTCTCCACCAGACCCCAACAGCCCTTTCGGTCAGCCCACGGGAGTGAGGCCCCGGGGAAGAATAGGGGGGGGTCAGAGAGGAAAGGGGTATGCTGGGACTTTAATAAGCGCTCCTGCACAAGGGCCCAGGGCACCTGTAGATTTAGACATGCATGTGCAGGCTGTGGTCACCCATCCCACCCCGAGACAACTTGCAGGTCCAAGCAAGGCAACCACGGTCAGAGGGGAAGGGGGAAGCCAGAGTAGTGCAGACGATTCGGGTCCCCCCACGCCAATAGACGTTTTAGCAATGATTCCATGGTTGAATAGATACCCGGACCACACAGCGGCCACTCTACTTCAGGAAGGTTTCTCACAAGGTTTTAGGATCCCGGCGGTGGGTTACACAGGTAGGGCACGTTGCAGGAACCAACTGTCAGTAAAGCATAATCCTGCGGTGGTGGCCGCTAAGATTAGCAAGGAACTGTCTCTGGGCAGGATAGCTGCCCCTTCCAGGAGGTGCCTGTCCCCAATTTTGTGTGTTCACCGCTTGGAGTAGTACCCAAAAAGGAGAAAGGCGAATTTAGACTGATCCACAACCTGTCGGCACCAAGAGGAGCATCCTTGAACGATGCGATTGATGATGGGATTTATAGTGTAAAGTATGCCTCATTTGACCAGGCGGTTGATTTATTGCGGGCTCTGGGGCCAGGGGCACTGATGGCAAAATCTGACATAGAATCTGCTTTCCGTCTCCTCCCAGTCCATCCTGTGGATCATCACCTCCTAGGTTTCAATTTCGAAGGCAAGTTTTACATGGATAAATGCATGCCCATGGGCTGTTCCATATCATGTGCTTACTTTGAGACGTTTAGCTCATTTCTAGAATGGGTCATGAGACAGGTGACGGGCCACCAGCAGGTCATGCATTACCTGGACGATTTCCTTTTCTTAGGTGCGGCGGGCTCTCAGGAGTGTGCTTGGGCATTGCAGGAATTTTGCGTGCTCATGCGGGCTTTTGGGCTCCCGCTGGCACCAGGTAAGACGGTCGGGCCGTCCACCTGCTTGGAATTCCTTGGTATCTAGATTGACTCCGTGGAGGGATGTTTCAGGTTGCCCAGGGACAAAGTGTCTAGGTTTAGAGCAGCTCTTCGTCAATGCCTACGCAAAGACAAGGTTTCCTTGCAACAGCTGCAGGAAGTGATGGGGCAACTGAACTTTGCTCTGCGGGTCATCCCAATGGCACGCCCATTCTCACGCTCCATTGCCCTTGCTATGAGAGGGCTGCGGGAGAAACATCACCGCACGAGGTTGTCATCTGAGGTTCGCCAGGATATGCTTATATGGATGGCATTCCTGGAGAACTTTAATGGCAGGGTAGTGTGGTCCGGTCCTCCCGCCACATCAGCAGAGTTGGGTCTATGGACAGACGCTGCTGGTAGTGAGGGCTTCGGCGCCATCCTGGGGACCAAGTCGGTCGCCCAGCGGTGGCCGGAAGAATGGAGAACATGGGGCCTGATCGCCAATATCGGCTTCCTGGAACTCTTCCCAATATGGGTGGCTTTGAAGGTCTGGCCGGAACACCTGTGTAATCAATCAGTGGTGTTCTGGTCTGATAACATGACAGTTGTGGAATGTATAAATCAACAGGGGGCACGCTGTCCGTTCATACTGCGCCTGATAAAGGAGATTGTGTTACAGTGCTTAAAATGGAACGTGGTTTTCAGAGCCAAGCATGTCCCAGGCGTCCTCAACAATGCAGCTGACTCCCTTTCTCGCTTTAAAAAGCAGGTTTTCAGGGAACATCTTCCTGCAGCAGACCCCTCGCCAGCGCACTTCCCGGCAGTACTTTGGCAGATTGGTGCCCCAGATTACAGGACCTCGTGGTTGCTAGCTTAGCCCCCAGGACCAAGACAGCTTACGAAGGGGCGTTTTTGTCTTACCGTGCTTTCTTGGGGCAGGAATGGGAGGTTAGGTGGGCGCAGGAGGACAGCTTTGCGGCCTACTTAGAATTGATGCACAGGGAAGGGCGCTCAGTGGCGGCTGCGAGCAGGCATAGGGCGGCGGTCTCCTTCTTTGTGCAGGCTAAGGGCATGCGAGATCCCACTAATACCTTTAGGGTGTGCAAGGCTTTGAGGGGTTGGCGCCGTTTACAAGGTCACTCTGCAGATAGAAGAAGGTCAATCGGGCTAGCGCGGGTGACGGCCTTATTGATGGCGCTTCACAGTGTCTGTAGCTCAGAGTGGGAGGTACTTCTGTTTAAGGCAGCATTTTCCCTGGCGTTCTATGGGGCTCTGAGAATCGGCGAGTTGGTTGCAGCATCAAAGGAAGATAAGCTGGGCAGCCTACAGGGGGCCTGTGTAAAGATTAGAGGGGATACTATGTGGGTGACAATTCAGAGATCCAAAACTGACCAGGAGTCTCGGGGTCACACCATAGTGCTCCACCGGGCCCGGGCCAATCCTTGCTGCCCGGTTTCTCATGTGGAAGTCTTTCACAGGCAGCGTGAGAGCACGGCGGGGGGTGCACTGTTGTGTCACGCCGATGGTACGCCATTGACCAGGTAGCAATTTAGGAGAGTCTTGGAACTGACGATCAGACAGGCAGGTTTTGATCCCAAAGAATTTGGCACGCACTCCTTTAGGATTGGGGCAGCAACTGAAGCAGTGGCAAGGGGTCTCCCAGTTGAGAATGTGAAGAGAATAGGGAGATGGTCGTTTGAATGTTACAAACGATATGTACGAATTGACATGTTGTGACAGAATGGTGCTCACGCCTAGTATGTTTCTGGTTTTTTGCAGTTTCTGAAACCTGTGACGCAGGGGAGGAACTCGCCGCCGGGCGTCAATGATCTACACCATCGCAGCACAAGCGGCACGGAGAGCACGGGAAATTGGTGACTTGGATTGTGGGCCACTCTTATGTGAGGCGTGCTGAACATGTTTTTCTTTCAGGAGACCGTAGGAACAGGGCGGCGCGAAAGGGGTTTCATATCTCATTTTTCAGAAGAGGGGTTCTGTGCCTCAGCCAGTTTAGGAGCTTCTTCCAGGGACTCTTAGCTCAGCAGCCCGCCCCCCGTCAGTGGTGATACTTCACCTGGGGGAGAATGATTTGGCCAAACTAGGGAGGCGCATCCTTATTGAGGAGATCACCTCCACTGCAGGGTGGGTGGCTAGGATTTGCCCGGGCTGCACAGTAGTATGGTCACAACTTATCCCTCGGTGGCAGTGGCGAGGGGGGGACTCGGTCAGGGCGTTGAATCACTCGGTAAAGAGGATCAACACACAGTTGGACAAACTATTCCGAGCCCCCCGGTTGCAGACGATTCCAGATGGATGTATCTGGGACAAGCAGTTTTACCTGGGGGACCGGGTACACTTGACTGAGGCAGGGAATGTTCTGTGGTCTAATAATCTCTGGGCCTGGCTAGAGGGATTTGCTAAGTAAGTCGGTCCTGGTTTAGGTCTAGGAAGGGGGAGGCCAGATCGTCGGTTAACAATGCTGGCCTGTGGCGGTAAGGTCATGACCGGTGAGCAGCTATTTTAAACTCTGAGGGGGCGGGCATCATCCTATGGAGGTTCCCGCCCAGGGGGAGGGGCCATTGGCCCCTCCTAGAACTTCAGGGGCAAGGTAACTGGTGCTTCACAGGGGCGCGGGTTGGAGGAGTCACACTTTCCTTAGGCTTGTAGCCACCCCGCGCGCGCATACTTATGACGTCGACAGATGACGCAGAGTAAGGGCCCTCCTTTAGTGGGTAAATGGAGTTCACGGCGTGGACCGGGTAAGTACCGGGCCCGGCTGCGCATGCGCACATCTTGTGATGAGGCGCAGCTAGTAGGACCTGACACCGGTTAGCGACCTTGCCATATGGCCAGAAATGTTAGTATACAAAAATTCAGATGCGGATGTTAGATTCGGTTAGGAAACAATCTGTATTAGAGTTTTGTTAAGGATAGTCTCTCACACCTGTTGACAATCATGTATCTAATGTCCTGCTGATTTTTTTGTATAAACTGATTATCGTACAATTAAAAATTTATTGTTTTATATCCTCATAAATACGGCTGGGGGGTCTTGCGACCCCCCGCCTTCCAAAGATAACCATGTTTCATGTTCATGTGTCCGTGGGTTGGTGTGGTCATAGGGAGGGGGCGGCAGCCAATCACTGACCATGTTGTAAAATACTTGCTGGCGATAGGTCCCTACAACAGCAGAAGTCCCGCCTCCCCTTTAAATAGTCAAAATCCAAAGTGGCTAATGTCGCGAACAACGGAGTGAGGTTGCCAGAAAATTAGGTCGAGGAAGAGTGATAGGTAAGCGCTCCATATATAAACAAAATACGGATACTAATATATTTAGTTATAGTCAGCAAATATGCGGGTAAACTGCTAACTGCTTCCCACTTGGTTTTTAGATATACTCAGAGAAACGCGAGGAAACTGAACGCGGAGCTTCAGGCACTCCACGCGCCAAGCAAGTTCAAAGGTGCATTTCCTTTATGGCAACAAAGTAACCTCAAAGTTGCTAGAAGTTAGCACCGTATATAATAAATACACTTATTTTTCTACAGCTCGGGAAGTACGAACGTTAAATGCAATATAACCAAAAGGTTGGTTATTACCTGCAGACTACAGGTATTTCTCCCGTTTTGCATTCTAAAGCTTAAGCAGCTATGAGACGAACAGGTCTCTTAAATAAAATTGACGAACAGCAATTTAAGGGCTTCATATACATTTTTTCAGGAACCCCTGACCGCCCTCCGTGAAAAGGGAGTCGAACAATAATGCACTAATAAAAAGGAAGATTAAGGTAGGCTACCACAATCTGAGCAAAACTTTATTAACACATTTGAATAAAGCACGTGCAGACGCTTACAATTAAATCTCATTGTCTGCAGCATTTTTGAAGATCAATAAGGAGAATAAGAAAACGTTCATTGTATCGGCAGCTCCTCCATGTGTAAACAGAACATTAATACTCAGGTATGACGGTTGTATAATCAACGTAGTGGAAATAGAGAGTTAAAGACAATCAAGCACTTTAAAACTAAGTTTGATGTCACATAAATCTTTTACAGATACAAATGTGAAAGCCCTGATGAGAGTCCAGTAAAAAGAATATCTGAACTCGAAACGCATAATTCCAGGAAAGGTTCGTGAATTGTGGTTAAAATCAACGAAAAATCAAAAAAGATACAATCTGTATTCCATGAACAAAGAAACACTTTGTATTAAGAAGATTGGTTGTAGATAATTGAAGTGTATAGTTCACTTGTTTGTATAAATTCTTCACAAATGTAAAGTACAATTTTTTTTTGTGATGTCTTTTGATGTAAAGCACAATGAGTTTGTATGTGAATGTGTATTTGGAATGTAGGATGTGAATATGTTTTCATTCTTGGTGTAATATACAAAATCAAACTAACTAAAAAAAAAAAAAGGAAACAGTAAAATAAAATACTGAGATAAACATAAAATTGTTTGTCTTGTGAGCAGAAAATAGTAACGCTCTGATAAAAAATATGAGGTATAGGTGCATTTCTATGTTTTTGCATTGTTAATACGGCCCAGCTCTATCCTCTCCCTTTGGGCCTGACTCCTAGATATTTTTCAACTTTATAAAAGTGGCATTTTCAGGTTTACAATTTAAAATCCAACTTCACCATAAACTAGGATTTTAAATTGTGAGTACTAATACACCAAACTCTGGGGCATATTACCAACCAATAGAGATAATTTTTGTCTCTAACTTGTTTAGAGACAAAAATTATCGCCGCAAATCGGCGATTTTTATCGCAGATAAACCTTGCTATTAGCAAGGTTTATCGCAAATGCGATAAAAAACGGCCGCAATGCATGAATATCGCTGAAAAGTCAGCGATATTCATGCATTATCGAGCAAATGCTCTTAGCCATGTTATCCACCTCCCATTGGATAACATGGCTAAGAACTGCTCCTGGGCCAAGTGTTAGCTTTTGGAGATATTTGCGCTTAGCGCGAATATCTCCAAAAGTTGGTAATAGGAGATAGCGATGTTAGCGACTGTTTTCAGTCGCTAACATCTTGGCACGCCCACTTTGCATGTCATTAGTGATAAATATCACTGACATGCAAAGCGGGGCCCAAGATGGTCACTATCTCCTATTAGCTGTCGCTAACTGGTGTTAGCGACAGCTTGGTAATAGGGAGATCATTTTATCTCCGCTTTCTTGGCTTTTAAAGCCAAAAAAGCTGAGATAAAGCCCCTTGATAATATGCCCCTCTGTCTTTTCCCAATTGGAAATTACACTTATAAATTGTAACAAGGTTATCCCAACGGTAACCAACCCAATGAGAGAGATAGGAGTAATGAAACAATAATCTAATCGTTTTTCACCACCAGGACATTTAAAACTCAAAAGTACATGTCCTACGGCCAGCATCCAAGGATGGATGGCCGACGTGGCCCACGCACATAGCCGCTAGTGTAATGGCTCTTCCCCTAACCCCGCTCACTTCTTCGTTCATGGCTGTGCTGAGATTAGGCCTGGGCGGAAAATTCCGTTTCGCTCACGGAATTTGGGTAATTTCGCATTCCGCGGAGAACACGGAATTGCACAAATTCCGCTGCTTCTCAGAATTTTTTGCTTGTTCGCGCTATCAATATGTGTGTTTGCAAGATATTTGTCCCCGAGCACGCAAACAGCATTCACGAACAGGAAAAAAGCATTGCAAACGGGCGGAACAAGCAATTCTGCGTGTTCTCTGAACTTTTCTGTGCTTGCGAAGATTTTTTACTGTTTTGCGGAGCTTTGGTTGCGAGATTCTGCAAATTCCGCCCACCCCTAGCTGAGATTTGGAGAGGAGATGCAAGAAGGCGAGGAATATACTGGGGTAGTCCATGAGGCAGCAAAATGGCAGGGAATGGCGGCAGATGACCCCCTGTGATTACGGAGGGTTAAATATGGGAAAGCACATCGTACAGATGCTCCCGCGACCCGTGGCTGCCCAAGTAGTTCAAGCCGGGCAGCTCCACTGAAACTGAGCTGGAATAAGCCATGAGAGAGCTGCCTTACATTGGATAAAGGAGGCCTCGGAAACAGTAACAGCAGTGGATTTGCAGAGAGTCAAGTAAGCCTAAATTGTTAGGGGCTAGACTAGGGGAAGTTACTGGGGAGAAAACTCTGTGTACACGCCTAGTCATATGGCCATATAATCTCAAAAATTGGTGGTCCTCAGGAGTCCTGCTCACTCCGGCTTGTTAGATTGTCTTTTCATTTAACAAGGGGGGGGGTGAGACTGTAGAATGCGCACAAAAAAGTCTAGAGCAGTGAAGAAAGATAACAATGAAATGCAGACCAATTTACCCCCTCACCAGCACCTAAAGTGAAACGAAAGGACCAGAGTAATGCGCAACAGAGATCGGAACCAAAGGTTAACGTGCTAGCTGCAATAGAAAAGCAAGCATAGCTGGAGTATCCCTCAGATGTTGAGAGAACATCAGAGGTAGAAAATAATGAAGAGGCTATTGATCACTTGCCTGATTCACAGCTGGACATAATGAGCAACACGGAATGTGAGGACAAGGGAACGGAGGCGCAAGGCACAAATGGTAGTCCTATTCCCCCCAAGCAATAACCTCTCTTCCAAAAATATCAGAAGCAACAAAATACCGCCCTAGCCCTAGCCTTATAGGAAGAAGTCGTACTCATAAGAGAACAGGATAAATTTCTCCCTCCAGCACAATCTCAAGAAAATAACTGGCTGTCTCAAAGCACCCCCAATGGTTCATCACCCTCTCATGGTACTTAGCCGATAGCTAGGACCACATAAGCGACAGCTAGCCAAAATGAAGGGACAGGGGAAATGATTAGCCTGAAGGAGCTGCCAAGAACTACGGAAGGAGAAGAGGGCAGAGAAATGTCAATTCAAAAAATGCTGCTCACCATATTGGGTGAAAGCAGAGACCTAAAAGCATCCCAGGCTTTAGAGATTGCTTCACTTCACAAAAGGTTGTCTAAACTGGAAAGGAATATGTCTAACACACCAAAAAGAATGAGCAAGGCAGAGAGCTGCATCTCTGATTTGAGGGACAAGCCGGCTGCCATAAAGCATGATATATTAGAATTGGGTAAAAGCAAGAGCCAGATGGAGCTGAAGCTCTAGGACTTAGAGAACTACAATAGGCGATCCAATCCCCACTTAGTGGGAATTCCGGAAGGAAGTGAAGACAGGCAGGTGGCTAAATGGGCTGGCTCACTGCTGAAGAAAGTAATGCCGGAGTTAGAATGGAACCTCATGATCACTAGAGCCCATAAAGTCCCAACGCAGAGACTATCAAATTCAAGATACCCAAGAACTATATTACTTAACTTTGCGGATTGTAGGATTAAGGAAAAAATACTAAGTACTGCTATTATGAAGAGATCCTTCTCCACTTCAGAAATTCCACATATGTTGGCAGCATCAGCATTTATTTATTTATTTATTTATTTGTGTATTTTATAAAGCGCACAGCTGCCCCAACGGGGCGTCCCGGCGCTGGTAAATCTGGGAACAGGGAGAGTAGGAAAAGAGGGGAGCATTATATGGGGAAAAGGTGAGTCTTCAGTGACTTTCGGAATGCCGCTTCTGTTTGACAGGCACATAAGGCAACCGGAAGCTTGTTCCAACACTGAGTGGCGCAAACCTCGAATGTTTTCCCTCCAGCACGAGTGCGTTTGAATCTAGGGGTTTCCAGGAGAAATAGGGAATTAGAACGTAGTGTCCTGGCATTGACATACGGCCTCAGAGTACTTTTCAGATGGGCCGAGTCATTGCCTTTAGAAACGCGAAAAGCCAGAGTCATGGCCTTAAATACACATTTCTTGGCAATGGGTAGCCAATGCAGTTTTCGGAGGTGAGGAGAGATGTGATGTCTAACTGGGATTCTCTCCACCAGCCGAGCGGCAGCATTTTGGACAGTCTGTAGTTTATGACATAGGCCTGCTGTGATACCAAGATATAATGCGTTGGCGTAGTCAAGATTAGATGTTATCAATGCTTGTACCACAGTCTTACGGCAGTCTGCCGGCAGATAGTTGATAAGCCGGTTTATCGTCTTGATTTTTGCAAAACAAGATGCTGCTACTGTTTGAACCTGGGCATTAAAACTAAGATGATTGTCCCAACGCACTCCCAGATTTCTTACAGAGTCTTTGGGCGTGGGGGCTTGGCTCAGGTCATCTGGCCACCACAGATTAGAATCCAAAGGGGATGGTGAGTTAAAAAACAGGATCTCCGTCTTTCCTGCATTGAGTCGGAGGGAGTTGGAGTCCATCCAACTGGAGATGTCTCTAAGGCAGGATTTCAGCGGATCGAAGGCAGAGGCGGAGGGTGTATCAAAGGTAAAAAGTAACTGAATGTCGTCAGCATAGGAGGTGGATTTAATCCCAGTTTGCGCAATCAGTTTAGCCAGGGGGGTGAAATAAACATTGAACAAAAGCGGGCTCAGGGATGAGCCCCGTGGAACTCCCCATTTGAGTGGTCTAGCGGAGGAGGTATAAGGAGAGGTATATACCTGCTGTGTGCGGTCACATAGGTAAGAAGAGAGCCACTTCAGCACAGTTCCGCCTATACCTAGGTCCCCCAGCCTTCTCAGCAAGGTCTTATGAGAGATGGTTTCAAATGCCGCTGAGAGATCCAGCAGCACTAACACCGCCCTCGACCCCCGGTCCAGCGTCCATCTCACTGAGTCAGCCATTTCAACAAGGGCTGACTCCGTGCTGTGGCCCGACCGAAAGCCGTGCTGGGAGTCATGTAGGAGCCCATTGGATTCGATGTAATTCGCCAGCTGGGAGTGTACCAGTTTTTCCAGGATCTTAGCTGGGGCAGGCAAAAGAGAAATGGGCCTGTAATTACTGGGGTTGTCAGGGTCTAGATTGGGCTTTTTCAAAATGGGGATCAGGGAAGCATGTTTCCATTTGGCGGGAAAGCTGCCCATTCTCAGGGATTCGTTCCAGATATGGTTCAAGTAGGGATTGAGCAGGGGAGCCAGTTTCTTGTATTGTTTGGCTGGCCAAGGGTCATTAGGAGAGCCATATTTGCATTTAATTAATTCTGCCATAGTGTCGGCTTCAGAAATAGCTGCAAATTCTATCAGAGTGGGGGACTGTAGCATGTAAGTAGTAAATTCCTCTTTCGGACCTTCACTGTTGGAGATTGGGAAGGAGGTGTAGATAGTTTCGATTTTTTCCTCAAAGAATTGCGAAAGTTTATCGCACAAAGACTGGGAGGCAGGCTGAGTCCGAGTCAGCGCGTTGGGGTCCGTAAAGGATCTAACTATGCTGAAAATCTCCCTAGCGCCGTTATTAGCATGTTTAATTCTAGAGGCCAAAAAGTCCCTTTTGTGCTCCTCAATCATTCTACGATATTCTTTGAGGGCTGTCTTATAGATGGTTTTACTCTCCAGGGAATAGTTCTGCCTCCAGAAACGTTCGAGAGATTTGCACGAGGCCTTTTTCTGACGAAGCTCGTTGGAATACCAAGGTGCGGATGGTGTAGCCCTGTAGGTTTTGATAGGTTTAAGAGGGGCCAAAGCCTCCAGGGCTTGACCGATCCAGGCGTCCAGATGGTCAATACCACTATCTGGGTCAGACGACGGGGTGGGTTGGGAGTTTTTTAAGTATTCCTGGAGCGTTTCTGGGGTAATACGGCTCCAGTTTCTGCCTGATGCTTTAGGAGTGATAGTGGGTCTAGTGGAGCAAAAAATACCTATCTCAAAAGGGATGAGGAAATGATCCGACCAAATGACCGGGATGGGGGAGGCTGCCAGAATATTTGGTAGGTTGGAACAGATCAAATATAGTGTATGTCCCGCTTTGTGCGTGGGTAAAGCTATTTTTTTAACTAGATTACAGGCCACCAGCGTAGAGATACAATTTTGGCTGTGCGAACAAGATTCCTCATTTGCATGGAGATTGAAGTCCCCTAATGCAGTGAAGTTGGCGTAGCGTGTGCTAAGCTGGATAATATAGTCCGCCAAAGCCGGCAGATGGGAGGTATTGGAATGGGGGGGGGCGGTAGATAAGTATTCCCGAGCAGGAGGTAGACGGGGAGATTTGAACACTGAAAGGCAAACCTTCTACACAGTCAAGTGGGTCATACAAAGGGAAGGTAGCCGTCCATTTGGATTTATGGATTAAGGCAACGCCCCCCCCCCTGTTTACCATTGGGTCTATTGGCACAGACGATACTGTAACCCTCCGGGAGGGCGAGGGTGATGATGGGGTTCGTGGTATCATTCAGCCAAGTTTCTGTTAAGAAAAGCAGATCCCAATTGTTGTCCCGGAGGGACTGCCAGATGTCAATGGCATGTTTGCTCAATGATCTGCAGTTAATCAACGCAGCTCTGAGGTTAAAAGAGGGGCAGGCTCCACAAGTGGAGGTGGAACTCAGAGCAAGGGCCGGACTGTATGTAGGATCGAGGGATGGAAGGGAAAAATGGCAGACTTTACATACGTAGGCATGGCTCCGAGCGTCAGGGGTAGACCAGGGGCAGGTCGAACATGGGGAAGGTCTCAGGGACATCATCTCAGTCCGAGTGTACGTTACGGTGGTATTGCTGGTGAGTCGGGCAGGGGGACCGGCCCCGGCCGCGTTGTGATCGCGGACGAGCGCAGACGAGCTTGCCTTAAGCGCGCCCGCCGCACTCGTCCGCTGCGCTTCAGGTACAAACACATGTTTATAGGGCTGGGATGGTGGCAGGGGGCGTAGCCTCGAAGGGGGCGTGTCCCTATGCTCGGCGCGGGGAATGGCGGCCGAAAAGGCTCCAAGGGTTCACCCTCTCCAGCGATAGCTCCGCTGAGAGGGGGTGCCTGCACGCAGTGGTCGGCGTCAGAGGGCAGGGTGAGTAAGATTTAAAAACAATTCAAACACAAGTTAAAATACGTGCAAAATAGCAATTATCCTACTCCCGGCTGAGCCTCAGGAGGGTCCAAATTTATCTGTGGCGCTTGTAAGATCAGTGCGCTTTGTACTGGTGGCAGGGGGCGTGGCCTCGAAGGGGGCGTGTCCCTATGCTCGGCGCGGGGAATGGCGGCCGAAAAGGCTCCAAGGGTTCTCCCTCTCCAGCGCTAGCTCCGCTGAGAGGGGGTGCCTGCACGCAGTGGTCGGCGTCAGAGGGCAGGGTGAGTAAGATTTAAAAACAATTCAAACACAAGTTAAAATACGTGGAAAATAGCAATTATCCTACTCCCGGCTGAGCCTCAGGAGGGTCCAAATTTATCATGGCGAAGGAAAGAATTTGTCAAGATGATCGACTTCTTTAAGGAGAGGGGGGCTTAAGCCTTGATAGTACAACAATCGAAGTTTAAAGTGTAAGCTAAAGGGCAATTCCATATATTTATAGATACTCAGAAAGCCCAGGTGATGTTATCAAATTTGTATGGAGAAGATAAGTGAGGCTCAGCCTCGAGGGGGGCATACTCCAATCAGTCAGTCTCACACTGAAAGGATCGGGTTTTTTTGGGTGGGAGGAAGGGTGCTTAATAGCACTAGGCCATTAGGGGGAGAGCTGGAGTACGCAAAGGATGAAATTTAATGGCATCCAGTGATAAGTGGCAGGAAGAAAGAATAGTGGGCAATTCCAGTTTCCAGGGGGGAAGCAGAGGGTGAGGTGATGGGGTGAGGCAAAATAAAAAAAGAGATTTCAATTATAAGTGCTTAAATTTCCTGTGGGATTAAACAAATTAGGACACACAGGTCAAATTTTGAGTTGACATATGAAACCGAGAATAGAAAATTCAGGGAGGGGGTGAAAAGAAGGCATATGTCACTTTACTTCAAATAGAGCATCAATACACTCTATTATTGTTAAATGCGTGTGTCAGTTTATGAATGTTGGATGCACTTGAGACATATATGGCTCATGTCTTAGCTGCTATTGTACTTAATTGGATAAAATACATTAAGAATATGAGGCCACACACGCAGCAATTGCTCCGAGGTTGGGGGAAATATGTGTTTACATGATTTGTTTACAACAGCACAAGTCACTTTAGTTATTAGTAAGTGATGGGTAAAGAGGTACTTCCAGTAATTTATTTTAATGCCAATGGATTGAATAATAAACACAAAGCCTATGCAATAGAAAGCTGGCTCAGAAACCATAACCCGGACGTTATACTCCTGCAGGAAACTCGTTTCAAGAAAATAAATAGTGCAAGCAGGATTCTGCAACAGTAGGCCAGTTCCTATTGCTTGTCTAATGCTGGCTGCGCACAGAAGGGTGTAGGTATCTATGTAGGCAAACATGTACCATTACAAGCGAAAGTCATGCAGACAGACCCAGGCAGAAAATGGGCTTTTGTAAATGGGAGATTGAATCAATCAAACATTATTGACAATGATCTTGGCAAGAGTTTTAGACAATCTGCTTCCTTTGCTTCAGCTCAAACAGGCCTTAACTAACATTCCTGGCTTTATTATCCTGGATGGCCATTTCAATTTCCTCCAGGATCCATTAACTGATTCTTCTACTAAAAATCAAAAACAAAATAAGCCACAGATGGCCATCGCTGTAGCTACTTGTAACAAGCATTTACAATGCAATGGTCCTGCCTTTGCAAAAGTTAGAGCTATTGGCATTGTAAATGACAACATTTTTATGTATGTGTTACTTTTGAAAACAGATAAATAAATTGGAATTGTCATTTACAATGCCAATTGCTTAATCTCTCGCAAATGCGAGACCTATTGCAAGGGGCAGGCATGACATCCTACTATTGTAGGTACCAGGATTAGGCCGACATGATTGGCTATGGGTGCCTTTGCGTGGCACCTACTTAGAAGTCTGTCCAGAGGGAGGATCAGGGGGTGCGGAGGGGTTGTCTGCCCCCTGAAGGTTGTGTCTTCTCATTTTGCTCTGCTGCTCCCCTGGTGGGTGAGTTATGGTAGCACCCCAGCACAGGTAGCCCCCCCCCGCTTTACCTCTTTCATGCTGTGTTTGACAAGTTGTCCCACAGGAACTGACAGGCTGCGTCTCTTGGGTGACTCAGTCTTAAGAAACTCACCACTTCTCAGTAAAACTCCGGGGCTTTACCTGAAACACCCCTTTGAAACTTGTAAAGGGGATGTGTGGTCGTGTTTTGCGCACAGGCGAGAAACGTGCTATACAAAGACATCTTTTGGGTTTTTAGTTAGAGGCCCTAAAAACAAAATGTTGAAGTACAATATCTTCAGTTCTTACCGTTTAAGGGTTACGTTGCTCTAAATGCTGAAATCTATCAGGTTGCAGAAGAGATGTAGGGACACGGAATTTGTTAACAACGGGAGCCGTCAGATATAGAGGAGTGCGATGCGGAGGCCAGTCTACTCATTTATCAAGTCTCCGAAAACAGAAGCAAACAGCGTCGACACATAGTGGCATTAAAGGATAGTTACAAAGGGTACGTGCAAAAAAGGCGCTAACAATGCTTGGATGCACATTCTCACCTCTATTCTATCGCATGAGAGGTGGAAATATTTATTGTGTTCTTTCAGAAAGCATTTAGATGTATCAGGTTTTCTGAAAGCAAAGATAAACAAGAAAAGCGAAAGTAAATGCCGTGCCGCAAAGCGGGTACAGCCTGGCAGAGGCCTCTTGCCTGTTTATCAGCGCCGCGCGCTGGTATGCAGACTCCCCTGCATACCAGAGAGGCGCGCGACGCGATCCGGACTGCAATGCCGTGGAGACAAGACCTGGCCGAGCGCACAACGTTATCCTATGGAAAAACGCTGCGTGCGGCCAGGTCTTGTATCCCTTCGTCGGTCTCAGACTGCTGAGACGACGACTATAGTTCTCGCTTGCGAGAACGCGCTTTCAGCGCGTTCGTCGTAGGCGAGCCCTAAAAAGGACCTTGACCTAGTAGATCCATGGCGCTCTCTCTACCCTGGGAAACAAGCTTTTTCATGTTTTTCGGCAAAATACAACATAGCTTCTAGAGTAGACTTTTTTTTGATTTCGCATGGTCTGAAAATGATCACTCACGAATATATTCAAAATGCCTTTTCAGACAACGCATTAATTGAGACGGGAGCAGTCGGGGTAGGGCTTGAAAAAACACCCAAGAGATGGCATTTTAACAAAATTACCCTAGAGAGAGAGGAATGGTGCACAGAGGTAGTAAACTAAATTAACAGTTTTTTTCCTGACATGGTCTGTGTCAGGACAGTGTTCTGTGTCAGGATGGTGTTCCACCATAAAGTCCATTCCCTACATTGTGTAAGCTTCCTCCCTAATGCTGACTCTCACCTTGCAGACAACCTGTAAATCTTGTCTTCACAGGTGTGCTGTCCCCAGTATCAATATCATGGGTGCACCAAGCACTGAGTCCTGGGTTAAGGGAGAACAAAGAGGCAAACTGCCCCAGCGACTGGTGGCAGTCTCTCTGTAGATCTAGGGTCAGTGTAGGAGAGAGGTTGCCATCCTCCACTGACCCATCCTGCTTCTTGGAAGATAGGAGGTCGGGGAGAAGTTCACTCTCCTTTTCCACCCCATCATCATTAACCAGGAGCATGGTAATCTCAGATCTCTAAAAGTGGGTCTTGAGGTCGTTCATAAGCAGGACCCTCAAGGGGTTCCTAGGAGTGTTGAGCTCCTTCACCTCATATATCCAATCGTCTTGCTGGGCCCGGAGCTCAACTGAGAGAGAGAGAGAGAGAGATAGAAAACTGTGTTTATTTAGACCATAGTACAAAACAGCTCAACTGGCTCCATTACCCACACTTTTTGACAAGGCTGAAACTCAACCAGAGTGGTATTCTGATCATAACAGCTGTTCATGACCTGCTGGGTAGCTTCGAAATCCTCCTGTGCAAGTTTCTGGATGTGGACTGTCTGATTGTCAGCATATAGATCACTACATCTTGGGTTGGCTGCTTGGGGTCTAGCTCCCAGCCATTCTTAATCAAACTGAGAGGTCTTCTCACAAGAAGCCCATACAGAAGTTTAAAAGGGGTGAAGACAACTCCCTTCTGTGGTACTTTCCTGTCCTTCCTGTAGTTTAACTTGAAGTTGGTCAGGTACCACCTCCTTGGGGAAACCCACACAGGTTACGATCCCCCTCAATGCAGTGGCCATGACGGTCACAGTCACTGTCCTCAGAAGGATAGCTTCCGGGTACCGGGTGGCGTGGTCTACCAAGGCCAGAACACATTTGTTGCTTATGGCTGTCGGGTCCAGATCCCCAACAATGTTGATGCCAGACTGCTCAAAAAGGATGGCCAACAGGTTTCAGGGGGCCTTGTACCTCCCACTGACTTGCCACTTGCCTGGCATGTAGCACAAGACCTAGACAATGCATCTGAGGCCTTCCTCATTTGAGTCCAATAAAGTGGGTGACAAGCCTGTCAAAGGTCTTGTCTAGCCCCACATGACCTGCCATTTGCACATTATGAGTCAGACACAGAAGGAAGGTCCTGAAGCACTGGGATGCCACCAATGTAGAGAATCCACAGGCATGTGTGGACTCACAGCTACCTTAAGCAGACTTAAAACTCCCCCATTTAAAGGGAACCAGAGCCACTGGGTAGTGGCTCTCACCATTGTCAGCAGCAACAAAAATTGGTGGAACACATCAGGGACTCCCTGCTCTGAAGACACAAGATGACATCTGATGGTTGTCATGCTGGTTCTTGAGTCTCGCAGAGCCTCCACCCTAATGGTAACCCACTGACTGTACTTCCTAATATTGTCAGGCATGTGGGTTCTCTGTACCATATCTCTGCCACCCAGGGACGCTAGGGTAACCTCCACACTCTCCCCAAAACTATCTGGGGCAATCTCCTCCTCAAGCGCTACTCTAGACAACCCCAGTGACTAAGCGGAAAGTAAGCGGGGCTTGCAAAAATCAACTCTGCACTGTTCACATGATGAATAATGCCAAACATCCTTCCAAGAGTGGACACGTCTGGTAAAATATGTCTAGGCATTGGAATTGTCAATTACACATTTCGCCTCTACACTGTGTTGAGCTGAAAGGTTGGGAGATGTTAGGTATACTCCCTAATTACTTCATGAACATGTCAGGACATCTCATTACCTGCTCATTTCAAGGTGTACTGTTTGAAATTGCTAATCATTGGAGTAATATGTACAATACCACTGAAAGCTATAATTATAATAATCTCTACCTCTTTTGTCATCAAAGTATGTACATAGTATGGCTCAAAAGATTTGAATGTACAATACACACTATTGCTAACAATATTTTTTACAATTACTCAACAGGCCCAACTGGCAGAGTTTGTAGCCTGGAATCTGCCACTGAAGAGACCTCCGCTTCAGCCAGGATCAAGCAATCAGTGAGGACAACACTGGTAATCTGGAGAACCCTGGGCAGACCGCTCCAGTGACACTCACTGCTCCTACACTGACACATCTCACCCTAGCTGTAACATCTCAGCAAACCAAAGACTCCTCTTTCTGTGTTCCTACCACTGTGACACCAATCGTGTGCCCCAATCCTGGGTGATATTGAGACCCCAGTAGCACCAGCTCCTGCTCACCCAGGCCAGTCAGATGGGGCACACTGTGCCAAGGCCACAGGTTAGTGGGAAGGTGTTTGTGGGCAGGCATAGTAAGGCCACAAGGGGTCACCCAGACCCCCATTTGCCAAGTCTTGGCAGCCCACCAACAATCCCAAGGCATGGTGGGCCAGGTACTCACCAAACTCCAGGAGATGTTATGTTATGTTATGTTATGTTAGGGTCATTTATAGAGCGCTGGCTGCCCCATCAACAGGGCGTCCCAGCGCAAGCGGACGGGTAACTAGAAGCAATAAAGCTAGGTAGAGGAAAAAAGTCAAGTTTTAATCAGTTTCCTGAATGCCCAATGATCATTCGGCAGAGGTGGCGTTTTCGGGCTGTGAGTATATCGAGATGAACGCTGCTACATTGCACAACCATTTTTGCTGCTATCCTGACACTGCTAGTGTAGCTGTATCAACTGCATTTTAGCTGTTTTTATTAATTGCATTTTAATGTTTTTTACCTCCCGACCCTTTCCCTTACTGAGTACTGGCTCCGCTTCACATCGCTGCACTTTGACAGCCAGTGGGGTGCTTTTTCTGCTTATTTTGCACTGGTATTGCATCTTTTGCACACGCCCCTCTCCTAGCGCCGGCCTCAGCGTTCGACCCCAGCGGTACCCGGAAGTGAGGCGGGACCGCATTGCACCGGGGTTGACGCTCTAGTCGGCAGATCACCCGACCGCTTATATTCGGCAGAGGTGGCGTTTTCGGGCTGTGAGTATATCGAGACGAACGCTGCTACATTGCACAACCATTTTTGCTGCTATCCTGACACTGCTAGTGTAGCTGTATCAACTGCATTTTAGCTGTTTTTATTAATTGCATTTTAATGTTTTTTACCTCCCGACCCTTTCCCTTACTGAGTACTGGCTCCGCTTCACATCGCTGCACTTTGACAGCCAGTGGGGTGCTTTTTCTGCTCATTTTGCACTGGTATTGCATCTTTTGCACACGCCCCTCTCCTAGCGCCGGCCTCAGCGTTCGACCCCAGCGGTACCCGGAAGTGAGGCGGGACCGCATTGCACCGGGGTTGACGCTCTAGTCGGCAGATCACCCGACCGCTTATATTCGGCAGAGGTGGCGTTTTCGGGCTGTGAGTATATCGAGACGAACGCTGCTACATTGCACAACCATTTTTGCTGCTATCCTGACACTGCTAGTGTAGCTGTATCAACTGCATTTTAGCTGTTTTTATTAATTGCATTTTAATGTTTTTTACCTCCCAACCCTTTCCCTTACTGAGTACTGGCTCCGCTTCACATCGCTGCACTTTGACAGCCAGTGGGGTGCTTTTTCTGCTTATTTTGCACTGGTATTGCATCTTTTGCACACGCCCCTCTCCTAGCGCCGGCCTCAGCGTTCGACCCCAGCGGTACCCGGAAGTGAGGCGGGACCGCATTGCACCGGGGTTGACGCTCTAGTCGGCAGATCATCCGACCGCTTATAACGTCATGTGCCAGCGACCGCGCAGCGGACGCGCGCAGCGGGCGCGCCGTCTGCGCGCCGAAGGAGCGCCAAAGGAGGGCCCGTCTGTGCCCGTCCGTGTCCCGGACGGGCCCAGGGCAGGGCCCCCAGGGTGTCTCATTTCGCGCCAGCCCCGCGCTGCACTGAGTTATACTCATGCAGACTTGATGGCTCTTAGATCCCGTGGCTGCGTGGAGAGTAATACTTGGGTGGTAAGCGACAGCCAGGCCAGAGTGTGCTCGGCCTGTAGCTACCGCCTCCCCAAGCTTGGGGTCCATCCTGCCCAAACTAGCCTGGATACCATCAGGATCCGAGCGGCCCTTATTAATGCTAGATCTCTAGTGAGACACGCAGCGGCTATCTTTGACATCCTAGGGGAGAATAGGCTTGATCTATTCTTCATTACGGAGACCTGGATGAATGACTCATGCGCCCCGGTGGTAGAACTTGCAATTCCACGAGGGTTTAAGATCACTAGAGTAGACCGCCCCAGTGGTAGAGGGGGAGGGATCGCAGTGATTTACAGAGAGCATTGGACCCTCGTATGTGAAACCCTGGAAGGCTTTAGTGAAGTGGAACTCCTGCACTTCAGCCTTGCTTTTAACTCACACTGGACATTAGGTGGCTCGCTAGTTTATCGCCCTCCAGGTTACGTTGGCAACTTCATAGGGGATCTTGAAGAAGCCATCATACCCCGCACACTTCAGTTTGCAAAATATCTCCTCTTGGGGGATTTTAATATCCATATGGATATTTCGGATCGCAGTGAGGCAATTAGATTTGGTGAAACCTTATCAATGGCCCATCTTAAACAATGGGTGGAGACCTCAACGCATGTGGGTGGCCATGTCCTTGATCTAGTCTGTTCCAATTTTGACATCATTATGGAGCGGCCAGAACCTATGACCTGGACCGACCATGAACTGATTAGATTTTCCTGGACATTGGCTACTGACTCTGGATTAATGTCAACTCATCCTCAGGCCCATCAGCAACGTATTAATGTTGCATCCCTTTCCGAATTTCTCTCTGACTGCCAGCCGTCGCCGACTATGGAAATCAATGCAGCGGTTGACGCTTTTAACACCTGGATGGCGAACGGCTCGGCAGTTTCCTTGCAGAATAATCGTATCTGCCGACCTCGCTTCTTGCCTTCCCAGCCCTGGTTTACCCATGGGCTACGGGAGCAGAAGTTGAAGTGTAAGAAACTGGAGAGGGCATGGAGGCTTGACTATTCGCCTGAGGCGAAGAAGCTGCTGCGCTGCTCCCAAAAGGAATACTACAATGAAATTAAGGCGGCCAAAAGTAGCTACTATGCTGGACGTATTGAAAAAGCCAGTAATAATAGTAAAGAAATTTTCGCCATAGTCCAGAGTTTTCTTTCTCCTAGAGCCGCGCTACCTACTCTACCTTCTTCCAATCAATGGTGCGATGAGCTTTCAAATTTCTTCTCCGAAAAGATTCTGAAGATCCAGCAGGATCTCCAAACTGCTTTGAATAAGTCCCAGACATCCATTTCACTGCCTATATTGACAGCTGCTCCGACGGAGGGTTTGTTTACTTCCTTCTCCCCAGCTTCTGAATTGGATGTTCTGTCAATCCTGTCTGCCCTTAAATCTGGATCGCCCTCCGACCCCTGCCCTGCTAGAGTTTTGGGAGGGGTGTCGTCTATAGTTTGCCAGGAGGTAACTAGGATTGTTAATTTATCTCTTTGTTCGGCTTCCGTGCCTCTGAGTTGGAAGCAAGCCAAGCTCCTCCCGTTATTGAAAAAGTCCGGCCTGGATCCGGCTGTGCCCTCCAGCTATCGGCCCATATCTCTTCTGCCAGCTTTGGCTAAAACATGTGAAAAGATTGTTTTTAGACAACTTGAAGGGTTCATTGAGTCTTCTCACGCGCTCCATCCTGCCCAATCGGGGTTTAGAGCGGCCTATAGCACCGAAACGGCATTAATTGAGGTTTCAGAGGCTATTCGGGAGTGCCTGGATGGAGGTGGCAGGGCGGTTCTGATTTTACTAGACCTCTCTGCCGCCTTCGATACGGTGCCCCATTCGATGCTTTTGGCCAGATTGGGTGCCATCGGTATTTCAGGCTGTGCTCTGGATTGGGTGACCTCATTTTTGAAAGATAGATCACAGCAAGTGTGGATGCCCCCCTATGCATCCAAGGTTAAGGAACTAACCACAGGAGTTCCGCAGGGGTCTACCTTAAGCCCTTTACTTTTTAATGTTTATGTGACCCCCCTGGTCTATCTAGCTGAGCAGCTGGGTGCCAAAATAATGGCTTATGCTGACGATACCCAGCTGCTCTTCACTTGGCCAAAAAACCACTTAGACCCCTTGACCGTCCAGAGTTGCTTGTCGCGAGTTTTCCGTTGGCTGGCATTGGCCCAACTTAAATGTAACGAGGAGAAGACAGAGATCCTCCTCTATGGATCTTTCCCGGATAATTTCAGGGAACAAATCTGGCCCTCCGATCTACCCTGTCCGAACTCAACAGGAGACCCTGTAAAGAACCTTGGTGTCTGGTTCGGGCAGGATTTAAAGTTCGGGGAGCATATTAAGAAACTAACCGGTACCTGCTATGCCACTCTAAAGGCCCTCAGAAGGTTTTTTCCCCTCATTCCTGGTGAGGCCAGAGAGACTGTGCTAAGAGCGCTGATCTTGTCACGCTTGGACTATGCAAATGCACTCTTTAGCGGCCTACCAGACTATATGGTCCATCGACTCCAGGTGATACAAAACTTGGCAGTCAGACTGATGTTTCAATTACCCAGGAGATCTAGTGTTCGTGGACATCTGCGTAGTCTCCATTGGTTACCTATTGCCAATCGAATTCTGTTTAAAATTCTGGTTTTGGCCTATCGTGCTATCCACCAGTTGGGTCCAGTATATCTGTGGAATAGATTTGCTCTTTATGCTCCTAAACGGGCTCTCCGCTCCGCCAACTTGTGCCAGATGGTCCAGCCTAAGTTTAAGCTTTCAAGAACAGGAGGCAAATCCATCTCTGTTAAGGCAGCCAGAGCATGGAATGCTCTTCCCTTGGCCCTTCGCATTGCTCCCTCACTTTCTCAGTTTAAGAAGGGACTCAAAACACATTTGTTTAACATCACTTTGTAATTTCTCTATTTGTTATGTTGGCTGCTCCGTTTTTTCTCACTTACTCACCGCGCCAGGATACTCTTGAGTAATAGAGCACGTAATAAAAGGCTTTATAACATAACATAACATGAGTACTGCAGGCAGCCAATGGGATAGAATTCCATAACGCAGGGGCCTGAAATTTAAAGGAGCTACCCCCTGCTCTACTCCGGTGAACCCGTGAAACGCAAAGCAAGTGGTGGTCAGTTGAGCACAATCCTTGCAATGGAACATATGAGGTGCATAGTCCCTGCAAGATCTGGGTATCTGGGGACCCTGGCCGTGTAAAATCTTATGTGTGGTACAGAGTTTTAAACTGGACTCTGTTTAATTGGCAGCCAATAAAGACGATGAAGAAGATTAGAGGTATGGCAATGCTTTGGTAGGGCAAAAAGAGCGCTTGCTGCTGTATTCTGTACCCGTTGGAGTCTCTCAGTAACTGTTTTATTTACGCCAAGCAAAAGCCTGTTGCAGTAGCCTAGGCATGATTGAACAACTGATTAAACTATCAGTTGGCGGGTATGAGCATCAAATAATCCCAAAATGGGTTTTAGGCCACGCAGGAGGCCAAAACATGTACTAGCCACTTTTTTTGCATGAGCCCAAAAGAGAGGCCGGTATCAATCAAGACCCCTAAAGCAGAGAGATTGGTCAAAGGTTCTCCGGAAAAGATGTGTCTAGTGTGGGTTTTTTCAGCAATGGAACGACTTTGGCATGCTTCCATGACTTAAGAATCACTGCCGACAGGAGCAAACCATTGATGAATTCCCGGCCCCCAATCATAAGACAGTTATAACATTTCCTAAAGATGTCCGGTTTTATAGGATCATCAGGGGAGCCTGATTTGACTTTAGCTGCCATGACAGCTAAGTCTTCAGGATACATGGGTGGCAGAATTTGTAGGGAATAAGGGGGCGCTCTTGAGGTAGGGGTCACCATGGGTTCAGAGGTACTCCGCCTCATATCTAGTGCGTTGTAAATACATTCTACCTTATAAATGAAGTACCTTGCCAATAAATCACATTGAGTGTTGGAAGATATGGTGTCATTGGTTCCTGTCGGAGATTTTAACATATCTTTCGTGAGAGAAGAAATGGTTTTTGAGAGATTGAAGCTCGATGAGATCGAGTTGGCATAGAACGAGGCTTAGGTCTTTTGAACTAATTTGTGGTAGGTTTTTATAGCCTTCCTATAGGTATTCTTAGCAGTAGCGTCATAAATATGCCTCAAAGCTCGTACCAAAATGTTAAAAAAATTATTTTCCACCCACAAGATCTCATTGTACCAAGCATGAGTTTGCGTGCGCTTAACCCCTCTCAATTTCTTCGGGAGGCAATGTTCAATCGTGTTGTTAATCCAGCCCCTGAAAGCTCAGGCGGCTGCCTCCAAGTCCGTAGGCCAGTCTGGACTCAATGTATTTAAGGCAGATAAAAAAGAAAAGTTTCGTCCAATTTGTGCCAAGGATACTTCGTAAGAGACTGACAAGGGGACCACAAGGTAGAGCCTGCCATATCAAGATGCATGGAGATAAGAAAATGGTCCGTCCAAGTCAGAGGGAGGAAAGTATTAGCTGACAAATTTAGAAGATTCGATAATATTGGATACGGTAGGTGGCCTGCCTGGAGTGATGGTCCCTCCACTAACTAAATTAATTGGCAGGCCTCCAATTCACCCAGAAAGTTGGAAATCTCCTGGGAGTCCCGGCGTTCCAGATGTAGGTTAAGGTTGACTATGATGTTTACATTTGCTGATGAAGCAGTTGTAGAGGGAGCTCGCTCATAAGGTGGAGGCACAACTCAAATATGGGCTGGCTGACTGGGGTGCTGCATGATATTTAAACCCATATGTGCATGGCTTTCCCAGCACCATCTACCCCTTCATTTGGTCCTACAACATATGGTCCATATACATCTGCCGCAGCCACAGGAAGGGAGGCCCTGCCACCAGAAGACCCACCTGCAGCATGTCACACCCCTGAAATAGTGGATTCCCCCACCAGTAGGTGAGGATGGCAAGGCCTCTGCCACCACCAGCAAAAACGTGGACACAAATTTACTACAGTGTGTGCCTAACATTCACTCTGTGGACCATTTCTGCACATAATTGCCTTTCTTGTGCTAGTGGTATTTTGGGCATTGGACATCAAACAATTTTGGCTCCCCCACATTGGTTTCATTCACCATGACTAACGTCTTCACTTTTTGGTTTGCTTTTGTTATGTTCACCCTCTTTAACTATTTCATGTTTAGCACAATAAATCTACAAGGCCAAAGCTTGTAGACTGGTGCTGTATATCTCAACTCTATCAAAGCATTTCTTTTCTTCCATCATAACTTGATAAAAAAAATTAAAAGGTTGTAGAAAGATAGATAACTTGCAAGTAGATAATGTTTATTTCATGTTCCCCAACATGACTCTCAAAAATGTCTTACCATTCAATCGCCTACTACTATTTTTATTCCATTTGATCAATACTTGTCTATCAACATTTGCTTGAACATACCAATCTGTACATTACACTACAACTCAGTGCTAGTTTGTACACTTCCAGTTCAAGACCTTGTCAACATGGAAGAAGGGGATATGCCCAAAACAGTAAGATAGCATAGGCAAATTATCATTCGCTCATGTCATCAGCTGGAGTTAGATCTTCTGCTCACACGAGGAATCCCAGATCAATATCACCAAGAAACAAAACCATGGCAGCAGTACATTTTGTAGACACAGGATCTTTCTAAACCACTGTTCCAGTGTCTGGTGCAATGTCACTACCAGGTTTCAGTGGTGTGAAATAAGAAGTATATCCCACAATGATGTGAAAACACAGATGGGGAGAGGAGACGGGTATGACACTGTACGTTCCTTCACAAAACTGACAAAACACAATAGTACGGTGACACTTATCAGAGAATGATAAGCCGTGTAAGTAGATACTCCAAGATTATTGGCTTGTACAAATATATATTGACTGCACAACATTTAGGTTCCTAATTATGGGAAGTCATCCTTAATAAAAGAGGAAACCTCACACACCTTTTGCCACCAGGGTGGATTCAATCTACTCGAAGACTGGCTAGTTAGGAGGGATTTCTTGCAGATATCTCATTAACAACACCACAGGGATGGGGATCCAGATAAAAACTTAAAAATACCTTACTGTACCCTGGAAATTACCTTTATTCTTTGTGACACTAGGTATGATTAAAACATTATACCTAGCACACCCATCCCTCATGGCAGGTGAAGGATGGGCATGAGCCATTACGCTCCAAGATACCCATACAATTTTTTGTTTTAATCATACCTAGTGTCCCAAAGAATAAAAGTAATTTCCAGATTACACTAAGGTATTTTTAAGTATTTATCTGAATCCCCATCCCTGACAATAATTGCCAGTAAAGTCATGCACTCCTACACAATATATATGGTTCAACTACATATTTGAATCCAACATTTCTTTTTTGTCTTTTACTCTTCAGAAATTACATTTATAGCCTAAAATTATCGAGAAACTTAAAAAATATGTGAATAATACATTGTAAATCTTATTTACACAATATTTTTTTTAAATAATTTGTTCAACAAAAATATTATTAATGGGGATGTAAACAACACCGCACTAATATTGGGTTTCAGCACACTAACACACTATGTACAATTGTTTTTTTCAAAAGAATGAGTGTCCATCAAAGTTTGTATATGTAAACAAAGTAGCGCCCATTTTGAGTGTACTGACACACTTAATAGTTACAATCACACTATTTCGAATTTCTGAAATGACGTTTGCCTGACCTCGCAGATAGGACATTTGGAATCAGACGGGGATGGCAGTTGTCGACCGCGTAGTGGGGGTGAACTCCACTACAGACAAACCCATAGGCTAACATTGTTTTACCTTTTCCATGCGTCGGACAGCCGGTGGCCGTCTTTCGTCATGGTGGGCTTGTGCGGAGGACAGCCGCCGGCTGTCCAAACTGCGCACGCGTCATTTTTTTCCACACCACGGCGGAATGTCTCCTGCAGCGAAGCGGTTAAAGCAACACAAGAAGACCAATGGCTGACAATCGCGTACA
The DNA here is from genome assembly GCF_964261635.1 of Lissotriton helveticus. NCBI lineage: Eukaryota > Metazoa > Chordata > Amphibia > Caudata > Salamandridae > Lissotriton > Lissotriton helveticus. The sequence goes on from NC_136063.1 coordinate 2,063,149,340, forward strand.
TCACGTAAATGTATGTGGTGGTTTTTGGAAAAAACTCACTTGCCTCATAACACTGCTGCCATCAAGACCTCCTCCACTTTTGCTGCTATTTTTGCTGCCTTTGGGAGCAATAATGCTGGGACCAGGAGGTTATGTGGACCCTGCCTTCTTGCCAGGGCAGCTTGCTTTGCAGACACAGGAGGTCCTCTCCCTGTATCACCAGCTCTATGGCTCACCAGATGAACAGGTATATGTTTGAAATGTTTATGGGAATCTGTCTAACAGCTTTTTTTACATTAACATAGAGTATAATGTCCCTTTGAGTTCGCTGACTGAAGTGTAGTTAATGATGTAAACTTCCATATATATTATTCCTTACAGAGGACAATGATGGTGGGGATTTGTAAGCACTTTTAGAGTATGTGCTGCATGTTTAAAGCCCTAGAGTAGAATTGGTATGTATGGAGAGGTTTATCTATGAGTATGTTTGATTTACATGTGCTTTATTCTAAACTCACATCATGACAATTTGACAACACATTATAGACTCTTTACAACTGTACATACAAATGTTTTATGTACAAACAAAATGTAAATGATTTTAGCTATGTGTATCGTCCAACAACTCACTCAGCCTATAGCTGGCTTATCCAAGCAGTTGTATGGGAGCTACCAGTAGCTCCCAGACCCCTTCAAAGTAGCACACAGCCTTAGGGTAATTTATTAGATAGGCACAAGCTAAATTTGCATTGAAAAGTTAGGGGAAGCCTGTGTTGATGTCACATCTTGATCATCAGGTTGCAGATAACTAGGACTGACAATGAGCAGGGCTCAGTCAGAACATTGGGCCAGGCTGGGGCTGAGTCACAGGGACAAGCAACTGAAGGCCTGCGGTACAACTGACATAAACATATATATTTGGCACATCAAATTTTGAGGTGTGCTTAAAAAAACTATGCTCCTGAAACTAATTGAGTTAACGCTTCATTTCATTTCAAAGTGTGTCATGTCCAAACTGCAGGCCCCTTATTCCCAGTGGCCAGTATTCACTGTCCAATGTGTATTTATGTTTAGCCAAAATAGTTCAAAATCTATTGTACTGATCAGAAGTAGAGCACATCACAGAATATGTAGGAACCCCTGGGCTAGATGATATCACAGGCCTGGATTGGTGAATGTAAACCATGACATGGGTTGAGGGTAGACAACGGGTCACTACAATAGTTTGTATTAATATATTGGCTTTGGTTAATATGTGACAATGCACATGTTGTTTGCTAACTTATGAGTTATGATAGATATAGATGTAGCAAAATTGTGTTACATCAATACAGACAAACAACAAGTCTTAAATCCATTGTTTTTATCATTTCTTGAATCCATACAGGTCAACTCCTATCAGAAGTGGGACATCTAGAAGGCCATAACCAGGAAGGTGCGGACCCCGGAGGTCTTCATGTAGCACAGCGTCCACTGCCAGAAAAGGTGGGAGGACCTACTACTCAGGACCCGAATATCAGCTGCAGTCCAGCTCGGCCAGTTCTCCCAAATTGTGAGGTGTGTGCTCCACACTCTCACCCCCACTACTGACCCACATTCTTGTGGTGGCCTATCCTGACCTTGATGGGCAGTTGAAGGCCCAACAGCAGGAACAAGGAGTAAGTTCTTATCAGATGTTCACGTTACATGACAAATTCTTTGTTACAGCTAGGATTTTTCCCATCAGCACAACAATTGAGTCATATCCAATGCATAAGAAGAGTTCTTGAAGGTGTACTTTTACACAATGTGTATGATGATGTGCTTTGTCTATTGATATGTTTGAACGCTGCCTGAACTTCACATATACATCATCTTGTTTGATGTTGTGAGAGACTGTTAAACCTAACAGGTCAGTAGTGTTGATTGTGTCAGGTGTAAAGCTTCTTCACTATTGGTGATGAAGGTAGCCTTATTACATATAACATAGCTTACTAGGCACTTATGATTAAGTGGATGTACCAAATGTCACATTGTTAAGTTGGGATTCTACATAAACATGTGATCCAAAATGTCTAGAGACATCAGTATTATTGGCAACATTTAGGAATCAAAACATATCCAAATTGTGTTTTCCATCAGAAAAACGGTTTCATACAAAAGTGACATATTAGCATGATGTCTCACTCCTTTACAAATATGTGTGTGTAAGCCAGTCTGTTTTTTGGAAAATAATTGTGATAGGCATACAATTTCTGAGGATAGACAGACAGGAATGTGTACACATTGGTGATAGAGTAACACACACCCTAAAGCACTTTTCAATGTCTTTTATCATGTCTGGATGATGGAGCAATGATGAGATAAATGGCAATCTTTAAGGGATTTTGCAAGATGGAAAGTTCCTTCACATACACTGCACTAGCCAGATTCAATGACTCACTTAAGTTAGCCATCGATACTTTGGCCCCACTCAAGCTTCATAAGCAATATCCCTCCACCAAGCAAGAAACCTGGTATACACAGGAACTCAGACTAGAGAAGCAGAAATGCAGACGAGCGGAAAAAGTATGGAGGAAAATGAGAACTGAGGAGAACAGGAAAACATATCAAGAGGCCCAGTCAACTTACTACAAAAATATAAAGCAAGCGAGAAAAAATAGTCTCACCCAACAACTTGCGGAGGCGGGTAATAGTCCTAGGGAGCTGTTCAAAATACTACAGAGCTTTGTTAAACCTACAGCCTGCGAGAGCCCCGATGAATTCTCTCAAATACTTTGTGATGAGATCTCGGTGTTCTTTGAAGATAAAATCGATCTCATCTACGATAAAATTATGGCCTCTAGTAGCGCTGGGAATAAGATCTCCCTCCCACATAACCCACTCAAACAAAATAAAAACCTACTATTGTCCTTCCCGCCAATCTGTGACACAGACCTCCCCCTCTCATCAGCCACATAAAATCTGGGTCCCCCAACGACTTCCTTCCTGCCAAAATGACCGCCCCTCTGATCACCCTCTTAGGACCTTCCATTCAGTCTGTGATAAACACCTCACTGGCAGAAGGACAGGTCCCAATGAAATGGAAGAAAGCGGTGGTGAACCCTATAAGGAAAAAAGCGGCATTCCCATGGACAGACCTCTCGAACCTCCGGCCCATCTCCCTCCTACCACACATCAGTAAGATGACCGAGAAACACGTGAACACCCATCTATCCAAACATATCGAGGCAACGGAGGGCCTGGACTACTCACAATCTGGGTTCAGGCCCAACCACTGCACCGAATCAGCCCTCCTAGCAGTGACCAATAACATCAGGATGACACTGGATGGTGGGGGGGTCGATGATTCTGGTGCTGTTGGATCTATCCGCTGCCTTCGATACGGTGTCACATGAGGTGCTTCTCGGTCGTCTGAGGGATGTGGGACTAGGGGGTGTGGCTCTGTCCTGGATGGAGAGCTTTCTTTCAGGCCGCTCTCAAGAAGTCAGGTTGGGCTCCCATAAGTCCATCTCCAGGTAGCTCACCAAGGGAGTGCCACAGGGCTCGTGCTTAAGCCCCACATTATTCAATGTGTATGTGGCCCCCCTGGCTGACTTAGTGAGATCCTTTGGGTTCACCCCTGTGTCGTATGCCGACGACACCCAACTTCTGTTCCCTTTCCAAACCTACACACCTGCACTAAAAAAATCGTTTGCAGATGGAATGAGGGCAGTATCAGAGTGGATGGCTAAGAACTGCCTACAATGTAATGTAGGAAAAACTGAAGTAATGTTATTCGGGGAGGCAACGACACTATGGTCCCCCGAATGGTGGCCCCTGGAACTAGGACCTGTTCCCTACCCTAAACAAACCGTTAAAGACTTGGGAGTGCTATTAGATCAAGCACTAACATTGAAAGATCATGTAAACCAAGTTGCCGGCACCTGTTTCCGCGCCATTGGACTGCTGAGAAGGGTTTTTCCATACTTACCTGACAGCCATAGGAAGACACTGGTCCAGGCGTTAGTCATCAGCAGATTGGACTATTGCAATGGTCTTCTCCTATCAGCCAATGAAGAACAGCTTAACAAACTGCAAATAGTCCAAAATACTGCAGCGAGGCTAGTCCTTAATGCCCCTCCTAGGACCCCCTCCCGCCCTCTGCTGGCTAGACTCCACTGGCTCCCAGTGCGGCAACGCATTAAGTTTAAGATCCTCTGCACCATTCACAAATGTCTGTCTGGTACTGGGCCCAAGTACTTGACAAAAGCATTCTCACCTTATGTTCCTGGACGTTCCTTACGTTCCAGTAACCTCCAGCTACTGCAGGTACCCAGAATAAAAAAATCCAGGCAGGGAGGTCGCGCCCTTGCTCACACCGGACCTGTCCTCTGGAACTCACTGCCTCAGACACTGAAACAAATTACCAATCACCTAACCTTCCGAAAATCCCTCAAAACCCACCTATTCATAAGCATCTAAAAAACATCTACCCAATCTACAACCACCCTTCTGACTATGGATCAGCACAAGTTGTACTCCCCCACTGGCAAAAGCGCGGAGATACCCCTTCGGGGGTCGAGTCAGGCGCTCTATAAGAATATAAATAAATAAATAAATACATGTAGGAGAATCCCATCAGAAAAACTCAAAACCCGGCTAAACTCATGACTCATTAGGCAATTGTTGAAATGCATCAAGGTGTAATATGTTGCATATTATTATTTATATGTGAGTGTTTGAAGTAAGTATTATATTGGAATTAGTGTATGTGACTGTGATGTTCTTAAAAAAGTTTGCAATACAGTGAAAGGCAGCATATTTATTGAAACAATTTCACAAAGACACAACACACTTCAAATAACTATGGGAAGTTAGGAGTGAATGTGAACATTTTTGCCGTGTACTGAAGTGAATTAGAAAAGTTTCAAGAACTATGTGTTTACTTATGCTGTAGTAGTCATTTCTCAGTCCCCCGAAATCTTTGTTTCTGACTGTCTTGAACAGCCTAGGTATCTACATAGTATGGGATACATTGGTAAGCTACTTCAGTACAGACTTCACGTATAATCTTTAACATTTGACATATACTTTAGTGATTTGGAGTAAGTGTTATTATTGCAACATGGCCAAACAAAATTAACCTGCTTTCAGTTTATGCTACTATTGGTACAGCATTGCAGTATTTGTTGACATATTTATTCATGTTTTTCTTTGTGAGAATGAACAGTATGCAGATTTTAGGGTCGTGTGAACACACTGTACAAAGGCATTTTTGGTTGGTGTTTTCTTTTGTGACATCAGTTCAACCATTCAGAGGTGGGAACCAGTTCTTGGAGAAACATAATGATGGATAAGAGACAAGATCATACATGATATAACATTTATCATGGAGAATGACATAACTGTGACAAAATGCTTTCTGAAAATGTTGTGTATATGCATGAGCTTATGCTAATGTTGAAACAAAGTTTGAGAGCTTTGAAGCCGGTGAAATCTGAAATCTTGGAAACGGTTTTGCGATTAATGTTCATGATCAGTCTGTTTACACAGATTCAATAAAACTATTGTATATGTCATTTCAGCATCATCCGGGGCAGGTGAAGAAAAAGGTTCCAACAATGGGAAGAAGCTGGCCACAGTGGTTCCTGTGGTAGCACCACTGACACCAGTGGTCTAGTGGCCACTGGTGTGCAATGGAGGCAACCAATGACCCTACATCTTCTTCAGAGGCCTCCTCCAGGAAGGACTTCCTAGTGGTAGGGACCCTACTGCATCTGTTATCCTTGTCCGTCACCCAGGGTACCATCTCAACTCTTCCTATTGCTCCCCCTAAGTTGGCAAAACCTCCCCCACTAAAAGTGGTGGCATCTCCTTTGCCCAAGGCACTTCACCCTCTTTCCCTCTTTCCCTGTTGACCCAGCTGTGATCCAAGGTACCCATAAAAAAAGGCAAAGTCCCCATCCCAAAATCAAGACAACCCCTTTTGAAACCACAGCGTCCTTCCAAACCCAAGACGGCCCCACCCAAGACCACCCCTTCCAAAATGACACGCCCCTTCCAAACCCAAAGGCACCCCTCCCAAATGCAAGAGCACCTCTCCCAAACCCCTCTTCCCATGTACATTTTGGAAGTGCTGGTGTGCCCAGCAGATGCCTCTTCCTGAGGAGGTTCCCCTTAGCAATGTATTTGGAGGCAGTATTTGTGCCACTTCACAACAGTGGTAGGGTTTGGGCTTATGGAGTGCCATTTAGTTGTATTCTTATTTTAAGAGCTGTATCTCAGTTTGTGGCATTAATACATACTTTACATTTGACCAAATGTGCTGTGGCATTATTTTTCCTTAGAAATTGTTTGGTTCATATCAAAGTTTCAGTGAAAAATATGTAGCACATATTTTTCTTTAGCATGATTGTAGGAACTACTCCATACTATTTAAATGTCTACTATGTTAAGCGCATACACTGCTTCACATGATTTGTAGTAAACAGTTGCATCAACAAATAGATGTTGAGATGTTATTGAAAGATATTTTACTACAGGTGTGTTTGTTTCACCTTGCTTATTGGTATGTATGTACATAGATGCATTGCATCTTGTAATATTATGTGCAAATCGAAATTGTATACAATACAGGACTTGCACTGCACATGGGGAAATGTTACATGGATGAAAATGTAGAGTGCTTCACATTTGGGACTGCCATTGATTTTCCAGGTAATTTATGAGGTAAGGGTTACAGCTTGTATAGTCCAATGTGTACATGAGGGTAAATTGCACTTATCCTAATGATGTGTGGTGCATATGTTTTTATTATGACAATTTATGTACTTTATTTACACACACCCTTATGGTGAGTTTTAGATTTTTGATATCATTGTCTTTTTTGTGCAAGTGTCCGTTTCTAGATGGCAGCTGGCACCAATGTATTAACACAATGTAGTTATACAGGTGTGTTACTTTAAATTTCATAAACGTCAGCATTTGAAACATATGCATGGTATGCTATTGCTTGTTTGAGAAATGTAATAATGCACAAGAACTGCGCATATGTGAACAGCCAAGTGAAAAACGTAATAGGGGTCTTACCTTCAGTTCAGGCAACAAAGATATTGATTTGCTTCTTGATCAGCTAGCAACAGCGGAGGCAGGACATGTAGGATTGGGTCCATGGCAGTACAGGAAGTGGGAAGGTAGGTAAAGGTGAGTTTCTGCCTTATATACACTCCATACTCAGGTGTGGAGGTTTCCTCACCACAGTTGCTTGGCCAGTAAGGCACATTGTGATTGGTCCGTTGGAGAAACCCTCCAACGGCCACTTTTGTCTATTCCGCAGTCAACGTTGTCAGAATTTCATGGCCGGATGATGGGCACGTGGCAGGCTTTCGTCTATGTAATAGACAACACCTAAATAGGGCGGGCAGACTGCCAAGTCAGCGAGTGGGAAGGCTGACAAAAAAGCAATTGCAGTCCGCCAAGATCTAATTTGGGCCCATAGTCTTAATCTTTGTTGCCTATAGAAAGGAAATTGTTAGATTTGGTTATGATTAGTTTTTTTAAAGAATATTTAACTGAAAATGTTTTTGTCTTTTCATGCACTGGATGTGTTGTTTCCTTAAATTTCTGAACACTTTGTAGATTTTCCAATTTTTGGGAGAGATTATATGATCTTTGGAAAAGAAACCAATTTAATTAATTCGTATTGTAACTTTACTGATTTCTTCGTCCAGTCACTGTCCAGCTCTTGGCCTTAGGTAAGGACCTGGCAGAGTTAGAACAGTAATTTTGCCCCCAGTCACTGTCTAGCACCTTACCTGAGGTAAGTACCCAGCGGAGTTAGATTAGTAATTTTTCATCACAGTCCAGCATTTTCCCTGAAGGAAGTACCCGGCTGAGTTAGAATTGTAATGTTGCCCACCAGCAACTGCCCAACGACTTTGCTGAGGTAAGTACCTGATGGAGTTAAAGTAATTTTGCCCCTAGTAACTGTCCAGCACCTTCTCTGAGGTGAGTACAGACAGAGTTAGAATAGTAATTTTGTCCCACTGTCACTGTCCAGTACCTTCCCTGAGGTAAGTACCCGGCAGAGTTACAATAGTAATTGTGCTTCCAGCAACTGTCCAGCATCTTGTGTGAGGTGAGCACCTGGCAGAGTTAGAATAGTAATGTTGCTCCCAGTCACTGTAGTACCTTTCCTGCTGTAACTTCCCTGCAGAGCTAGAATATAAATTTTGCCAGCCAGTTAATATAAAGCACCAGCCCTGATTCAAGTTATGTACCCCAATACGTAACCAACAACATTATTATTTGTTATTTAATTATATTATATATTAAATACTGCTTTATTCTTATGTTTTTCAATTCTGAAAAAAATGTTTGGTATGGTGACTGACATTTTTAGGACTTCATTATATGTACTCAGAATGACGTCTGCAGCTAACCTGTATATTATCTGTGAATTAAAAATAAAAACAATGAATGTATGCCATAGGAATTTAGCTGGTTATTAATTGCTAAGGGATTGTAATGTAACTGTTGCAAGGGTAGATGACAGTGTGTGAAATGCAAGGTCTCTTTGGTATTCTCTACTGTGTGGTCATGAGAAAATTCAGATTACCACTGAGCACAAAATGGTGGATGGCTGAATTTATAGGTGGTATTCCACAATTTAAAACAGAATATGAATTGCAATTTATTTTATAACATGGATTACAATCTGACTGAATGTATATTTATTTTGTTTGCTGGAAAAAAAAAGGTTATTTGATCTTCCTCAGATATAACGACAGCCATTTTGGTAGGGGTGAAGCTATACATTTAAGGTTAAAATAAAGGAATGACTACTGCGCAAATGTTAAACAGATAAAGGTTTTCATTAAGGTGTTAATTATATTGCAGCATGTTTTTTCCAATAATTTTTCAATGTGGAATACGTGTCCAAAAATGTTGCTGTGCTGCCTTGTTTACGTACTGTTCCGGTATTTAAGAGAATTAATTTTTTTAAAGCAAAACTGTTTTTAAATATATTTCAATACTGTTTTGTAAAGGTATGCATGGTATTGATATGAGTGGTATTGTATGCATGTAAAGGTACTTATAATGTACCTGTATGTACGTTTGTGGTAGTGACATGCGTGGTAAAGGCATGCGTTGAACGGATAGATGCATTGTAGAAACCGTGTTATATAGGCATGCATTGGACTGGTAGATGCGCTGTAGAAACCGCGTGGAATAGTTATCGATGCTAAAGGCATACGTGGCTCTGACATATACCCCTATTTCACAAACAGTGTTTGAAAAGGTTAAGACTTCTTTGCATTCATGTGTTTCTGGAGAGATTAGGGTCTGATTTAGAGTTTAGAGGACAAGTTACTTCATCACAAATGTGACAGATATCCCGTCCCCTAAATTACAAGTTCCATGCAATATAATACACTTGTAATATACTTACTTATGCTTACTACCCCTCCTGGGGTATAGGCCATCGACCAGGACTCTCCAGCCATCTCTGTCCTGAGCTTTACTTTCAATCTGACTCCAGGTGTAACCCATCTCCTTGCAGTCAGCCACGAGGCCTCGATGCCAGGTGGTCCTTGGCCTTCCTCTTTTTCTTTTCCCTTGAGGTTCTCAGGTGAGGACTTGCCTCGTGGTGCTTGATGCAGGCATGCAGAGGTTGTGACCTATCCAGCCCCAATGTCTTTTCATGATTCGTTCATGAGTATATACTTTTAATATAGCAGACAGTATATCCATCCCTATTTGTGACTTAAGACCTAATTTATATTTTGGCAGACAGGATATTCTGTCACAAATATGACGCATATCCAGCTGGCCATATTACAAGTGCATTATATACTATGGCACTTGTATTACAGTGGAAGGGATTTCCATCATGTTAGCATCGAGTTTCCTGTCTGGAAAATATAAATCAGGCCCAAGGGCCTCGTTTAGAGTTTGGCGGATACTCATTCACAAATGTGATGGATATCCCATCCCCCATATTACAATTGCATTATATGCAATGGTTCTTGTAATACCGCAGAAATCATGCCCTTAGTTTCAAGGGTACTGGACCCTGACTATGTGTTGTGTTTTATTTGCCTAATATAATTCATGCTCCTTGATTAATTGCCTTGTTTTCACCTAGGTTGCAATGTATTATGGTGTCTCATTTTTAATGATGTTTCTTCTCTTTAAATACTTTACATTAAAAAAGGAGCACTGTCATGCACCGTCGCCAGTGATCGATCCGCTTAACTCGCAGTTTGTCTTTAAAGTTCAAACTGAATAATTCTGTCTGACAATTTAAAGTTTTTTTTTTTCCTGAAGGCTTGCTCTGGTCTAATGCTTTTGATAGAATGATGCAGAGTGCTTAAAAATGACTAATTATGAGTCATATATAATCAGGAATGAAATTACTATGGTAAATTAACATGAAACATTCTTTCTTCAAAATACAAAGTAAATAAGTCCTGTCAGTCATTTAGTACAGAACCAATTCCAATAGTTGTAACCTAATTAGAAAAGAGCATCAATGGCATTTCATATAAACCTTAGTGCAGGAATTACCAAACCTTATCAACACCATCACTTTAATCTTGAAAAGTATCAACATCAGTTCTGATAAATTGTTTCACTTTGAATATTTCCACAATACAATTAGGCCCTTAAATACTGAAATTAATAGGCTTCCAACTATTCAAACATTGTTTTGAAGGAGGGGCAGCTATATGGATTAAAAGATACATAATTTTTAGGTCTTGGCTGCTGACAGCTGTTATCAAAATATTGTTTGTAATATATTGAATGCACTTGGATTTGGCTTTGGGTCAGCCCCTTGATCATGATTGGGTGGTTTTGTTGTCTCTCTCACTTTCTACTCCTTGGCTTTCCTCCCTATTTGTGTGTTTGTCCCACCGCCCGCCAGATTACGATGATGCATCACCGCCAGCCTTTCCATGGCAGTTCCCCCGCCATGGAAAATCTAGCGAGGATGTCCTTTGGGGGCCTATTGCAGGCCCTCCTTGTGCAAGGGCTTGTTGTTTGTGCACTTGGGGGGCTCCTATGGTGCACTCCTACATTTCCCTGCAACATGTGGCAGGCACCGTATGGTGCCTGCCACGTAGTGCAGGGAAATACAAACAGTAAATTCTTAACATTGTGGCAGGTGCTGCAGCCAGCAGCACCCACAGCAATGTTAAACGTGCCATTTGCGGCTGCCGTGGTGGCGCCCACATTGTAATGTCACTTGCGGGACGGCTGTCTTATAGACGGCCGGTACCAATCTCCGGGATGATGGCAGACAGACTCAAGCCCCAGCAACGGCCCCAGCAACGCCGGGGATGCCTGGCTTCACCTTGGGGTGCCCTCTCACAGGGAAAGCCAGGACGGGTTCCCCAGCGGTATACAGCGCCAGGACACCACGTAACGAGGTAACAGTGCGCTTTACAAGTATACATACATTACATTACATTAAGTCCATCCGCCATTTTAAGGAGCCCCAATGTTCGTCCGCTCTTTCTGACCACTTTCTATCCACCTTCATGCCCTCTTTTCTCCTCACTCTCCCCCAGCATCCTCTTGCTCCCCGCTTCATTGTTTTTTCTTTTCTATTAATCTTTTTGCCATCTGCCACACTATTGGAAGGAGGCCATCTTAAAATTGCCACTGTCTTAAAATGGTTTAGTTATCGTTCCAAGATGGCTGCCCCCAAGTGCCCCTGAGTGCCCATGTGTACAATGGGTAGCAGGCATCTGCTAATAACTTTATTATATTTTATTAAAACATTAAAACATTTTTAAAAAAGCGAACCCCAGATGTGTGTACATCCATGGTCTCAATCTTTATTTGGATACATTCAAATGAAACAAAATACATTACATGGTGGCCACTGTGGATGCAAGTGCATCTGCAGAAGCCATTTATGTATGCATTTTATACACTAAAATATTATTTCAAGATTGCCTCTGCAGTTGTGAGTGTATTTGTTCGTGGCTATCTATGATAGCAACAGTCATTTGTAAAGTCAATATGTGTCACAGTCAATTCTTGTTATATTTGTCTTTAATGCTGCTCTTGCACCATTCATTCCACATATTTTTTCCATTGCAATGTAAGAGTGTGGTACAGAGATGCCTGAAGAGAAAAAGGGAAAAAGGAAAAAAGTTAATCATCTTATTTGTGCACGATTTGTAATACGTCTGTGTATCATTGGTGGGCTGAGACTGTACTGTCACATTTTATTTAAATATGACGGTGGAAGAAACTAAGTAGTGACTGAAATGAAGGCAGTTGCAATCTACAGAAAGTAGTTTCTGTAAAATGGCTTATTTGGTTAATAATGACTAAATTAATTTTACAGGTGGCTAGGGGCTGTTATTCCTTTCGCCTTCATGTTACAAATGATCACTGAATTGTAACATTCATGCCTGCAGAAAAATGGAATCATAAGCATTGAAACTTTTGACTTACAAGCTCACTATAAGCATCTTTATTTTGCTGCTCTTATTTCAATTTCATAACAAAAAATACAAAGTAAAATTGTCGTATTAAAAACACCAACTTATTGTTTTTGATTTGTTTATAGAAAAGTAATCATTGTAAAGCATGCTAAAGTCACTGCTTTGCGTAACTGTCCATACATGGAGGCTACATTCTAGAATTATTGGGGCATATTCACAAACTGCAATCTAAAGCATCTTTAGTAGTATTTCAGTAGTACTACTCACATACCACAACATGCTATTCACTAACCTATTTGTAGAGATTTCCACCTCCGCCGATTTTCCTATCCTTCCTATGACAAAGCATCTGTCCCAATTGTGAAGATCTCCACACATATATGTTATGTCATGTTATATTATGCTGATTTGTAGAGTGCACTATCACCCAAGAGGGTACCCTGAAGCTGACCAAGTGAGAGCCTACACAAACCTAGAACCTATTAAGGCTACTCATAAAGTCAGGTCTTCATCTTTTTGAGGAATTCGAGAACTGATGAGAAGTCTCTAATATGTAGTGTCAGGTTTTTCCAAGCTTTAGGAGTCAATGAATATGGGAGCTGAAATATTTAGGAGGAAAAGCACACGCTAGACTTTTCTCCGGGGAGAGCCACTGTGACCACATCTCTCCCGCCCAACTGGCTACCTATTGCAGAGATGTGGTCATTGACTCCAGTACGCCGATGATGCCTTACTATTGGACCACACGGCTCTTCAATAGGTAGCATGGCGGTAGGGCTGCAGCAATCTCTGGCGACCCTCTCTCTTCATGGTGCTGACAACAAATTAGAAGTCAGTCATACTTGAAACTAAAATCAAAGGAGTGAAAGATAGACGTACCACCAAATTGGATTTTTCGATGCACAATATGGCTCTGGAACAAGTGACAAGCCTCAAATATATGACCATTTACTTTAACCCGCATGTTTCGCTAGCTACACCTGTCCAGCTTAAAAGAATCTGCCTTGTCAATGAACTTTAAAAAACTGGCATCTAAGATGAGCTGCCGAGATATAACTGGCATCTGTAAAGTGATTGATGCCAAATGTATGCCAACGCTCACGTACAGCTCATTGATTTTTAAAGATCACATCTCTTCCTGGCTTGATAAAGCCCAAACAAGATGTTACAGATGTCTACTCAACCTTCCTGATGATGCCCCATCTTCACTGATACGGCTGGAATTTGATCTTTATAAACAAACTAATATGTTGAAAGCCTGGTTCTTGAGATATCATGCAATGCTGAAGGGTGCTCCTTCGGGGTCCCTTAAAGAAATGTTAAGGCAAGGTATCCACAGCAAAACATTCCTGTGGGAACCCTGCCGGAGGGTGGCAATGGAAGCTCTCGACATGCAGAACATCTTCAACAAAATCTAACCACGAAGTTCACTACAAAATTGTTGGTTAAAATGGCCAAGATACAATCGGTAAACAATGATAAACATGATCTTTCTCAAAAAGCTCAGCCAATCTATGGAAGGCTCTGTACCAAGATCCACAGCCCATGAAATTGGCCTTTAAAAAAAGAATTTGTGAGGCAGAAATTTGGCTAAATTCCCCTAAAAGTCCACAAGTTAGGGCATTTAACTGGGTCAGTGGAACATAATTGCTATTTGTGCAACTATTAGAAAGAAAGTCTGACCCATGTGATATGCTTCTATCCAGCTTTAAAGAGATTAAGGTGCTATTGGCTGAAACCGTTGTTCCGCAAACTTGGTGTAATGTAATGCAACATGGCCTTTGCCGCGTGCCTGAGTGGTGTGGATGTGCAGCTATCAGTCAGAAGATGTGTGACATTTCTCAGAGAAGCACTCAAGGTACAGAACTCACAGCTGGAAATCAATTGAAATGGGAGATTCTTAGATCCTCTAGTCATTCTTCGAAGTTTCTCCATTTATGGCAAACAGGTGAGGTTGCGAGGGGCCTGTCTGTGGTGGTAGTCACTACAGACCTACTCCAATCGGGCCTGTCCCCATCGGCAACACTTCACCTCGAAAATCTGAATACTAAAGCACAGTCAAAATAGACTTCCCCCTTTTCATCTCATTATCATGTTATCTTATTAAATCATATATTTGCACTCCAGTCATTGTCTTTGCCACACAGATGTCTGCAAGATCTTACTGCACTTGGCACTTTTCCAATTCGAATTTGCTTGAGTCTGTCCTAGGTCACTGACCTGTCATCACAAAAGAATGTGATTTTTAGAGCCTTGGGACTTATATGTGCACTCATGTTTGATATCTTTTCATTCAAAGCGCCCAATTGCTTTGAGACTGTACTGCAATTATTATGCTCTTCCAAAATTCAATAAAATTGTGTTAAAAAAAAAGAATGATGTTGGATTTAACCCAGATCCTTGACTGGAGGTGAGTGTCTGAAAAGTTTCAGTCCTCTTTTCATCATCTCCTTGTGTTTGCTTTGTTCACCCTAAGTTGGCAGGGTATGCCCAGACGTGGGTCCCTTGCTCACTTTGCCACTGGATTCAAGCTGGCTGATGAAGTGTATTCCCGGAAACCGCTCCCAGGATGCTTGACCTGGCTTGGCAGTTTGGGCTGGATTGTTCCCATGAGGCACAGGTTCAAGACTGATTTGCAGATAGCTGGGTCTGAACTGAGGTGGCGGAGTGAGCTAAAGAATGATGATGGATTCAACCCAGATCTGTGACTGGGGGTGAGTGCCTGAAAAGTTTCAGCGCTCCGTCCATCATCTCCTTGTGTTTGCTTCATTATTAGGGTGATCGCTCTAAGTAACTGGTGTAACTACAGACAGTGGTTCCAGTATACAAATGTGTACACCCATTTTCAAAGTTGAGCAATATGAGTCTATGTATAATACTCCCAGAATGCAATCTGATTTAATGCAAATATTTGCAGAAGCTTGAAAGCAAGATTTATCATTCTTTGCTTTAAAAAAAAAAAATTCATAAAAAATGAAAGCAGGAAAAACATATTTCGGTAAACTACTGTAAAATATCAGTTACCATTTCTTTTCAGCATCATTTAGTAAAATGTATTGAAGCATGCTAGTATTTCCTGAAAATATTCGTAATGGAAAATCATTGTAACCAGTTTCAATAAGATTATTGGAAACAAAAATAAACAAGTATTGGCAAAGCCAGTAGGTCTGAAATTGGTGGTCATCTTTTTAGTTTTGTCAATGTGTGGATGGTTTTGGCACTGGTTTTTGTAAAACCTTATTGGTGTGGGAGTTGCAGGGCCCTCATCATTATAACAAACATTGGCAAAAGTTAAAAAAAATGTGGTCTCAAAAAGCACACATTGCCACAGTTGTTAGTGGCATTGTACAAATCTACTGTGTATGCCGATATGCTCCTTGTGAAAGAGCAGGATGCTGTCGCTCACAGTAAAGTCAGGCGATTCAGAGAGAGACAGAGAGACAGAATTTTAATAAAAATGGAAAAGGTCATGGTCAACGCCAGACCAAATTAGGGGCCCAATTTTTTATGAAAGTCTCAAAAGTGCACCCATGGTATAATCTGCGTACTCTAGCGCCGAGACACCGTAAGGTATTTGTGCGCTTTCGAAATTTAAAAAATAAATAAATAAATAAATAAATGTCCTTGCACTAAGTGGAGCTATACGGCTGTTGTGAATTCCCAGGAATTTACAGAAGTAGGACAAGAAATAGTACTCCTAGAAAATATCTGTGAACTGCATTTTTAGCATGAGCAAATGCACACGTGTAGAGTTGCTCATGCGAAAATCTGAGTGTTGGCATGTTCACTTTGCCCCCAACCACTTTTTCCCCAACTTTGGAAGAAGATTTCCGTCTGCCATTGTCAGGAGTGAATTTCCAACATTTCTCAGTATGGGAAAAGAGTGGAGAAGAGTTGTTGAAACCCTTAAAAAAACATGCAAGTTTGTAGGTTTGCACAGACTCAAAAGGGCATTCTAACCCCTGGAACTACTGCTTACCACTACCTTCAGCTCCAGTATGTAGATCTGCGGAAACATGGCAATATAAGGGGATTGCAAGTATTCAAACACGACTAGAGTATGATTACTGGCATAATCAGAGAGGCTATATCAGAGCTCTTTTATAATGAGATTCCTGGCATACTTTGTCACCGCAGTACATGGCACCAAAGGGACAAGTGGATTTTGTTACAGGACAAGTAGATTTATGAAACAACCTGCCCCATGGACAAGTAGATATTTTATTATTTTCCGCATCCTTGCTGAGAGATACACAGAATAAACGGTGGGGACATTTTCAATAAGCATTTATTGAACCAGCGTCATTCTAGTGTAAAATAAGTGTACTGAAACAACCATAAGACAGAAACAGATATAAATGATTATCAGCACCAACAGAGTCAAAGCATGATAGATTTCTACCATAGTGCTAAAACAATGAATACAAGAAAGTAGAAAAAAATGACAGTAATAATGCATACTCCTACAAAGCGACCCTAACTAGATGTACCTAAGTGTACCTAGCCTGTATGTAGGTGTAAAGCCAAGAATCTCTCTAGGATAAAGTCAACCCTATTACCTGCAGTGAGAGACTCTGGGACCCTGTCTTGGTCTCGAGGTACACACCCCACAAGGAATATCCAACCACTGAGAGCTGGAGTGTCTGCGTGCAGGAACCTCAGCGTCTTGCGTTGGTGTATCAGCATGGAAGTCCTTTTTCTCCTCTTCCCCCCTCAGCTAAGATATGGTGTTTCTATACCCAAAGTGGTACCCTCAGGGGATGTATCTTGCTGTGTCATGTCGGACTTCGGATGACAGAAGGAATGACCCTTATACATAGTTATTATGCAGGAGATTGTAGTCCCGCTGAGTTTCCAAGAATCCTCATGCATAATGGATGAGGCTAGTTTTCAGGTAAAACCCCACGTCCTGTTAGCAGTACCTTAACTAGGTAAAAGGTCAGTCCCAAGAACTTTTATTTAGTGAAATGGCAGGGGAATTATAGGTGAGAGGTTATGTTGCTGCCTGAGCCTATCTTAGAGTACCTGTATGAAACATGACATTTGGCAAGATAGATCTTCAAGATTGCTTTTATCTGTTTGTTTTCCAGTTTTGTTGAAAACTAACATACAGGAGAAACAGACCTTGCCAATAAGTGCTTTTATATGTTGTTAGTAGTGGGGAACACGACCCAGTGCAATCAAATAGCAGACCCAGGTAAGAAAATGAGTCTACCCTGATGATCTCACATTCTACTTGGAATTTATACAATCTTGATTTTGTTTCTCTAGGACCTACTATTATGGGATTTGGTATAGTTGGTATATGTAAAAAACTGGGATGTTGGCTCAACTCTCTGGCACTTTGGCACAGAGCTATCAGGTTTAACTTAGAGGCAACGTGTAAAGTAGTTAGGTAGCATTTCAACCAGCAATGCAGTAAGAACATCTCACAAGAAAAATCCAACACCAATTTAGGCAAATAGAGATCATCCTAATAAATAAAACAAGACCAAAATACCAAGAATTCAATCAATAGAACTGGAGAGATGCTATTTTCAAGACTTCAATGAAAATAGCACCAAAAAGGCACAAAGCAGCAGCTGTGGATATCAGATCATGCCAGACAGGGACTGGTAGCTATTGCACAGACCAGATAGGATTAATTTAGGAATATGTGTGAAGCATTCAAAAGTACCAAAATAGTTAAAAAGTCAAAAACACAAAACAATAAAAAAAAACACAGATTTATGAAAATACAGAATATGTTAAGGAACTAAAAGCCCGATTAAGATGATGGTGAAACCGCCACCAACAGCCTGTGAGTGGTGGTCTCACCATCATCATTTGCATGCTTTCTGCCCACCATATTATCATGGCGGGCGGAAGGGTAGCGGTCAGAAAGCCAAACCACCACCCATCTGACGGGCTCTTTGAGCAGCGCCGTAGGGATTACACTGTGCCTTTCCGCACACCTGATCATGACGGTTAACCCGCCATCAACAGGCAGGCAGAAAGGTACTTTGGGGGTCTGTAGCGAGTCCCCTTGCTCCAAGCTGTTGGCACTACAGATTCCTGCACCATGTGGCAGGCACAGCCTGGTGACTGCCACGTAGTGCAGGGATATGTACGGTGACCCTTTTTTGCATTGCGGAAGGTGCTGCATGCATTGCGACTGCCGTGGTGGCGGTCGCATTCTAATGCCTACTGCGGGACCGCTGACGTCTGCGACAGGGTGGGGGGCAAACAAAAGTCTGCCTACCATCGAAACCAGGCCCAAAATGACAAAAATCCAATAAGGGGAACCAGAGATATGATCTTTGACTTTTTAAATAAAAACAGTACCAAAAAGGGCAAAGTGTCATCCGTAGGTAACTGGTCGAGCTTGACTAGTGCAAGTGGAAAGTTAAGGCCAACAGCGATTGATAAGCAGTCAGATGCAGGGACCTAGTCGTAAATGGTGGCAGGAACGGTTCGGTTTTCCGTTCATGGTGGTCTTCTGCATTGATCAGGTCCTCATGCATGGCAGTGTCAAGGAAGCTGACCGATGGAGTTGAAGCAGCTTAGGCATCAACAGATTTGGATGTCGAATGCAGAACATAGCTAAGCCCACCCGCTATGCACGGTTAGCAAGTTGGCTGGTTGTTTTCAAATCCCAACTTTTAGGCTTAAACAGAAGGAGTATACTCTGACAGCAGCCAATGGTTCCAGGAACTGAGAAACAGCAGTTGGTGGGGATGTACTCACTGCAACAGAAGCAACCAGCAGTGGCCAGAGCAGGTCCAGTTGAAACTGATCATATGGGCTTCTTCAGGAAAGTGAGCTTCTTGCAAGCTTTTTGCAGCAGCTTAGCAGGCAGTCAGCCATTGACCCTTTAAATCCACGTCTATCTCCTCGGTCCAAGTGGGAGAAGGTCCAGCCCTTAGGGTTCCACTCACAGGTCTCGGCAGCAGGTGTAACTGTTATTTTGTCTTTCACAGGTCTAGAACTGTCCTGAAGAAGGTACCCATGCATGTCACATTTATGCCTGCCACTAGTATGTGGGTGGTGGTGACTCCTGAGCCCTCCATAATCAATAGTGAATATATTCCCAGTTGTAACCGCACCCAATTTCCCAGCAGTTCCTTAATGCCCCACTGCAAACAATAACAGAATGCTCCTCTTTACCTAAAACCAAAATGACTGAACTTTTTTTCCCTTTTGTTATGTTATATTATGAGTTTTATATAGCGCACAGCTGCCCCAGCTAAAGGGAGTCCCTGCACTGACAGCAGGAATTAGGAGGCTACTAGCTGAATGCCGGGCCTAAAGCGGAGGGAAAAGGTACGTTTTCATTGCCTTGTGGAATACCAGGTAGTTATTCATGCTACGGATGTGCACAGGAACAGAGTTCGAAAGTTTAGCTGCCAGGGTACGGAACGAGCGCCCACCTGCACACACTCTTCTCACCCAGGAAACAACCGCCTGAGCCGACCCATAGATCGAAGTTGTGCAAGCGGGTGTATAGGGTAAGAGCAGGTTAGTCAGGATACCTGGAGAGTAGAGATTCATAATTTTAAAGACAATGCAGCGGGACTTGAACTCAACGTGCCTGGTCACCGGCAACCAATGTAGTCAGCGGGTGGCGTTAGTCATAGACCAAGTTCTAGGAAGGCCAAGGAGAGTTCTAGCAGTCGCATGTTGAACCCTCTGCAGCAGTAGAATTTCTGCCTGGTTATATTTCAAGCAAAACACACAAGATGATGGACGGAATGTTACACAATGGCAAAACATTCACTCCTAGTCCAGATCTGGGTTTAATCCATCGTTATTTTGCTCACCAAGCCACCCCAGTTCAGACATGACCCTGTGCCTCATGGGAACAGTCCAGCCCAAACTGCCAAGCCATGTCTTCCCTGGACCGGAATCAAGCATCCTAGGACCGGTTTTTCTGGCTATCAACCGTCTTCAGCCAGGATAGCTTGACTCCAGTGGCGTAGTGAGCACGGGACCCACGTCTGGGCATACCCTTCCCAAATAGGGTGAACAGCAAAACACACAAGATGATGGACGGAATGTTGCACAATGGCAAAACATTTACCCCCAGTCACAGATCTGGGTTTAATCCATCGTTATATTGCTCACCAAGCCACCCCAGTTCAGACATGGCCATATGCAAATCAGTCTTGGCCCTGTGCCTCATGGGAACAGTCCAGCCCGAACTGCCAAGCCATGTTTTCCCTGGACCTGAATCAAGCAGCCTAGGACCAGTTTCTGGCACACGGAGGTCCTCGAGACAGCAAGAGGCTCATCGCAGATGCCGACCGAGAGTATCGGCCACAAGCACTGCCAGGACGACTCCATGGGGCATTGATGGCGAATTGCCAACTAATGCTTTCAGAGGGAATCCCCCTCCTACACATAGAGCACCTTAGCAAAGTGCTTCACATTGACCAGTCACACACTCACTTAAAATTAAGATAATTGCACCACCACTTCTTTGGTCCTGAGGAAAGCCAGTTTTAATCACAAGGCCTGGCTGAAACATGTAGACCACATGTGGATGCAGGAGAACCTAACTAATACTCCTAATACATCCAGCAGCCTTCTTTTAATGCTAACAGCGGCCCAGTTATTAAAGTTTAATTTTACCCTCAGGTACTGGGACCCCTGTATAGCTTTTAAACTTTCACTTTCACTTTCACTTCACTGCACCCTCAGTAACATACCTGTTCTGCTGTAACCAGGCGTCAAAGCACACCCGGGACACATTCAGTGTTACTGGGTGGGCCCGATGATGAAGCATGCCACCAACCAGATTGGTGGGTGAGGGCTTCATTAGCAAACACTATGCTTTGTATCCGGTCATATAGCTTTTGAGTCTATGTTAAATTCACAAATAGCCAAGTCCTTATTGATTCTACACAAGTCATTGATATTGCCTTGGTCCCTGAAAGACGGGGGAGACATCACACAAATTCTGCAAATGCGTGAATGTCACTGGATAGATAAAATCAACTCCATAGACCAGAGACTTAACTCCGCTGAAGACTGGCATGGCTTTGTCGCTACATTGTCGTGATACTGCTACACAACATTCCCCTACTGGAGCCTTTTACTCCTTTACGCTACCTCTAATGTACAATATGTCTACTTCCTCAGGACTGGACGATGGCAGCCCTGACTGTAGTAACACCGCATACACTAGACACTCCTACTCTATCTAGTTCTACTGCCATTTATACAACAACCGATCCTTGTCCAACGATATAGCTGCATTATATCGGCAGTATATGGTCTCTGCACATAGAAATGATTGAGGTAGTTTGACTATACATATATATAGTGCCTCATCTACTATTTATTTAGACGCCAACCGATTATTGTGCACTTTGCCGTATCTGTGAATTATCTATGATATTTAAATACTATGTTGTCCATTTGTCGTATGATATGCGATAACATTGCCTGTAACGTATTTTCATGTATACTTGTTTTTCGCCAAGCTGCCAATAGAATTATCTATGCACATGTGAACTGATAATTATGTATCCGTAATTTCCCATAGCCATCCATACCACTGGACCCAACCACCTCCGCTGCATACTCCTCAACACCCGCTCCACACGCAAACACGCCGTCGAACTCTGGGATCTGCTCGACACCTCCGCCCCAGACGTGGCCTTCCTGACCGAGACCTGGTGGAACGACTCCTCGGCGCCCGACATCGCCATAGCCATCCCGGACGGCTACAAGATCACCCGCTGGGATCGCGCCAATGGAATCGGAGGCGGAATAGCCATCTTCCAGAAGTCCACCCTCAAGGTCGCCACCCACGCAGACGCAAGCCTCAACACCTCCGACACCTGCACTTCCGGATCTACATCGACCCCAACACCACCCTCAGAGGAACACTCATCTACAGACCCCCCGGACCCCAGGCTCAGTTCAGCGACTCCATGGCTGACCTCGCCAACACCCACGCACTGGCCTCCACGGACTACATCCTCCTCGGGGACCTGAACTTCCACCTCGAGAACAATAACAACGCCAACTCCGCCACCCTGATCGCCAACCTCGCCAACCTGGGCCTCAGACAACTCGTCACCGCACCCACCCACACCGCCGGACACATGCTGGATCCCGTCTTCTCCACAGGCTCTCACGTCGTCTTCGACCACACCACTGATCTCCACTGGACCGACCACCGCTGCATCCATTTCACCTTCAAGAAACCAACCACGCACCACCGCACCCAAGAGCTGCCTCGCCGCTGCTGGAGCAAAGTCACGGAAGACCAGCTGATCACCTCCCGCACCAAGAACCCACCCACTGACCCCACCAACCCAGACGCCGCAGCCTGAAACCTCCAGACCTCTAAACGCGCATGCCGGAAACTGGAGAAGACATAGCTCCACGAACGCACTCATGACAACCACGCAGCCCACAACGACGCCACCCCGCAGACACCACCACCTCATCAGATTAGCAAAGAGATCCTCCTTTAAAGATCGCTTGGATAACAACGCCAACGCCAAAGACATCCCGCCCTCACAAGAACTGTGCGACTCACTAGCCACCTTCTTCCACCGCAAGAACGCTGACATCCACGACACCTTCAACACCACGACCGCCCGACTACGCCAGACTCCACCTCCCCTGTGAACACCACCAGCGCCAACCGCCTGACCTCCTGGTCCAACGTCAACGACGACGAGACACGCGAGGTCATGAACTCCATCCACTCAGGATCTCCGTCTGACCCGTGCCCACACCACGTATTCAACAAAGCAGACGCAGCCATCGCACCCCAACTACGGAAGGTCATTAACATCTCCTTCGAAACAGCGATATTCCCGGATAGCTGGAAGCACGCCGAAATCAACGCTCTCCTCAAGAAGCCCAAAGCGGACCCCAAGGACCTCAAGAACATTGCCCATCTCCCTGCTCCCGTTCCCGGCAAAGGTCATCGAGAAAATCGTCAACATGCAACTGGCCTGCCACCTCGAAGACAACAACATCTTGGACCCGTCCCAGTCCGGATTCAGACGAACCCACAGCACCGAGACAGCCCTCATTGCCGCCACAGACGACATCAGGCGCCAACTAGACAACGGCGAAACATCGGCCCTCATTCTCCTGGACCTGCCAGCCGCCTTCGACACGGTCTGCCATCGCACTCTAAAGACACGCCTCCTAGAAGCCGGAATCCAAGAGAAGGCTCTTAACTGGACCACGTACTTCCTCTCCGGCAGAACCCAGAGCGTCTGCCTCCCACCCTTCCGATCCGAAGCCACCGACATCATCTGCGGCATCCCCAGGGCTCATCCCTCAGCTCAACGCTGTTCAACGTCTACATGGCGCCCCTCGCACAAGTGGCCTCAACATCATCTCCTACCCTGACGACACCCAGCTCATCCTCTGCCTCACCAAGGACCCACAGACTGCCAAAACCAACCTTCACGAGGGAATGAAGGCCGTCGCCGATTGGATGAGGAGCAGCCGTCTGAAGCTGAACTCGGACAAGATGGAGGTCTTCATCCTCGGACCCACCCCCTCAACCTGGAACGACTCCTGGTGGCTGACCACACTGGGAACAGCACCAACACCCACCTACCATGCACACAATCTAGGACTCATCCTCGACTCCTCCCTCTCCATGTCTAAGCAGGTCAATGCCGTCTCCTCCTCCTGCTACAATACCCTCGGCATGCTCCGCAGGATCTACAAGTGGATCCCGACCGAAACAAGAAGAATGGTGACACAGGCCCTTGTCAGCAGCAGACTGGACTACGGTAACACACTCTATGAAGGAATCCCAGCCAAACACCTAAGATGACTACAACGCATCCAAAACGCCTCCGCCCGACTGATCGCCAATGTCCCCCGCCGCAGCCACATCACCCCCCACCTGGGAGACCTACACTGGCTCCCCGTCGACAAGAGGATCACCTTCAAGCTCCTCACACACGCACACAAAGCACTCCACAATGCCGGACCAGCCTACCTGAACAGCAGACTCAACTTCCACACCCCCACCCGCCAGCTCCGCTCCACCAGCCTCGCCGTTGTCCCCCGCATCCAACGAACGACCTCCCGCGGCAGATCCTTCTCCTACCTCGCCGCCAAGACCTGGAACACCCTCCCTACCCACATACAGCAGACCCAAGACCTAGTCGCCTTCAGAAGACTCCTCAAGACCTGGCTCTTCGAGCAGTAGCAGCACCCCCCTCTCCTCTATGCGCCTTGGGACCTTCACGGGTAAGTAGCGCACTTTACAAGTACTCTGATTGATTGATTGATTGATTGTGTTGCCTCTTGCCCGACACTGTGTAAACAATACTGTCTGTAACGTAACTCAATGTATATTTGTCCTTTGCCAAGCTAACCACGAAATGTGCCAACAACTATTTACTTTCTCTAATCTAAATCCCGGATGCTACACATGTCCGTCTGTCTTTTACTTTATCTTTGCTATAAACCTATGACTGCTCTTGCATGGTCTTTTTTAACTTTTTCGATTTTCCCTTACCGAAAACCGGATAATTCTACATCGCGGCAATCCCTCTTGATGCCTGCTTCAGGGCCGGCTCTAGGCTCACGGAGGCCCTGAGCAGGGAGTGTAGGTAGGGGGCCCGAGGCCGCCAAATCCCTGCCAGGGGCCGCCACGCAAATATGTATCTAAGGATATATATTGGCGTGGCGGCCCCTGGGGTTTGGCGGCCCTGTGCAGGTGCACAGCTTGCACATGCCTTAGGCCGGCCCTGCCTGCTTGTTTTACCAGCTTTCAGCGGGATTTTCATACATGTATTTAAGTCAGCACGAGCAATTACCCTGCGTCACTGAACTGCAGCAACCCAACACATGCTGCCTTGCTGATAGCACAGAGCACCACCTCGTGCATCATGGAACTCTGGGGCATATTATTAAGCAGGGCGTTAAAAATTATCGCCATTTTAGTGGCAGTTTTCTGCGGCGATAATGAGCTTGATAATATGGCCTTGTGAATTACAATAGAAACCCATGTTCTGGTGAGAACATGGGCTTCTATTGGAATTCTCCAGGGCATATTATCAAGCCTATTATCGCCGCTTTAGCAGCAGTTTTCTGCCGCTAAAACGGCGATAATTTTAACGCCCTGCTTGATAATATGCCCCTCTATTCCTATTTAGCTAAGTCTGGCGCCTCGAGCATCCTTATACTCCATTAACGCTCTGTATGTCATCGTCCATGCTGACACCCCGATTCCTCTCACACAGGAATCTTCATATGCGCTTACCAGAAGCGGATTTTTCACAGCATATTAATACAACACGATCTATGGACTGCACGCCACGCCCCGGTAAGAATTGAATTTTGTACTGCCACACCACTTTTTCCCTGAAGCTTATCTTCGCTAGGTAATAACTTAATGCTTATATACATGTATGCTCTGCCACACCAGTCCGGATTCTTTACCTTTTTCCCAGAGTTCCAACACCGATAAGCCGGCCCAAATACGCCGTGCTTCATCATCTGCATCAGGTTTTACTATCCTTGTTTGCCAGCCTACAACCTCATTAGGTGTACGTGTCCCCTTTGCGCCATATCTGTAGTTCTATATTTTAGAGCCTTATGACATGAGACATTCTTTGACTCCATTCCTCTAACCTTGTTTTTAATCATTTTTTTCTTTTCTCTAAATCCTCACAACACCAGAACCCGGCCGCGTTTCCCTGTGAGTACTTTTTCTTCACTATCACTCACGTTTGGCACTTTCTCTGCACCCAGCTGAG
The DNA here is from genome assembly GCF_964261635.1 of Lissotriton helveticus. NCBI lineage: Eukaryota > Metazoa > Chordata > Amphibia > Caudata > Salamandridae > Lissotriton > Lissotriton helveticus. The sequence continues at coordinate 2,063,175,474 of NC_136063.1, forward strand.
CAATTAAACATTCAGGTACCCTGATTCCTCTTTCTTGGCTTTACAAGCTAATCTATCGCATTTGTGCCGACACATGGACCATATGCTAACCTCACATTATTCTTCCTTTCCCAGATGTCCCTATAATAATAGGTCCTGATGAGACCCTACACTCTAATAAGGGTTGAAACGCTGTTGACAGTAATGATGAAAGCGAACCACTGATTCAGCACTTATCATTGTATAAAGTAGCTGTATATTGTGTATAAATTGAGGAATGGTCGTTTTCTGTATTTAAGGAATTTTTGAAACCTTGTAAATATCGTCACATACTGTGTCACGTGTTTTTTTAGGTTCAGACATTACTTGGGACACTTTGCACAACTGCCAATTTTTCTATATTAATTAAATATATACATTTGTGTTCAATAAAACCATTGGTGTATGTGGCTCTTTCTTTCTGACATCACCTTAACTCTTGTATCGCGATTGCGCATCTTAGCACCTATGTATATGAATACTATTCCACAGGAACGACTGTTCTCAAAGATTAGTTAAGCTTAATAATTTAAAAGGGAGTAGCTAGTTAATGCATTGCTGCTTTAGTGATACGCATGTAAAGCATTATCTGTTGACCTTCCAGTGTATAGAATACGTGCATCAGTCTTAGATCTTGCATTCCCGATAGAGGCAAATACAGATTACCCCAGGAAAAAATTATTTATGGGTGTCCATTTAGGATGCTACCACAAATACTAGACCATTTGAGTGACATAGACCAAATAACATACCTTAAGGATAATAATCTTTTCTGAAACTTTCGTCGGTGACAGGGTCGGCTACTTTAAAGTTAATGCATTGCCTGCTTTCTCAGTGGATTTTGACTGGTACATATTCTACCCTTTTGTAACCCAATTTAAGTATTAGTATTGTTTATGTTGTTTAGAAAAACTATGATATAGCATATAAACATCTTCAACTTGGGCCTGCACACAGACCACATCTTTTTGTGTTAGCAGTCATTATGTGCACACCTCTATAGGATCTGCAGCAAACAATAAAATGTAGGTCTGAAATTCTACCCAGTTACATAACAAGATGAGAAGATTCCATCAATGACTTTTTTACACATCTATAGGCTTAAGCATGTTTTATGGTCTCCCTTCTTAGGGGTCCATTAGGATGGCGGGCGGACTTTGTCCGCCCGCTACCCTAACGGAGATCGGGGCCACCCGCCATAAGGGCGGGGGTCCCGTTGGGGGTATTAGGATGTGCCCGCCACAGTGGCGGGCACATCCTACATGTTTTACATTGTGGCGGGCGGTGCTCTCTGCACCGTCCGCCACAATGCAAAACATAAGTTGACGCATTTACATATGCAAAGCAGCAGGCACCGCGCGGTGCTTGCCGCTTTGCATATATAAATGTGGGGGGTACCATAGGTACCCCCATGTGCCCCTCCGACAGTGGCGGCAACCTGGGGGCCCTGCAGGGGGCCCCCGCAGCAATCTCCGCCTGCCTTTCCGTGGCGGCATTGCCGCCGCGGAAAGGCCCCTACATTTTGTGCCATCGTAATATGGCTGGCGGTGTCCATTGGACACCGCCACCATATTAATCTATTACCGCCGCGGTGGACGGTCTTTCCGTCCGCCGCTGTCCCCTCCGCCATCCTAATCTGGCGGAGGGGAAAACGAGAGTGGTTGTCGGGCGGATTGCCTCCGCCAGGGTGGCGGTGGCTACTGCCACCCTGGCGGAGGCAATCCGCCCGACATCCTAATGGACCCCCTAGTTTGGAGCTTCAATGAGGAGTGCCAAAATCTGTGGTGGTCTTTAGTATGTAATGGGCTCTACTGACAATATAACTGTGTCCAATTCTGAGAGTACTACCCCTCTGCCCTGTCACCTTTGCTGCTAATGTAATTGCTGCTACTTTGGCTCTGGTCAATATCTGTACACCTGCCTACAAAATGTTAATGTCCAGTGGGTGCCTGGCTTTCCATGTCATGGTTATGTTTCATTAGGCAAGCATCAGTGTAAGGTAAGTTGCCTAACATTCAAAAGTTGGACTTATAGAAATGTAATGCCGGCAATTCACTTGAAAAAGCCTTTAAATCTGGGATCTGAACAGAAAAACATTGCTTAAGTATAATTCCTAGTATTATGGAGGTGGGTGTCTATATATGTACACAATAATACAAATGTTGGACCACCCCTGGAACCTCTAAATTCAGCTTAAGGTCTTAAACTTAGTTTTAATGTGGACTTACAAGTTATACCTTAACTATACCTATGTAAGACACAACATACAATAAAAAAACAACAATAATTTATAATAACAGGAAATATTGTTATGATTAAAATTAGATCAAAACAACAAATATCCAGTATGGGAACCGGAGATATACTTTTTTAAAGAATAAACACTTTCCAGAGCTTGAAAGCCAAATGCGCCAACTTGGATCATCTGGTCGCACTTTACCGGAACAAGGTCAAAGTTCCAGGCTGACGTGGAGCGTGGGTTGGATGCAAGAAGTGGTAGGGCCCAGTCAAGTTTTTACCTTATGACGAAGTCACTTTTTTGGAACTTTTTCAATGTCCAGCAAGTCTTTTTGATATGCCGGGTTTGGATTCAACACAGCAGCTTGCCTCAACAGCATGCCTCGGTTGATTCCTGGAAGTCTCATCAACGACAAAGAGCTCCGGAGATTCAGTTTGGGAATCTTGAATTTCAGGCTGGGTTGCGGTTCGACGTGGCCAGCATGACACTCCACGATGGGGCGGTCAACGTATAGAGCTTTTTATCGAAAATTCCCAAAAGGCTCTCAAACTTCTAGATCTTCTTCCAAAAGATCCTTTAGGGGTTCCAAAGTGTCCACAACACCAATCCAAGGTTCTATAATCTTTAAGTTGCTCTTGGTGACATTGGGACTACAATTCCCACAATGCACCTGGCCAAATCCCTAAAAGTTCAGTTGAAGGCAGTCAGCTGGTTTCATCTTGGTGAGATAATGCAGATAGAAATCTTTTAACCTGTTGCTTTCAGGGAGACAACACGTACAATTTTCACAGCAAGGCAAAGTCCTTTTTGGGCTGAAGACCAAAGTGTGCAGCATGTGCAGTCCGTATGTGTGCAGTCTCCTCTTGTGCAGTCCATCAGAGCAGTTCTTCTTCTTGCATTTTCAAGGCAGAGAACTGAGTTGTTGGGCAGCTTTCCCATAATTATCCATGCTTCTGGGGTGACAAGCAGGGAGGCACCCCTGACCAACAAAGTACAGGATGCCACCCTCATTTATGATACCTTCCTCAAAAGTGTGGCATATTTATGCCCCAGAAAGCCCTGTTTGTCAAAATCCAAAATGGAGAAAATCTCTCTTGGAGCTTAAGGTCTGTCTAACCCAACCTACTGATGGGGCTAACTTTCCCTAACATTCCCCTTCCAGCCCCTCTACTAATCTAATTATAGGGGTTCCCATCTAGCTGGGGGAGCAGAAAGTGGGGCAGGGCCTCGGTCCTGTCCTAAGTGTCCTTCCTTCTTTAAAGGCCAGTTTGGCTATCCAGCCCCCTTCCTGCCTTCTCCTCCCACCGCATTTCTCCTTTGTCTCAATGCAGGCCACTTCACACCTCATGAGAGTAGTTTGGCTCAGCCTGACAAAGGCTGGCCAATCAGGAGAGGCTGCTAGAAGGCTAGATTTTGGCACAACAGAAAAGCAAGTTCCATAAATTAATTTCTGTAATAGGCATAATAAATGCAACCATGGCAAGTTGTTGGATTCATTCTAACTATTATGTTGACACTGTGAAGTATAATTTTAGCGCACTACCGTCAATAGACTTTATTGAAGTTTAATAAAGCCTTCCCAATTTATCCTATGCAGGTAGTGCACTCCAATGGAGAAAAACTAAGTTGGCAGTTGTATTATCACCATGGATTATAAAGCATATTTTACAATGCACCCTAATCCTAGGGGAGAATGTAGGTGTGGCTAAAATGTACATATAGCTAGTTTAAGACTTTGGAAAAACCTTTAACTCCAAATTCGAATTTGCATATAATTTTGATTTAAAAGCAGCCTGTAAAGCAGGACTGACTTAAAATGACAGCAGGCGACACAGCAGTGCACACTTAAGTTTAATAAATCTGATGGGCCTCTGAACCTACATGTCCTACCACATACTAGAGGCTCACAGGTATGGTGTTCAGTACCAATTGTAAGTACACCGAATTACCATATACGTTTAGTCATAGCACAGGCCCTGTATCTGGTTAGCAGATCTCAGGGCACAATCAGAGTCAGAAAAGCCGCATCTAGAAGTCAGACCGGGGGCAAAAAGTGGGGGGACGCTAAAAAAGGTCCAGGTTTCTCACACAACCACCCACCCACACAAGTCAACAGCCCAGGAGACTCAACCTTACTCTGGGAGAGTTTCCCTGGTAGGTCAGGCGAGGAAGAAAGTAAACAAACCAAGCTGTACAATTGCAGGACCTAATCTCCCTTACATCCTCCTGCTAAGATGACTTCCTCTTGGAAGCTGACCCATCTCCACGGAAACAGGGACTATTTTATACTGAAATTCATCACAGCTGTTTCATGTTCTTCCTCCATTTTTAGTTTGGGTAGTGAGGTGCCCAGCTCTTCAATCCCTAACTTTGCTCAAGCAAAACCTAGCTTAACCATAGAGGTTACCAAACACTTGAGCAAACCGACCATGACCAATAGGGTTCAGGGGGTCTAACAAACCTTTAACTATGGGGTCTGCCTCCCATGCCAAGTGTAGTGCTGCCATGAAGCCCAGCACCCAGCAGAGGCTACTGATAGCTGTCAAAACCCAGAACCACACCCTAAGCACCCGACATCACCATAGCTATCCCGGACGGCTACAAGATCACCCGCAGGGACCGCACCAACGGAGTAGGAGGAGGAATCGCCATTGTCCACAGGAATGCTCTCAGAGTCACGACCAACACAGACGACACACTCAGCACCGCTGAACACCTGCGCTTCCAGATCCACACCAATCCCAACACCAACCTCAGAGGAACCCTCGTCTACAGACCCCCTGGACCCTGACCACAGTTCAGCGACTCCATCGCCGACTTCGTCAGTAGACACGCCCTCGCCTCCACAGACTACAGCTTTCTTGGGGACCTGAACTTCTACCTCGAGAACAACAACGACTGCAACTTCACCACCCTGATCGACAACCTCGCCAACCTCGGGCTCAGACAACTCATCACAACACCCACCCACTCCGCAGGCCACACGCTTGACCCCATCTTCTCGGCAAGCTCCCACGTTTCCTACAACCACACCAACGAACTCTACTGTATCAACCATCGATGCATCCACTTCTCCTTCCAGAAACCCACCACGCACCACACACCCAACAGATCCACCACCGCTGCTGGAGCAAAGTCAGAGAAGACCAGCTAATCACCACCCTCGCCCAGAGCCCACCAGCCGAATCACCGACCCCGACTCAGCTGCCTGCAACCTCAGACAATGGATCGACGACTGCACCAACACTCTCGCCCAACCAAGAAACCCTCCAACAGGCACACCAGCAAGAAAGCCAGCTGGTTCACTGAAGACCTCCAGGCCTCCAAGCAAAACTGCCAAAAGCTAAAGAAGAAATGGCACCGGGAACAGACACCAGACCGCTATGCAGCCTGCAAGAACTCCACCCGCAGACACCATCACCTCATCAGATCCGCCAAAAGGGCCTCGTTCAAAGACCACCTAGACAACAACGCACACAACAGCAAAGAGCTCTTCAACACTGTGAAGGAACTCTCCAACCCCAGTTCTAACACCAACAACGAATGTCTGACAAAATATCGATAACACAAATATCGATATACAAAAATATCGGAACAAAAATATCGAAGTCAAAAATATAGGAATCCTATCCCTAACAAGGTAAGTACAAATATATCGAGAAAAAAATATAGAATGACAAAAATATCGTTTTTTGTAAAATATCGGTTTTTTTTATTAAATAAAAATCTAATATTAACAAAATAATACTTATAAATGTAATAAACATATTTAAAAATGTACTATAATATTTAAAATTAATACATAATGTAATACAAATTAATATTAATAAATATATAATACATAATATATTTTTCATTAATATTAACTCTAAATTAATTATTTTCATAACTTATAAAAAAATAAAAATATAATAAATTACTAATACATTTATATACATAAAATAATCACATAAATAACAATTAATAACAACATAATACTAATAAAAAAGCTAAATACATTTTAGATAGTGTATGAGTAAAAATTACTATTCCCACTCCAGAGAGTGCAACAGTAGGGAAAGTGTTGGATAGCGTAGGGGTAACAATTACTATTCCAACTCCAGAGAGTGCAACAGTAGGGAAAGTATTGGATAGCGTAGGGGTAACAATTACTATTCCAACTCCAGAGAGTGCAACAGTAGGGAAAGTGTTGGATAGCGTAGGATTAAAAATTACTATTCCAACTCCAGAGAGTGCAACAGTAGGGAAAGTGTTGGATAGCGTAGGGGTAACAATTACTATTCCAACTCCAGAGAGTGCAACAGTAGGGAAAGTATTGGATAGCGTAGGGGTAACAATTACTATTCCAACTCCAGAGAGTGCAACAGTAGGGAAAGTGTTGGATAGCGTAGGATTAAAAATTACTATTCCAACTCCAGAGAGTGCAACAGTAGGGAAAGTGTTGGATAGCGTAGGGGTAACAATTACTATTCCAACTCCAGAGAGTGCAACAGTAGGGAAAGTGTTGGATAGCGTAGGATTAAAAATTACAATCCCAACTCCAGAGAGTGCTACAGTAGGGAAAGTGTTGGATAGTGTAGGGGTAACAATTACTATTCCAACTCCAGAGAGTGCAACAGTAGGGAAAGTGTTGGATAGCGTAGGGGTAACAATTACTATTCCCACTCCAGAGAGTGCAACAGTAGGGAAAGCGTTGGATAGCGTAGGGGTAACAATTACTATTCCAACTACAGAGAGTGCAACAGTAGGGAAAGTGTTGGATAGCGTAGGGGTAACAAATACTATTCCAACTCCAGAGAGTGCAACAGTAGGGAAAGTGTTGGATAGCGTAGGGGTAACAATTACTATTCCAACTCCAGAGAGTGCAACAGTAGGGAAAGTGTTGGATAGCGTAGGGGTAACAATTACTATTCCAACTCCAGAGAGTGCAACAGTAGGGAAAGTGTTGGATTGCGTAGGGGTAACAATTACTATTCCAACTCCAGAGAGTGCAACAGTAGGGAAAGTGTTGGATAGCGTAGGGGTAACAATAACTATTCCAACTCCAGAGAGTGCAACAGTAGGGAAAGTGTTGGATAGCGTAGGGGTAACAATTACTATTCCAACTCCAGAGAGTGCAACAGTAGGGAAAGTGTTGGATAGCGTAGGATTAAAAATTACAATCCCAACTCCAGAGAGTGCTACAGTAGGGAAAGTGTTGGATAGCGTAGGGGTAACAATTACTATTCCAACTCCAGAGAGTGCAACAGTAGGGAAAGTGTTGGATAGCGTAGGGGTAAAAATTACTATTCCAACTCCAGAGAGTGCACCAGTAGGGAAAGTGTTGGATAGCGTAGGGGTTGAAATAACATACTTATAAAAAATAATTCATTATTACTTAATTACATTAAAATTAGTTCCCACCATATTCCCCTATAAACACACAACCCAGAACAGAACACATTTATCAATTAATGAATTATTTAAAATGAATTACCAATTAATTTTAATTGTTTACCAATTAATAACAATTAATGTATGCTTCCTACTAATTAATAATTAATTCTACATAATTAAATTGCTTCCCACCCTATTCCCCTATAAACCCATAACCCGCTACAGAACATATTTATCAATTAATCAATTAATTAAAATTAATTAAAAAGAATTCTCAATTAATTAATTAATAATTCCTACTAATTAATAATTAATTTAACATAATTAAATTACTTCCCACCCTATTCCCCTATAAACCCATAACCCGCTACAGAACATATTTATCAATTATTCAATTAATTATAATTATTTAAAAATTATTCTCAATTAATTAATTTATAATTCCTACTAATTAATAATTAATTTAACATAATTAAATTACTTCCCACCCTATTCCCCTATAAACCCATAACCAGCTACAGAACATATTTATCAATTATTCAATTAATTATAATTATTTAAAAATTATTCTCACTTTATTAATTTATAATTCCTACTAATTAATAATTAATTTAACATAATTAAATTACTTCCCACCCTATTCCCCTATAAACCCACAACCCGCTACAGTACTAAAAGCCAACATTTAATTAAATTACTTTAAAAATAAATTATTAAACATAATAAATACAATATAATAGACACAAAATGTATTTAAAAATCGATATTAGTAACATCGAAATTATTTATTTCGATATTACTGACATCGATATTTAAAACTTTGATATTACTAATATCGATATTAAGAGTGTCGATATTACTTACCTTCTATATTATGTCCCTTCGATATTTAAACTTCGATATAATTGTATATCGAAATTTAAAACTCGATATTTTGTCTGTGTACCACCAACAACATCCCACCTTCACCAGACCTGTGCGACTCCCTTGACACCTTCTTCCATGACAAGATCGCAGACATCCACGACAGCTTCAACGCCATGTCCGTCTCGACAACCACTGAGACCCCCGTCCCCACGGCCACCATCCGCACTGACACCCTGCTCTCCTGGACCAACATAAACGATGACACCACCCTCTAAATCATGAACGCCATCCATTCCGGATCACCGTCAGACCCATGCCCTGACCACATATTCAACAAAGCCAGCACCACCATCGCAGCACACCTCCAGAAAGCCATCAACATCTCCTTCGAGACAGGGACCTTCCCAGGAAGCTGGAAGCATGCAGAAATCAACGCCTTACTCAAAAAACCCAAGGCTGACCCCAAGGACATCAAGAACTTCCGGCCCATCTCCCTGCTTCCGGCGAAAGTCATCGAGAAGACCATCAACAGACAACTGACCCGCTAGCTTGAGGAGAACAGCATCCTGGGCCCGCCCAAGTCGGGTTCTGCAGCAACCACAGCACCGAAACTGCCCTCATTGCCCCCACCGATGACATCAGGGCCCTGATGGACAACGGAGAAACCGCTGCCCTCATTCTCCTGGACCTGTCAGCCGCCTTCGACACCGTCTGCCACTGCACCCTATGCACATGCCTCCATGATGCTGAGATCCAAGACAAGGCTCTGGACGGTACCACCTCCATCCTCTCCAGCAAAGCCCAAAGCGTCCGCCTCACCCCTATCTGCTCCGAAGCCACCAAGTTCATCCCCCAGGGCTCATCCCTCAGCCCAACATTGTTCAACATCTACATGGCACCGTTCGCCCACGTCGCCGGACTGCACGACCTCAACATTATCTCCTACGCCGATGACACCTAGCTGATCATCTCCCTCACCAAGGCCCCCTCACCGCCAAAACCAACCTCCACGAAGGAATGGAAGCTGTTGCCGAGTGGAGCAAGGACAGCCGAATGAAGCTAAACTCGGACAAGATGGAAGTCCTCATCCTCAGCTCCACCCCCTAGGCCTGGGACGACTCCTGGTGGCCGACCTTACTGGGAAAAGCTCCGACACCCACCAACCACGCACGCAACCTAGGGTTCATCCTAGACTTCCCTCTCTCCATGACAAAGCAGGTCAACGCCGTCTCGTCCTCCTGCTTCAACATCCTCGCAAGGTCTCCAGGTGGATCCCCACAGAAGAACGGTCACCCATGCCCTCGTCGGCAGCAGGTTGGACTACGGAAACGCCCTCTTCGCGGAGCCTCAACCACACTCCTGAAATTACTCCAACGCATCCAAAACGCCTCTGCACGCCTGAGCCTCGACATCCCTCGACGCAGCCACATCACACCCCACCAGAGAGACCTGCACTGGCTCCCCATCAACAAGAGGATCACCTTGAAACTCCCCACCCCGACACACAAGGCACTCCACAACACCGAAACCAGCATACCTCAACAGACGACTCAGCTTCTACATCCTCAACCGCCAGCTTGCTCCGCTGACCTTGCCCTTGCCACAGTCCCTCGCATCCGAAGAGCAACTTCTGGCGGCAGATTGTTCTCCCACCTCGCCGCCAAGACCCGGAACACCCTCCCCATCCTCCTACGGCAGACCCAGGACCTGCTTACGTTCAGAAAACTCCTCAAGACCTGGCTATTCAGGCAGTAGCAGCATTCCCCCACGCCTTGAGACCCTCACGGGTGAGTAGTGCGCTTTACAAATGTTCTGATTTATTCATTGATAAAGCTCGCTAATGACAGGTGGCTGAGCTGCTTTAAGGGCAACTCTGGGTTCCTGGAACCTCTCTTGCTGTTTAGAGTGGGGCGCTACCTCATCATGTGGCAGACACCCTACTTCCACCCTCCCTTATGTGGGTGCAGGAGTGGCACCCTGCTGTTGAACAGCTGCCTGACTGCTCAGGATTTCCTTGTGGTCAGCTGAAGCCTCACCAGGGACAACTTTGGGTTTCTCCTTTACTGTGACACAACACCCTTGGCACACTGGGACTCTCTTTAGGAATGACTTACCTTTCTTCTTATTTTCCTTTTCTTTTGGGACCCCAGTCTCCAACTGTAGGGACTGGGTCCCCAGAACTTTGAGTTGGGGGGCACCCTGGGCGACTGTCCCACTTGGCATCAAACCAATCTCTGGGAGGTCATTGCTCAGTATACAATCTAGGTGGAGGTCAGAACAGAGTACCTCCTTATACCAGTCAAAGGTACCCTCCCTGTTTGGGTGGACTAAGGCTACAGGTTTGGTTGTGACCTCATTTGTGGATACACTGATTATTTGTGTCTCTCCTGGCACATACAGGACTCTGGACACCCACCTGTCACTTACTAGGGTGTGAAGTGTGGCTCAATGGTTAGAACGGCAGACCCTGATGCAGAAGTATGGCCCAAGACCAGGGTTCAATTCCCGCCTCGGCGGGTCTTGGGCTCAATTTCCTCGGACCTGATAATTCTCACCTCGGTGCCTATTCTAATCATGAGTCCCACTCTGCAACTCTGGGAAATAGCTTGCTTATTCTCAACAACGGCCCCAACAACACTAGGATGCCTGGCTTCACCTTGGGGGTGCCCAGGAGTGGGCACTTCACAGGGAAAGGCCAGGAAGGGTTCCTCAGCGGTATTCGTACAAGCGCCGAGAGGCCTGCGGGTGCGCTATACAAGTTCCTCCACATTTACATTTACATTTACCCATCTCCCAGCACAATACAATACAATGCAAAATGCAATCACACAAGAACATGAGACGTGGGCAAACGTTATAAACAATGCTTTAAGTCTAAAGCAACTCAAGTTTCCCGGTTATGTTTGTCACTCGACCCCTTAAGTAAATTACAAATGAATCCACACAATTCGATTTACAAGTAGAGAAAACACAGCTGTATGTTTTAGAAGGACAGTCGTGAAACAGGAGAATGCATGAGACATGTAGCGAAGGACAGCAGATAAGATAACTTAAAGGAAAGAATGGTGTGAACCAACAAATAGTCCGGACGGGGATTAAGCAGCTCAGACAGGAATTAGTGTACTCGGCCAGACCCTGACACTCGTTAGCAAACACAGGCAAAGAAGCCACCTGACACGTTAATGCAGAAACAACAAAAAAATCACGTTCGCCGCGCTGCCTGAGTGAGGGCAACAAAAATGGCGGCGACTACAAAATGGAGGCTGAGCACGAACTAATTTGTAAATTACAGAACCTCAGGCCCTCCTTTTGCCATTACTCAGGCAAAAACAAGCCAACTCATGTTAATCTGAGTCGGAATCAGCATCGATGTTCATAATATTCTCTGTCCTCTGCGTTGCAGGACGTGGAACGCATAAAGTAGCCAGAAGGCCACACACTGCGGGACCACATTGAACACACAGACAACAAGAGAATATGATGGCCAAAATTGCTCCAAGGAACGTTAAAATCTTCCATCCCCAAGTTGACAATATTCCCCAAAACCATCCCATAAAAGACCAATCCCCTTCGTCCTGCTGAATCTACTCGGAGATGGTATGCAATTTGGAAATGGCTTGGTATACTGCCAGAGCATCGTCTGGAATATAAATACAGCAGCTAGATCCGATCAATCTACAGACGCCTCCTCGGTCTGCTAGGATCACATCTAGCGCAATTCGATTTTGCAACGTCATAAGACGGTCAGCCTGAAGCTCTGCTGTAATGTTACCTATTGCACCTGCAGTAACATTAATAGTGGTCTCAACCACACAAACCAATTGCCTGATGTTTCTGCTGTTGACCATCGGGCCCCAAAAGGGAAGGAATCCTTTAAGGAAGTCTCCTCCCTCTTGTTCTGCTGTGTCCTTGGCATCAAATATACCTCGGCTATATCTAACTCTGTGGTGGTCTGACGGAGCCGTATATGTAGGGGGAAGAAGGAAAGCTATATTACAGGTTCCAGAAAAGCTGGAAGGGAGCCATGTGTAAGCTCTATCGTTACAAACAAAATAGGTTCCTTGAGACGGAACCAACGGAGGGAACTCAGGGGATGAGAAAATGTAGTTGTGCAAACAACTCTGCTTAATGTCAATTATGTTACTGTTGACTTGGAGACAAAAATTACCTTGATGGGGTACAGTCCATACAGGAGAAGACTCACCCCTTTTAGTTTTGTCACCAAGGCTAGAAACATAGTGAGTAACATTCCATCCTTCATAAGCTTTCTTCTCATCTAACGGAATCTTGCTCTTCTCTACAATCCTAGCCATCACCACTATACCCTTTATCAAAGAGCTGTGGCTGAAATCCAATCCATTCTCAGAAGTTTTTACAGGGCTTCGAAGTCTGTTGTGGTATGCGGCCGAAAACATAGTCAGGTAAGCCCTAGCTGAACCTTCATATGAGAAGGGAAGAACCAAATATGGCATTCCCTTTTGTGTATTGTGTGGCATAAGTCCGCACACCCAACAGTCAGTCATATTATTAGCCAACTGGTCTTGGTGTAACAATTGGATCAATGTATTATTCAGGTATTCAGCTCTCCGTATCTGTTCGTGAGGGGGTAGAGCATGCATATTATGTGAAAAGACAGAAAGACGAGAGGGCAAAGAAGTTGTAGAGTTAACAATATTTTTCTGTTGCAGAACATGTACAATCCAACCTGTGCAGGCTAATAAAATACACAAAAACATGAAAATAAACAAAGTGACGCCAAATCGACTACGCAATAATTTACAATATTTCAATCTCATTACCTGCTTCCTATTTTCCCTACCTATGGTTGTTGTACTATCCATCTTTATCTAAAAAAAATGTCGCTCGCGGCAATTTTCCTCAATCACTCAGCTACGTACTTCTGTATATCCAGAGGCAGTAGCCACTTACTAAAAGAACAAAAGCCAGGTTACAGTCTGAGTCTCCTACCGTGACGCTGCGACGGAGACAGATGGCACATCTAATACCAAATATTAAACCAAAAAAAAAATGTCTCTGATCAACTAGAAAAAAAGTGTTCAAAGTGTTCAGTTCCTCTGGTCAGTTCTCGGCCTCAGGTTGTAGCGTGTTTTGCTCGGCACGGTCTGGTCCTTAAACAGAGTTTTTGGATTCGTAGTGTCTATTCGAAGATGCGCAGGCACAGCGGCTGGAAGGATATCGTCATCTGCTTTCTCAGACTGAGTTCCATAGATTTGGGCATCACTGAAAGGCACAAAACAAGGAACCGCTGCAGTGTCCGATTCCCTTACACCACTGCGAATCCACTTGTCGAAGGGTAATGGCAATGTCACCCTCTTACAGTGCACGCCATGCACCCAATTTTGCTTACCGACCGCCTTCACAGCTGTGCGGGTGGCGAGCAAAACTTGCGTAGACGTGGACCAACGAGGCTCCAGATTCTTAGTCCGTTGAAAATTTTTGACGCAGACCCAGTCACCGGGCAAAATGGTGTGACCTGGGTCTGTGGAGGCCTCTGGCAAAGCACTTTGTACCTGTTGACGAATAATACCTAATTTAGTAGTCAAGTCATGCAAGTAATCAATTAACAGAGGATATGGTATGTCGGAGTATTTCTTGGGACGAGGGTCACCCCAAATATTAGCTGGGCGTCCGAATACCACTTCATAAGGGCTAAGTCCCATACAAGAGTGCACAGTAGTTCTGGTTGACAAAAGAGCTAGGGGCAAAGCATCAGGCCAAGCAAGGCCCGTACTGGCTTGAATCTTAGCTAGTTTAAGCTTGAGTATACCATTATAACACTCAACCAAACCTGCTGACTGTAGATGGTTTGCCGCATGGAACTTCTGTCTAATACCAAGACCAGAACACACTTTCTGCATAATTTGACCCACAAATTCACTTCCATTGTCACTCCAGACAATTCGCGGCAAACCAAACCTGGGGAAGAACTCTTTAAGCAACACATTAGCAGTTGACAGAGCAGTGTTATCTTTCAAGGGGTAGGCCTCTATCCAGCGGGAAAAGGCACATACCACCACCAGAACATACTTAAGGTTGTTGCATCGATCCATATGAATGTAATCGATCTGCAACACCTCAAAAGGATATGACGGGGGAGCAAAATGACCTGCTGGAGTTGGGGTACCCTTTCCTGGGTTATGCATTAGACAAACAATACAATGCTTAACCACATTCTCTGCACATTTCGGAATTCCTTCATTCTGCCACACAGGAGCCATAAGCTTACAAATGCCTTTCGCACTAATGTGAGCTGGACCATGAGCCATAGTCACAACCGGCAACACATAAGCGTCCGGTAATAACCATCGCTGATGTTCCGACAACTCCGTCCAACAACCCGTCGAGTCTAACATTCCCGTACTTTCTTTCCACGTTCTCAATTCCTTCTCAGTAGCCTCTCCCTGAATCGTTTTCACACTCTCAATCGTATCTTCACACATTCCAATTTCCCTAACCCAGTTTGCAGGACAGGCCACATACATTCGACTCGCGGTGTCTCTAGCTGTAGTTTTTGCTACCTCGTCTGCAAATGCATTTCCACGACCCACATCATCTGTGACTTTCTTATGTGCGCTGCACTTTATGATCGCTATCTGTGTAGGTAAGGTAAGTGACTCAAGAAGATCAGTCACTAATTGACCATGCTGGATCTTTGTCCCGTGAGAGGTAAAGATCCTCTCTCCCTCCATAACTTACCAAAACTATGTGCAACGCCAAAAGCATACTGACTATCTGTGTACACATTCACTCTCTTTCCCTTCGACAACACACACGCTCTAGTCAAGGCTATCAATTCAGCTGCTTGGGCTGAATTATGTCCAATACGTGCCGTCTCAACAATTGTGTATAAGGTGGTAACAGCATAGGCAGAAGTAGTCTCCCCATTTGGAAGCTTGAAACAAGAACCGTCCACCCATAGGATCCCATCTGGGTCCTTGAGCGGAGTGTCCTTTAAATCAATCCTACCCTTCGTTTCGAATGAAGTGTGGCTCACTGGTTAGAGGCGGCAGACCCGTAAGCAGAGAACGGCCCGGGACCAGGGTTCGATTCCCGACGCGGCAGGGTCGTGGACCAGGGTCAGCGGACTCGATAATTCTCGCCTCGGTGCCTACTCTAGTCAGAAACCACACTCGGCAACTCTGGGCATCAGCTTGCCTCATCTTCACAACGGCCCCCCCAGACTGCCGGGGATGCTTGGTCGCACCTTATTGATACCCATCAGGGACCATCTCTCAGGGTGAGCCAGGACGGGTTCCCCAGCGGTCGAAGCGTGGAGATACTCCTCCGGGAGTCGATTCCTAGCGCTATATAAACCCGCAATTAAATTAAATTAAATTAAATTCTTCCGTTCGAAGAAAACAATCATGTTTTTCCTGAGCGTCTTTCTCATCTGGGAGTGGCAACAGTGTAGCTGGATTTAACGTGTTACATCTTTTGATATGTACATGACTCGCTAGAAGTGTCAGCTCATATCCAGACAAACGAGCACTCATACGGTGCTGTGTTCTTGTCATATTCAACAGGGAATGTGGAACCATAACAATGAGTGTGTTAACCAACACTAATCCGGCAGACTGTCTAATAGAAATCGCCGCAGCTGCCGTAGCTCTGAGACAACTGGGCAAAGCTTTAGCTACTGGGTCTAATGTAGTGGAGAAATAGGCACATGGCCTTTGCTTATCTCCAAATTGCTGTGTCAAAACTGACAATGCGCAACCCTCTCTCTCGTGAACATACAGTGTAAAGGACTTGCTATAATCTGGGGTACCCAACACCGGAGCAAAACACAGAGCAGTACGTAGGTCAACAAAGCTTTTCTGACATTCATCCGTCCAAGGGAGCGGATGTGGCGTATCTTTCAACGTTAGTACCAACAGTGGTTTAGCCAAAAGTGAAAAATTGGGAATCCATTGTCTACATTAGGAAGTGATACCCAAAAAGTCACGCACTTCTCTCTGCGTGGTGGGTATAGACATCTGTGAAATAGCGTGAATACGTTCTGGGGTCAATCGCCTTCCCTCTTTCGACAAGAGATTACCTAAATAGGTAACCTCTTGGCGGGCATATTGCAACTTAGAGGGAGACACCTTATGATGTAAAGCAGACAAATGATGCAACAACGCAACAGTCACATTCTTACATACATCTTCCGTATCAGCAGCCACCAGCAAATCATCCACATACTGAATAAGCGTAGCACCTGGAGGCAAAGAGAAAGCATCAAGTTGTGACTTAAGAGCCTTGCTATAGATAGAGGGACTTTCGCAATAGCCTTGTGGTGCTCTCTTAAATCTAAAACTTCGGCCACCTAAAGAGAAACCAAAGTTGTCCCTACTTTCTTCAGCAATAAGAATGCTGAAGAAAGCATTCTTAAGATCTATGACTGAAAACCAAGATGCCGAAGCAGGAATCATCATCTACAAAGCTGTAATGTCCGGAACAACAGGAAACTGTGGCACAACAATTTTATTGACCTCTCTAAGGTCAATAACAAATCGATAAACAGGAGGCTGTGAAGGATCAGTTCTCTTAAGGATCGGAAGAACAGGGCTGTTACAAACATTGCCTCTCGTTTCTTCAACCACACCCTTCTGACTAAAATCATCGACAATAGCCAAAAGTGCTCTCTCTCCATCAGTAGAGATACGGTATTGGGGAATGCGTGGCATTCTAACATTCTCTTTAACTGTGACAACATACGGTGGGATCGCAAGACAACCCACGTCATTCGGGCCTGTAGCCCAAAGACTTTCAGGAAGAGAAAGCAACTCAGGTGGGAACTGGTCTCGAGACAAATACATGGAAGACGTCAGTTTCTTCCCCAACGTAAGATGCACACCAGAACAATACAATGTTGCATGTTGTCTTTTCAACAAATCCTGACCCAGCAGGTTCTCGCCACAACCAGTTGTTAGAATAAGTGGAGCATTCAAATCATAGGGACCAATCGAAACGGGCACGGGACAAGAAACCGGATTACGAACTGGGGCACCAGAAAATCCTAAAGAAGTATTTATTAAGCCAGACAAAGGTGCCCCAGGGAGTTTAGGATGCATAATAGAACTTCTCATCGCACCAGTATCCAAAAGAAACGGTTGTGAAACGCCCATAGTATTGATAGTGACATATGGCCCATTTTGATCTACTGGAATCGACACAACTCCCTCACTTTGTCCATGGCTGTCCTATTCGATCTGAAAATCATCAGCCCTTTCTTCACAATAATCGTCATTATAATACTGCGTAGACTGAACTCTCTGCTGATCAAAGTAATTCGTAGTAGATGAAGGAAAAGAACGCTGCTCCTGAGAGGACACACCTCGTCCTCTACCTCTAGATCCTGACTGAAAATTACCACGACCTCGTGGAGCAGACATCCCATTATTTACGCTGTAATAAAATCGGACAACTATTCTTGAAAGGCCCCTCTTCCCTACAATACGCACACTGATTAGGACCCAATGAAAGACGTGGTGTGAAGTACTCAGGTTTCTGGAGCACTTTCTGAAACTGTGGGGGTTGAGAAAACTGAGGCTGTACAGAACACGGAGGATAAGCTTGCTGTAAAAGAACCTTCGTTTTCAAATCTTTATTTTTCTTCTCTTGTTTCTCCTTCTCCTCCTTATCTCTATTCTAATAATACTGTGAAGTAGCCAGAATTTTATCAGGGGAAGAGACAGCCCATGCACTTTCAGAACTCTTTAGTTTATTTGACAATTCAGGAATTATATACAAATTTATCCACAAACAACCGCTGACCACCCTCTATACTCAAATCCTGACCACTATGGTCAATAAGCGTCTCTTCAAAGCGAGTGAAGAAATCCGAGACGCTTTCGTCTTTCTTTTGCTTGCATGCAGCCAGCTTATCCCAATTACCTCGCACCGCGGGCATCATAGTCTTCATCAATTCGATTATTCTGCCTGGTAGGGCCGTAATCAAATCATCGGGTTTCGCACCACCCACTTGACCTGCATCGGCGGCTCTAATAGCAGCCCAATCACCACCTAATTCACCAACATGATTCTCCCTACGAATCCATGCCTATAATGCTTGCGGAACAATGTTCCCAAATAACATATCAATATCGGCCAAATTCATAATACAAGCCTCAACTGTTTGAGACAATTCCTTGTAATATCCAGCCGGATTTTTACGAGGATCCTGAACAGTCTGTTTAAGCGCCAATACTTCAGACCTTTTCCAGGGTTCGTGAACCCATATACGCTGAAAATGAGCAGGGACAGGAGGTGGACCAATCACCGCTTCTCTCCATACTGGAGGAACTTCACGCATCGGATAATTCTTAATGCCATCATTTTTGGCAGGATCAGTCTCGGAAAAGGACAGGGACAAAAACATTGTTCGGAACCCAACAAGTTTATTCACCGCCTCTTCAACTCGTGGTCCTACAATAAAACCTTTATCAAAATCAGCTTGTAATTTCAGTAACTCCGAAGGAACTGTGTCCAACTCCATATCTTCCCAACCTTTGATAAGAGTCTGACACATGACATTAAAAACATATCTTTGTGTGGGCTCTGCCCATTGATGAAAGGAACTCATAATGTCCCCTGTACTATACTCTAGTCCTTTCTCAATCAATGTACGAGCTAGGGAACCCAAAACTACTCTCTCATCCGTGAGAGGAAGTTGACAACGAGATTGTCGTCTACAGAAAGCTGGAGACAGGTTCAAAGACCCAAGAAGAGGAGAAAAGACATTGTAGAGCCTCTCATAGGTCCTTACCTTGCTACCCTCAATCCAACCCTCTAGCGTCTTTTCTGAAATGTCCACAAAGTGCTGGGTGTTCCTGAACATTTGCCTGTAATGCTCTGGGATTAAACCAAATTTCCTGATCAGAAATTGCTTCATGTGGGAGTAAGATTCTGCTGCTTCCCTCTCTAGTGACAGGAGCCTATCCCTCCCAGCTATTGAGATCAACTCCCACAGGAGAGAACCCAAGTACTGAAAGCTAACCCTCCTCATTCTAAGGGCCCACTCAAATGCTGCCAGCCATTTGTCTATGTCATCCACCTCCTCATATTTAGGCACAATGCTCCTGGAAAGCTTTGGGTCAAACCCACTACCCTGGGACATCTCATACTCTTCTCGCTGCCACCATTCCTTTTTGATTTCTCCCTTGCCCACTTCTCTTTGGCCAGGGCCAACTTCTCCACCTCCACAGCTATATAGGCTAATTGGACCTCAAATTCTCTCTCCCTGAGTCTTACTCCTGCTGCCTCTTGGTTGGATACCCCTGATCCTCCCTGCCTACTAGCTTGAGTTTGGTTCATGGTTACTGAAGAGGTGCAAAAGTTGTCATCATCTTCCTGGAGGTTGTTGTAGGGGCCACCCCTCCCCTCCCCTTCATTCTCTGGCCCAGGCCTTAATTGAATTAACCAATTCTGCTCTTTAATTCCTATTAGACGCCAGTAGCCCCCTAGTCCTACACTATACCCTATGCTCAGCTGTTTTTAGTTTAGTCAGTTTAGCCGGATCAAGCTCTACGGCATCCCTTGTTTGGGGTCACAGAAAAACTTTGCAAATCAGAGATAGAACAATTTACAAAAATCAAAAATGCACTAAAAACAGTTTTGTCTAAATTTAGAAAAATCAGTTTTGGGGATTTTTAAAGGTCTTCACTTAAATATTGTATGATGTGGTTTAAACACAGACACTATCCTCCTTGTTGATCACCAAATGTTGAAAGGTGATTCATTAGTAGGTTATAGATAGGTACCTACCACTAGTAATAAGGCCACAATCACAATATAGAGTCCAGTCAAGGTCTAATTATATGATTCCCTTGCTCAACCCTTGGTAGATGGCTGCAAGCAGGCAGGCTTAACTGTGGGGAGGAGAAAAGTGTGTAAAGCATTTAAAAACACCAATACATTGAATAAGTAAGGCACAACAAAAGTCCAACACAAATGATAAAACTAGGAAATGTTTTTATGATTAAAAGGGCACCACAACTACAAAAATCAAATATAGGGAACCAGAGATATGAATTTTTAAAGAAAAAACACTTTCTAGTGCTTAAAAACCAGATTCAATGAGCGGTAGGGCCCGGTCAAGTTTTTACCTTCTGAGTTAGTCACGTTTTTGGATCTTTTCCACTTGACTTCAAGCGAAGGCTTGAAGGCGGCAGCTTGCTTCATCGGGATTGCTTCATCGGGATGCCTCAGTAAGTTCCTTGAAGTCTTGTTGATGACGAACAGCTCTGGAGCTTAAGTGGGGCAAACCTGAATTTCAGGATGGGTGATGGTTAGTAGGTGTTGGTAGGTATCTACCATTACTAATAAAGGCACAATCACAATATAGAGTCCAGTCAATGTCTTAATAAATGATTACCTTGATCAATTCTTGGCAGCTGGCGACGAGTAGGCAGGCAGGCTTCACTTAGGAGATAGGTGTGCAAAGCATTTAACCCCTTCCATGCTCATGACGGAACGGTTCCGTCATGAGCTACGGTTGAGCTGTGCTCATGACGGAACCGTTCCGTCATGACCACGCCCGTTTCTATTACCGCCCAGCACCGGAGGGGGAAACGCGGTCGCGCTGAAGAGGTTAAAAACACCAATACATTAAATAAGTAAAACAAAAGAAACAACACAAATCCACCAGATGTCTCCCTTGTCTCAGTGCAAAGGCTGGCCAATCAGTAGGCGCTGCTAGAAGGCTGGAGCAAGTTACAAACTTATTTTGTGTTATATTTATAATGCATCCAACCATGGCAAGATGTTGGATTCATTCTAATTATTACACTTTGAAGTATCATGTTAGCTCTCTCTTGTCAATAGTTAGAATTTAATAAAATGTAATAAAGGTTTCCAATTTTAGCCTAAGGAGCTAATGCATTACAATGGGGAAACACAAAATTGGCAGTTTTTCCCTCACCAGTGCTTATAAAACATCGTTAAAATGTCCTTGCTTATAGTTACAAATCACCCTACCACTGGGGCATCCAGGTTAGACCTTATGGGTGTCTTCTATGTTAAAATAAGTTAGTTTATGTGGAAGTACCTTTGATTCCAAAGTCAAATTTGCATACGATTTTAATTTAAAAGCAAAGCAGCCTGCCAAGCAGGTCTGTCTTTTAAAATGTCAGCAGGCCATGCATGCATTAAATTTGCTGGGCCTCTAAACCTACATGCCCTATCATATACCAGGGGCTTCCAGGTAAGTTTTCAGAACCACCTGTATCTACAACTAATTACCATGCGCTTTTAATCAAACCACAGGCCTTATGCCTGGCTAGCAGAACCCAGGGCACAATCAGAGTCGGAAAATCACCATCTAATTGTCTAAATGGGGGCAAAAAGTGGGGGGACATTGCAATAAGTCCTGGTTTCTTACATATATGCCGTGACCTAGGCCTATCTAATAGTTTGCGGTCTTGCTTAGATCAAGAGGAGTACTCCAAAGACTTAAGGGGCCCATTACTTTTGCGGGCGGACACAGTCCGCCCGCCTCCGTAACGGTAAACGGGACCAACCGCCAGGGATGCGGCGGTTCCGCTGTGCCCATTAGGATGTGACAGCCACCCTGGCGGTCGCATTCTGCATATTCAACATTGTGGTGGGCGGTGCTGTAAGCAGCACCCACCACAATGTTGAAAATGCATGTTGTGCATTGGCATGCACAACGTGACAGGCACCGCACGGTGCCTGTCACCTTGTGAATGCCAATGTAGGGGGGATACCATGGGTACCCCCTAAGTGCAGTCCCCACCCACATCCCGGGGGTTTGCAATGGGTAAACTTCGCAAGCCTTTCCATGGCGGAGTCTCCACCATGGAAAGGTATTCCACCGCACACATCATAATATGGATGGCAGGCAATCGTGACAATTGCCTGGCGGCGGACGGTCTTTTCTTCCACCACGGTACCCCCCGCCATGCTAATGTGGTGGGGGGGTAAATGGCTGGGTGTTTTGGCGGGCGGATCGCCCGCCAAGATAATAGGCCCCTTAGTCTCACATGGTGAAGACTACTGCCTTTCACAATGAGGTAATTAGCACGGTGGTGACAGCATGCTGTATTTTAAGTAAAATGATCAATAAAGTGAATGGGACTTTTGAATTGTGTCACTGGAGTAGGGTCTACAGGCCTGCTCATGTAAAGTTTCACAGCTATTTTCCTAACTCACCCTTCACCTACATCATGTTGGATGTAGCGCTACACAGTGTACTTGTGTTGCACATGCACATTGGGATGTATGGGTACCATGGTTAGTACATACAGGGAAGAAAGATATATGTCTTGCCTGTGCACACTGGGATGTACGTGCACTTAATAGATAAGTTGTACCTCGGCACTCTACTACTTTTCGTTATCACCAATGGTGGTGTATTGTTTATTTATTGTGAAAGGTGTATTCCTGTCAAATATGTCTCAGTTGTATTTCCAGAAAAAACAGCTCATACCTAGGGGGACATCATAAATGCAACAATTCAAAGTCAAAAAGAAGAGAACATCTAGAAAGTGAATATTTGAACTTGTTTCGTACTTAATATCATTTTACTAAACAATATTGCGTGATATTGAGTACAGTATTACTCTTCACATTTGTATCAATACGGTTTTCAAAGGAACACAAATTGTAAACAAAATTTCAATAAAAATATTCATAACCAATAAAACATTTTTGCTGAAACTTTTTTGGGCACTACAAAGAAGAAAAACATATTAATGGCCACGTTGGGGGTCCTTGTCCTAGGGCCCTCCAAATCGTGATGGTCACTGAAACAGCCGATGACAGACGACACGTGTTTCGTTACTTTTTCTGTAACTTTCTCAAGGCAGTAAAATAACAAGTGAACAAACTGTAGTGCACATTACACACTCAATCTGTTGGCTACAGTGTTTAATGTTAATAGCCATGCAACATATTGTGCAAGGAAGAAACAATTATATAAATTGATGTTCTTTTAAAGTGCACAGGAAGACAAAAGAAACATATAAGAAGAGTAGAGAGATGTTCCCAAAGAGTATTAATCCCTTTGGGAACATCTCTCTACTCTTCTAAGAAGAGTAGAGAGATATTCCCAAAGAGTATTAATCTCTTTGGGAACATCTCTCTACCTCTCTATCTCTCTATCTGGGGCCAGACACCGAAGCGGTGTTGTAACTGTTATGGGTAGCTGGATTTTTTCTACCCCTACCCCTTGGATGATTACTGTGAACCTGTCATCCGATCATCATGTGGCAGTTTTACCAATCTGATGCACTTGTTGATGTGATGTTAATGTGTTATGTTGGATGATTGATGATGAGATCTGAAATGTATGCTAGCATGACTGCAGTATTTGAATGTGATGTGTGGGACATTGCTATTGTATTAATCTTATATTGAATATTGCTTTTGTTATGTATTTATTCTGCACAAAGTTGATGAAATCTCTTTTGCAAATATGAAAATAAAAAAATGACCATCTGTTTTGATTAAATAATTTCATTGTTGGATTATTTTGATATCTGTCCTGGTCCGCTCCGGTGTGTGTTTGTTAGTATCAGGACCCTCCTCTAGGGCCTCGTTGAAACTTTTGAGCAGGTAATTCTTTGTTATTGGACAATCAAATACTCATATCATAGAACCTACTCTGGATGATTGGGATCCAGCTTAATCATTAAATCCCTTTGTTATGGCCATCCAAATATACATAAACCTTTCCTGCCACATTCATTTTTGCATCAATTGTTTTCCCTTTATAAGCCAAAAACTATGGAAAATATCTAATCACATCTATGGGTTTGTTCCCGTAACCCACCAATTTGATGTCTGGTGGCAACATATGTACTTCAGGAAAACAGTGTAATAAATCTAAGTATGGGCGGTGAACTCCACTCTGCTCGCGGAGTTTGCAGAGTTTTCCGCACTCCGCGGAGCTTGCGATGTTCCAAAAAACTCTGCTCCGTTGAGTTTTTTTCCTCACTTGCATTTATCAACATCAAGTTGGCGAGCGAATGCATGGAAAATCAACCTCCCAATGAGATTTCTCAATGTAGGCGGTCAGATTTCTCATTGCGAGTGGTCACGTTTGCTCGCGACTGCTTGCGTTGAGAAACCATCCGTTTGCATTGAGAAAGCTGCTGCTTGAGTAAAAAATCTACTCAAGCAGCAAAAAGGAAGCAACTCATGCTTGTGCTGTGCATGGTGCCATTCGTGATGATTGTCCAGTGCGGACAAGCACCTGCCACTGAAAATCACCGCAAATGGTATTTGTATAACGCACTCCACCACTTGCGGAGCTCCATGTAGTGCTGCAGAGTTTTTTTTGCACTTCCCAGAGTACCGCATAGAGAAACTCCACGAACTCTGTCCAGGCTTGAATAAATCATCACCAATCTAAGTATGTCTTGCCCCAGAATCTTCCATAACCTTCACTTCCACCCCACCTATTTCTACCAGCCAAAACAGTGCATTTTTCTTATGCTCAATTACTTCATACACATCTGGTATTTATGTACTCTTCCATCATAGTTTCATCTTCTTGTTTGACCTCTCTCACTTGAATAGATTTACCAGCTTCCCAATTAGCAGTGTGATACTTATTCATGCACACACTAGCAAAATGGCCCTTAACCTTGCAGTTTCTACAAAACTGCCTAATGGACGGACATGTTCTGTCATCGATATAATGACCTAATTGACCACATTTGGAACACACAACTTTCCTATTATCTTTATTAATATCATTCCATTTCCATACCATTGTCCTGGGTTTGGTTTCTACACTTTTGCTCAATTTAAATATTGGTTCACCTTTTTTTACGATTTGTAAATCTTCAATTTCTTTATGAGCCATTTCTTTCATTCCTATTTTAATTTCCTCAAATTGGTGAGCAATGTTTATTGCTTTACTGAAAGTTAAATCATCGATTAGTAACAGTTTCTCCTATAATTTAATGGCAGCTACCTTGTGCACTAATTGATCAGGTAACATCTCATCCTTAAAGTTACCATTGTCACATTTTACAGCTGGCACCCTTAGATCGTTGACAAATGAGTCAATAGATTTGTTAGGCAATGTAGATTTTCCTAGTTATTATGACGGAAAGTCTTAATTTTATTAAAGACACGGAGGCGAGTATTATGCATTTCTTATCTTGCATATTTATTACAGCAGCCAAGATAAGTAAAACCACAGTTCCCAGGGGGCCAGGCGACAAGCTGGGCCATGGGAACGAGAAAAAACGATATCTGGATAACCAATCACAATAAGGAACATAGATAAGAGACACTACTGACTACGCAGCTTCCTCTTTTCGCTGACGAGCTGGTCAGATAACATTCAAAAACAAAGAAAAAATAACCAGAATTAAGGAGAACGCCAAAGTCCAGGAGCAGACATCTTGAACCAAAGGAATCCAAGGCAGGAGTCCAACGGGAGCATCCGAAGAAGGTTCCAGGCAAGCCGGAGTAGTCCATAAGGGTGAAGAGCGCAGAAGCTGGAGAGAAGACCTCTTATGATGAAGCCGGAGGCAAGGCCGGATTCGCTGTAGGGAGGGAGAACACATGTTAGAAGTGTAGCGGCGGGATAATACTCGCCTCCGTGTCTTTAATAAAATTAAGACTTTCCGTCATAATAACTAGGAAAATCTACATTTTATGGCAAGACCGGAGGCTCCTATTATGCTTGTTCAAAGCATATCAATAACGTCAGAAGCCACAGTATGAATACGTTTACAATAGAACATGCGAAAAACACTGTCATTGGACCAATCAGCTGATCTCAGAATGTCCTCCAAGCGGGAGCCAGACCAAAAGGCCTTAGAGGCCATGGCTCCTCTGGCCAACTGCGCTCCGAAAACGGAGACATCAATTGATCCAGCGCCCCTATAGAAAATATGTCATAGCCACGCTACCCAACTCCATAATACTCACCATTAACCATAAATCTCTCACAAGGCCCATAAACTAACGTGACATATTTTTGAGCAACTGAATCATGTGACCTAATTAATAAAACCTATTCACAAATTATATACACATTTATATACAACTGCGGTATAATGACTTTACCATGGTTTTGTAAAATACTGCATTTAATTAAGCCACTTAGGCAAATGGATCTGCTGATGGTAACTGAAACTCATGAAATAACAAGGCCAGCTTGTTTTTTCAAAAATCTTATTTCTTAACTATTTATTCGAGGAAAGTGCATTTTAATAGAATCTTTTTATTCAAGCAGCATTATTTGAAGAAAAGCAAATTGAAATGACAGTTTTCAAGCAAAATCAATTAGCATGATTAAAATGAAGAATAAACAGTTTTTCCATCACCTAAACCCTAACTTCCCTATCTAAAACTCACTTTGCCTAAAGGAATTAAAAGTAAAAGTCATTTAACCCTATTGATCCTTACGTGCTCCATAGAGTCCGTCAGCACGTCACACCCATCTGGTTTCGGAAAGCGAGAAGAGGCCCCCTCCCTCCAAAGGGGTCAGTTTTTATACCTTTTTCCCTAACGAATCTAGCTAAAATGAATACTTTTCTCAGCCATCCAAAACTCTGATTGGCTGTCAAACGTCAGACCACATAATGTCATCGCATTTTTGAAACCCAGTTCCGACTCTCTCTTAGGGTCTATTGTCCCTTATTCTCAAGTCACGCAGCTTCCACCAATTTGAAACATTTGTAATAGTCAGTCCGTGAATTCCTTAGCTTGACAATCTCTCTGCCGGTTTCCGACCTTGGCTAGTCCGACCAAGAGCACGAATAGTTCATTGTTCAATTAAGTTTGCATTCTTTTTTAAAACACGACAAAAACTTTCCACACTGGGCTCTTGCTTTTCTCTGAGCATGACTTCGCCAATCACCATATTAAAGACGTGCTAGGCCTCAAGCCTTTTTCTCAGTAACTAGTATTCAAACAAACACAAAAGAATAATTAATGCAAGAATTAGAAATCATTCTGTTACCCACCCACCTTTGCTAATTATTAACCCATTAATAAATGTTACCTAGCAGAAGCAAATAAAGCAACAAACAGAATTGTGCAACATTTAAAACGGAAAGACAAAACATGAGCACACAGAAATAAGCACATGCCATTAATAAAACAGCCGCATTTAATTCTGACAAAACAATAGACAAGTTTAGTTTATTATTTTTAAACAAACATGCATTTGCACAGAAAGCACATATATGAGCACACATATTAGTTTCCAGCGTGTAATGATCTGCAATTTACTTTAAGTTGGTTAATAATTCTCACTTCACACATGTTAATATTAATATTTATTATGGAAGTTTAACTTTGCGAGTTGAAATAAATATATTTCTAAATCTCGCTCCATCACCGGCAAGGGACATTACCCAACGGACCCACCTGGCAAGGGTAGGGGAGGAGACGGGAAGGTGGGGTTTACGGAAAGAGATAAGAAGTTGGGAATGAGAGGGCGTTCTGAGATTAGCAGTTTTCTGTTCATACACTTCTAAACATTGACCCACACACAGTTTGGGTTGAGAAGGGAAATAAGGATAAAAAACAGAGTCTAAATTCGTCTTCGTTCGCCTGCGAATCTGGAACATCACACCTGTAGGGGAAAACTGACGAGAAGAAATATCTAAAGCTCTAACATCAGATACTCTTTTAATGGAAATTAAACACAATAACATTGTAAGCTTAGCAGATAACATTTTGAGGGAGAGAGCAGAATTGTCTGGCCAGTCTGTGAACAGTTTGAGTACCACTGAAACATCCCATAAGGAGGTATACTTAGCCAACTGAGGTTTGGAGCACCGGACACCTTTCAGGAGGCGACAAATCAAAGGATGAGCGCCAGCTGGTTTGCCATCGATCTGAGCGTGATTGAGGGAGATGGCAGAACGATAGAGATTGATAGTACGATAGGATTTGCCGGCACTGGCTTCAGAAGCTAAGAAATTAACAATGAAATTTAGAGGGGCTGAAAGGGGATCGATATTCCTTTCCAAACACCAGCTTGCCCAAAGAGACTAGGCGGATTTGTATGCTTTGGAAGTTCCAGGAGCCCAGGCCTGGCTGATAAAGAGAGCAGCCTCTTGTGAAATGAGGACATGAGGAGGGGGAGGCCGGAAACTTTCCAGGCCGACAGAGTCAAGGAGTTGTCCAAGATGAGATTGTGACGTTCGCCCTGGGGATTGAGAAGAAGATCTTCGAAGGACGGTAGAAGAACCGGAAAGTCCATCACCATCTCCAGAAGGGAGGGGAACCAAATCTGAGCCTGCCAAAAGGGGGTAACCAACACCAAAGAGGAGGACTGACGGTGAACTTGGGAGAGGACCCTGTTGATCATGAGAAAAGGAGGAAAGGCATAGTTGAGATGACGAGACCAATCCTGGAGGAAAGCGTCCGTCGCTAGAGGCAGAGGATCCGGACGCCAACTGAAGAACCGGGGCAATTGGGAGTTGAGACGGGATGCAAAAAGATCGATAAAGAAGGGACCCCATTTGCGAGAAAGAGAAAGGAAAACGAAGGGACAGAGCTTGCAATCGCTGGAGTCGCAGAGGAACCTCGAGTGCCAATCCGCCACTGCGTTGAGGTCCCCCCGAAGGTATTCTGCTGTTAAAGAAAGTTGGTGCGAAAGGCAGTACTCTCACATGCTTTGCACTAAATCTGCTAGCGGTTTGGATCTGGTCCCACCTAGATGATTGATATAACGGACCGCAGAAACATTGTCCATGCGCAGAAGGATGGAACAGCGGATCTTGTTTTTTGAAAGGCTTTGGATCGCAAAGGAACCTGCAAGCATCTCTAAACAGTTGATGTGCAATTTGGACTCCTCTGAAGACCATGTACCTCCAGTCGAGATTGGACCACAGCGGGCGCCCCAACCCGACAGGCTGGCATCTGATTCTAACACAAGATCTGGGGCTGAGGCGAAGATAGTGCGCCCGTTCCACACATCTAAATGGTCGAACCACCATTGAAGTTCGGTGCGGGATTCGAGATCTAGGGCGACGAGATCTGTGTAGGCCAGACCCTGGCGCAGATGCCTGATTTTTAGGCGCTGAAGAGCGCGATAGTGGAGGGGACCCGGAAATATGGCCTGAATCGAAGAGGAGAGAAGGCCGACGATCCTGGCCAGAGACCTGAGGGACAAAAGAGAAGACTGAAGGACGGAAACAATCTCTGCTTTTATCTTGGAGACTTTGGAAAGAGGAAGGCGGAGAGAAGCAGCTACTGAGTCCACAAGGAATCCCAAGAACTCCATGTTCTGAGACGGAGTCAGAGACGAATTCTCGAAATTGATGAGAAAACCCAGGTCTAGGACAAGAGACTGAGTCGTCTGAAGATCGGAGAGCAGACACTGTCTGTCGGAATTCAAGATCAGAATATCGTCCAAATAGATGATGAGTCTGATCCCAAGAGACCGAAGGAAGGCTACCACCGGCCTCAACAACTTTGTGAAGCACCATGGCGCGGAAGAGGGACCAAAGGGAAGAGAGGTGAAACAGTAGGTCACTCCTGACCATTGAAATTGCAGGAATTTCCAATGGGATTGATGAATCGGAACTGTAAGGTATGCGTCCTGAAGGTCCAATCGGACCATCCAATCGTTGGGGCGAAGAGTGTCTCGTAAATGAAGAATCGTTTCCATTTTGAAATGACGGTATACAACAAACTGGTTGAACCACTTCAAATTGATTACAGGACGCAAATTTTTGTTTTTCTTTTGCACCAGAAAAATGGAGCTTAGAAAGACTGAGGAGTCGAAGGGAAAAACTTTGACGGCCTGTTTCAGAAGTAATGAGTCGATCTCGTTTGAGATCAGAGCGGCCATGTGGGAGGAGAAAACGAGAGGAGGAGGGAAAGAGGACTGGACAGGCGGAGAGTAGAGTTCTATAAGGTAACCTTGAACAGTGTTTAAAACCCAAGGGTCTGAACTGATAGTGTGCCATTTTGCCAAAAACAGTTTTAGACGACCCCCTACAGGAGGGGAAGAAGAAGGGCTTACCTTGTTGGTTGGAGTTACGGTAGTTTTTCTGTCCCCTACCCCGGAAGCCGCGGCCTCGCTGTGGGTAGAACTGGGGTTTGTAGTCTTGAGTGTTACTGTAGGTACCTCTGGAGCCTTGGTTGTAAGGACGGCCGGAAGAGCGGCCCCTGCCTCTGCCGGCCCGTCCAAAATCCCGAGGGGCAAAAACCTTTTTGATGGACTGCTGCACTTTGTCCAAAGAAGCGAAGGTCGAAACAAATCTGCTAAGGTCACGGACCAGGTTATCACCAAAGAGGAGACCGTTAGCTTTGGAGCCAGGATCCATGGGAGCGAGATTGTCAAGCTTGGGGTCCAACTTAATGAGGAGGCCTTTACACCGCTCGTGAGTAATGGCTGAATTGGCGTTACCTAAGAGGCAAAAGGCGCGTTGCGCCCACATAGATATGTCCTCAGCAGAGAGCTCGGAACCCTCCAGGCGGGCAGATTCTGCCATATCAAAGATACGGGCAAGAGGACCCACAATATCCAACAATTTGTCCTGGCACGTAGACCAGGCCTTATCCACTCCTCTGCGAGGGTCTTTGCCAAATTTAGAAAAGAAGGTGAGGAGGGGCTGATCTATAGAGGGAACCAGGGTGATTTTATCTGGCAAGGCAGGTTTCGGGCATTCAGACTTAAGCCTAGACCACACCGCGGTCTCCAAGGGAAGGCGTAACCTGGCAGAGATATATTCTCCAACATGGTGGGAAGGGAGCCATTCGGTGGAATTAGGATGACGAATGGTGGAGGGATCGAACATGGGGAGACCTTCAGAATCATAGACGGGCTCAAAAGCAAAGGAATCGGACTTGGACTGTTTGGAGGAGGGGAGGGGGGGTCAGCAATATCAAAAAGGTCAAACAAACCATCAGCGTCAGCCATGTCATCATCCGTGTCCAAGACGGTGGAAATAACCCATTTTTTAATTGGAGACTCTGCGTGCTTTGACTTTTGCTTTCTCTTGCCCTCGGAACCAACAAACCCCTCCTTGCTAGGAGGTTTGGGAGGCACTGAGTCCTCATTCAAGTGCGAGGAAGACTCGCAAGTCAACAATGACGCTTTTTTGGATGCACGGAAGGAGCAGAGTGTTCCACCTTGCGTTTTCTGCTTTCCCCCGCAGACTGGGCCAAAACCTTGGACATTAAACTGAGCATAGAATTCTCCATTGTCTTTGACATGCGCTTCATTGATAATTTGACTGCTTTTTCCACAGAATTATTAATGAATTTGCTTAAATCTTGTTTAAAAGACTGGCTGTCCTCTTTAGAAGGGACCTCCTCTGAGGAACTGTCATGTTCCATGTCTGAAATGCTGGAAGGCAGTCACAGTAATGTCGGGGGTTAAAGAAAGAAGGAGAGCACCAGGGGCGTGTCAGGGGGCGGGCAGAGCCTCGAGAGGAAGCACACTCGAGAAAGGAAAAGGAGCGGAGAAAGGCTTGCAGAAACACGGGCTCCGTGTGAGGCAACCGGATACAACAATGCGGTGAGAAGGAGGCGCGAAAGCGCACGTGGGAAACAGAACCGGGAGAGACCACCTGACCGGGAGGGAGGGGGGGGAAAGAAAGGGCCGCGCACAGGAGGAAGCGGCGAGTGCAGCGTGAGCGCTCGAGAGCGCTAACAAGCAGAGCGCGGAGAAGCGCTGAATAAATGTAAAACCAGCCAATAGTACAATAGTAAATAAATACAGCGTAAAATTACCAAACACTGTGAGCAAAGATAAGGAGACACTTATCTGACTGCGAGCAGCAAGAAAAGAGGAAGCTGCGTAGTCAGTAGTGTCTCTTATCTATGTTCCTTATTGTGATTGGTTATCCAGATATCGTTTTTTCTTGTTCCCATGGCCCAGCTTGTCGCCTGGCCCCCTGGGAACTGTGGTTTTACTTATCTTGGCTGCTGTAATAAATATGCAAGATAAGAAATGCATAATAGGAGCCTCCGGTCTTGCCATAAAATTGCCCTTAGTTTGTTTCTAGCTATGACATTTTTTTTATATTTTAACTTTATTTGCTGGATAGCCATCTCATATACATCTGTGTCATCTTCACTTTCATCGTCTGGAATGACTTTTGATAAATGAAGAATAATTATTCTTCCTTCAGACCACAACAATGTTTAAAATTGCCAATTTTCTTTTTCCTGTGGACTTTTCCTCTTCAATAGTTTCTAAATAATCTTCAAATTCATCTTTCCATTGGTCCTACTCAAGTGTTGGCTCCCCAGGACTGGATAAAAAAGGTGCTGGAGCACTAATTCCTCCATAGTCCATCCTAAAATAGAACTACACTGGTAACCAAATAAAAATAAATAACAATGAAAAACAATTATCAAATAAAAAGCCAAATAAATAAATAATTTGGGTGACACAGTATACAGACAAATCTCTTAAAGTGTGTAAATCTCTGTGTTTGCACCATAAAGTGTGTAAATCACTGTGTTTGCACCATATTAATAAGTAGTGTGTGAATCACTAAACTCCCAGTATTCGCAATGGGACACAATACATTATAAGGGCCATATGTATCAACACATTTTCCTATAGACACAGAATGGGTAAAACCCTTTGATACATCTGGCCCTAAGGTAGATGAATTTCTCAAAGTGTGCGAATCACTGTGTTCACACTATTTTAACATGTGATGTGCGAATCACCAAACTTCAGTATTTGCAATGACTGCAAGACCTGCTTTTTCAACGTTTCTTTCTTCTTATCGACAAATTCTATGGCAGGACAGGAGGCTCAGATTATGCTTTCTCCATTTCTTTACTACACAGCAGCCAATAGAAATACAGCAAAGAAAATAGAAACTACAACACCCATAAACACCTGGGCTACCATAGAGACTGTATCCCTATATAAACCGGATAGAGGATATCACTTCCTCTTTCTTTGCTGCTTCGCAGCCGAGTTAAGTTTTCTATCTTGTTCATACTATATGCTTTGTTTATGATATGTGCTTTGACAATAACCGCTTAGCGCTTGCTTCATGCGCTTTGTTAATGTTTGTTTAGCTTGCGCTCGCTAGGCGCTCACCTGTTTGGTAATGCTTTTTACCGGTACCGGTTATGCTCTGTTGCGCTGCTCCGGCTTGCGGTGTTTAGGTTACTGAGAGCGCGGGTCGCCTCTCGATAGACTCGGGCGCTCCGTGCCCGTGTTTACATTAGGTGGAGTGGGAACGGGGCTCTGGAGGTCGCGCGCTTCAGTCGCGCGACGCTCCTTCCTGAATTGTGCAGGCGGGCTTCTGCGCATGCGTGGAAGCCCTCTATGACGCTCCGCTTGAAGTGCGGTGGAAGACATGCCTGAGGCGGCGTATTTGAAAAGCATTTCGCCCACGGCCTGCCAGGGAGCCCCAAACTGACGCCCCTGCCCAATTACAAGTGGGGGTTGGAAAATTAATAGAGGCTTTTAGCCTAGAGTGGCATGTTCTTTTGCAAACCGGTTCCCTCCACGTTTTACTTACTCTTCATTACTTCAGGGCTTGCTTGGGGTTTTCTGTCACTCCCCCTGTGTGGTTGCAATTTTATTTTGGCAACTGGCGTTCTCCTCTGTGGGCTTTCAGAGTGAATTTCTTCTTTCTTGTTTTTTGTCCTTTTGAAGTTTAATTTTGTGCTTCTATCACCATGGCTGAGTATGGTGAAGAGGAGGACGACTATTATGAGGCCGAAAATGACCAGGAGTCCTTTGCGGACACTTTGGTGACCGCCCTTGACCAAGGGGTGCAACAATCAGTTAAAACGGCGCTGGTTTGCGCTATTGGCCCTCTCAAACGTCATTTGACGGATTATGCCACCCAACAGGGTTGGCTTCCTTCTACCTCTTCGAAGTCAACGACTAAATCTCCCAAAAATCCGCATGCTCAAGATTTTTCTAAATTGGCGAAAACTTTGCAGTCAACCAGTATTTCTAAACGTTCTGCTACGGCGTCTCAAACTCCTGAAGATGATTCATCTTCTTCTTCTTCAGATCCTTATGTGCCTCCCCCTGCCAAAAAAGCCCGGAAGGAGCACTATGTGGACGCTCCGTCCAGACCTCCAGTGTTAAATTTTGAACCGGCGGACATTGTCCACCCTAACTCTAAATCCTGGCTCCCTTCCATTGAAGTTGCTGAATATGTTCAGGACCATATCAGAGTCCCATTTGATCAAGAGGTGCGCACTCGTCTGCGCTCTGAATGTCCCCGGCCAGATTTGGCAGACAAGCTTGCTTGTACTCCGGAGGTGGATCCCACAATTCTGACCTATCTCAAGAAGTTTACCAAAGATCCCTCAAAGGGTATTGACCGTTCCTGGCGTATATGCCAGGATAAGCTTCTGGATTTACTTGGTCCTCTGACCAAATTGCTGGATCTGGGGTATCTCGCAAAGGAGTCTAATTCCTCCATTGACCCTGAAGATTTGATTGGTTGGGCACAACGTGCAATATGCATGTTGGGAAACGCCAATTGTGCCCTGTCCACGGAGCGTAGGCGGTCCATTCTTTTGAAGATGGATCCGAAGCTGACAGAATTAGCCTCTTCGGAATCGGGTCATTTGGCTCAGGGTCTGTTGTTCGGACAGCCTTTTCTTAAAGAGCTAACAAAGTTCGTGGCAACTTTCAGTGGCCTGGATAAGGCGCAGAATTCTCTTCGGAGGGCTTTCCGTCCGGTTTTTGGGCGGGCCGGACGTTCTAGGGGACGTTCGTTCGGCCGAGGTTCTGGCCAGCAACGTGGCAACCAGTCCCAACAGGGAGGTAATCAATCTTCTTCCAATTCAAAGGCCAATTTTTTCCCCTCCCGCAAAGGTCGTGGGCAAGACAATAAAGGAGGTTATGGCAGAAATCAAGGAGGAAGACATGAGTACTCCAATTCAGGTGAGAATAATTCCTCATTCAGAGTTTGTTCTGGGGGGCAGACTTCGTTTTTTTCTCAAGAACTGGCGCGTGATCTCCAGCGATGCTTGGGTGTTGCAAACAGTTCAGGGATACAGAATAGAGTTTTACAGCTCCCCCTGTCAGTCTCGTCTTCCTACTCCCCTTCATTTTTCCCTTCAAGATCAAAAGATTCTCTCCGAGGAAATCACTTCTCTTCTAGCAAAAGGGGCTGTGGTTCAGACAACCCGCCATCCTCAGGGGTTTGTGAGCAACGTCTTCCTAGTGCAGAAGAAAGGGGGCGGAGCACGATTAGTTCTCGATCTCCGGGACTTCAACGGCGGGGTGGTCTATCGCCACTTCAAGATGGAAGGTATCCATCTACTCAGGGATCTTCTTCGCGAGGGCGATTGGATGGTTCGCCTGGACTTGAAGGACGCGTACTTGTCGGTCCCGATGTTTCAACCACATCGCAGGTATCTCCAGTTTCAGTGGTTGGGAATATGGTACGAGTACACGGTACTCCCATTCGGCCTATCGTCGGCACCTTGGTGCTTCACGAAGCTTCTTCGGCCGGTTGTGGAATCTCTGAGGGCGCGCGGTGTTCGTCTAATAATTTACCTCGACGACATTCTGCTGATGGCTCAATGTCCGCTTCAGTTGCAAACACACTTGCAGTGGACGGTAGACCTTTTGCAATCTCTATGATTTCTAGTGAATCCTCAAAAATCTCTTTTGCTTCCCACTCAGTCGATCGAATTCTTCGGATTTCTGGTGGATTCGATCTCTTGTCAGCTCCTTCTGCCATCCCAGAAGATCAGGTCCATCAAGAGGGAGTTGAAATCACTATTGTCCGAACAGAATGTGTCGTTGAGATCGATTGCCCGGATTGTCGGCCTTCTGGCATCTTCCATTCAGGCAATTTTTCCGGGTCCATTGCATTATCGGGCCCTTCCACGGCTCAAGATCAGACATTTACAGAAAGGATTGAGTTATTCCGATCTGGTTCCTCTTTCGGAGGAAGCCAAATCAGAGATGCTATGGTGGCTTCAACACATGGAGGCTTGGAACGGGAAAGCCCTCTTCGGGTCTACCCCGGATGTCGTTCTGGAATCGGATGCCAGTCTTCGGAGTTGGGGAGCCCGTTGCGGGTCGGTGACGACGGGAGGTCGTTGGTCGCGCGAGGAATTGGATCTTCATATAAATTGTCTGGAGCTCCTGGCGGGCTCATTTGCGATCCGTTGTCTTGCCCCGCAGGCGACAAATTGTTGCATACTCCTCCGCATGGACAACATTTCTGCGGTTCGGTACGTCAACAAACTAGGGGGGACGAGATCGAGACTCTTGGCGGAGATCGCCAAAGATTTCTGGCATTATTGCCTCCAGCGGAAGATCACTCTTATTGCAGAGTATCTCCCGGTTCGCGACAATCAGGTGGCCGATTGGCTCTCTCGCCATCTGCTGGACTTCAGCGATTGGAGGCTTCACCCCAGGGTGTTTCGGAGTCTCTCCCGCATTTGGGGTCGTCCGTTGATAGATCTGTTTGCTTCCCGACTCAATGCTCAACTGCCCAAGTTTTACAGTTGGCGTCCGGATCCGGAGGCTCTGGCCACGGATGCTTTTCTGCAGCAATGGCCTCATCACCTCTGTTATGCGTTTCCCCCGTTCGCAATGATTCCGCGGGTGTTGGCTCGGACAAAGCTCTTTCTGTCGGAAATCATTCTGATAACTCCTCTGTGGAGGGCTCAAGCTTGGTTTCCGGTTCTGATGGAGATGAGTTGCTCGACGCCGCTCCTTCTTCCTCAGAAGAGGAACCTGTTGTTGGATCCCCTGCTCAACCCTCATCCTCTAATTCTGTCAGGACAGCTCCGGTTGGTAGCGTGGCGAATTTCGGGGAACGCTGGCAGGTCTCGGGATTATCTGGAGACGCTGCAAAGTTTATCGGAGAGGCCTGGGCCCCCAATACCCACAAGCGTTATGTCTCCGCTTGGCGTCGATGGGGTAACTGGTGTTCTGAACGGGATTTGGATCCCGCTTTAGCGGCTGTTACTGTAGTGGTGAATTTTCTCGCTTCTCTGGCCTCTTCAGGTCTTGCTTACAGGACGGTCAATTCTTTTCGCTCTGCGATTTCTGCGGGCCATGACTTGGTTGATGGGAAACCTGTGGGGGAACATCCCTTAATTTCTAAACTTCTGCGGGGTATACGGCTGGTAAAACCGCCTTGTCCCAAGTATGTGACCCTATGGGATGTTTCCGTTGTTTTACGTTTTCTGGATTCTTGGCCTGCTAACGCTTCCTTGTCTCGGAAACAGTTGTCAGCGAAGTTGACAATGCTTTTATGTTTGGTGTCCTGCAAACGGGTTTCGGATGTTCGAGCCTTAGATTTGGCGGGTCGATCTTTCTCTCCGGATGGTGTCACTTTCACCATCTCTAGGCGTACTAAATGTAATACCTCCTCTGTCACGTATCCTGCTTTTCCGCACAATTCCAAATTATGTGTTGTACAATGCATAAAGGATTATGAGGTGAGTACTGCTCCTTTTCGGCAGGACTTGTCTGGTCAGTTATTGATTGCTTTACAAAAGCCCTTTAAGCCTGTGGCGCCGGCTACCTTGGCGCGTTGGGTGCGTTGGCTTATGTCTGAAGCTGGAATTGATGTCTCCATTTTCGGAGCCCATTCTGCTCGGGGAGCCATGGCATCTAAAGCCTTTTCTGTTGGAGTGACTTTGACTGATATTATGAAGGCCGCTGATTGGTCTTCCGATTCTGTTTTCAAAACGTTTTATTTCAAGCCTATTGTTGATATTGCATCTGTCGTGGTGGCTCAGCTTTGAACAAGCATAATCTGAGCCTCCTGTCCTGCCATAGAATTACAAATTTGCAAACATTCGTGACAAGAATTTTCAATTCTATTAAGGACACGGAGGCGAGGTTTATCCCACCCATGTATTTTATCTGCATATTTTACTGTATGCTTGTATATGTTATGCCATTGTTCTGGTTTCTTTTACTGCAATGTTTCTTCCCTACCCTTTATAGCTTGGAGTTCCTTGGTTTTGGGATGGTGTGTTACGGCTCTGATTTTTCTTTCAGGATCTGATCAGAAGTGAGGATGTTCTGCAGTCCATCTTGTTTTCTTTGGCCTTCACTGTTGGTTTCCAGTTTTGTGGCTGTTTGCTGAGTCTTCCGACTACTTGGTGTCTTGGATTTCCTTCACCTGTTTCGCCTTCCTTTGGACTTGGGATGTCTCCTGCTGGATGGCTCCGGATCACTTGAGTTGACTTTTGACTTTTTTCTGATTAACTGTTACGCAAAGAAAGAGGAAGTGATATCCTCTATCCGGTTTATATAGGGATACAGTCTCTATGGTAGCCCAGGTGTTCATGGGTGTTGTAGTTTCTATTTTCTTTACTGTATTTCTATTGGCTGCTGTGTAGTAAAGAAATGGAGAAAGCATAATCCTCGCTTCCGTGTCCTTAATAGAATTGAAAATTCTTGTCACGAATGTTTGCAAATTTTTAATTCTTTGATCACCAATAACTTACTTTACTCCATACAGCGTGACCTCAATTAAAATCAAGAGGTTCTGGCCAATGCTGTAAAATGGCTGCCAAAACAATGTGATTCGTCGTTTTCTAATCAAATTGGGTTTGCTCCTTGCCCTTTCACGTCGTTACGCACCAGACGCAATAGTTGTGGGAGACAAGGGCCCTCTCACTCAGGCCGTTCTCGTGCCGATGTACACTCGGACATATTGTTGTAGTCAAAGCAACCTCGCACAGCCAGCCCCTACTGAGCTCGTGAAGATACGTGCTCGCGATACGTGCTCAATAATAACTATTGAGCTAACTCTGTCAAAATTCACTTTCATATACTGAACATGAATGTCGACCTTACTGCCAGGCGGACATTGCCGGTTATCACTGGAATCACCAACACCTTCGACAAGACCAGTTATGGACTGTCAATACCCTTCTACAAACGTATTTTCATTCTTCACCTGGGGCACGAATTCCACCTTCAGGCTTCCCTTCTGTGATCCCGCTCATCACCAGTGCTGTGACCTTCAGTGTATACACCTTCACCTCGTGAGTTATGCTTCTCTTTTTATTATAAGTAAGTACTCCATTCAATATAAGGGACAGCCTGATCTACCTGCCTGCCTCGTCTGGAAACTTAATACGTCCTCCTCCTCTACAATCGGGAATTCATGTCAAGAATCTGTACATCCACGAAGATAGCACAGTAATCATGATGTTTCATGGACATATCTTTGTTGGTTAATTGCATGTAACAATACAGTTTTCTGGGAAACGGCCTTCACAATGCGGCCTGAGCACAGCCTGCCATTTCCCTGCAGGCAGAACCAGGCTTGCCTTAACCACGCATATTCGTGATCAAGGCAGTGCACGGATGGGCAGGCACAGGAAGAGGAAGGATCGGGTGAGGACGCTCCGGGACGTGGCCTGGTAAGTTTGGCTGGGTTTTGAAGGGGTGGGGCAGTAGTTTTTTGGGAATGGGGGAGTTTTTAGGGCTCAGGGGGTTGCTTCTTTTTAGGGCAGGGGGCTGGGTTTAAGGGTTCAGGTGTCAGGTTAGTTTTTAGGGTTGGGGGTCAGTATTTAGGGCTCAGGGCAGGGGTCAGGGTAGTTTATAGGACGTGGAGGGTGACAATTAGGGCTCAGTGCCGGTCGGGGGAAGGGACAGTTTTTAGTGGTGGGGCAGTTTTAGGCTTCAAGGTGGGGGGCTGGGTCGGGGACGTTTTTAGGACGTGGGGGTGAGTTATAGGGCTCCAGGCAGAGAGGAGGGGACACTTTTCAGGGCAGGGAACAGTTTAAGAGCTCAAGGGTCTGTATGGGGACAGGGTCGGTTTAGTACCTGGGGCCGGATTTTAGGGCTCAGGGTGGGGGGGGGGGCTGGGGTGTGATCTTTACCACCATTTCCCTTTACAAATCATGCCTTTACCAAGAATTTGTGTAGTACAGGCATACGTTGTTAAGATGCATTCGTTGTTGGGGCCGCATTGTAGAGGTACGCGTGGTTTGGCCATGCGTGCTTCTGTCACACAACCCATTTTCCTAAGTATTGTACAATTGATGCCTTTAAAATATATCTTTTTGGGCACTGTTGTAGGCAAAATGGGATTCACCTGAGGCATGGGAAACTGAGTGACTACCTCTATCCATTAGCAGGATCAGAGAAACTTCCAGCTTTTTCTGAGGAGCACCACGGATGACCAGCCGCTTTGCTGGCCACAAAGAGACGACCGCTCGGTACCAGCACTGGCCCCCTTCTACCATGATACCACAACTTTAAAAGCTCTTGGGGGTCTTCTGTCCAGAAACATCAGCAAGTGTCCAGATACACCAGCCGGTGAGACTGTACGCAGGGCTGAAGGACTCTGGGGGAATTTGCTCTGACTCATAGCTCTGCGGTGCTGGAACACTTTGAGTGTTATAAAGCACTAGTGGGTATTCTAAGACTCAAACTCGTAGCAGTGACTATAATGAATGTTGGCTATTGTAAATGGGGAAATGACCACAACTAAGAGACAGAGACGAGAGACTCAGAACTGTGTCAGGACAATGCTAACGTGCCTGCCTTAGGATGGTTGTGTACATTATATGTGTATTTCATATTTCACTTTGTGTTCGTATATGATATATCACTTCTACATAAAAAGCTAGAAGAGGGCTGGACATTTGTTTATTGTTGTAGCTGTATATATTTTGAGTCTTGTACTTGTGCACACCATGGACCCACCTCCTACCGCTCTGGGAAGCCTTGTACTGCTCAACTCATGCTACCACTGAGGGGCAATTGTTGAAGGTGTACTAATACCCAGTTGCTCAGGACCCCTAGTATGTAGGGCCTTGGGACATCAGAAGTAAAATATTTCAACCCCCCACGCTTTGGCCAAGTATCCCCTTGCAGTGTCCGCTTGCATCATGTTTCTTAAAGTAACTGTTTCCATCTCCTTTAAATATCTATATTCTACCTATAGCAACAAACACCTGATAGTAATGCATCTGCATTTTTCAGTCTTTACAGTAAGGGTATAGTTGAACAGTATTCTATGTCTGTGCAAGGGTCTTTTCTCGCTCGTCTATGCGACCAGAGCTGAAGGGTAGAAAATGAGAGAAACCTCATAATACTTTTCCAGTATGAAATATTCATGTAACAAACTACACATAGCACAGTACGTAGGTATTCATTTTCTTACAGATATCATCAGAAGCAAGGTACAATCAGAAACTGTACGTATGCTCAGTCAAACTAGGAATCATTTTTACCTTTGCTCATGCCAGAAAAAAAGGATCAGAAATCTGTCATAAGCTAAAGGCAATGTGCTGGGAAGTGTACTTTTATCAGCTAAACTTAGATAACTCTTACAGATACTATACAATCGCAGTTTCACTCTGTTTGAGTTTCATCATGTTATGTAGTTGACATGACCTGAGACAAAATATTCAGAATGGAGATAAAACACAATAGCGCAATTAGAGGGAGAGTAAAAAAGAAATGAGCAAAAGTAGGAAGGTCATCATTTTTGCCCTGATCATCCTCATTTATTTTAATGATACT
Organism: Lissotriton helveticus; assembly: GCF_964261635.1. Taxonomy (NCBI): domain Eukaryota; kingdom Metazoa; phylum Chordata; class Amphibia; order Caudata; family Salamandridae; genus Lissotriton; species Lissotriton helveticus. The sequence goes on from NC_136063.1 coordinate 2,063,217,386, forward strand.
GGTGCCATGTGCCCTGCTCACTAGGTCCAGGGGCAGTGCTCTGTCCTTAAAATGTATATGGTAATTTGTTTATCTATAATTGACCAAGACAACCTACCTGTAACTCCCTGGTATATGGTAGGGCATGTAGGTTTAGAGACCCCAGTGGGATTAATGCACTTAACTGTTTGAACTGCTGTAATGTCTGGTGTAATTTTAAAATGCACCATCAGGATTCAAGCAAGCCGGGCCGAAGACGGCTGTAATGCCAGAAACCAGTCCCCGGAAGCTTGTTTCCTTTCCAGTGAAGAATTGGCTTGGTAGTTTGGTCTGCCCTGTTCCCATGATGCACTGGGCCAGAGACAGACTAATTTGCATATAGCCAGGTTCTGAACTGGGATGGTACAGTGAGCTAAAAAACGGTGATGGATCAAGCCCTGATCTGTTGACTGGGTAGGAGTGTTCTGATTAACTCAGATACTCTGTCCATCACCACCCCCTTTTTGAAATTATTTTGGCCACCATGAGTGTGGATGGGTATGCTCAGACATGAGTCCCTTGCTCACTGCACCATCAGGATTCAAGCAAGCCGGGCCGAAGACGGCTGTAATGCCAGAAACCGGTCCCCAGAAGCTTGTTTCCTTTCCAGTGAAGAATTGGCTTGGTAGTTTGGTCTGCCCTGTTCCCATGATGCACTGGGCCAGGGACAGACTAATTTGCATATAGCCAGGTTCTGAACTGGGATGGTGCAGTGAGCTAAAGAACGGTGATGGATCAAGCCCTGATCTGTTGACTGGGTAGGAGTGTTCTGATTAACTCAGATACTCTGTCCATCACCACCCCCTTTTTGAAATTATTTTGGCCACCATGAGTGTGGATGGGTATGCTCAGACATGAGTCCCTTGCTCACTGCACCATCAGGATTCAAGCAAGCCGGGCCGAAGACGGCTGTAATGCCAGAAACCGGTCCCCGGAAGCTTGTTTCCTTTCCAGTGAAGAATTGGCTTGGTAGTTTGGTCTGCCCTGTTCCCATGATGCACTGGGCCAGGGACAGACTAATTTGCATATAGCCAGGTTCTGAACTGGGATGGTGCAGTGAGCTAAAAAACGGTGATGGATCAAGCCCTGATCTGTTGACTGGGTAGGAGTGTTCTGATTAACTCAGATACTCTGTCCATCACCACCCCCTTTTTGAAATTATTTTGGCCACCATGAGTGTGGATGGGTATGCTCAGACATGAGTCCCTTGCTCACTGCACCATCAGGATTCAAGCAAGCCGGGCCGAAGACGGCTGTAATGCCAGAAACTGGTCCCCGGAAGCTTGTTTCCATTCCAGTGAAGAATTGGCTTGGTAGTTTGGTCTGCCCTGTTCCCATGATGCACTGGGCCAGGGACAGACTAATTTGCATATAGCCAGGTTCTGAACTGGGATGGTGCAGTGAGCTAAAAAACGGTGATGGATCAAGCCCTGATCTGTTGACTGGGTAGGAGTGTTCTGATTAACTCAGATACTCTGTCCATCACCACCCCCTTTTTGAAATTATTTTGGCCACCATGAGTGTGGATGGGTATGCTCAGACATGAGTCCCTTGCTCACTGCACCATCAGGATTCAAGCAAGCCGGGCCGAAGACGGCTGTAATGCCAGAAACCGGTCCCCGGAAGCTTGTTTCCTTTCCAGTGAAGAATTGGCTTGGTAGTTTGGTCTGCCCTGTTCCCATGATGCACTGGGCCAGGGACAGACTAATTTGCATATAGCCAGGTTCTAAACTGGGATGGTGCAGTGAGCTAAAAAACGGTGATGGATCAAGCCCTGATCTGTTGACTGGGTAGGAGTGTTCTGATTAACTCAGATACTCTGTCCATCACCACCCCCTTTTTGAAATTATTTTGGCCACCATGAGTGTGGATGGGTATGCTCAGACATGAGTCCCTTGCTCACTGCACCATCAGGATTCAAGCAAGCCGGGCCGAAGACGGCTGTAATGCCAGAAACCGGTCCCCGGAAGCTTGTTTCCTTTCCAGTGAAGAATTGGCTTGGTAGTTTGGTCTGCCCTGTTCCCATGATGCACTGGGCCAGGGACAGACTAATTTGCATATAGCCAGGTACTGAACTGGGATGGTGCAGTGAGCTAAAAAAACGGTGATGGATCAAGCCCTGATCTGTTGACTGGGTAGGAGTGTTCTGATTAACTCAGATACTCTGTCCATCACCACCCCCTTTTTGAAATTATTTTGGCCACCATGAGTGTGGATGGGTATGCTCAGACATGAGTCCCTTGCTCACTGCACCATCAGGATTCAAGCAAGCCGGGCCGAAGACGGCTGTAATGCCAGAAACCGGTCCCCGGAAGCTTGTTTCCTTCCCAGTATAAGAATTGGCTTGGTAGTTTGGTTTGCCCTGTTCCCATGATGCACTGGGACAGGAACAGACTAATTTGCATATAGCCAGGTTCTGAACTGGGATGGTGCAGTGAGCTAAAAAACGGTGATGGATCAAGCCCTGATCTGTTGACTGGGTAGGAGTGTTCTGATTAACTCAGATACTCTGTCCATCACCACCCCCTTTTTGAAATTATTTTGGCCACCATGAGTGTGGATGGGTATGCTCAGACATGAGTCCCTTGCTCACTGCACCATCAGGATTCAAGCAAGCCGGGCCGAAGACGGCTGTAATGCCAGAAACCGGTCCCCGGAAGCTTGTTTCCTTTCCAGTGAAGAATTGGCTTGGTAGTTTGGTCTGCCCTGTTCCCATGATGCACTGGGCCAGGGACAGACTAATTTGCATATAGCCAGGTTCTAAACTGGGATGGTGCAGTGAGCTAAAAAACGGTGATGGATCAAGCCCTGATCTGTTGACTGGGTAGGAGTGTTCTGATGAACTCAGATACTCTGTCCATCACCACCCCCTTTTTGAAATTATTTTGGCCACCATGAGTGTGGATGGGTATGCTCAGACATGAGTCCCTTGCTCACTGCACCATCAGGATTCAAGCAAGCCGGGCCGAAGACGGCTGTAATGCCAGAAACCGGTCCCCGGAAGCTTGTTTCCTTTCCAGTGAAGAATTGGCTTGGTAGTTTGGTCTGCCCTGTTCCCATGATGCACTGGGCCAGGGACAGACTAATTTGCATATAGCCAGGTTCTGAACTGGGATGGTGCAGTGAGCTAAAAAAACGGTGATGGATCAAGCCCTGATCTGTTGACTGGGTAGGAGTGTTCTGATTAACTCAGATACTCTGTCCATCACCACCCCCTTTTTGAAATTATTTTGGCCACCATGAGTGTGGATGGGTATGCTCAGACATGAGTCCCTTGCTCACTGCACCATCAGGATTCAAGCAAGCCGGGCCGAAGACGGCTGTAATGCCAGAAACCGGTCCCCGGAAGCTTGTTTCCTTCCCAGTATAAGAATTGGCTTGGTAGTTTGGTTTGCCCTGTTCCCATGATGCACTGGGACAGGAACAGACTAATTTGCATGTAGCCAGGTTCTGAGCTGGGATGGTGCAGTGAGCTAAAAAACGGTGATGGATCAAGCCCTGATCTTTGGACTGGGTAAGAGTGGTCTGCTTAATTCAGACACTCTGTTCATCACCACCCCCTTTTCTGAATCCTGTTTTTTATACAGCAAAATCCTTTGTTCTCTGGTGGCAGAGGAGCATGGTGCACAGTCAAAACCAGTTCTGTCATCTCTGGTGTAGCTTCCTGACAGGAGGTGGAGACAGCATTGTGTCTGGCAGACCAGGCCCATTCAGGTGAAAGAAAATCTCCTCCCCCTACTCTAAATGCAGCCCAGGTCTATTCAGCCCAGCACTTACTCATCCAGACTCTCTGGAGCAACTGCTCATCCCCAGCCCCTGTCACACAAAAAGCCAGATATTATATACATATCGTAGCAGAGGCTCACTGGATGGCTAAGCAAGAAAATACCTACCTTCTAAAAGTGGTACTTTCAACCACAGAATGTAAAAATTACCTTCACCAAAAGATACATTTTAACATTCTGAGTTTAGGCATACTAAACTATATTTTCCTACATTTTTCCCAGGGGTAGGTATGTTTATAAGAAGTTATAAGCGAACTCACCATGCTATCCTACGGGAACAGGTAGTCTTTCAATAGTGAAAAACAAAGTTGGCAGTATTTCACTATCAGGACATGCCACACACACCAGGGCATCCCCTACCTTTGACAGACCCTGCACCCTGCCCACAGGGGTACCTTGGGCCTACCTTAGAGGTGACTCACATGTAAGAAAATGAAAGGTTAGGGCGTGGCAAGTGGGTGCACTTGCCAAGTCAACATGGCAGTACGAGACTCGAAGAAGAGAGCATCAAATAACAACCGTGAATCCTTATTAGAGGTGGCCGGCCCTAAACCTAAGAATGAGAGGATAGCGTTTGTGAACACCTTCAACACAAGATCTAACGCAATCAAGAAAATAGTGAAACAACACTGGAAGATCCTCAATACTGGTCCGCACAATCTTCCCATACCATTGTTCGCATATAAGAGAGGATCAAGTCTGAAAGACCGTCTAGTGCATACTAGACCAGGACCGAAGAAAACTCATCAAGTGGGTACCTTATGGGATCTGCCACCTGTGGAGGGTCACCACCCTTGTGGAAATTGTGCTGCCTGTACTCAAACGATCCACTCCACGAGTATCGACATAGGGACTTCAAGACGCTGGGAACAGAAGCAGTTCACCAATTGCAATAGTTCTAACTTGATCTATCTCATCAGATGTCCTTGTTCCTTGCAATATGTCGGTATGACTACAAGAAAAATAAAAGTCAGGATATCGGAGCACAAAAGCACGATCCGATGCAAACAACAATCCACCCGCCTCACAAACCATTTCCTAGAGGTAGGACATGCACCCACGGACTTTTCCTGGACAGTGTTGGAGAAGTCATGGATTCCTCCGCACATTACGGATATCACGAAACATCTTTTCAAACTGGAACAGAAATGGGTGTATCGTCTCAACACGGACAAAAATGGCCTCAACGAGGACATTCCCTGGACGACACTGTAGTATGCTCACTTTTTTGACCTCCAGTACTTTGTCTCCTTTTGGAGCAGATAGTGTGTTAATTTCTTTGGGGATGTGGACCACACTAGCACTCCAATGCACTCATAACCCTTAGGAGTTGAAAAAATCTTACGGGCCTTGAGTAGTACAGGGTCTGGAGATTTCATATGTGTCTATACACCTTATATCATAGTGGTAAATGAGATACAAACCTTAGTAGCTCATCCTAATACTGCGTGTTTAACACCAGTTTGATAAAAAACTGCCTTCTGTTGATGCACTACATCGATTTTGTATGAGTTCCTCAATGGAACTAGGAAATTAAAACTACTGGTAATTGAGTGTTAACGTAACTAGTGGTCCTAGACTTTTCTGTCATCATGTTGATCTATATCGAGGCTATGCCCCTGGTTTACACAAGGAATGGCATTTCCTTACTTTTTGGTGTCCATCCTAAAATAGCCTGGTGCATGGATAAACTCGATCTTTGACCACCTAGTAAATAACCGTGACTAATATGCGGTTTTATCTATATTCAACAAAAGCCGAATTTGCTCTTACGGTGCACGAGCCTTAATACTACATTTCCCATCAAACTTGTAGTTTGAGGGAATCGCATGACGGCACATGCGCAATGGCTCAGTGACGGGGAGACAGCATTTCCGCATCTTCAAGTAGAAGCAACAAACTAGTTGTGGTGCCTCCCCGTACAGCGCAGATGCCAGACTAGGGGTATCGACGGAGAGGTAGGTGCTCATCCACCCTTGTCTCTCATTGTGCCGCGTATTAACCGCGGAAGGAAGCACGCTCTTTAATTGAACTCCGGATGGGGTTGTAATTGTACTTGCGTGTTTCTATTGGTAATGGAATGAAACGATTGCCGATATTTTCTGAATGGATTGTTTTTTGTCTAGTGCTAAGTTCATCTGACGGCACAACGCCCAGTACACATTTTGGCCAAATTACTGAAGCAATATGCTATGGGCTTTGTTGTTGACCAATATGTCATATGTTTGGTCTTCCCAATGAGATTAGATGGTCGCGTTTGAGGATCATCAGACCGGTTTTTGTGGTTTATTTATTTATTTACTAATCTTTTCCAATAGAGCGGTGCCCCCATTCTTCCTGAGCTGTGGCCAGGCGAGGTGTGGCGCCGGTTTCTCACATTCTAGGTGAGTGAGAGACTTATTTAAATAAGAAATGGTTGGGTTATGTATTTGTACCATACAAGTACATGAAAGATATCAAATGTTAAAACTCATGATGGGTGACCCTAACTAATGCGTTTTCCCTGCTCTCTGTTTTTCTTTACATGCTCCGTCTATATGTGATTTCTCTTGCCTGTATACATCAGCTTCTACTAATCAGGAGCGATGAGAATACCGTCTCAGGTGATATCGTATGATTTTGTTTATTATGCACACACACACTTGTTTTAAGCAGTAGCAAAATACAAATTTGGTCCTGAAGAAGCAGGTGATACAAATAGTATCGGTAACTGCAGAAACATGTCGACCTTACCATACATGCAGTAGATATTTGTTTAACCTACTGATATTTTGCACTTTTGTTCCTTTTAATTTTGGAAGTGGACTGCGCCTGATTAAAGTATATTCTGCACCCACTATCCAATTTTTAAAATTCACTATCACGTATTATTCTTTGTGCACTGCTTACTCAGTTACTAATTTCTGTGTGCACTGATGGCACGTTGTGGACGTACCACTCGGTGAGATTGGCCCAAATGATGACCAACAGGGCGATCCAGAATACGTAACTGATGGGTATCCATACCATGGAGTGATGGGTCCTAACGTTTCATGTAGTGGACCGGACATGTTTTGAATATAGAGCTTCTGAGTTTTCTGAGACCCACAGTTATTATTTTTGTATGTAGTACTAGACTGCACACAGGCTCTGCAATGGCGGGCATGAGTTACATTTACAGGCTGCTTATGTGGGTGGCACAATCAGTGCTGCAGGCCCACTAGCAGCATTTGATTTGCAGGCCCTGGGCACACTCAGTGCACTGTACTAGGGACTGACTAATAAATCAAATATACATGAATATGTTAGCCCAGCACAATCAATACACAAATATCACAAAGTATACAATCAGTAATGCAGGAATTTGTCAAAGGCGAGTCGATGTTGAATTTCAATTCTTTCTTTATTTTTCATTCATTAGAAAAACTTTTGAAACCACCAACGCGTTTCGTCCCATCCAAGGACTTCTTCAGGGCTACAAAAGTACATATAAAAACAACTATTTACAATTTGTACAATGTCATTCATCAAAAACATCGACTTTAAAAATATCACAATTTATTAATCGAAAAATATCACCTATTATATCATCCAATTTTTTATCAAAAGACTTTTTTTAAGAATACTTTCACATAGGTATGACGTTCAAATCCCATATCAAGTAAAAGAACCAAAAACTGTGAAGTGGAGAAGGGGTGAACAACTCCATCTATCATAACCGGGTACATATGGTGGGACATTCAAATTGACAACATACCTTACAATGTAAAGTACACGTATTTCAATAGTTAATTCCTCATTGGGTCAGGACGGAAGATTCTGTGAAGTGATTTAAAAATGTGTATTCAATTAAATTAATAGGAGAAGAGTGGAGGCTGCTAGGGGCCTCCCGATGTTACTTACTCCTTGTTCAGGGGAGAGACTGCATCAGTGCCAACCTTCCGGATGTTGTCCTTTTTTCAGTTTCAGGACTGTTCCTTCTTGGCATGTGGTATTTTTGGCATAGGTTGGACGTGAGTGCGGCCTCAGCACACGCAAAGCAGGGAATGCCGCCCTCTGTGCACTGACAACAAGCACTGTAGACAGGAGACCCCTTTTACCCTGTTTTATTTATAAACGTGGGCGCCTCGGTTGAGATCATAGAGAGGTTACACTTAGACAGGCTGGGGCCTGTTGAATATTTATAGCATTCCTCGAACACTGAATTATTGGTGTTTAGAGCAGACAGAAGGGGGCATGGCGAGAACTCTGAATTCGAGCCTGGCAGCACGGCAACATTTTCCAGTATTTTGCCATTTCTAAATATAAATACAGACAAAGGAAATATAGATTTCCATCTTTATTTATATGTAAAAACGGAAAACCGGGAGCACTAAATATAAGATACAACACAAGAACGTGCTAAGGAGCACATTGAATAGGAGAGTTAAGATAATCAAGCTTTCTGGTTTGTGATACTTAATGCAGAAAGAAAGTTATGTAAATGGGAGGAGAAAATCAATGTTGGTTGCATTGGGAAGGTAGGAGAAGATGTAGTCTAAGATGTTGCCTTTGATGCCATGTTCCTCTAGGCACAGTAGAAGAGATTGGGCATAAATACTGTGAAAAGCAAAGAACAGGTCCAATCATAGACGCACAGTGTATTACAGTTATGGTCATTGAAGCCAACATAGCAATCCAGGTGGAAATCAGAGCAGATTTACGCACTCCAGAACATTGCATGTAAACCACCACAGTCTAAGGGGCCAATTAGGTTGGCGGGTGGATTGCCCCCGCCGGGCCGGCAGTAGTTACCTCTAGCACGGCAAGGGCGATCTGCCCGCCATCCACACTGCAAAGACCCCCCGCCATATTAGGATGACTGGGGGGTCCGTGGCAGACGGAAAGACCGCCCGTTGCTTTTCCGCCTGTCAACTCGTCAACTAGCGGAAAATAGGGTTAATATGGTGGCGGTGTTTGCAAGAGCCTCCATCCATATTATGATCACTTGCCGCCATGGAAAGGCATATGGTCTTTGCCTTTGGGGGCCCTAGGAAGTTGGGGGGTGCACATGGGCATTTGCATAGACAAAGTGGCAGGCACTGCGCTGTGCCTGTCATCTTGTGCATGCCAATGCACGCTGTGCATGTTTACCATGTATCTTGAGTTCATACCCTGTAGCCATGCTCGCTATAAGTGTCAGAATATCGAGTTGGAAATGTCGACTTACACAAATATCGAGTTGGAAATATCGTGATTCAGAAATATCGACAGCAAGAATATCGTGGTCAAGAATATCGAGTTTAAGGTCAGAAATATTGTTTAAAAAAATATAGAAGTCATTAATATTGTTTGCAAAAGCACAGTTGTTTAAAATATCGATTTTTTTTATTACTGTTATGTATTTTAGTTTATATTTTTAATGTATGTTATGTATGTTTTCTTAAAGTATCGTTTATGTTTTTTAACATATTTGTTAGTAGGTATGAATTTTATTTAAATTCAATATTGGATTTTTGTAGTTCCGTAGTGGGTTGTGGGTTTATAGGGGAAGAGGGTGAGAAGTAATTTAATTCTAATATATTAATGATTTTTTTAATCTATTTAATTTTGATTTTATAGTGTTAACTGTGAAAAGTAGTTTATTTGTAATTAATTATTAATTGGTTGATCATTTATATTAATTAATTGATAATTAATTATGGTAATTGTGTACAATAAATTAGGTGTGGGTTGTGGGGTTTATAGGGTTATAAGCATGGGAAGTAATTTATTTTTAAAGTAATTAATAATTAGTTGTTCATTTAAATTAATTATTTGAAAATGAATTATGGAATTGTGTAATACATTGTAGGTGTGGGTTGTGGGGTTTATAGCGGGAAAGGGTGGGAAGTAATCTATTTTTGATTAATTAAGAATCATTTGTTAATTTGTATTAATTAATTGATTGAACATCAATGAAAGAAATTGTGTAATTAATTTTAGGTGTGGGTTGTGGAGTTGATAGTGGTAAAGGGTGGGAAGTAATTTATGTTTAATTAATAATTAGTTGTTAATTTATAATAACTAATTAATTGATCATTAATTATGGTAATTGTGTGACTTTCTTTAGGTGTGGGTTGTGGGGTTTATGGGGTAAAAGATGGGAAGTAATTTATGTTTAATTGATTAATAATTAGTTGTTGATTAATATTAATGAATATTAAATATGGAATTTGTGTAATTACTTTTAGGTGTAGGTTGTGGGGGTTTAAAGGGGTAAAGGGTGTAAAGTAATTTCTGTTTATTAAATTAAAAATTAGTCGATCATTAATATTAAATAGTTAATTTATATTTCATTAGGGTGTGGGTTTTAGTGTTATAGGGGTATGGTGTGGGAAGTAAATTAATTGTACTTACTTTATAATTAGTTTTAAATACTGTTAGTTTTTTAATTGAAAATACGTTTTAATTGTGATGTAATCATTTTTTTTACAGTTTAATTTTAGCTGTGGGTTGTGGGAATTGTAGGGGTTAAGTGTGGGAAGTTAAATAATTTTTATGAGTTTTAATTTGTTTAAAGATTATTAATATTTCTTTAATTGGTAATTAATTGTGTTGTTAATTAAGATGTCCATTTTTTAAATGTAGATTTGGGTTATGAATTGGGTAGTGTTAAAGGGCAGGAAATAATACAAGTAAATTTATTTAATTAATGTTTATGTTTCTAAATAATTTCCAATTATTGGTTACCCATGATTTTGCCAAATCTGTACAGCGCTCTGATACCCGTAAGAGAATTGTTTGTTTATAAAACTTTTCAAATAAATAAAAATAAAACTAAATAATTAAAAATATGTACTTGTTTGTACTTGTTTGATAATTATAACTTATTTAATATAATATTTGTATGTATTCATCTTATGTATTTAACATTATAATATGTTTTTGATTCTTTTTTTAATGTTAAATATATTTGTATTTTAATTTTTAACATATTTATATTTTTTGTTATTTATTTAGTTTTTTAAATATTTTTGTTGTTAAAATGCTGTTTGTTTTTAATTTTGAACTGACTGGAGTGAGAATATTAATTGTTACTCCTCTGCAAAAACAGTTTCCCTACTGTTGCACTCACTGAAGTGGAAATAGTAATTTTTACCTCTCAGCTATCCAACACTTTCCCTACTGTTGCACTCACTGGAATTGGAATATTAATTTTTACCCCTCTGTTATCCAACACTTCCCCTACTGTTGCACTCACTGGAGTGGGAATAGTAATTTTTAACCCTCCGCTGTCCAACACTTTCCCTACTGTTGCACTCACAGGAGTGGGAATAGTCATTTTTACCCCTCAGCTGTCCAACACTTTCCCTACAGTTACACTCACTGGAGTGGGAATAGTAATTTGTACTTCTCCCCTATCCAAAGCGTTCCCTACTATTACACTCACTAGAATTGGAAATTTAAGTTTGAAGATTTTTAAATAGTTTAATGTTTTAATTTATAATAGAATGTTTTTATTAGATTGTATGTTATTGGTACACATATATAAATATATTTGTAAATTTTTATATAATTTTCAAATTATAAAATAAAATAAAATGTACTGTTTAATTGTTTTAAAGTAAATACATATGAATTATTATGTATGTGTTTAACTTTTTTTAATTACATTTTTTTAAATATTTTCTTTAATTTATATTAAATCTATTTTTATTTTTGTATGGAAATTTTATTATTTAACATATTTAATATGTATTATTTTATTTTATAGATATATAAAATGCAATCTTTTGTACAACTATATTGTTTACATATTTTTTTTATATTGTTGTACTTACCTGTTTAAGTATAGGAAGTCAATAATTTTGCATTCTATATTTTGTCATCAATATTTTTTACTTCTTTATTTTTTACATCAATATTTTGTCAGTGAACCCTCATAGAAGTCCACATCTATTTACCTATAGCTTGGTCCTTGATGCACTTTTTTTGGTAATTGGTAAGTTGGTAATTGAACATTTTCCAGGGTGCAAAATATTGCCACAAGGCCATTAAGCAACCCACATGAAGTAGGCATATTGACCCCACTCAGAACTATATTGATGGTTTCCCAGTGCACACACTTACTATGTCCCAAGCCCTGGCTGATATCATAGAACATAAGGGGTCATTACGATGCCGGGCCGACTTCAGTCCGTCTGCCATCGTCCTGGGGATGGAGACGGCCCGCCTCTAAGGCGGCGGTCCCGCAAATGAAATTAGGATGCGACCGTCACCAAGATGGCTGCAAATAGCATGTTTAACATTGCGGCGGGTGCTGCTGGCTGCAGCACCCGTTGCAATGTTAAAAAAGCACTGTTTACATTTCCCTGCACTACGTGGCAGGCACCTTGCGGTGCCTGCCACATGGTGCAGGGAAATGTAGGGGGCACCATAGGGGCCCCCAAGTGCACACACCAACTGCCCTTGCGCAACGGGCCCCCAAAGTACCTCTCCGCCAGCCTTTCCATGGTGGTTGAACAGCCATGGAAAGGCTGGTGGGGATCCAGCATCAAGCATCCTGATCTGGCGGAATGTGCCTGCTAGGCACCGCCACCATTCTGTGGAAGCGGTGCGGTCCGACAGGCAATCGTAACGATTGCCTCTGTCGGACCCGTGGCATATGAGCTTTCCCCCTGCCAGGCAAACCCCTGGCATTTCATATCTCTGCACTGTGACAGGCAGTTAATCAGAACTGAGTGTATGTGATTTTGCTCTTTATAGGCCTTCTGTTCATTCTGTACCAGGATTGCAAGATGTTCCAGGTTAGGAACTATAGTTTCAGTTTAATACGATGTGCACCTGAAGCCTTATAGCAGATGCAATCAAGTAGTGTTCTCATTGGTGGGGGCGCTAGAGGGCGCACGAGCAGCATGGCCGCACTTGTGTGAGGCTCCTGCAGCCTGTGCCGCTATCCTGACATTATCCTTACTTCACCACGTCCAAAGTCGACGAAACTCGGTGTACTTATGCAGAGCATCGTTTCCAACAATCGTTGAAATTTTGGAGAGCCACGGTCCCGTACTTGCTGAGATATCCCCGTCGGAAGTGCCAGCCGGTCATAGCTGTGGAGCCTATGGTGTGCGGGACGGGGAGCTGAGCCTACGAGACACCGGCGAGCTCACGAGGTCGGTAGGCCCTGAAACGCTTGCTGATGTGCGGACCTGAGTGGTTGTAGATCGGAACTGGAGGTACAAGGCTGAACACACTGCTTCCGATACTATTGGACTTGTGCAGGGCAAGGGTCCGAGTGTGAGATTTAGCGACAGCCTGAGGCATTTGGGGGCAGAGCAGAGGCCCGGAGAGTCACCGGACAGGCTGGGAGTGACGGAGGAGACTTACTTTGATCGTCGCAATACCTGCCGATGCCTTCCGCACGTCCCCCCTGTTTCCCTGCGCTTGGAGGCGGTGCAGATTGCTGGGCTAAGTGCTGATAGTGGAGGCCCTGCTGCGGATATTATTGGCGCCTAACAGCGGGAGGAACCGCGCTTTGTGAAAGACGGCCGTTGGACTCCCAGGCGGTGCTGAATTGATCAGACTATGCTGCTTGGGAACTGAGGGCTCGCATGTCATCTGGGCTCGAGCATCATACTGGCGACACGGTGCAGTAGAGGCGAAGCTCGGAGAACAGCTTTACTGTCTGTGTGGATGTTGTAGCGATAGCGCGAAATGTAGAAAGGCACTATCTAACCTTGCGTGGGGCCCAGTGCTTGATATACACGGGGTGGCGGCACGAACAGTTGATGTACTGTGGAACCACGCACAGAGCTACTGCCCCCTATCTGCTGCACGGAGAGTCCTATGGTAGCTGGTGTATTGGTGACAGGGAAGCCTGTGGACTGTAAGGAGCACCTCAGAGACCATATGCTGCTCATTGCATGCTACGTTGCGCTGGTGGAGCTGGGGTTTGGCTGTGAGGCTCCGTGAGCCCCGCTACTGGGCAATAAGTGCTGGGACCTTGTGAGACTCGCCTGGACTAGCCCCTGCACAATATATACGACGTAGCGTGACACTTTATTCCAGGGTGCATAGAGACCTGGGGGACAACGGAGTTAAAGACGGAGCGACGAGGGTTGGAGACCTAGGTTGCGGCAGTCGAAGTTGGAGCACTGCTGGTGTGCTGCTCTGGAATCCTGATACTGCGCCAGTTCATGTCGGAAACCTTCGGATCGCCAGGTGGCGGAGGGTGTAAAGGGACCTCTGTCAATAGGGGTAGGTCGGCGAAGAGTGCTACCATGGGGCGGCAGGACACTCGACAGCCGAAACTATCCTTTGAATCGACCCAACCGTCGAAGAAAAACGCTAGATTGGAATCGGCCTCTGGAGGGCCTCACGACGTGCCAGTGGCTGGGAACAGCCGCGACGCGGTCGCGCCGGATCTGCACCTTATCCTGCAAGAGATGAAACAGGGGTTCGCGACGGTGGTGGACAAGGTGGATCGACTCTCCTCCAGGATGGACGCTATTGCACAGAAAATGGATGTTCACGAGGAACGCATCACGGAGGCGGAGAGAAGGATTTCGGACAATGATGATACTGTGGCGTCACATGATACTAGGCTGTCGAGGATGGACAATATCCTCTGGGTGATAGCTGCAAAGAACGAAGAGTTGGAAGCGCGCAGCCGCCGCAATAATATACGCGTGGTAGGTGTGCCGAAATCAACGAATACTGGGAGGATGGAGGAATATGTGGAACGGATTTTAAAAACGGCGGTGGGTGAGGAGGCCTTCTCGCATCAATTCATTGTTGAGAGGGCTCATCGATCTCTAGGTCCCCAGCCCAAACCAGGCGCGCCGCCCAGACCGATCATAGCGCGCCTACTGAATTATAGAGACCGAGACACTGCCTTACGAGCTGCCAGAACCACGAAACAGCTGTCATGTGACGGAGTGAATTTTTCTCTCTACCCAGATTTCACACCTATGGTACAGGACCAAAGACGGAAGTTTTTGGATGTGAAACGGAAGCTCAGAAACCTGCAAATTGATTATGCTCTATTGTACCCTGCAAAACTCAGAGTCACGCACCAAGCGAAACAACATTTTTTTGTAAACCCGCAACAAGTTGAGGACTTCCTGAAATCGCTGAGGAGAGGACAAAGCCCCCGTCACGCTGAGGAAGAAGTGGAAGAGGAAGGAGACTAACATTCTCAGAGTTCAAGGCTGGCATGGATTAATGGCTAAACTACAACGAGAAGGGGTCATACTAGACAACTTAATCTCTGCTACAGAATTGGAGACTCTGCATGGACACTTCTATGGCGGACACGAGATGCTGTTGCTGTCGACTTTGCGACTGATGGTGGTAACGTATGCCAGGCGACACCCCCTTCTCTGGTGGACACCTCCGCGGGGAGGTTCGTACTGCGGTACGAGATGAAGGGGGTGGGAAGTGCCCGCCTTTAGATGACCCCACTAGGGTGTGCCCCATTGACATTGTTTTTTGCACTGCAGCTCATTGGGGGTTTGCTAGCGGTGGTGTGGGAGGGGGAGGGACAGTTTTCTGGAGAGTTGGGGATGCTTCAGTGGGAGGGGGTTGGGGGGGAGAGTACACGAGTTGGATGCTTAACGCATTACTGAAGTGGATGGGACTTTGGGATATTGTGGGTATGGCTGTTTGGGAGCCTGAGCTAGTTGGGGGGGGTCAGGGGGAGGGTGGGAAGCATGGGAGTTTTGTTGCACTGTACAGAGGATCCACAGGGACTTGCATAGTACTTGCAATATGTGGGCTGGCGCGTATGGGCGGTGGACAGTACGGATGGGGGGAAATATTGTTGCGGCTGCTACCAATGATGATGGCTGATATGGCGGGGAGTAAACTGATGATAATGTCCTGGAACGTGCGGGGCATTAATGATTCTAGAAAAGGCAGAAATATCCTTGCTTATTTGGATAGGCATAATGTACATATAGCCCTGTTACAAGAGACACATTTTTGCCCCAGATCAGATCATAAATATGCTAGTAAATGGGCCTCTGTTAGAAAGTTCTCCTCATATTCTTCGTACTCCAGGGGCACTGCTGTTCTAATCAAAAAATCTATTGCCTACCAAGTGCTGGGAGAGGTTATTGATCCTGAAGGACGCTTTGTGATATTATGGGGTAGACTTGGCATAGATACTGTTGCTATAGTAAATTGCTACGCTCCGAATGTCGACACACCGGAATTTTTCACCAGGATCTGGGGGCATGTGTTGTTGGCGGGTGCTACACATATTATTTGGGGGGGGGGACTTTAATGTTACACTAGTGCCAGGTATGGATAGATCAGATGGTTGTGGACAGTATAACAGGCAGGCGAGGGATGTGCTGCTGGGCGTCATAGAGGAAGCGGGACTGGTGGATAGTTGGAGATACACGCATCCTGCGCACAGAGAAGGCACTCACTTTACGTCCTACGCTAACACATGGGCTAGATTGGATTACTGCTTTGTGTCAAGGGGGCTGGGCCCGGGAATAGATAAGGTGACACACTTGCCCAGAACATATTCAGATCACTGCCCTGTATTGCTGTCCCTGATGATCCCGGGTCATGATAGGATAAAACCTCCATGGAGATTGCTCCCTACTATGCTACTGGACGCAGTCTTTAGAGCAGAGTTGGGTGATGAAATCGAAGAGTTCTTCCCCAGGAACAAGGATTCAGTTGATAGTGTAGAGATGGTGTGGGAGGCATTCAAGGTCACGGTTAGGGGTATTTGCATTTCCAAGGGTGGGGGGATACTGAAAGACATTCAGAGGACATTGGGCAGGTTAGAGCGAGAGCTTAAGGAGCTTGAACTTGGGATGGCAAGAGGAGGTGACTCGGAACTACATCATACATTTAGAGAAAAACTCTCCGAGTTTGAAGAGGAGGCGGCGAGAGAAGTTAAGTTTAAGGGAAAGTATTGGACAGCAAGGCGTTACTGCGAAGGGGAACGGCCTGGTAAGGTACTGGCCGCGATTACGAGGAAACCACGCTTCAGTGCCGATATATTAGAAATAGTCACGACAGACGGCATACGCTGTCAGGATACGAAAGGGATTCAGGAGGCATTTCTTATACACTATAAGCAACTGTACACTTCTCAACAAACTACCGAGGTAGATATGGGCAGTTTTCTCGATGATATTGCACTGTGCTGGCTCAGCGATGTGCATAGGCAGTTCCTCAGTGCACCGTTGGAGACTGATGAGATCCGAGATGCGATTATGTCGCTTGCCAATGGTAAGGCGACGGGGTCAGATGGACTCCCCGCGGAGTTTTATAAATGCTACATTGATATCATGGCGCCGGTTCTTAAAGAAGTCTATGAGGAGTCGCTGGAAGTTGGGGAACTGCCGGGATCGATGAGGGAGGTGGTTATTACCTCCTTGTTGAAACCGGGGAAGGAACCGACGGACACGGACTCCTATAGGCCGCTATCTCTTATCAATTGCGACGCGAAGATCCTTGCAAAGGTGCTGGCAACAAGACTATCGCTGCTTATGTCTAAAATAGTTCTGCCGGATCAGGCAGGATTTGTGCCGGGCCGCGCCACTATCCATAATCTTAGAACATTGTTCTCTTTGATTCAGACGATTGCTCCGGACTTGCCTGTTGCCGCTGTCTTTTTAGACGCCACGAAAGCATTCGATTCGGTCGAATGGACGTACCTATTTACCATATTACATAGGATGGGGTTCCCTAAATTGTTTGTTAATTGGATCGAGCTATTATATACCAGACCAACTGCCAAAGTGGTCGTTAACGGGTTATTATCGGCCCCAATGCCGATAACGAGAGGCACCAGGCAGGGGTGCCCTCTCTCCCCGCTGCTCTTTGCTATGGCAATTGAGCCTTTGGCGTGCCGAATCCGTCAACTGCACAGAGCCAGTGCTTTTCACTGCTTTCAACGCCAAATTGGAGTATCGCTGTATGCAGATGATATTACGCTATATGTAAAGCATCCCCAGGCCACCCTTAATCCTATTTTACGGGAGTTTATTGTCTTTGGAAGACTGTCAGGAGTGCATGTGAATTGGAAGAAGTCCCAATTTTTCCCACTCACGAGTGCCGTTGCGAAATTCCAGCTGGACTTTCCGCTCGAATGGTGCGATACAGATCTTAGATACTTGGGTATTGTCGTATCTCTGGACAAGGACGTAACACTTAGATCGAATTATGGAGTGGCCATCACAAAATTAGCTGATAATGTAACGCGCTGGAAGGCTCTGCCGCTATCGATGGCAGGTAGGGCGTCGCTTATTACGATGGTGGTGCTACCACAATTCTTATACCTGTTCCAGAATATACCATATTTTCCAGGCGTTTTTTTTCTTCAAACAACTGCGCTCGGAGCTCCTACGTCTCTTTTGGGGGGGAAAGCAACCTCGGCTGCGCTGGACCATCATTACCCAGCCTTATGAGGCAGGAGGCTTTGATGTGCCGGACTTTGAACTTTATTACAGCGCTGCCCAAGCGCAATACGCGTATCATTGGGTGAAACCCACGCCATGCATGCCACAAATCGCTGCAGAGGATTGGATTGCACGTCCTCTACCTCTTCTCCTACTGGGTACGGTCAAGGATATAACCACGCCTTTTACCACGGTCACTTGCACCATTGACGCGTGGAGTAGGATAGTACGGCTCGTCGGTGCCACGCAATTGTATTCCCCGGTACTTCCTCTTTCGTACCACCCTCGCATATCGCTCTTGCAAGAAACTGGATTCCAATTAATGTGTAGGCGCACAAACATTTCTGTGTGGGGGGACTTGTTCATAAATGGACGGTTCCAAACCAAGGAACAGCTGTTTCATGCAGTTACACCTACGCCGTTGGAGGTGTTCTACTACATCCGCCTTAGACAGGGATTGCGGGAAGTGTTGCCCAACTTTCCGGAGGAGCCGGAAGTGGTCCTGTCACTGCATACCATGCTTTTGTCGGACGGCCGCCATCTTGTTTCCCGACTATACAATACCATTAGGACGAGGCGCCAAGGCCCGGAGAGCTCGGCGCGGCGGCATTGGACTGTAGACTTCGACCGGGATATTACTGACGACCAATGTATGTATGTATTGCGATTTATATAGCGCACGTATCACCCGAAGGCATCAAGGCGCTTGCCTTGGGAACCCGTCCTGATATTCCCCTGTGAGATAACCCCAGCAGGGTATCCACAAGGTGAAAGCCAGGCATCCCGCCGCGAGGGGCCGTAGTGGAGATTAAGCAAGCTATTGCCCAGAGTCGCAGAGTGTGAACCTGTGAATCGAGTAGGCACCGGAGCGAGAATTGTCGAGTCCGTGGAATTTTTTTGAGCCCGAGACCCGCCGAGGCGGGGAATCGAACCCTGGTCCAGGACCGATCTCAGCTTCCGATTCTGCCGCCTCTAACCCCTGAGCCACACTTCTCCACTTGCACTACTGCTGTGCTGTCACGGCTAATATTACATCTAGCAGTAGGCTAAAGATCATTCATTTCAAATTTTTACAACGATTCTATTATACGCCTGTGAGAAAATTGCGTTTTAATTTGGCAGATACCGATAGATGTGACCGCTGCAACACAGCGGGAGCGGGTTTCTTCCATTTAGCCTGGGAATGCCCAGGAGTTTTTGACTACTGGACGCAGGTACAGGCCGCGCTACAGGTTATGACGTCCGGGGCTGTTGCCAGAGACCCGCTAATTATGCTATTAGGATACACTAGGGATGTACCCAAGTCTGTTCGAAAGTTCACGGATGTCGCACTATTACTAGCCAAGAGACGAGTTGCCTGTCGCTGGGGACGGGGTAGGGCTCCTAAGTTTAAGGAATGGCTTGATGACTTGGTTTATTGTCAGGACCAGAATACTATCTATGCAGAATTGACACCAGTACAGAGCAGGCCGAAGGATATTTGGGGGCCGCTCCAGATTTATTTGTTAAGTAACACGGCAATATCTTCAGACTCAGAGGTCGACAGCTGAATGTTACAGCTATAACTATCACCTAGACGGGACCCTTAACGTGAACACTTTACGAGGCACACCGTAATACACTGCTATGGGAAGCTGTAGGGGATAGCTTGTGGGGAGAGCATGGTCCATCCCAGTACATAGGCAATACAGTAGTTTAAGCAAGGTATTACATATGCTACACTCTATATGCCTTGATATCGGGAAGGTATGTTTTCTTGTAATGACTTGGTAGTGCTGGTATCGGTGATCTGACCGCTTGGTGCCACTACCCACGTTACATATCTGTATAAATATCCATGACTGCTTATTGCTGTGTATTGTTTGCTCCACTTAACCGCATAGATTTTCTTCTGTAACAGATGTCTGCCCGTGCTGGCCACTCGCCCATGCATAGTGCCTATATGTTGATCAAACGAGTGTGTTATGTACAAGTGTGACCTCTTTGGCTGTTTCTTCTTTGTGCTGTTTCCCGAAGAAATCTTAATAAATAAAGTTAAAAAAAAAAAAAAGTAGTGTTCTCATTGGTCCCTGGTTGTGCGAAGATGATAAGAACATTTCTGAATCTTCTGTAACTTTTGATTACTGTTCTCATAGTTTGAGTTTAGGAGAGATTCCCTTTAGACTTCGGGAGGTACAGACCTCTTTGCTTGCCCTATTCTTGCAAGTTTGAAGCTTAATGCTAAACACGTATTTTTTTTGTAGGCTTATACTAGATTCTGATCATGCTGACACCTTCTTCTTTTATGATCCCAATTTAGATGACTTTAAAAGATGACCCTATATTTAATCTATGTTTAGAAGAGTGAAGGGAAGTTTCTTTATGGGACACCTGCTTGCTTTAATTTGTGCTTATACAATTGCGATTATCGCAATTCGATAGGTTATTCTATTGTGCCCTAACCTACTGGGATATCTCAGCTTACCTATTGCATTGCTGCATTCACTGAACTTATCATTGGTTTGGATATATTCTGCCTTGATTGGTAAATGAAAATAAAACCCATTAACTATATTCAATTATTCGTGGTCCTTATTGTGGAGTCACATTAGCGTCACAAGTTAGAAATGTGTTGTTGATATTTTCTCCCTTTCAATGCTTCACGTCTTCAAGCAAAGGTCCATATGACCAATGGAGAAACTTTTGACGACTTGACTAAGAGAATACTTTGTGAGGCCGAAAGCACCATCAGATGGTAGCTTATTCGGATGGTTAGCTACAGAAGCAAAGGGATTTAGTGTATCCCATTCTAGACTTGCCCAAGCCCCACCATAGCCTTTAAAGCCCATGTCCTGATATGGAGAAACAGTGGAGTTCTAGCGGTTTAGAAAAGAGTTATAACAGCGGAGGAGTTATAATAGCATTGTACGTTGCAATTGTTATTGTCAAGCTGTGACATTTTGTTGAGATTGCGTGATGTGATGAGATGATGTTTTAGTTGTGGTATAGATCTGAATGCAATTAATATTGAGTAGCTGAAGTTGTTGTCCGGCTGGACGTAACCTAAGATCCAGGGATAGATATAAAGTGTGGCATTAACTGTATTCTAATTTGTCTACTAAGTTCTGTGGTGCAAGTCATGAGGTAACATCGACTGCACAATTGAGATAGGGACAAATACCCTTTTGTGAGAGTAAGGTGTGGTTGGTGTAGTGCAGGGGTACTCATAGTACGGCCCGCGGGCCGCTGGAGGCCCGACCGGCCTTCATTGGCGGCCCGCGGACCTTGTTACAGTACGAGTCCTTCCCATTAAGTTTAAACAGAGAAGATGGCCGCAGGGGCATACGTTGTGAATACGTATTCAATATGTATTCACAACATTTGCTCCTGCGACCATCTTCTCTGCTTATGCCTGCCTCTGATTGGCCTCAGCCTCCGTGACGTCACACCTGGCGCGAAGCACAGGCCCTTTAAAAGTCAGCTGTAACTAGCGCTTGTACAGCTGACTTTTAAAGGATCTTTTAAGGAGCTTCCTTTGTTGTGGTGACGACGTTGACGTACTTGCAGCCCGCAGCCACGGAGAATCTTAACTGCAGCAGGAAATACTTCAGCGTCAGGTAAGTGTAACTACGGGCAGTACTATGGGTCATGTTACCTTTTCCTTTTGTAACTATCGTCGCTTGTATTTTGTTTGCTTTTGATGCATGCACGATTGTCACTGTTGCCTCATGTAACGTTTCCTTTTGTAACATGCCCTGAGAGCAGACAAGCCCTGAGGTATGATCTCGCCCGCCTGTGTGGGCGCCTGAGAGCAGACAGGCTC
Organism: Lissotriton helveticus; assembly: GCF_964261635.1. Taxonomy (NCBI): domain Eukaryota; kingdom Metazoa; phylum Chordata; class Amphibia; order Caudata; family Salamandridae; genus Lissotriton; species Lissotriton helveticus. The sequence goes on from NC_136063.1 coordinate 2,063,239,354, forward strand.
AGGAGTGCTTTCTTTCGCCTCCGGAAAAAGCCATTTCTTTGGACAAGTATTTCACGAGCCTCCTGGAATGAGAAGCATGCGTGAAATGTCAAACGCACATAATTGTATATAAAATGCCAGGGGGCACTGGAAACTGTAGCCACAATGAAGTATTGTGCAATAAATCAGACCACCCTGTCCCCCCCACCCTCCGGCCAGGGTACAGGAGGTCAGACACCAGCATCAGGCGAGGGGACTAGCAGGCCTCCCCCAAAGAGTCCTCCTTCCTAAACCTTCGCTGCCCCCCACACCCCATCTAGCCTACAACCCCCGCCGACCACCCCAAACCTAAAAATCCCACAATGCTCTCTTGAGACTATCTGGCCTCTACGGTCTGTGACACACCTTGCGCAGCGCTTAGAGTGCACACACTTCCAGTGGAAGCGCTTTAGTCTCAGGAGCTCTGAGACAGGCTGCCTATGGGTCTAGCGAGCAGCAGGTGCAGTGGCACATGATAAGGCGTTCTAACACAATATCAAAGTTTTAGTATACCGTGTATACGCGGTATCAGCTGCTGATCTCGGAAGAAGCAGTCCATCACCAGAGGCCCCTACAACCCCCTACTCTGGAGTGAGATGGAGATCTAAGGGAGAGGCTAGCCACCATCAGAAGCCTCGCTGCGGCACCTACAACACCCTACTCTGGAGTGAGCCGGAGATCTAAGGGAGAAGCTATCCGAAGTCCACCAGTTATACCCCAGCCCCCTGTGATGAGCCCCCTCCTCAAGTCGAGCCGGACTACCTTCAAAGACCTCACTCCCCCTATGAACACAGCACTCTTGGCGAAGCTGTCAGTCACGGGAGGCAATAACATTAGTCATTCATTCATTCATTAAGTCGGTCAACCAATGAAGGCCACACTGGGTGCCAAGGTCACTCAGGGCATGACCTTTTCAAAGTCAAGTAGTCAAAAACGGACAGCAAACTTGCCCCTCCTCTAAATCTGCAGCCTTCACATTTCCACCTTCCCCCTCTCTTTCTCTCTCCCTCTGTCTCTCTCGTTCCCTCTCTCTCTTTCTCTGTCTCTTCCTGCCTCCCTCTCTCTCTCTACCTGTTTCTCTCCACCCCCCTCTCTCAGACTTTGCCTCTCTCTCGCTTTCTGTGTGTCTCTCCTCCCCCGTGGGTGTGTATGTTTCTTTCTCCCTCTCTCGTTCTCTCTCACTGTCTCTGTGTCTCTCTCCCCCTCTGTCCCTTTCTCCATGCCTCTCACGCTATCTCTCTCCTCTATCTCGCTCTCTCTCTCCCCTTGCCCCCTCTTTCTCTCCCTCTGTCTCGCTTTCTCTCTCTCTTTCTCTCTCGCTCTCTTTTTGTCTCTCTCTCTGCATCCATCTCTCCCTCTCCCCCTCTCTCTTTCTCTCTCTGCCTCTTTCTCTCTCTCTCTCTCCCTGTCCTTTTCTCCCTGTGCCCCCTCTATCTCTCCCTCTGTCTTGCTTTCCCTTTCTCTGTCTGCCTCTCTCCTCCTCTCTTCTCGTTCTCTTCCTTTCTTCCTCTCCCCCTCTCCGCCCTCTCTCGTTTTTCCTCTCTCCCCACTTCCTTTATTCTTATCTTCCTTTCTCCTCCTCCCCCCCTCTGCTCTCTCTTCGTTTCTTCCTCTCTTCCACTCTCCCCCTTTTCCTATCTTCTCCTCTTTCTCTTGCTCTGCTCTCTCTCTCTTTTTTTCTGCCTCTTTTGCTCTCCTCCTCTCTTCCTCTCCCCGCTCTTCTTCTCTCTCTCTCTTCTGCTCTCCCCCTCTTCTTCTATCCCCTTCTTCCCTCTAGTCCTCTCTCCTCCTCTTCCTCTCTCCCCGTCTCCACCCTCCTCCTCTCTCATTAACATACAAATGGTCTTTTAAAGACCTGTGAAGTGCTGGGGTGGAGCTATGTGTGTGCCCGGAAGCTGTCTCAGCCCAGGCACACACAGGCAGGGTGAGATGAAGAGGGTGACAGAGGGGGGGAGAGAAAGGGAGGAAAATAGAGGGAGAGTGAGGGAGGGAGTGAAAGGGAGGGAGAGCGAGGGAGGGAGGGAAAAGGAGGGAGAGAGAGGGAGGGAAAGGGAGACAGATAGAGGGAGAGCGAGGGAGGGAGGAAGGGAGGGAAAGGGACGCAGACACAGACAGAGCGAGAGCAAGGGAGGGAGGGAGAGTGAGGGAGGGAAAGGGAGACAGAGAGAGGGAGAGCGAGGGAGGGAGGGAAAGAGAGGCAGAGGGAGGGAGAGAGAGGGAGGGAGGGAACGGGAGGCAGACAGAGGGAGAGCGAGGGAGGGAGGGAAAGGGAGGCAGACAGAGGGAAAGCGAGGGACGGAAGGAAAGGAGGGAGGGAAAAGGAGACAGACAAAGGGAGAGGGAGGGAGACAGGCGGAGGGATACAGGCAGAGGGAGGGAGGGAGACAGACAGAGGGAGGGAGATAGACAGATGGAGACAGAGAGAGGGCGACAGACAGAGGGGGAGGGAGGCAGAGGGATGAGGGAGACAGAGGAAGGGAGACAAAGGGGGGAGACAGACAGAGGGAGACAAAGGGAGGGAGAGAGAGGGAGACATAGGGAGACAGACAGAGGGAGACAAAGAGAGGGAGAGGGAGGGAGACAGAGAAAGGGAGAGGGAGGGAGGGAGACAAAGAGAGGGAGAGGGAGGGAGGAAGACATAAAGGGAGAGGGAGGGAGACAGAAAGGGGGAGGGTGAAAGACAGAGGGAGGGAGGAGGGTGACAGACAGAGGGAGGAGGTAGGGAGGAGGGTGACAGACAGAGGGAGGGGGAGGGAGGAGGGAGGGAGGAGGGTGACAGACAGAGGGAGGGAGGAGGGAGGGAAGAGGGTGACAGACAGAGGGAGGAGGGTGACAGAGGGAGGGAGGAGGGTGACAGACAGAGGGAGGGAGGGAGGGCGACAGAGGGAGGAGGTCGACAGAGTGAGGAGGGTGACAGAGTGAGGAGGACGACAGAGTGAGGAGGGCGACAGAGTGAGGAGGGCGACAGAGTGAGGTGGGCGACAGAGTGAGGAGGGCGACAGAGAGAGGAGGGTGACAGAGTGAGGAGGGTGACAGAGTGAGGAGGGAGACAGAGGGAGGAGGGAGACAGAGTGAGGGAGAGGGAAGGAGAGAGGGAGACAGAGAGGGAGAGGGAAGTAGAGAGAGGGAGACAGAGAGAGAGAGGGAGACAGAGAAAGGGAGAGGGAGACAGAGAGAAAGAGGGAGAGAGAGAGAGGGGGAGTGAGAGAGTCAGAGTGAGTGATACAGAGGGAGTCAGGGAGAGAGAGGGTGTAAGAGGGAGTGAGACATTCTGAGTGAGACAGAGGGAGAAATAGGGAGAGAGAAAGAGAGAGAGATGTGTGTATGCCGGGTATGGTGTCTCAGTGGACGAAGGCGTCCGCTGCAGGGACCTGTGTTCAACCTCATGGTCACAGTTTTTTTTGTTGCTCTAGCCCCGCCCCTCCCCCACTGACCCCGCCCCTACCGGTGCAGCCCTCGGACACAAACCACACTGTAAATTTGGCCCCCCGAGAGAAAGTTTGTGAGTACCCATGGTGTAGTGGATCCTGTTGTCATATTCCAAGACATGAGTAGACTAACCTCTTATAAAACGGATACAGCAGGAGCGATGCCAGATGCCTAATTCCGACCTCCCCTATATGTAATACCTCCCGTGAGTAGCTGTATAACTCCAACAAAGGGCATCACAACAGGGGAAGGGGAAAAGTGGATAAATAAACCTTAAAGTTGCAGCAGTGTAAATCAGCAGGTCGGAGATGATATAGAGGTACTAGAATCACTTCTTCCTAGCCAAGGACCCTGCAGAGGAAGAAAGAACACGTCACCTCACACATACAACTTCTGCGGGATAAATTTCAACTATGTGTGTGTACTAACTTACATTAAACACTGCCGCAGGTTCTGTCAATCAAAAAGGCACAAAAGAGAAAAAATAAAGTAAAGTCAGAAATAAAATAAAAGTTCACAGAGGTAATCACTAGTCTCTTAAAGGCAGAGAGTAATTACTAAAGTGGAATTGCAATCTCCACACACTCGACAAACAGTACTTATCTGCACCAGCTGAGTGTCCGTTCAAATGCGTGTGTCCAACAGTTCAGTAGATTTCCCCACTGCTGTTTCACCCGTTCTACTCACGAGTAAGAGCCTATCTAATCCAGCGGCTACACTAGCTACAAGTATTTCCAAAGTTCAGCGCGTCCAGCGCTTCACTGTAAAGACCGTTTCCTCACGCTTCCAGGTTACACCAATACGAGTGTTTCAGCTCAGCACGGCAAACACTGATGCAATCCTCGGTCTTCGCGGTATCAATCCAGCGCGTCATGCGCTACCGCATCAAGGGTGAGAAGGATCTCTCACTAACAGGCTCCAGGAACGAGTATCTTCACGAAGGACTCAGACACTAACGATCAGGTGACAAGCACCCGAGAACAGGAAAGGGAATGCCTAAGTAGGCAAGAGAAAGAGAGAAAGGCCAGCTCACTCAGCCCTAAGCATTCTGGGACTTAGAGTCCAGCAGTCACACCACGTCATTATAAAGAGTACAACCACCAGAGCTGAATCGTGACACCTGTTTGCACATGGGAGAAGCTGCACTGATCAGGTGATTCTCGCTGGTCGAGATTTCTGAGTAGGTCAGAATGTGTCGCTCTGGACCATTCCTTGTGTGATTGAGTACTTTGATTTCTTTAGTGGAGCAGAGAACAGTTATTTATTGAAATCACTTCGAGTTTTTGTTACTGCCTGAGTAGTGTTGAGAAAAGAGTGCAATCATAAAAATGGTAAAGGAGGGTAAGCTGCTGTGATTGGATGGTTCAAGTTCGTGCCGCGCTGTTGTTAGTTGATACATCACAGAGATTATTTTCTGATATGAAAAGAAAATTCTGCTTGTGATTGTTGATATTATTGCTGGAAAATTAAAGTTTTCGAGGCTATAAAAGATCTGATTAGGGAAGATGTGAGAGTCCCTGTTAGAGTAGGAGAAGAGGCGCCAACAGAAGGCATAGCAAGTCATTATATGGCCCTAAATGTGGTGCTCTACTCTTGCATTTGGCTGAATCAATGGCATCGGATCACTGAAAAGGAGGGTGCATTGATGTTTCAATAATATAGCGCATTTAATTTGAGAATAATTGAAAATTCGAGAGGGGTATTGTATGAAATGGAACAATCTCTTAAACCCGCCCAGTACAAGGCACTTAATGCTTGAGTACATGTAGCTCACATCAAGGGGGAAGGGAAGTATCAGAGTAGAGTCAGAAAGGCAGTACATACGTGTGCAAAGCTAGAAGGAATGCTGAACAAAAAACATTGAGAACTGCAATGATTGAAGGAGCTAAGTTATATCCTGCATTGATGAGTGAGGAACCTCAGAAAGAGAAAAAGACAAAGGCAGAGGATAAGCTAGAGAGTGCAGAGGGAACAGGCGAAGATGGTGATAGTGATTCTAGTGATGACTTTTTTCATATGTTGTTGTTAACCCATCCACCTCCTTATAATGTGACCCATCTTGATTGAATGAGTGGTGTTGTTGCCGATGGAAGCCCAGAGGGAGCCACTGCCCCAACAAACACAAGTCAGAATCTTATGGGAGAGAGTTTAGGGATTCATGCTCCTGTTAACTCAACTGGTTCTAGTACACCAGAACCAATAACTGTTCTGGTTGCCATTAGCCACACAGTTCCCTTGTATAAACCTGAATCATCAGGAAACATGACATATGTTTTGACAGTGTTGCAGGGATTCTGCACATACACAGGACTATGCGCAGTATTATGGGACCTCGGTTTATAGTGACTGTGCATTCCTAGCACCTTAGTGTCCACGAGCCCAGGACCGACTAGCTATAGTGTCTCACTCGCTCTCCTACACACTCATGGAGAAGCAAATGATTAGACACCCCAGAACACAACACTCCCAGATCTCTCAGGAATCGCAGTAACAAGACACACCTTTTCACTCACACTCTCGTACCTGCCCGCAATAATATCTCACCGAGACACCATATATGGATTATAATGTTTATTTATTTTAACTAATGTGCTCTAACATGCATTATACATGCACAAGAAGCCGATAAATGCATAACACGAATACAGCTAGCATTGCAGCTATTCCATACATCATAAAGGGAGATGTCATCATACAAAGGCTATGGAGATAGGACTATAGCGCCTAACCTCCCACCCCATACCTTAGAATATAGATGGTATTTCTACATCGTAGGTGCGTGTTGGTCTTCACCCTGGAAAGGTCCCTCTTCAAGTGTGTGTCACCTAAAAATGTATCCCCATAATATCAAAGTACGAGCCGTAGCAGCAACTGCGTTAGTATGTTTTGCCTTGGTGTTAAGGCCTGACCAGAACTGAATAACAAGGGGCATTGATTATCGACCTTGATCACAATGTTCAGACTAAACTCCAGGAACAGGCAGAGAACAAACACAGCAGACAGTTCTCATGAGATAAGCATAAACAGAGTCTTGGAAAAATAAAGCCATGTAATATTGTGCGCAAAAGCTGCATCATGGCTGCTGTGCTCATGCTTAGTGATGTCGATAATGTCCCCATTGGCCACCTGACACCCTCCTTTGGCCAGGATGTAGCATATAGAAAAACAGAATGCAAAGGTAAGCAGAGCCAAAAACACTTGTAAAATTGTAATAAACAAAAATATGTTTTTTTATCCTTTTTTTTCCTTTTTTTGTATAGCTTAAAATGTTTAGGTTAAAAACAATATAAGGCGAGTCCGGAAAATTCACCAGATTATGTGCACAGTGAATGCAAGCTGTTCCAAAAGGTCATCCCTATCGTTCATAGCATAGAGGGATGCCATCCCGTTGAGCAGACCGAAGGAGCATATGTCCTCCTCATAATCCAATGCCTCCAGGAACATATCCGGACAACTTGTGTGATATTCGAATAAACTTTTGCAGGAGGCGCCGTGCAGCCTCATAGGCAATCCAGCCTGCCAATACTCCAAGCGCAGCTGGACGCTTCAAACGGCCGTCCCCAGAACAGGCCTGGTCATGGGCCAGTAATGGACCCACCAACAGATCATAATCCAGGTCAGCGCATGATATATTGGAAAGGCAGATATTCAAGGCCCAATAGAAAGGACACCATCGGCAATAGAATACAGGTTGCACACAAGTGAAATAGGCGAAGCGAAAGGCAAGCCCATAACTCACACTAAGCGTCGCCTATGGCAAGCATCCAAAAGATTGTTGCATTTGTTCATGGTACAGCCGCAATTGGCCGGGTCTGGGCAGTAGCATATGATGGCTAGCCATTGCATAACAGGAGAAGAAGTACCAGCATGCCACACGCCAGCAAGAGGATCAATGAAAAGCCTCCGAAGGTGCTGGAAAAAATAGAATGAATAAAAGATGGTATTACTCCAAAAATCATCTGAAAAGATTAAACAAAGCCGGATCCTAAAAGCTTAAAAAATTGTGCAAGGCCTTCAGTATCAGAAGCATTAAATATTTGATGAATCAGTTTCCCAAAATGTAGTCGGAGATTCGTATTCAGCAGTGACTGAATCTCACTAGATCTTCTAGCCACCTGCAAATCGAAGGTCTCTTGAACCAAAGTGAGCGACTCCTTGTTGAAACCATAGCCCTTTGAGTCTGCTTAGTTTATTGAAATCCGTTTTTAAAGTGGGACTGGAAGGCCACAGTGAACTATCTACACTCCTGTGTGGGGCTGAAAAACACATTTGGAAACAGTTATTATATAAGGGGTGCTGGATCGTAAGACGCAGCAGTTGTGGTTATTCAGGATACGATGACTTCCGTTAGAAAGCAAAGTTAATGTGGAAATAATTGAAGGGACGGGTGCTCCTTTTAGAAAACAGGCCAAATTAGGTGCTGAGACGTTGCAAGCGCCGTGAAGCTGAACTTGAGTGCATACTAAAGCATGTCCCACTGTAGAATCACAGTCCTCCCCTGTTAGGTAAACCTCCTTTTCATCATGTTGACAGTGAAATGTGAATGGTAAGGACCACAATTCATGCAGGAAAGTACTATCAAGGGGCTCAAATCTACCATTTGGATAATGTTTCATTCACGCAGTAAACTGAAATAGGGAAAGGGGCAATGAGATAACCCTGTGTATTAACCATACTGAAGAATCAGTCTCCACTATTTGTGTCAATATGCAACAAACTGTATGTGGAATCTTTTATGGACATAACTTTTGTTTGTCTGTTAGATTGAAGGGCAAAATCAGGGCAGTAGCGTTCAAATAATCCCATGGAACTTTTCAATTTTTTAACATTTGTAAAGTCCAACCAAATTGCATTACAGAGCGCAATTGATTTTGACCATGATACAATACATATACAATATTTTGTTCAATGTCAATAACAGATGAAACAATAATATCCAAGGTATAAATACGTGAAGACAAAGTATTAATACTGTTATTGACCACATCTAAAACTTTTCTGAAATTGTCTTAATCAATTTGTCTTAAGGGGAAAGCGACTTCCATCTGTGACAGTTTCCAAAATTCATTATATGCAGCATGCGCAAATTGTTTAGGCGAGGTGATTTTGGACCTAAAAGGAAATCAGCCAAATCAATGTCACCTGATAAAAGCGAGAGATGTTGTTTCACAGACAACAAAGTAGAATGTTCCAACCATTGATGACAGAGTTTACCCAGAGAATATGTAGTAACTGAATGTGATTGTGGGAAACGAGGGTCTGGTCTACTGAGTGTAAATCCACTGGTTGCATTTGAGAAGTGCAACTGACAAGCCTTAGTATTGAGAGGCCATATTAACCAACCCAAGGGATTATTAGTGAGCGAGTTAAGGGTACCGTTTTGTACCATATTATTCAAATTATCTAGAGTACGATTTGTATATCGCTGCCAGGTGTCATAGGCTGTCATCGACGAAAACAAAGGAAAGTTTACATTTTTAGCAGTAGCTAAACCAAAACAAGTAGTCTGTTGAATAGTCTGAGTCAGGAACATCAGCTGTGATGGTATCAAAAGCGCATGATGCAATGATTCAACTGGCAAACACAGACCACTACTGTAGATTACCCACTAACCCTACAAAAGAACTCCAAACCCTGATTTTGCAGAGTACCAACGAAGGCTTAGAGCAGGGCTTTCTCAGTAAACACGAACATTGCTATCTTAATATCAAATCACCATGGACCACAGTTAATTACACTTTGCCACAGGTGCATAGAAATCTTGAACATTCCCCGGGCTGTCCTATTGTCTCAGGGTGCAGTTCGATCCTAGAGCCCCTGGGACAATACGTGGATTTCTTCATTAGAAATGTTGTGCCACTTACTGATTGCTATATATGTGGCAGCATGACAATAATAAATATGGTTGAAAACCACCCTTTTGATCCCTGTAGTGAAACATTGTGTACATTGGACGTAGAGTCCTTATACACTAATATCCCACAGAGAGATTCCCTCCTGGTGATGGAAATTGTCCTCAATAAACGACCACGTCCCCACTCAGTTCCAACGACCTTTATTCTACAAATCCTTGAGATTTGCTTAACTAGAAATTGTTTTGTATTTGAGGGCCAATTCTATCAACAAGTGAAGGGTACTTCAATGGGGGCCGTTTTTGCCCCCAACTTGGCCATTCTTTATATGGATTCTCTTGAAACTAACCACATTCTGCCTGCTACTAACCCCTTCCACAATGGCATCAAACAATGGAAGAGATATATAGATGACATATTCATGATTTGGCAAGTCGCTGAACAGAACCTAGAGTCCTTTCACCACTGGCTTAATATTAACTGCCATGGCCTTAAATTCACATTGTCACAGGATAAAGCATCTATCCCATTCCTTGATCTTAATATTGTACACAGAGAGGGTACACTCATCACCAGTCTATTCCGCAAACCCACAGAGGGCAACACCTTGTTACGATACGACAGCCACCGCCCACGTGCCCTCCGCAACTCTATACCATATTCCCAGTTCCTCCGAATCAGGAGGAATTGTTCCTTAAAGGAGGACTACTTCAATTAGGCGCAAGTACTACGTAGCAAACTTACCAGCAGAGGGTATCCATGTAGACTCGTACGTAATGCCATGAAAAAAAGCATGGTACTGCCCATGAGTGGAGTGGTGTGGCTCACTGGTTAGAGGCGGCAGACCTGGAAGCAGAGAACGGCCCGGGACCAGGGTTCAATTCCCGACGCGGCAGGGTCGTGGACCAGGGTCAACGGACTCGATAATTCTCGCCTTCGTGCCTACTCTAACCAGGGATCACACTCGGCAACTCTGGGCATTAAGCTTGCCTCATCTCTACAATGGCCCCCCACAAGTCGCCGGGGATGCCTGGTTTCACCTTGGAGATACCCAGTAAGGGACCATCTCACAGGGAAAACCAGGACGGGTTCCCCAGCGGTCTCCAGTGCCACGATACTCCGGCAAGGAGTCGCAGTGCGCTTTACAAGTACACCCACACACACACACACACACACGAGAAGTCCTATTGGAAGCCAAAACCAAACCATCACAAAATCGCCTGGTTTGTGTTACAACCTTCTCCCCAGTTTCCAACATAGTAGGCAAATCCATCCTTAAAAACTGGAATGTTCTCAACGCTGACACCCTCAACCTTGAGCGCCCCATGTTTGCTTTAAAAAAAACCCATCAAAGACCACCTTGTATGTGCAGCCTTACCTTCCACAAAACAACCAATCACCCTAAACGACCAGTGGGGACTTCCACCTCTTAAGGGCCATGCCAAATGTGGCAATTGCAGCATTTGTGACCTAACGATTGAATACAAAGAATTCTGTTTTGAAAATATACGATTTGAACTAAAAACATTTACCGAGGAGCCTAGCTTCTAAACATGATGGCCGCCTAATCCTTCGGCTCCGCTGACCCTTCCGCTTTCCTCCCGTCCCGGGACTTATCCTGGCGTTAATCCTGCTCCTGAGTTCGATTTTCGGGGCCGGGAGGAGACCCCGACTCCATTGGTGTGTCTTCTTCCGCTCTCCCTGCCGCTGAAGCGTTGGGACGCTCTCGCCTTCTCCCGGCCGCTGCCCGGCGCCGTGGGGTCTTTGTTCTTCGGCTCTGGCTGCCCTCACCCCGGAACATAGCGGCCGCAGTGGACGTAGTCGGGCCGGCCGGCGGCTCGCAGCGGCTGCCTTGGATGTTTGCGTTCAGCCCGCTCTCCTCATCTTTCAGTAGACGGCATACCGGCTGTGAGCGCAACATTGTTTCACCGTCCAGGCTTGTCGGTGCCTTTGTTCTCTTCTTGGCTCGCTCCGTGATGGGGTGGGCGCCATTTTAAGGTCCGAGCGACTGGACCTTGTTATCACGATCCTGGCCCACATCTACTGACATGGCAGCGGCAGTCGCTACATTTACCCCTGCATTGTGCAGCAGGGTCTGTGCGCCCTTGGTGCCTCCGGCCAGGGGGTGTTCTCAAGTTCACCGGCATGGTGCTCAGCCATCTGATGATAACGTGGAGGACCAGTATTGTGGGCTGCAACGACGTTCTGACCCGAATGTGCGGGGATCTGCCATATCCTCCCCACCGGAGGCACCGGTGCGGATTGCGGATATTCTGGGAGCCCTGAGTCTTTTTCGATCTGCTCTATGCGGCGACGCCTGTGACCTAGGGCTCCGTCTGGATGCCGTTCTCTCTGCTGTGCCCTTGCTTGACCGAGCACAAACACGAATGCGGAACGATGAGCCATATCCTGTGTCCGAATTTTGTGTACTGCCCGCCCGGGAGTGCCCGGGGGTGCTGGAGGTCTGTGCTCCTGATGTTCCCGCAACGCTGTTTTCGATGAAGACGCAGCGGTCTGCTGTCTGCGTGTTGGTTCACTGTATGGGATCTCGTCCTCAGACGCCATGTTTGGACACTCCTTTGTGGACTGTTGTGGCTTTGCAGCTGCTGCTCCTGCTCTGGCCGGGTGGACTGCTACGGTGCGATGATCAACCTTGTGTCGCTGTCGCGTACCTGTCATTGGATTGGACGGACTTGGATAGAAGGCGCTGTGCTGTGCTGGGGTCATATTGCTGGTTTGTCCCATTCGAGGCGGCTACGGTGCTGCTGAACCATGTCGATATTCCTGATCGTAGGGGACAGGGCTGAATTCCCCCTGTCTATGACTGTGGTAGCATATACTGTCTGGGTGGCTCGGGGTGAACGGGGCTTTGAGGTCGGACTTTGTCGCTGTACCGGGTGGCGGGGGGGTGGGTCGGGGATGTCTCCTTTCCCGTCAGATCTACTGTTGCTCGTTATGCAGGGAGGCTGGTGGTGAGCCGGGGATCCTATATGTTTATTTTGTGTCGGTGGCGGGGTCTAGGGATGGGGGGCCCGATTGTTACCTGCCGGGTGCGGGTCTGTTTCTCTCCTCCTCCTCTCTTTATATTTTTATATAATTCCCTACTGTGGGGCAGTTCTGGGGCGACAGGCACGCTGTTAGTGGGATTGACCATAGTCATTACAGGAGTGCTGGGTGGTGGGTGTGGGGGGGGGTTGTTTTTTTAGTTTGTTTTGTTATATGGTCACTATCGCTCTTTTCCGTCTTTGGGAGGGTTCTTTCCTCTTTGTAGGGTTGGCTGCTTCTGGGTTTCGTACTTTTTTATCTTCCTGTATTTCAATGAATCATGGTTTCCGTTCTTGGGGGTGGGCTTCCTGAGACTGTGAGTGGAATTGTTGTTGATATGTAACGCTGCTTAATATCCGATCTTACTGTCGCGGTTGCTTATTATATATAATTGCTGTCTTTATGGCCTACTTTCGACTGTAAATGGGGTACGCCCCTATTGTTGCGTTTCTTTTGTTTCCCTTTCTGTGAGGTGTGTATTCCTTCCTGTTGCAGCCCCCTCGCTTCATCTACTTTAAAACGAAAACCTCTTCTCTTGTGTTGCGCATCCCGTAGTCACTTCTGTTGGACTTCGCAATATTCTGCTTGTATGTGGTTACACTGTTCCTCTGTTTTTTCTATCTTTGCGGCCGGCCGTGATGGTTGTGGGCTTGCGCATGTATCTCCTGTTTTTGTCTAAATAAAGGTTTTCAAAAAAAAAACATTTACCAATTGTAATACGTGTACTGTTGTATATGCCATCTTGTGCCCCTGCAACAGAATCTATATCTGTCAAACGACTCAAAACATAAGAATGCGCATATGTCAACACCAGAGCAGAATAAGATGCAAGACTCCTAACGCACCACTGGTGGATCACTACATAGAGACTGGCCATTCTGAAGATGACTTACGTTGGACCGTCATATGTGCGGTCAAACTTCCACCAAGGGGTGGCGATATGTCACAACTGCGCAACAAAGAAGAGCTAAAATGGATTTTGAGAACCAATAGCTTGCATACCTGATTAAATTGCCTTGAGGACTGGACTGCTCTCATATAATCAAAGACATTGTACCTTATCTGTGTAGTTTGGACCACTCTTAAATAACCTGCGCTTCTGTACCATATCTGTGAATATCGCCTCTGGCTAATAATCCCTGTAATCCTGTATGCTTTGTATATGTTTTTAAGCATGGCCTAACTTTCATTTTTTCACATTTGTTTTAAACTTCTTGCCTCACGTTCATCACACTGCCCCACCACTGAGGGTTTCAACCTAATTACTTTACTCTCTAGGTTAGCCTCGCTCCACTCTAAGATGGCTCCCTCTGTTTCACTTATTAGGTCTTCTTCACTTTCCTCTGTAACCACCTGATCACATGATTCCCACCAGTCTATCCGTGCGCATCAGTCCCCATTAGAGACCGCGCAGACTCTCAATCCCCTCCGCATCCACAGACGCTGACTCCCGGTTCAGCACGCCGCATCGCTCAGCAACAGGTAAGCCACCATGCACTGTCATCCCGGTTGCCCATGGAGAAGGGGTTGGAGCCCAAGTCTGGCATGTGACACGTGTCACTCTGTCATGTGGCATATGCCACATGTGATGTGACATATGCCATAGATTTTCTACTTGGTCTTTCATTATTATCAGTTGAGCATTTCCAAACGACTATGTTTCACTCTGCTAAAATAAATAAATTGTTTAAAAACAATAAAAATAATATTAAAAAATAATTTCCCGAGGTGGGGTTTGAACCCTGGTCAAAACTCACTCAAAGCCCCTGTGAACCAACAGTGAGCCATCTATTCTACTGAAAGTTCCCCAGCCAAATGCATGTATGTCATAGAATAATGATGTCGGTCCTTCCTCTATTTCTATTGTCTCTGGACTTTAGATACCAGAAATCTTCTCTCGATTTACATTCTTTAAATACAAATAGCCCTTCCTTTCATACAGTCTGACACTAGCCCCATGCATTTACTATTGTTACACAATCATCCCCAAATTCTCATTCCACTAAATAAGTGATTTCTTTCATAGCAAACCTGTCCCCCCTATGCACATGCCACCCAGCATGCCATCAATGCTTCACATGCACTATGACTAAGGAGGCCATAGTTCTCCCAGATACTGCTATGGGGTGATTTACAAAGGCACAGCTTTCATTTGTGGAATTTAGAAATAAAATAAAAAAAAAATAAAAAATAAAAAATGATTTTCCCCAGCTGGGGTTCGAACCCTGGTCGAAGCTCACTCAAAGCCCCTGTGAAGTAACAGTGAGCCATCTGTTCTGCTGAAATTTCCCCAGCCAAAGGCTTTTATGTCATAGAACAATGATGTCGGTCCTTTCTCTGTTTCTATTGTCTTTGGACTTTAGATACCAGAAATCTTCTCTCGATTTACATTCTTTAAATACAAATAGCCCTTCCTTTCATACAGTCTGACACTAGCCCCATGCATTTATTATTGTTACACAATCATCCCCACATTCTCATTCCACTAAATAAGTGATTTCTTTCATAGCAAACCTGTCCCCCCTATCCACATGCCACCCAGCATGCCATCAATGCCTCACATGCACTATGACTAAGGAGGCCATAGTTCTCCCAGATACTGCTAGGGGGTGATTTACAAAGGCACAGCTTTCATTTGTGGAACTTAGAAAAAAAAATAAAAAAATAAAAAATAAAAAAAACGATTTTCCTCATCTGGGGTTTGAACCCTGGTCAAAACTCACTCAAAGCCCCTGTGTACTAACAGTGAGCCATCTATTCTGCAGGAATTTACCGCCAGCCACAGGAGTATTATACATGGGAAAATGATGTTGGTCCCGCCTGTATTTCCATGGTGTTTGGACTTTAGCTGGTACAAACACTCGTTCTATTTATATGCCATTAAGGAGAGAGACGCGGGCGTATTGGCCGCAAGGACGCGGTCCAGTCTACTATGTGTGTCGTGCGTCGGGGTGTAACAAGTAAAGAGCCTCTGAGTGGGATGGCTGTACGCCACACATCCACCGCTCCCAAATTATGCATCACTTCCCCTAGGCGTGCCGTCATACGTGGTTTCGTGCCAGAGCGAGGAGGATGCCGATCTAGATCCGGGTCCAACACACAATTAAAATCCCCAAACCAAACGAAGGGGGTTTCCAAGTCCGAGACAATAAGGTCCTGGAGATGGGAAAAGAAACACGGATCATCAACGTTAGGTGCATAGGAATTTAAGAGCAGGAAATCCCTACCATCCAGCTTGATTCGCAGCAGCAAGTACCTGCCTTCGACATCTGCCTCAACATACTGAACGGCACAGGGAACCCCAGGTGCCACCCAGATTAGGACCCCCCTGTCATAGGTAGAGTAGGACTAATGAAACATCTGGCCCGCCATTTTTTGGACAGCTTCTGGGCACCCTCTTCGTTCAAGTGGGTCTCCTGGAGGCACGCAATGGAGAAGCCATGGCGTCGGAGGAATGAAAGGACCCTGTATCTTTTAGTGCAAGTGCCCAATCCACGTACGTTCCAAGTTAAGAATTTAAACCCCATGACAGGAGATCACGCCCAACCTGGCCATATATTACAAACAGCGTGTTCCGCCACCCACGGGCCCAACCAGCATCCAGGCCGGGGGACCTAGCCCATCTGATCAGCCATTCAAAAACCAGAAACACAGTACTCTCGATGCCAGCAACAACTTCCCCTCCCAACCCCACCAACCCCCCAAACACCCCAACCCCACAACCCCCCCATAACATCTACCCCCACCCCCACCCACGAGCAAGATGACAGCAACACCAAAACACGCTATCCTGCCCTCCCCCTGCTGGTACCAGGACGTACACAGCCAACCTATTCGTCCCATCCAACACACACACACACACCCAACCAAACACCACCCACCCCTCCTTCTAGCTCCCCATGGGACCCAGTCGTACAGGAATGAACCTGGGCTTGGCCGCCGGCATCAGTCCCGAAGCAGGGCCCTCCCCAGCCAAAATAAAGACAGACACCGCCACATAAGGTCGTTCCAACGGGATACAGGTCCTACGCTCCACTCCGTCATTCAAGCTCGAACAGCACAGCTCCCAGGTACTTCATACAAACTCAAGGCCCAGCACTAAAGCCCCCAAAGCAGAGCACAACACTCTTCACTCCAACAGTACCTTATGACAGTGCCGACCCCGGCAGCAGTTCAGACATTCCAGTCTCTGGGATCACCGGAGCCGTAGAGTCTGTACCTGGCACAATGTCCTGCAGGGTATCTGGAACCAACACGTCCCCAGGGGCGGATGCGCCCGAGGACTCAGGACCATCCCTCGCCAAGGAAGGTCCCAACGTCTCCGCCTTCCGCATCGTCGTCCCTGGGGATGGTTCCCCCAGGTCTCACGGGGCCCCCCTCGCTCTCCCGGGGGCATGTCGTCACCCCTGTATCTCCTGCCACTCCCACACCTCAGTGGGCTATTCGAAGAAATGCGCCCGGCCCTGAGATATCACCTTGACCTTGGCCGGATATAACAGCATATATTGGAGCTTCATCTCCCGGAGCTTCTGCTTGACTCCCAGGTAGGACTTCTGCTGCTCTTGCACCTGTTGGGTGTAATCAGGATAGATGCATATGCGGCTGTTCTCAATGGTGAGAGACTCCGTCTCCCTCGCCGCCTTCAGAATGCAATCCCGGACTTTATAGTTCAGGATCTTCGCAATCAATGCCCGCGGGGGGGACCATGGCCCTATGCGCCCTTTCGATGACAAATACATTTGATAGCCCATGCGGGCACAGAGTCCGAATCCAGTCCTCCAGGAAGCACTCGGCATTCCCCGCCTCCAATCGCTCCGGCACACCCAGGACTCTAATGTTGCTGCGGCGCGCCCTACCCTCCACGTCCTCAGCTCTTCGTTCCAATGCGTGCGTCGTAGAGTTGAGTTGCGTGACTGTCTTCTGGAGGGAAGCCACCTTCCCTTGTAACTTGATAATGTTACCCTCCGCATCCGATACCTTATCCGCCACTTTGCGAAGATCCGTTCGCAGGAGGTTGACATCAAGCGATACAGTCTCTATCTGCCGCTCCAGGGCAGAATGGGAGCCCTGTATGGCCTTCAGCAACTCCGCCCGGGAAGGCTCCGCCGGCACACCCGCGCACTCCTCTAGACCTGTCTACCGCGTAATCCAATGCGTCGGCAGACGCTGGGTTGTATACTGTGTGATACTATTAGGCTGAGTGGATTTCGACATCCTGTCCTTAAGCAGAGCCAGCAGACCAGGCACTCAGCGACCACCGCAGGGGAGCACCAAGGATCGTATACGGGTACCTCCGCTCAGTAGCGCGCCTCCTGGTCGCTCTTCAGGTCACTGCCATTCCGCTCCCGATCTCCCATCCAGCAGGACCAGGCTGTAGCAATGGGGTGGCGCACACAAGGATCAAGCACTACCTCAGGACGTCCCCAGCGAAATTCAAGATTAACAATACTATGTCCACACCAGTTCCTGTAACACTTGGTGTCCCTCAAGGATCCTCCCTCTCCCCTACTCTGTTCAATCTACTCATGGAACCACTTACCGCACTACTTCAAGCATCTAATGTTCAATTTCACATGTACGCAGACAATACCCAGCTCTACCTTAAAATACACACCCTTGATGACATCAAAATACTCAACACAACGCTTAGGAACATACAGACTTTGCTGGCAGAGAATCACCTCAAACTTAACGCTCAAAAAACGGAATTCCTCCTAATAGTGCCTCCCACCAAAGTCCCCCTCACTCAGTCCTGGCTGCACTCAACGTTCAACCTACTATTGTGGACTCAGCGAAATCTTTAGGAATAACCCTTGACTGCAATCTCAATATGCATCATCACATCAGCAATGCAACGAAGGGAGCTAATTTCCAAATCAACACATTGCGGAAATTGAACCAGAGCAGCATAGGGCTTTCAAGTAGACTTTTAAAGGGACCGCTCCATTAAAACCCACTCACTGAACAGCAGAGAAGGAATTAACAGCAGAACCAGAAGGACCCATAAGAACACTTCTTACCTCCCACGTCTGTGAGACTCACCAGCAATAGAGCAGGGGCCCCACATGCACAGAGAGCGCTGTATCAGGACGTGCGTTACTTATACTTTGATAAACCTATTTTGTGCAGTCATTTTAAGGGCCATTTTCATCTCTCAGTAATTTTGACCAATATACTCGAATATGCTTCTACGCCAGTGCATTAAATGGAACTATAGGAGTGAAGGTGCTCGCTATTTACAGTATCTGTTATTCTGCTTGCTCCTGAGAAGTGCACTGGCAGCACTGCGGAGAAGTGCACCTACTCACCCTTTCAAATGGAAGAAGTGCAGGTACTCAGTACCGGGCAGAGTACTTGTCCATTTAAAGCAATGCCCAAATGCCATAAATAGCAAATAAAACCATATATATGATGAAATTAGTGGACACACGTACAAGCTCCGTCATCAGATTTTCTCCACACCCCTACTCATCACTCCCACGTTCACCAGTAACTAGACGTAAAAGAATGAGTGAGTGAAAGTGTGTGAGGGTGTATTCTAGGTTGCACTCCCCCATCCCATGAACATAGAGTGGGATTATGCACCCACTACTTCTTTCTCCTGAGTACAAGAAGAGCAGTCCAGTCCTTCAAGGCTCCTCTCAGGTCAAAGACAGCAGGTCCAGTCCTCTTCAGTTCTTCCTCAGGTCCAGAAAGTGTTCTGAAGTTGCTGCCTGGAGATCAGGGCATAGCTTCAAGGGGGTTGTTTGGGGGTGTGACACCCTCCCAAATTAATGCATTAATTACTTGGCATTTGGGCTCAGGGCCCTGTGTCGGGTCTGCTATCTATGTGTTTTTCTGGTTTTGAACCGAGAATAAAAGACAAAAGATTAACCTTTTATGTGAATTGACGCCAGAGATATGCAACTGGAGACTGAATTTCAAAATGTGAAACCAGATAAACTTAAATCAATACCTGCTTCCCTGCTTCTTCAAATTGTGTGATCCTAAACAAATCTTTTATTTTGGAGCCTCCTTTTTCTTTATTATCCTACATAGGCACCATTCTAACTACTTCAAGTTGTGCGCTGTAAAACCACCTCTTATGCTTGATTTATTAATCTATAATGCTGTGCCTTCTATAATAAGAATCTAGGACACGTTTAGCATTTAAATGACTACTTTAACAATTGCGATACAAAAGGGGATGATGGACGGAGCGTTTGAGCGAATCAAACACTCACCCCCAGTCAACTGATCTGGGTTTAATCCATCACCATTCTTTAGCCCACTCTCCCACCCCAGTTCAGACTTGGCCATATGCAAATCAGTCTGACCCTGTGCCTCATGGGAACAGTCCAGCCCGAACTGCCAAGCCAATGCCTTCCCTGGACCGGAAACAAACTTCCGAGGACCGGTTTCTGGCATTCCAGCCGTCTTCAGCCCGGCTTGCTTGAATCCAGTGGTAAAGTGAACAAGGGACTCACTTCTGAGCATACCCTGCCACACTTATGGCGGCCAAAAGCGGTACAAAAGGGGGTGGTAATGGACGGAGCATCTGAACCAATCAAACACTCACACCCAGTCAAAAGATCTGGGTTTAATCCATCACCGTTCTTTAGCCCACTCTGTCACCCCAGTTCAGACATGGCCATATGCAAATCAGTCTGACCCTGTGCCTCATGGGAACAGTCCAGCCCGAACTGCCAAGCCAATGCCTTCCCTGGACCGGAAACAAGCTACCGAGGACCAGTTTCTGGCAATTTCAGCCTTTATCAGCCCGGCTTGCTTGAATCCAGTGGCAAAGTGAGCAAAGTACTCACGTCTGAGCATACCCTGCCACACTTTAACAATTGAGCAGAAGCGTGCCTCCGGCTGCGACAATTGGTCTCCGCATGACACCCTTCATTTTGTACTTTTATGTCTTTTTTATAGAACGCCTAGACTGAAATTTTTGGTAGTTATCTGAAAACAGGCGAAATTCTGTCATGCTGAAGCTGCCCTGCTCTTCCTACAAAGAGCAAACGATATGCGCACTTTATGCTGTATTATGAATTTCATTAAGGTCTCAGTAAGGCTGAGAAACACTAGAGGACTGAGTTAATCAATGTTTAAGATAAAATTCGTTTCTATCTTTTATCTGTATCAGCGATTTTTAGATTGAGTTCAGATATTGTACTTAATTGTATTTTTTAACTGTATATATGTGCTTTTATGACGTTTTTTAATCATGGAATAAAGATTTCTGAACTTGAACTTGAATTTGAACTTGACTACTCACTTGCTGCTTAGTTCACTAATGACATTGTCGGGTTGAGCAATGAATATTTCTAAAAAAACTATCAGTTTTAATAAACTTGTTTATATGCATTGACATCATCTGATGTACAAAATTAAAAGGCTTCTGCATGTTTAAGAAATACATTTTTTGGGCGGAAAGAGCGGTCTATATGCACAGAGGATGCCCCAACAAGTGGTCTAGGATAGGGGGTACATGGAATGCATTCAGAGGAAACATATATGAACCCCCACAGGCAGAATCGATCTCAAATGTCAGTGAGTAATGGATGTATAAGGATAATATGTATGTATGTTTTGCAGACGATTTTATAAGATGTATTGTTGTGGTTTTAATTAAATGAAACAATAAAAACTTTTTCAATTAAAAAAAAAATGTATGTTTTGCTATGCTTCTATGCACTGTGGTGGAAATGATGCAGCGTTTTTGCTAATGTATCAGCGACAAAGATCAATACTTTACTATATAATGAGAGACAAGAACCTCGTAATATGCTCTGTCGGCGCAAAGCAAGTGTATTGCATTTGGTTATGGTTTAAAAAATTCAATACAAAATATATATATTTTTTTTAAGAAATACATCTTTTGAATTTTGAAGCTATTGCATCGTATTTTTATTTTATGTTTGTTGCACAATATAAGTAGCAACATTTTTCATGGCTCCGTATTCGTACAGACTCTTTGGGCCAAGCCAGACACATGTCTCAGTTCTGGCTCTGTCCACCCAAATAATAGGCCCTCAAGTTCTCCTCTATTTCAGAATCAGGCCTATTACATGGGGTTGCCATTCAGTTAATAACATTATTTGCAAAATGCAAGGACTAGAAACATGGGGCTCCGCCACATGCAGCAATTTGACAAGTCTACCAGCAAGGCTTCTTGTAGCAGAGAAGAAGAAGAGCGCATGAAGCGGTCATACATGTAAAATAGGCGATCCCAGGGAAGGGACTCAAGGCCTTTATGGTGTACATGACCGTAGTCATGAGGTCCCAGGGAGAACAACCAGGTCGAGGTGGGATGGGTAGGGGCGTAGCTACTACAGGCGTCTTTAGGGTATAACACCCCTCAAATGCATTCTTCGTTTGGCAGTTGGGCCAAAGGGCTCTGAGTCCAGTGTGCTATATCTGTGTCCTTTTTTTCTCATCACTCTCATTTCACAAAGAGGTTTTAACTTGTTAATTTTTTTGATTGCAATCTTAAATATATATATAGTGACTGCTTTACCAAAATATGAAATCTATCCCTATAGAAGTACACCTTGAATGGGTGCAAATATACTACTTTTTTTAATTCACATAGCTTGGCAGTAGTAGACTTATGAATGATGCTCCAGTCTGAGATTTTAAGGTATATCACTGACAATCGAACAACCGAAAGGTGATGGGATGAATAATTGCAAATAGTATAACGAGTGTCAAATGCTTGGGGAAGCATTCCAACCCATCGTTTTGTGCCCAATGTTACACTGCAGACAGAGGCCCACTTAACCCCTTTTGTGCTCCCGTCGGCCACTACCTCGCTGGTGCTGCCTACCGGCCGACGGAGCCCCGTCCAGCAATTAGAACGCCCGCACCGCAGCCGAAAAAACGCTGCGGTTAAGGCGTTAAAGCAAATCAGTACTGATGCTGTTTCTCATGGGCAAAGCCCACGACAAGCCTTGATCATCTTACCTGTCCACCCTGCAGCTGACTGCTTTTTTAATTGGGAAATTTGAGCCCCCCCTGAATCTCACTAACTAGGCCAGTCCCCTGCTGGAGATGCCACATTCATGCCTGGCACGTAATCAGACACATAAGGGCTTGATTTGCTTGATGCACAGAGTCAAGTTTACTCTTCCTGTGAGTTCATGTCCCCATTACATTAAGGTTGTTGAACTTGTTACTGTGCCTACTACATAATACACTGCAACCTACAAGCTGCAGGCTCTAATCCCTAAATTATACTTAAAGGTGACTGAGCCAGCTGCATAGGTCTGCTTGTGATCTCCAGGTTACACATCCCAGTCCAGTTACGGTTACTCAAAGGCTCAATTTACTGCAGAATAATGTAAATAAACTGCAGATTGCACTTTTGAATTCACATAGGAGCTACCCAGCCTCCCCCTCTTCTAAGGTGGACACAATCTGTACATTTAAATATAATGCTAACATGAAGTAGGACTCAGGTTACTGTGGGTGAGTCTCCAGCACATCTTTCATAATACTCCTCTCTTATAACAGTATTGCTGGGGGGACTGGTGATTTACATGGTGAGCTCAGGTCACATTCCCTACTTTCCCCAGTTGTAGCAGTAGGAATTGTAAAGCACATTTTCACCCTGAAAAGTACATTGGTACTGAAAAACAGATGTTCATTGTTCTCTAACTCAATAGTGCTCCTTTTATTAACCACAGAAAGATGAAAGGCTGAGTCAACTTACCAGCCTTTGAACCCTTGACCCTGAAGTCAAACACAGATCTCTGCAGTTAAATGTATGAGTCCCCAGAGCCACCAACTGATCAAAAGCAGCAGGTCAAGCAGTGCACTATTCATAGTGTTTGGCTACAGACAGCTGCAGCTGTCTGTTAGCAACTGCTAATGAGTAGGCCTGGGCGGAGTTCATGGAGTTCCGCATGACTGAAAAACTCTGCTGTGCTGCGCGGACTTCTGCAAGCTGCAGAGTCCGTTACTTTGCACCATTCGCACTGATTTTTAGAACTTGGTGTTTGACCCGTGCTATAAAATCAGTGCAAAAGGTGCACGCACAGCGCAAGAGGGTGCAGCTTCTTTCTGCTGCTCGAGTTGATGTTCTACTAGGGCAGCAGCTTCCTCAGTGCGAATGGAAGGTTTCTCAACGCAAGCGGTAGCGACCATCCACACTGCCGGCATTGAAAGATATCGCCGGGAGGTGGTCTGGGGTAAAATTCTCCCCGCTTGCAAACTTAATGTTGGTGAGCGCAAGTAAGTAAAAACTCTGCTCTGCGGAGTTTTTCATAACTCCGCGTGCTACGCGGAGCGTGGAGTGGGAAAAACTCAGCAAAATCAATGAGCGAAGTTGAATTTCATGCTCAGGCCTACAAAAGAGCTCCACACTATCAGGGTCACTGCATATTCATTTTTTTTACATTTTGCTGTTGAAAACCATTATATCAAATGTGAAGTGACTGCCATCTTCTACTTCATAACTTGCAATGCATGAAATAATGGTATTGTTACCTTAGGTATCACAGGCAAACCACTTGTGTTGGCTTTGTCAAATGCTTCTTTCTGTTCTTATCTTTGTGTGTTGCCCGTCACGCCAACACTCTGTGAAAAAGCATTGGCATAGCCAATATGTCGGACCTTATAATTATTTGGCCATGCAGCACATTATCCTGGGTGCTACAGCATCTACTGTTACTTCACGGAATGGGAGGAATGGCACCCTCACAGCTGCCCCATCACGTAAAGGACAGTGCCCTCACAGCCATTGTTAGAGCACAGTGCTGCTACAGCTGCTCCAAGCAGAAAACACACAGCACTCTTGTAGCTGCTGTGATACGTTGGCCTGGCATATGCTGTCCACTATTCTAGTGGGCACCTAGCACCAGTCCAAATGACCCTTATTGATGGTAGAATGTGCGTGTCCATACACACACACGCACACACACACATACACACATACTCACACCCCCCCTCCACCCCCACCCACCCCCCCTCTCCCTCACCAACAAACATTGCATGCTTTTTCTTTCCCTCCCTCCTCCTTCTCTATGGCTGGTCTTCTTCCGTCCCTGCAGCGCTGTTACTGGTAGAATGATGCGTGTGCTGTGGCTCCTCTGGGTCCTCGGCTGGGCCAGCATGTACTCACAAAAAAAACCACTGGTCATCTTGGACAGCGACAACCGATCTCTCCTTATTCACCGAGTTCTACGCCTCGCCACTGGGCACGAGCTGCAGGCCACGCCGATGTGCACGGTCACGTCGTGCCTGCAGCGTGCGCTGCTCTTTCACTTTCCCTTAGTTTTGAGTCGTGGAGCTCAACGCTTAGACTACAGTGCGGAGTCCTTTCCGGAACCAGGGAAAGCACACGTAGTAGAAGAGGGTACGTGGCATAGCCCTTGATGAGCAGCTGAGGAAGAAGCCTACCAAGCCGATACCCAATTATGAGTTACAGCTCGACGTCCGGCCCTGAAGACGAGCTATGCAATAGAGACCTACGACAAGCCAAGGAAAAGCTTAGTGGCGAGACACTGGGTCCAAGTTCTGCATTAATTAGGTGAGAGCTGCGGGTTTGACGAGGCAGCTTGGAGAGGACGGCGTTGGAGACTGGCCCTTACTAGTTGTCTACAGGATCATTGGGCAGATGCAATTGCATTTTCGTTGCAGAGCGGAAAATCCCCCTGCTCTTTCGAGCAGTTGCTCCTAAGCGATTCCTGCACGCACCAAGTTCATTAATGACTCTGTCAGGCCGCCTCCAAAATGAAAACGCATTTTCAGAGCTGCCTTTGTTTCAAAATCACTCTTTTGTTGACTTATCAGCTTTTTTGCCTCAGAGCGTCCAGCTGTGTTGAGCTGACACCTTGAGCCGACACACGTACACGCAGGCGGCCTTCATCAGTGAGGCCAGCGCCCCCTCGGGTGTCCCGTGGACCGCTCTCCTCCAGTCTAAATAGCCTCATTTATCACGACAAGGCCCAGTTCTCTTCCAGAGTGAGCCAGTCCAGCACTTACAGAATTCACATCAATTTATACAACGTATGCTTGGCACAAAGCGGGGAACCGCGGGAGCCATACCAGTCAAAGCATTTGCAATGCAATAGGTCTCACATTTACACGAGTTTAAGCTAGTGGCATTGTAAATGACAATGCATTTTATTTATGTTTTAAAAAAGAAAACATAAATAAAAGTCATTTATTTGCAATGTCAATTGCTTAAACTTGCGTAAATGCCAGACCTATTGAATTGCAAATGCTTGTTTAAAATGCCATTGTACTCCAAAGTACGGGGCAATCCTGTCATGTGTACGTATACTTCTGGTGCCTCAAAGAATAGCATACGGGATTGGTACACCACCCTCAGCTTGGCTAGATACAGCAATGCATATGGAAGTTTCTGCTCACCTAGTTGGGCCTTGTCTGCCATAAATTACTGTTGCTTCTTCTGGACTAGTCTTGTGTACTCATGACATTTGAGGATGCAAGTGTTTTTGAACATCAGGTGTTCTTTGTCTGGATTGCTTTCAAATCATGTCTCTGTTGTGCTTATTCAAAATCTTTGCAATGAAAGGACTTGGTCTGGCTTCCCGGGGCGACATCTGCATCATGGCCCTGTGTGCCCTTTCTACAACAAAATAATAGGACAACAACTATGGAAGTAGCCAGCCGGTGAACCACTTAGTCAGGAACTCTTCCATGCTCCCCATTCATTTTGAATAAGCTTTATTCGATAGCAATTATCATAAAAGCATTTCACAGTCACATAAAAGTATATAAAATTAATATTTCATATAGTAAAAACAAGTATTAAAAACCTGGCTATACCGTCCACTCTAAATCTATGCTTAATATCTTAATTGGCATTTGGTCATTAGGTTTAAAATTACAGATTAGCTAAAACACATGTCCCATACAAAACAGTTAATCTTCAGTACTTTGCAAATAATTCCTATGTGTAAATTATCTCTCAGATCCACAGATTAGATGGTATTTATTTGCACATTACTCCTTAATTGTGCCCTTATACGGATAATCCACGCACACCCCAGGTACTTTGTAACACCACATAGTAGCGAGGACCTACTTGAGTCACTTCTCATGATTCGTAGAGCATCAAGGAGGTTTCTAGTGCCCAAATATAATACATATAGGCTTGATCCATTTGGCCCTTGCTTGCTTGTAGGCTGGACAAGCAAAGACTACATGGTCTACAGTTTCTTGTTGTGCATCACAGCAGGGGCTGTTATATAGGTTGGAGGTTGTTGGGTCCCATTTTGCCAGTTTGGTATTTAGCCTTACTGACCCTAATGTAAACTGCATATATAGTGCCCTGTCTCTGTGTTTCCTTATAAAATCTAGATAAGGTTCCAGGGATCAAACTGATTTATGCTGGATGAACTCTTCAAATAGTCAGACAAGCATTGATTTATGTAAGACCTGGTGATTTACCCAGTTCCAGTAATTCTTTTTTAACTCTCTCTTAGTCGGAGTGACCTGCTTGGCCCAAGCTTTGGCTAAGCCCAGCTTGGTCAGTAATTCCTTTAGATCTTTAAGCCACTTAACACCTTTGTTGTTATCAAGGGTAATTAGCTCAGAAAGGACCGTCGCATAGCTATGGAGTTCTGGGGTGCGTCTTAGTCTTATCCAGTATAGAATAGGGCAAAGTATATCCACCTCACTAAAAGTGTGTCTGCCCATGTCAGAGACTATGGGCTTGAGTGGTGTATTGGTAGGGACGGATACCAGATCTCTAAAGAATTTACTCTTTGATCGTACAATCTCATTAGTTTTTTCGAAGCCCCAAAGTTCAACGCCATAAATTCTTGACCTCACAGCTTTACCTTTATAGACTACTAGTGAAGGAGCTACCAGTCTAATTGACGTTAACCTTTGGTCCCTACCAATGGCATCCACCACCCGCTTATGGTTCAGTAACATTTTGTTCATGTGAGTCCCCCACTTGAAGTTTACGCGATAACCTAATACCCAGATAATCAAAGGAATGGACTCTCTCTAAGGGGTAAACCATTGTTAGTGAGAGTGTTATTAAAATGTTTGCCCAGATTGAAAGCCATAAACTTAGTCTTTGTGATGTTTATCATTAGGCCCCTTTGTGTACAGAAAAAATTGAAAGCGGGTGAGGAGTTCCCGGAGGACCATTGGGGTTTTCGATATTAAAATAGTGCCGTCGGCCAACAGTAGGATATTTTTTTTTCTCCTTCAAAAATTGGAGCAATTTTATTTTTGAAATTGGCTTAAAAAACTAACCACTCCATTTACATAAAGTGAAAAGAGGGTAGGAGCCATCACACAGCCCTGGCAAACCCCCTGTTGAACTGTATCTTGTCTTTACTTTGCCCATGAGCCCCCATCTAACTCGGGCATAGGTTTCATCATGGAGGCATATTAAAATATTTAAAAGGTATGAGGGTAAGCCCATTTCCTGGAGCACTGACCATAGCTTCTCTCGCGGCACTAAATCATAATTGGTTTTAAGCTCAATGAACGCAAGTAAAGACTTCCCATGACAATTATGACTACTTTCCAATATAAAATAAGTAATGTAAACACTCCTGTACTGGTACCTTTACTAAAACCTGTTTGATAGGTGGAAAGATTATCTTCCTCCTCCATCCAATTTTGAATCCTATTTACAAGGGCTCTGCCAACCACTTTCTGCATGGTATCTATTAGGGTGATAGCCCTGTATTTGTTAGTGTCCTGGCCGTCTCATTTTTTATATATAGTTATGACCTCTGCTCCTTTCCTAGATATAGCGACTTCTGCTCCTTTCATTATATTGTTGATTAAAAGCAGGATATATTGGGCCCACTTCTGTAGTTCTAATTAGAGCAAGTCACCCAGTATACCATCTGGGGCTGCCGCCTTTGCAGGAATAGTACAGTTAATTGCATTCTCAATCTCTTTCATTTGGAAGAGATTGGTATCTTCAATTGTAAGTGGAACCTGAATTCTCTTCAACTGAGAGGTAGGTAGGGCCTCTAGTTCATCCGTGTGCAGTTGGGAAAAGTCATCCCACCAGGCCTCATCACCAATATGGTTCGTGATTTGGATGTTGTCCCTCCTATTTCTCATCTTGATTAGAGCCCAAAATGAGGCGTAATCCCTCTTGGGACAGTAAACTTTCATGTCCTCCTAATGTACCTCTTCCCAATCACGTTTTGCTTGCTTTAGTGATATGTTGTACTCCATCCTCGCTATTTTTACTATTGTGTGTTTTTTCACCTTTTCCGCAGATATTAGTACTTGCGCCTTTTCTCCCTGCAAGACTCAGTGTACCATGAATTGGAGCTGTTTGTTCGGCTCCTAGTGGGGCCACTGCGTCGTCTTTCGAGGAAGTGTGCACCAATCTGAGCTCTGAGCAATTGTCTCGTGGCGTATTATGTGGATCTCCCCCCCCCACCCACCCCCGCCCCCCCCGACATTATCTCAAGCTGCCTTGAGTTCGGCTGTTTTTGACACTAATATTGAGGAGATGTTCTTTTGTTTTTTGTCCTCTCCTGCGACCTTGGGCCATCTTAGACGCCTACCACAATTAGATAGAATTAACTCCTTTGTGGATACGAGGTAATTCCCAATGGTATTAGAATTTTTGTTGGGAGGGGCCCATTGATTTTTTAATTTTAATATTAGATTGTTGTGGTTACTGTCAATAGTTAGGCCCACTTCCATGTTCATGACATCGGGCCAGAGGCGTAAGTCGGCCAAGATATAATCAATGCTGGAAGTGCAAGCAAGTTTATTGTAAGTATTTTTCCCCCTGATGTTGGATAGGGTTCTGCCATTTGTGTCTCTTATGCCATATTCTAGTATTATAACACAAACGAAACCAAAAGCCCAGTAGCCAACCAAAAACAAACGTACGCCACCAGGGCAAGGCCTCGCCGCCTCGGGCTCTATGGATTGAATCAAAGTCACCCCCTACCGGCAGTGGCCCATCCCCCAGGTGTCGCGCAGACAGTAGAGTACTACTAAAGTTAAGTGTAACACACTTAAGTAAATAATTAACGCAGGCTGCAGCGACAAAATTAAAAACACAACAGCCCCTCTAAAATATAATTAGGAGGTTGTTGTGGGTGGTGGCGGGATCGCTTTCACTTACCCGTGTGTTGTGGTTACCGTGACCTGCCCTGACCTCGACGTTCACTTCTCAAGGCTCCTCGTCAGGCTCCTCGTCTCGACTCAATACCAGGAGGACTGCAGTACACAGCATGGCAATAGCAATGATAGCATGCACAAGCCAGCCACGATGAAGCAAGCCAAAAGTAAAACTGGGAAATACTGCATTTGGTGGTCTTTGGACTCCTCCCCCAGACCCCAGCAAACAACTCACATGCAAAACAACAAACTGTTGCTGGGTCTGGTGGAAGAGGCAATGGCCACTGCCACACCCCCACAAACTCAAAGCCTGCCGGACTGTCCCACCCTCAGCCATTGAAACTAATGGAGGGCCTCCAACTCCTCCCTGGGCCAAAGGAATAACGCCCAAATATAAATGCTATTCTGGCAGTGAGACACAGGCTGCACGCTCCAGTGTATCGTCACTGCCCTGCTTTATGGCTCCAGGTCGAAGAAATCTTCGCCCAGCCAAAAGCATGTGCAGAGCAAAGGCCATCCTCCCCCACCCCCTTAAAAAAACAACATTTAAACATGTTTGATTACCGAGCACAAGCAGCCAGCAAAATACATTGCTAACTGCTCAGTGTTCCATCATGCATTTTGTTAGTCACCCACAGTCCCCCACAGGGTGGGAGGGCGACGCCCATCTTGCCCGTGTACACCAGCCGCCCCTGGGTTTGACATGGTAGGGTTGTAACTTACGCCATTAAGGCAAGTTATATGCAGAGTTACTTTGCATGGATTTCTGTTGCTGGATCTAAGATCCAATAAGGCTGTGTGTTTCATGGC
The DNA here is from genome assembly GCF_964261635.1 of Lissotriton helveticus. Taxonomy (NCBI): domain Eukaryota; kingdom Metazoa; phylum Chordata; class Amphibia; order Caudata; family Salamandridae; genus Lissotriton; species Lissotriton helveticus. The sequence goes on from NC_136063.1 coordinate 2,063,269,581, forward strand.
ATTGCAGGGTTTGAGACACATCGATGGCCGATCCAAGTCAAGTTAAGTCAAGTTAAAATTTGTATAGCGCTCTCCTGACCCAGAGGGTCTCAAGGCGCTTGAGGAGGGGGTGTTCGCTACTTATCAAACAGCCAAGTTTTGAGTTGTTTTCTGAAGGAGAGTTGTTTATGTGTGAGGCGGAGGTGGGTGTGGAGAGAATTCCAGGTTTTGGCCGCTAAGTAGGAGAAAGATCCTTCCTCCCATGGTAGTTCTTCAGAAGCGTGGAATCGCGGCGAGGGCTTGATTGGAAGATCGGAGTTGGGGGGTGGGGGTGTAGAAGGTCAGGCGCGAGTTGAGGTATTTAGGTCCTAGGTCGTAGAGAGCCATGTGTGCGTGGGTGAGGAGACGGAACGTTATTCTCTTGTTTACGGGGAGCCAGTGGAGGTCTCTCAGGTGACCGGATATGTGCTTGTGGCGGGGTATGTTTAGGATGAGTCGGGCGGAGGCGTTCTGAATGCGTTGGAATTTTTTACTGTCATTTGGCTGTGGTTCCGGCGTAGAGGGTGTTTCCGTAGTCCAGTCGGCTTGTGACAAGTGCTTGGGTGACTGCCTTTCTTGTTTCGGTGGGGATCCAAAGGAAGATCTTTTTGAGCATACGTAATATGTTAAAGCATGATGATGAAACAGCATTGACTTGTCTGGTCATCGCGAGGGAGGAGTCTAGAATGAATCCCAGGTCTCCAGCATGGTCCGTTGGTTTGGGTGCGCTGCCCAGTGTCGGTGGCCACCATGAGTCGTCCCATGCGGAGGGGGATGATCCTAGGATGAGGACTTCCGTCTTGTCAGAATTCAGTTTCAATCAGCTGTTCTTCATCCATTCGGCTACGTCTTTAATCCCTTCGTGTAGGTTGGTTTTGGCGATGTTTGGGTCTTCGGTGAGGGAGATGATCAGCTGTGTGTCGTCAGCGTGGGAGATGATGTTGAGGTTGTGTTGGCGTGCGATGGATGTGAGGGGGCCCATGTAGACGTTGAAGAGGGTGGGGCTGAGCGATGATCCTTGTGGTACGCCGCAGATGACTTCGGTGGCCTCTGACCTGAAAGGGGGGAGGCAGACTCTTTGGGTTCTTCCGGCGAGGAAAGAGATGATCCAATCCAATGCTTTTCCTTGTATCCCGGCGTTACTGAGGCGTTGTAAAAGGGTGCTATGACAGACCGTGTCAAACGCTGCGGAGAGGTCCAGGAGGATGAGGGCAGCTGTTTCCCTATTGTCGAGTAGTGTTCTGATGTCCTCTGTGGCTGCGATGAGGGCGGTCTCGGTGCTGTGTTTGGCTCGGAAGCCAGACTGAGAGGGGTCGAGGGAGCTGTTGGACTCGAGGAAGGCGGCGAGCTGACTGTTGACGGTCTTCTCTATGACTTTGGCAGGGAAAGAGAGGAGCGAGATGGGGCGGTAGTTCTTAAGTTCAGTGGGGTCTGCTGTAGGTTTCTTTAGTAGGGCACTGAGTTCGGCATGTTTCCAGCTTTCCTGGAAGGTGGCGGTGTTGAGGGAGCAGTTGATGATATCCCCGAGATGGGGTGCTATGATGGAGTCAGCCTTGTTGAAGATGTGGTGGGGGCATGGGTCGGTTGGTGATCCGGAGTGTATGGCGTTCATCAAGCGGATGGTGTCTTCGGTGCTGATCGGGTTCCAGGTGCAAAGGGTGGTGGTGGGGGGCTTCAGTTCGGTAGTAAGGGGGGTGGACTGGTCGCCGAAGATGTTATGTATGTCAGCGATTTTGCTGTGGAAGAATGATGCTTGTGAGTCGCAGAGGTCTTGAGAGGGAGTGATGTGGTTGGAGACGGCGCTGGGATTGGTAAACTCTTTGACGATGCTGAAGAGTTCCTTGCTGTTGTGGGCGTTGTTGTCGATTCGATCCTTGAATGCTGATTTCTTGGAGGATCGGATCAGCTGGTGGTCTTTGCGGGTGGCGTCATTGAGGGCGGTCATGTTGTCTGTGGTTGGGTTTTTTCGCCACGTTTTCTCAAGGGTGCAGCAGTTCTTTTTGGAGTTCTTGAGGTCGTCATTGAACCAGGAGGCTTTTTTGTTACCTTTGTTGTTGTGATGGTTTTTCAGGGGTGCTAATTCATCAGCGCAGTGGGTGATCCATTGTGCGAGATTGACGGATGCTTGATTTGGGTCCGATGATTTGGCGGGAGGGTTTTGGTTTAGCGATGTGGTGAGTTGGTCGGTGGTAATTATGTTCCAGTTTCTGCGGGGGACTTGTTGTCGGTGGTGGTGGGTCGTGGTCTTTCTAAAGTTGAAGTGGCCGCAGCTGTGGTCTGTCCAGTGGAGTCCTGTGGCATGGTTGAAGGAAACTTGCTTGCTGCAGGAGACGATTGGGTCCAGCGTGTGTCCGGCGTGGTGGGTGGGGGTGTTTACCAGTTGTTTGAGTCCGAGATTAGCGAGGTTGTCCAGAAGGGTGGTGGTGTTGCTGTTGTTGTTCTTCTACAGGTGGAAGTTGAGGTCCCCTAGGAGAATGTAGTCCTCGGAGGGGAGGGCGTGTGGGCTGATAAAGTCGGTGATGTCTTCGCTGAATTGTGTGCGGGGTCCTGGTGGTCTGTAGATGAGGGTGCCTCTAAGTGTGGTCTTGGGGTCGGTGTGTATCTGTAAGTGAAGGTGTTCGGCAGCTGTGAGGGTGTCGTCGGAGCTGGTCGTGATGCGGATAGTGTTCTTGTGGACGATGGCGATGCCTCCTCCTGTTTGGTTGATGCGGTCCTTTCGGATGATCTTGTATCCGTCCGGGATGGCTACGGCGATGTCGGGCGCTGATGAGGCGTTCATCCAGGTTTCTGTAAGAAAGGCGACGTCCGGTGATGTGGTGTTGAGTAGGTTCCATAGTTCAATGGCGTGTTTGGGGACCGAGCGCGTGTTGAGCAGGATACACTTTAGGTGGTTGTTGTTTGGGCTCTGTTTGGCGGTAGTGGTTGCAGTGTGGGTCCTGATGCAGCAGAACTTGCAGGATTGGCAGGTGAAGGCTCCATGGGTGCGTCCTGGGGCGGCTTGGTGGCAGTCGGGGAGTCGGCCGGTGTTAAGTGCAGAGAGGGTTGCGACATCGTACGCTAGGCGGGTGGAGTGGTTTTTGCGGGGGCTAGGGGGTCTTGCGCTAGGCGCGGTCAAGGCGCGGATGGACGAAGACGGGCTTACCTTTGGCGCGCCCACTGCGCGTGAACGCTGCGCGTAAATGCATCTGTCATAAGTAGATAGTGGCGGGGGCGGAGCGAGGGAGGAGCAGCTGGGAGGCGGGAGCGGGGTGGCGAGTGGGGAGGGGATCATACGGCGATGCTGTATATAATAAGACAGGTGCTAATTTCGTGCTACATGCAATGGCAACGGGGCCAGAGCCTTCAACGACTCCAGGATACTGACACAGTCTAAAGAGATATTTTTTGTTCACAAACCCAGGTCTTCCTCCAGGCGGATAGCAGCACTCTCCGACCTGCTTCATTACACCACTACCCCATGCCAGCCATGAAGCTGTGGGGGACCAGCCGACCTCCACCTCATCGTAATGGATTGCTTAGTCAGGAGTAGAGGCAAGTCTATAAAGCGAAGTTGTTCTTTCTGCGCCTTATGGAGCCGCATCAATCCCAAAAGGAATATTGCATGAGTACGCTGAATGGGGACACCAACCGTAGCTGATATCAGTGATAACAATTCTAACCAGTAAGACATAATCACGGTGCATTGACATAACATACATAGCAGGTTAGCATCTTATATTTTACATCTAGGACAGCAGTGCTGTGTGGCTGGGAAGATATGCTGCAGTCGGTGCAGGGTGAGATATGCCCTCTGCAAAAACATGTATTGAATGAAGTTGAATTTGGCATTCCGTGGGATTCTCAAAGGGTATGCCAAGGACCTGCTCCAGTCCCCATACATCATGTCTGTACCCAAGTCTTCGTTGCATTTGTTGCTTAAAACATTCTGTGAAATTCTAGTTTGGTTAGTAATGCCTCTGTAAAGCCAGTTGGTGAGGTGTCGGCCATTCACTATCAGGTAGGTTATGAAGACCATTTCATGGTGGGGAGGTTTCTCCCTGTGGGGGGACCAATGTTTCTTTACATATTGCAGAAGTGTGGCATGTAGTAAATCTAATGCATCCGTGACTCCTTTGCTCCAGACAAAATTGTCGTGTTCCATAAATGTGCTGTTGTGAAATAGGTCTCCCACTCTAGCTAAACCGCCTTCCGCCCAGGGGAGCAGTCTCAGTTTAGTGAGGAGGCCATTTGGGGTCAGGATACCAAGTAGTGGTATGGTGTAAGAGTAAGGGAGGCAGCCACGTGTGTAGTGTGTGGATCATTTCTAATAAATGAGAGCTGTGCGTAAAAGCAGCGAGCATCGGTCGGAATCTTAGCCTCTGGTAGGATCAGAGTATGAACCCGTCCGCTATCCACATCGGCAGGTGAATAATTTAATGTAATGTAAGTTACGCCCTGACAGCCAATCTGAGAGGCACTGTAACCTAGTCCCCTTTATCAGTGTCCACTTGCAGCTCATTCAGTCCTACTCTGCGGTGGCCACTTCCCCAAATCAAAACGGAAAGAGTGATGTTCATAGTTAAGCAGCAGGGTCGGGATCACAAACGGCAAATTGGTTAAGAAATACAGTAGCAAGGGGAGGGCTACCATTTTCGAAATTGCCACTCGGCCCATCTATGATAGCAGTAGGGAGGACCAGAAGGTTACATGTGAGTGTAGCGAGCGCATAGCCTTACCTAGGTTAACGTCAATGAGGTTTGGTGTTGAGCGATAAATCTGTATACCCAGATATTTTAAAGTATGTGCTGCGACTTTTAAAGAATGAGGGCCAAACTGAACCGTCTCTGGGCAATCCCCTTGCCGGGAAAAAAGGCATAATACATACTGACATTAATTGTGATGCCCGAAAGCAACGCAAAAGCATAAAAAATGCCTGTGGCCAGTGATAGAGAGGTGAGGTCTTAAGCATACAGAATGATGTCATCCGTGTATGCGGAGATAATGTGTGTTGTTTGGCCGATACGTATGGCCGGTTGTACAGCCGATAACCGTACCCTAAGGGCTAAGGCTCCAGGGCCAGCACAAACAACAGAGGAGACAGTGGGCAACCCTGCCATGTGCCTTTTCAAACCGGGTACTCCTCCGAGATATGTCGCCCTGTACGGGCCCTTGCCGTGGGGTCCTTGTACAGGAGCCTGACCCAGATTAAATAACCCGGCGGGATGCCAAATAGTTCAAGTGCTGGGAATATGTAGTCCAATATGAGCATATCGAATGCCTGTCTCAGATCCAAGGTGATACAAACTGCGTGGGCTCTCTCCTTGGGGGTTGCAGTCATAACATGGTAAAACCTGCTGATGTTAAGTGAAGTGCACTGCACTGGTACAAACCCACATTGATCTGGTTGGATTAGGTTGTGTAAATATGGAAGTAGGCAGCCAGCCAGTACTTTACTGAATAGATTGTAGTCTGTAGTGATTAGAGATAGTTGGGGGGAACTCTGAAAGATACATTGCCTGGCGTGCTGGTTTGGAGAGAGACATTAAGAGTGCCTGTCTCATGGTGGGTGGCAATGACCCGGAGAACAGCGCAGCATTACACAGTTTCTCTAGTTGTGGCACCAGAGTATCCGCAAACGTGGCATTGAATTCGGACGGGAGGCCGTCCAGACCTGGGTCCTTGTTTTGAGGGAGGCTCCTGATGGCTGCCTTGATTTCGGACCTTGTGATAGTGCCAGATAGAGCGTCCTGCGCTGTTTTTTCAAATTGTGGGAACTGTGCGCCTGTTCAAAATGGCATCAAGGGGTCTTCCACCAATGGGGGGGGGGGGGGCCTGGTACAAGTCTTGGCAATATTCACAATGTGGAAAAGTAAATTTTGCCATGTTCTGTGTCCCTACGCGTCATCCAACATATGTTATCTGTGCATGATTAATATGCCTATGTATTCCCCATGTTCGATTAAAGACGCAATTACAGTTGTGTCCACCTCTAGTATGCCAGTTTCCAGTTCTCGTGAATACTACGAATATCAGGCCTATGTAAAGTTACGTTGCCACGTTTCTCAGTGTGCACGTTATTTCATTGTAAAGTCCCCGTTTCTAGGCCTCAAAAGGGCCCGGACACCAGATTCAGCTCCTGTCTCCTGAGCCTCGCTGAGGAGCGATACAGCCCCCACCTGTATCCTCGACCCTTCACTTACTTCCTGCCTTGCAGTGCCCGGCTTAGCCTGGCTCTGCCTCTGAGTCTGCCAAGAGTATGTTATGATTCCAGTTATCAGTTCAGTCCTCCTTCTCTGCATTCCTAAGCTACTGAACTGCATCAATAGTTTCCGTCATTGTCTAGCCTTTACGTCTCCATGTAAGAGAAATACTGCATTTAATGGTCATTTAATATTCTTCATCACGCACTACATGTAGAATAATGCATGCTCCAGTCTTAGAGTCCGTTAGCCTCTCCCCTCCTGACTCTTAGTTCATATCAACATGTTCTCAAAACATCAGATACTAGATACTGTTTAGGTACATGTCGCCCTGACTCTCCAGACTTCAGTCTCTGCTCCTAGCACAGAGTTCGTAGCCCCCAGCTTCTCCTAGTAACACGTCATTGCCAGTTTGCGCGCACCATCAGGTCAGAGGTCCCGGCTCCTTAGGTAGCCCCCTCCATGTCTCCGCCCCATTCATGACATATTCTGTTACGTTTGCATCACATGTCTATGTATACGCCTCTGTTACACCCACTTTCACCCTTATCTTTCGCGACTGCTATTGACCACACCCACTGCTCCGCCTATCATATGTATTGTAATGCAACTGTTTTAATATATATACTTGTGTATTGTTATTAAAAGGCAGCGCGCTCATCCCAGATCCTGCCCCGGCAGCTGCCGGGCCCTGCCATCCTATTCCTGTGCAGGTTGTCCTGTTCCTGTCCTTATGCTGTATTAAACCTGCAAAACTCCTACTACCTCGAATCTTGACTCTTATTTATTGAGCTATCTGTTATTCATTTAAGCATTCAAAAATAGAGGTATTATTTATTTATTTACCACATAATGGCGCCCGAACAGTGACTTGCCCTTTCCCCACGCGTCGGTGAAGCCACGCCGACCCCCTGACCCTCTGCAGTCGTGACGGAACTCTTCTGTGCACGTGCAGATATTTCTGCTTCAAGTATCCCTCAGGCCCACGGAGGAGACGGAGGAGGCGGTCCAGCATCCAGACGAGGCGGTGGAGGAACGCGGCGAGTCCCGACCAGAGCCCAAGCCGAGAGTCCAAGGTCCGAGGTATCCGGAGGCCCACCCGTAACAGAAGTCCGAAGTTCGTCCGTCCGGCGTCGAAGCAGTCCAGTCCAGTCCGAGGCCTTCCGTTCTTGCTGCCCGGTGAGTACCGTTGCTGGGGTAGTATCTAGACAGGGTCAATCTAATTGACTCTGGTCCGTGGGTTGGTGGTACACAGACCCACAAACGAAGTGTTCACTTCGGTGGATGCGGGTCCTGACGTGTCTCTTTATGGGACCGGTAAGTTTCGTACTGTTTCAGCAGTACACCTAGTTTCTGTTCTAGTCAGTTCTGTTCTCGAGAAAATTCATGTATTCTGTTTTCCGTATTCCAGGTAGTATTCTGTTCGAACTGTTATTCTGAATGTTATTCATGTATTTTAATGTCGTGGTATGAGTGCGAAGTGATTATCGTGTTTATTGTGTATTGTATTGTGTCCAGATTATAGTTCAGTCATGCCACTCTTCTCAAAACTGCGTCAGTTAAAAACCAGAAAATGTCTGTTAGAAGCAGCAGTTCCTGTCCCGCCTAGGGACAGTCCAGGTCATTTTATGTATCAGAAGCATGGCATAAGCGCCATATTGTATCTAGATTTATGGGTAGAGTATACCAAACAGTTAGAAGAAAAGTATAGATGGCCTGTATCAGGCACATGGGATGCCGAATGCATCATGCGAGTAGAAGAAGCATTATGGAAAAAGAAAGCCAGACAGTCACAGAAAGATGCCATCGAGTTATGGCGCAAAGAATCTCATAAAAGAACCGAAAAAGAAATCAGAAAGTCAGAATTAAGTAGAGAATCCTTGGATCGAGCCCAGGAAAGGGAATTAATCGAGATAGGTGAACGAGTTAAAACCGAACAGTCAGACAGACAGAGGCATGCTCTTATTAAGGGTATGTATCCTCTTCTTGCCGAGGGCTTGCCAAAAGCGACCCCAGAGGCATCCAGTAATTTCCCGCCACCACTAGTTCCGACCAAGCTACGTCACAAACCGACCGCAGCTGATATTTTCATTTCGTCCTATTTGGACGACACCGTCCCGGAATATGCAAATCCTGTTCCTGCTCCGCCAGTCCCTGTAAATCAGGCACTTCCCGCTCCTCCAGACACCGGAGTACCTGTTACGGTACCCCCGGTCCAGCCCGCCATACAAGTCCAGCCTGCATTTCCATTTCCCACTCTGCCAGGACGAAGAGCATCAGTAGACGACTCTAGTTTAGGGGCCGCAGGAGGAGGTCCTCCTCAAACCCCGCCGCCACACAAGCGTTTAACGTTAGCCGAATTACATGCACAAGCGTCACAGCGTACGCCCAGGTATCAGTCTGTTGCAGAAATAAGGAAAGCCCTTACCGAATGGGGCTATGATCCAGTCCCAGGCGAGGATAGTATGGTTTTATATTCATTACGCGTGAGAAAGGTGACCGAGTATCTAGTCACCCTACCAGATATGAAAGAAGATCTAGACAGAATATATCGTTTCATCCGTACAGGGGATGATCCAGAAAGTATTAGTGACGTCATGTCTCAAAGGAAAGTTGATATTCAGCTCATGCTATTAAAATTTCTGATTAATTGTCTAATAAGGGAACAAGATTATCCGACCAAAGATCAAGCCGAAATGAAAGTCCTGACAAGGTGGAGTGATAATATAGCCGAGGGTAAGCATAAGACCATCGGTAGTATAGAGAGTATGTACAAGAAGATTCGTAAAGAAATAATAAGGATACACGAACAACGCAAAGCAGCACAAGTAAGCGAGAAAGAAAATGACTCTTCTACAGAAGAGGTAGAGGACGAGAATCCCGCCAGAATAGCGTATGTAGGAAAATCTAGATTTCCAGACCGACATTCACGTCTAGACTACAAGAAAACTTTCCACCATCCAGCACCAGAACAAGGTTCTCTAGAACAAGTATTCCAAGCTACCGATCACATTCTGAAATTACGAATCGGTTATAGCGAGTTAAGTACTATGCATGAACAAGAACTAGTCCGATCAGCAGTCCGATGGATTACTGATTCTACCACTTTTCCAGACGAAATAGTGGCACAAATGTTTCTGAAATTGCCCCCAGCCGAGCAACGACTGGCGGGTATGTATATGATCCAGCACCTCATTACACTGTATGAGGGTCAACATTCTGATCCAGGTCCGTTACATGATGTCCTGAACGAGTTACTCCAGTATAAGTGGAAAGGTTTAGGTACCGATTTAATTAGTGTCATTCTAGAACAGCGTCACAAATACAGAACGTTCTTGAACCCGCATTTTGTTCATATCTCACCCCCAGAAGGTAAACCCTTTTACATAGACAGACAGAATCCGTTACGAGAAGTACATCCAGTTAAGACAGCAGGTGGTGAAATGCAACGAGTGTTTGTTTACACCCCGATTACAAAGATGGAACTCTTAGAGATGAAAAAGTTAATTCCCTGTCATGATAAAGATCCAGCAGGGTTCCACCGAGAATTAAAGGACATGCTCCGTATGGGAGAATACACGTATCCAGATATCATTAAAATGTTAAAAGTCTTGTTGCCCGCAGGGGTATATGAGAAACTCAAAGAAAAAGAATGGGAGGTGGGAGAGAAAAAGATCGATTGGGCAGTTCTAGAAGCTGAAGACAAGGCACGAGTACCAGGTACCGGTCTTGGAGATAAATGCAAAGAATTACCGGAATTATTAATACAAGTTTTACCCAGATTATTGACGACTAGAAAGGAAGACTGGGATGCAATCTCAGCCTGTAAACAGAAACAAGACGAAGATATTAGTGATTATTATTCTAGATTTGAGAAATGTTTTAGCATCAACAGTGGCCTCAAGACAAGTAGTGAGTCATACCCTCATCTTTTTGTTACTAAATTAGTCGAGAATTCAAGTCCACAAATTAAAAACCGAGTTTTGAAAGTCGAAAGTACCTGGCAAGCTAATACCCCGTCCCAGATGTTACAGATGCTTCAATACCACCAGAATAGAATCAGAGAAGAACAAGAACATGAAAGGAAACGTATGAAAGACACGAAAATGAAAGTGCTAGTTGCACAATCTGTTCCTCAAGACAGTCAGAAGAGGGGTCCAAATCAAGCCAGTCATCCTGCAGCTCCCGTTAAAGGAAACTGCAATTATTGTAAACAGCCAGGTCATTTTATAAACGAGTGTGCAGTTCTGAAACACAACATAGCTACCGGTAAGACTAAAGAAAGACCACGTCCGCCTAGACAAGAACAAGTTTCACAGACTTCTCAGCCACAGAATGCACCTCAGACAGTTACAGCACCGCAGCCTATCGCTGCAACACAGCATGTTACACAGCAGATGTACCAGTATGCACAGTCTGAGTATCCAGAGTATCAGCCATATTCATGAAACAGCCTAGAGAGGGAGGTAGGCTTGCCTCTCATCGAGATACCTGTAGATCAAGAAGGTCCCTATGTTCATAGTCAAGTATTAGGGAAAGACAGAAAGTTTTTGATTGATACAGGGGCAAGTAGGACCACAATTAGTCACGCCGAAGTTCCAGGGGCTCCGCTCTCAGGCTCAAGAAATGTTTCCCTTGGATTTTCAGGAAAACCTATCGTAAATGAAATATCAAAGCCAGTTACTCTAGATGTAGGTCCATTGTCCCGCACTACTGATCTGTTACTTACTAAGTCATGTCCAGAAAACCTATTAGGCATTAAGACACTGAAAGAGTTAGGTGCAGTTATATGCTGTTCCCCAGAAGGAATACGATTGTTCCTACGTGACTTCAAGGGTCACTATGTATTACGAGATTTTGATCCCAGATTGTCCAAGGTTCCGCAGCATCTATGGGCGCAAGGTCCGACTGATGTTGGCTTTATGCAAATCACACCCCATCGTGTGACTCTCAAGCCAGGTGTAGTCCTGCCACGAATCAGACAGTACAGATTGCCACCAGAGGCTGTAGCAGCCTTATCCAAAATTATTGACGAGCTCATGGCTCAAGGAGTAATTGTAGAAACTGACTCCAATGTATGTAATTCTCCGATCATTCCAGTCATGAAACGTACTGATCCAAATGCACCTCCAGTATATCGATTAGTGATTGATCTCCGAGAGCTTAATAAATGTATTATTCCGCAGTACCCAGTTGTCCCAGATATCTCTTCCCTATTGACAGCCATTGATTCCGAAGCCTCATTTTTTTCAGTCATAGACCTCAAGAACGCATTTTTCAGTGTCCCCATTCATCCAGACAGCCAGTTTCTTTTCGGATTTTGTTTGAATGGAAGGAGCTATATGTTTACACGAGCTCCTCAAGGTTTCACAGAAAGTCCTAGTATTTACAGTCAAGCACTTAAGAGGCAACTAGACAACATTCACATGCCAACTGACACTGCCCTGCTCCAGTATGTCGATGATCTCCTGATCACAGCCCGTTCTGAACGTGCTTGCGAGCGAGCATCCCTTACAGTCCTGTATTTCCTAGCCGAGATGGGACACAAGGTGTCCCCTTCTAAGCTTCAATTCTGTGTCCAGCAAGTGGTCTACTTAGGACACTTACTGTCCAAGAGGGGTAGGCAGTTGACACCCGACCGTATCCAGTTAATAGCGAGTCTTCCTCAGCCAAGGACCCAGAAGGAGGTACGTGCTTTTATCTGCCTTACTTCTTATTGCAGACAATGGATTCCTCAGTATGCATTTCTAGCCAAGCCACTGATACAGTTAACGACACAGGAGGCAGCCGTATCGACTGTCCTCCCTTGGACATCTGAACATACACTTAGTTTCAATGAGTTAAAGAAAGCCCTATGTCAAGCTCCAGTTCTAGCAACACCGAACTACAGTAAGTCTTTTACACTGTGCCTCAAGTCAGTTGCAGCCACAGCACTAGCTATCAGACAAAGTGATTCCATAGTATTAGGACATTCCCTGACAGTACAAGTTCCACACTCCGTGGAAGTTCTTTTAAACCGAACACAAACTCAGCACTTGACAATTGCACGTTTAACAGGTTATGAATTGACACTGTTCCAGCCACACATAGAAATCAGACGCTGCAATGTTTTAAATCCTGCTACACTGTTACCATCAGTTACTTCGAATTCTGCCACACACGACTGTGTGGAAATAGTTAACATCATGACAAAGCCAAGACAAGATCTGACAGATATTCCATTACCAGATCCAGACCTGACACTTTATGTGGATGGTTCATGTATGAGAACAAGTACAGGAGAACTAGTCGCCGCGTATGCAGTGACTACCGACACTGAAGTTATTGAAACACACCGCATTGACACCCTGTCTGCTCAAGCAGCGGAGCTAGTTGCTCTGACTCAAGCCTGCATACACGCCAAGAACCTGAAAGTTAATGTTTACACCGATTCACGTTACGCATTTGGAGTTGTACACGACTTCGGAGTGCTCTGGCAAGGGAGAGGTTTCATGACTTCTCATGGAACCAAGATTCAGCATGGTCTCCTTATTCAGGCTCTGTTAGATGCCATACATTTACCGACATCTATCGCTATCATGAAGTGCAAAGCACATACGAAAGTTACTGACATTATTTCCCAGGGTAATGATCTAGCAGATCGCACAGCCAAGCTTACAGCTCAGACACCAGACATTCCAGTAAATAAGACACCGACACACACTCCAGATCCGACTACATGTATGACAGTTAAGGACCCTACTCAAGATGTCATAGATATCCAGTTACATGCTACTCCCGATGAAATCAAGAAATGGTCCGAACAAGGAGGGGTCCAGACAGATCAAGGATGGTTAACAAAGGGTAGAGCCACATGGTTTCTCCCCGACTCTATGGTTCAAGTCATTATTAATACCGCACATAGTCCAGCACATTTAGGAGAAAAAGCCATGTTAGACAGTATCCAGAACATTTGGTTCAACAAGCATTTACGAGCTGCAGCCAAGCAGAAAGTCCGTACCTGTATGATATGTTGTCAGTTCAATCCAGGTAAAAGTGTCCCGGTGGAACAAGGTGGATTCCAGCCCCCTGACCACCCTTTTGAAGTCCTCCAGATGGATTACATTCAGATGGAGCGATGTCGAGGTTTCAAGTATGTCCTTGTAGTTGTATGCGCTTTGTCCAGGTGGACAGAAGCATATCCAGTTCCAGATTACACAGCCGCGACCACTGCCAAGCAGTTGGTTCGTGAGTTCTTCCCCCGTTATGGACTCCCTAGGGTCGTATATTCTGACAACGGCCAGCCATTCTCATCTGAGTTGATGAAACATGTTTCCCTTTTGTTAGGGTACCAGTGGAAGTTCCATTGTGTACGCCATCCTGAAGCAGCCGGTCTCGTAGAGAGGCATAATCAGACCCTGTAAATTCGAATTGCAAAAGTTTGTCAAGAGAAAGGTGTAGACTGGCTAGTAGCCCTGCCAGTTGCTCTGTTTTATATGCGCATGGTCGCACATTCCAGATCAGGTCTGTCCCCGTATGAGGTCGTTTTCGGCCGCCCCCCTAACATGTGGGGTACACCTAGACCCCGAAGTATTACCGATGTTTCAAGTAATATGCTGACAGATTACCTAGCTTCCTTGATGTCTGCCCTCAACTCTTGTCGTTCACAGGTTGCTGCCGCATTTCCAGACAATACCGAGGTGGCACCGCATAAAATCGTTCCAGGATCCATGGTCCTAGTGCGAAATTTCGACCGCTCAAGTCCGCTAGAGCCTCGCTGGAAGGAGCCCCGACAGGTCCTCCTGGCCACCCGTACAGCCGTGAAGTTGGAGGGACGCAAAGGCTGGGTGCATCTTTCGCATATTAAACAGTTTTATGGACCGAAACCTGTCTCAAAGAACATTTCCCAGGATTCAAAGGACTGCCAAAGTACTATCCTTAAGGACTGTCCCGCAAAAGACATTGCTACGAACCCTTCCCTGTTAGAGAAAACTCCGCAACAGGAGTATAAACTCAAGTTAAGGTCTAGTAAAATAAGTCAGCCAGTTTGATTGTCTAAGTCCTCCCCTAGGTGAAACGGTTAGACCGGTTTCTGACATGTATAAAATAGACCCCCATAGTGAGAGAGTTAGTCAAAACTCAATCCGATGTATCGTTTTTCTATGTTTCATATTATTTCTCAGTATTATGATTTCCTGCACCAGTTATGCATTTTACCTGTATTTTCCAGTTTCTCATGTAAATAAGTCTTCCAATGCTACAGTAGAGCACACGTTTAGTGATCTACCTCCTCATGAACTCTCTTACCGCCTCGCTATGCGTAATAACTCTTTCATCCGCATGTTACATTATTCACACCAGACCAGCAATGCTACTAATTGTTGGGTGTGTGGTCGACTCCCCCCTTTCCAGACACCGAAGGGAGTTCTGCCACTCTTTCCTTATCCATTTTCACATAATGGTTCGTGTGGAGCATGGTCCACGTTAACGTCATCCTCAACAGATATGTCTTTTCTTAACAGTACATGTTTCCCAGACAAGCAAGGTCTTCCCCACAGAACAGGGTTAGATCTAGAAAATGAAGTTTACAATTTAGGTAATTATTCTTCGAATTTCATGGTCCTGAATGTTCAGTCTGATTCCACTCCAGACTTACCTGCTATTTCAGTACTACCAGTCAAAGGCGAATTATGTGTCCGAAATTATGGTTCCGTACATGTAGGACATAGTGATTGTACTACTATTGTCAAGTATAGTGACAGTAGGAAATCTATTTTCAAGGCTTCACGTCATTCTTATTTTATTTGTGGTCAAACTGCATATGTTCGTCTGCCCCTCGATTGGGAGGGAACCTGTTACATTGCCTTCCTACTGCCACCTGTTTTCCTAGCTCCATCTGATTATCACAGAAACACACATCTAGTACACCTTAGACATAGAAGGGAGTCCCCCATTGTCGATTATACTGAAACTGCTCTAGAACAGTATACAGATTTCAATAGAGGTTTCTTCTTCTTTATAGGACCTATCCAGAATAGTAAGCTAATTCGTAGATTAACCAGAACCCTTGAAGCTGTAGTAAATGAGACTGCCTCTGCTCTAGGTAACTTAACCGAAGAGCAATCTGCTATGAGATTTGTCGTTTTACAGAATCGTCTCGTCCTTGACGTCATACTGGCCGATAGGGGCGGGGCCTGTAGAGTCATCGGATCTAGTTGCTGCATTTACATTCCAAATAACGCGCCGTCTGTTTATTCAGCTATAACCAGACTCCATAAAATTGCCCATCTGTTACACCAAGACCCAGGCACCTGGACATGGTCCGGTTGGTTCTGGAATATAATTTCCGCTTGGGGATGGAAAGTCATGTCCTTTCTAGGTATTGCAGTAGCGATCATATTCAGCTGCTGCCTCTGTATACAATGTGGCCCTGCGATTTGCGGCATTTGTGCTACCTCTTGTATTCCTAGTCCCAAGTCCCGTTCTAAATCCCGTTCCAAGAAAATTCGAGACGAGCAAATGATACTGTATGAAATGATAGATGGTATCATGAATATTGATGTTTCCTGATGGAAACGTAGTGACAAGGAGGGAATGTGGAAAAGTAAATTTTGCCATGTTCTGTGTCCCTACGCGTCATCCAACATATGTTATCTGTGCATGATTAATATGCCTATGTATTCCCCATGTTCGATTAAAGACGCAATTACAGTTGTGTCCACCTCTAGTATGCCAGTTTCCAGTTCTCGTGAATACTACGAATATCAGGCCTATGTAAAGTTACGTTGCCACGTTTCTCAGTGTGCACGTTATTTCATTGTAAAGTCCCCGTTTCTAGGCCTCAAAAGGGCCCGGACACCAGATTCAGCTCCTGTCTCCTGAGCCTCGCTGAGGAGCGATACAGCCCCCACCTGTATCCTCGACCCTTCACTTACTTCCTGCCTTGCAGTGCCCGGCTTAGCCTGGCTCTGCCTCTGAGTCTGCCAAGAGTATGTTATGATTCCAGTTATCAGTTCAGTCCTCCTTCTCTGCATTCCTAAGCTACTGAACTGCATCAATAGTTTCCGTCATTGTCTAGCCTTTACGTCTCCATGTAAGAGAAATACTGCATTTAATGGTCATTTAATATTCTTCATCACGCACTACATGTAGTATAATGCATGCTCCAGTCTTAGAGTCCGTTAGCCTCTCCCCTCCTGACTCTTAGTTCATATCAACATGTTCTCAAAACATCAGATACTAGATACTGTTTAGGTACATGTCGCCCTGACTCTCCAGACTTCAGTCTCTGCTCCTAGCACAGAGTTCGTAGCCCCCAGCTTCTCCTAGTAACACGTCATTGCCAGTTTGCGCGCACCATCAGGTCAGAGGTCCCGGCTCCTTAGGTAGCCCCCTCCATGTCTCCGCCCCATTCATGACATATTCTGTTACGTTTGCATCACATGTCTATGTATACGCCTCTGTTACACCCACTTTCACCCTTATCTTTCGCGACTGCTATTGACCACACCCACTGCTCCGCCTATCATATGTATTGTAATGCAACTGTTTTAATATATATACTTGTGTATTGTTATTAAAAGGCAGCGCGCTCATCCCAGATCCTGCCCCGGCAGCTGCCGGGCCCTGCCATCCTATTCCTGTGCAGGTTGTCCTGTTCCTGTCCTTATGCTGTATTAAACCTGCAAAACTCCTACTACCTCGAATCTTGACTCTTATTTATTGAGCTATCTGTTATTCATTTAAGCATTCAAAAATAGAGGTATTATTTATTTATTTACCACAACAAAATGCTGCATTTATATCCCATTGTGTATTCACGGTATCCCCAGCGCTAGTGGTTATCTCATGGATCGGGGGATGTGGGTGGTAATCTCTGAGAATACGTGCTAATAGCGGGCCAGCCTTATCAGCATCAGGCGGAGGACTGGCTGGAAACCTTCACCAATGTGGGGCCTCGGGACATGGCCACAACAACAAGGCTACCGAAACTGAAAGGCCCTTTTCGCAACTGGCGGAGAGAGCAACGGTATACGAGAATAAGGGCACCGCCTTTGCCACTTGTGGGTCCACGCTCGGAGCTGATCCTGAGCGGACAGCAAGACACCATGCAGGTAGTTGCAGAGATCAGGGGTTCCCCGATGAAGAGAATGCATCTAAATCCAGCCAATGAGACATGTCGAGTGATGACGAACAGATATATGGCCTACAGAATTCGCAGGATTCAGTAGGAAAAGTGGATGTCAACCAGCAGACGGCGCACTTGATTGCATACACGCTGCAAGCTCCTGTATTTGTATGGACTATGAATTGAGGTATTGGGGTGTATGTGTGGGGGAATGCTGTTGCTAGACGTGTAGAGACCTGGGATGCACGCTGTTACTAATCCACAGTATTTGCTCAATACTGTGTTGAACACTGAAATACATGAGGGAACCGGTACGACTGAAACGTATATTTTATTGCTGATTTGTGAAATATTCTTGAGTTAACATATGAAGTTTGCCCCAACTATATTGTATGTTGCCTGCGCATGGGGAGCACCTGAGACGCTAGAAACGAGGACTGTACTCTAAAGTATAGCAGTTTGCAGCGCACCACCCAGGATTGTTTTGACTGTTATCTCAGATTGGGAGTTTGGAGGATTGCTGGTTACATTATCGGATTTTTGGAATTATTAAAGCATATATCTTTTTGTGAGACAACAACTGTTAAGAGTAGATTCATACAGTGTAACATGCTGCGAGTCAGCGAGCAAAGAGGGGTATGTAATGATGAGCTGTGTTTAATTAACACAGCTGTTGGGCTGCCACGTACACAATTTCACCTGATGCGTTGGAGGGTTAATGTCTTCAGTTAAGATTGGTACATGGGGAAAAGCTTCGCGAGCATCCGAGATGGCGGCGTGAGCTAAGAGCTCCAGAGACCCTCACTGCCTCCTACATATATACTGAAACGAATACGGATTATTCGGATGGAATATTGAAGTGCAGACCCGGCAGAGGCACTATCTGCTTTCCAAAATCGATTTGGACATTGGGAACATGAATTACACCGATCGCAACTTTCTGGCCCACAGGGGTGGAAGGGCATGGAGCTCAAGTGGCACCAATACCCAGGCAGTAGTTGAACAACAACGGCTAGCTGCAGTGGGATGAATGCTCCTGGTCAACTTTCGGTTTCGTTTTTGAGACCTCCCTGGTGAGCGAGGGTGTTATCGACAGATTGATCATCGGCCTGCGCCGGGCGCTTCACTCTGCAGTGTATCTACCGCAAGTACTTGGTGCGGACCGGGAGAAACCCTTTCTCAACCTGAACATTTGAATTCTAGTGGGCTATGAAGTGCGGATATTGACAACAGGTCGCACAGGGTCCTCTGGGGCACAGAACCCAATATGGCGGGCAAGCAAGACGGAGACCGGCGGAAGACCAAGTTCACCGGCAGGGGCAGTCTGACGCAGGCGGATAGTATCGAACGATTCACCCAGCCGAGGGGATCACCCGGTACCATCCCTAAAACTACCGGAGGGGTGAATGTGACTTTTGAAGACCCAGAGGAATTGACCCTCCAAGTCGTCATGGGCGACATTGCTGGCATGATAACTTCAATCGGACAACAATACGAGGCTCTGGCTTTAAAGTTGGATACCGTGGCTGTGGATGTCACCTTAATCAGGGCGGACCTCTACAAAACGAACGAGAAGGTCAAATCCCTAGATTTGAAGACAGCCAGTCTCACTACCGACGTTTCTCACTTGAATAAAGGAGGTCCGTAATTTGCAAACTGCCAACTTACAGTTCGCCCGCCGATTGGAGGATTCCGAAAGTCGTGCAAGGCGGAATAACATACGCATTATTGGTATTCCTGAAAAATCGGAAGAAACAGCAACGGATATTTTTGTGGAAGATCTGCTCCTCAATCATCTCGCCCCCAAAGGCTTGAGTAAATTCTTCACGGTGGAACGGGCGCACAGAGTGCCGGGCGGGAGGCCGAAGCCGGGTGCCCCACCAAGTCCTATTATCGCTAGGATTTTCAACTTCCGCGATAGAGACGCTATTTTGCAGGCATCGAGAGAGGGTGGACCCGTCAAGTTTGAGAATACTACAGTGAGCTTCTACCCGGACGTCACTCAATCTGTCCAAAAACAACGATTGGGCTTTCAAGGAGTAAAAAGGCGGATGCGAGACATGGATTTGAAGTACGCTATGCTCTTCCCTGCACGGTTGCGGGTCGAATATGAGGACAAGGCCTTTTTCTTTGACCGCCCAGATGTGGTTAGTGACTGGCTTGACACTCTGCCCGTGAGAAGAGATCCGGCAGACCGCTCTGGGGGTACGGAAGACGGCGGATCGGCGCAAGAATAAGGAATATTGACTAGGTTCCCTGAACTATTGCATAGTGTACTGCTGGGGGTCGCATATCGTATGTATAAATGTGTTTTGCTGCTACTACGAGGTGGCGGGAGGGACAGGGACTCGTCCTCCTCTGTGGTTTCTTTTTGTAGACTAGTTAGTGAATGGGGCGACAGGCACACTGCAAGTTGGGGTGGCTGATGGGTCAGACGCAGGGGTGCAGGGAGGGGGGTAGATGCTTGGTTTTCTGGTTGGGGGCGGGGGTTGGGTGTTGGGGTTTGATTTGGTTTTACACAAGGTGCCGTATCGTTTGCTTATTGTCCGCTGGTGATGCGTCTTTCTCTGGGATGGGGTGGTGGTCACTATTGGGATGGGGGATAGGGGGTTGAGACTAATGTCATGGAACGTCAATGGTCTCGGGGACAGAATTAAAAGAGGGGTGGTTCTCCAACTACTCAAGAGAATGTCACCAGATGTGGTCCTGCTGCAAGAGACACACCTTATAGAAAATTCCTGCTCAGCCATGAACAGACGAGGTTATCGTCTTGTCGCTCATTCGGGCTTCACCTCCGGGTCTCGGGGGTGGGGGTAATGATCAGAGCCTCCCTCCCCTTGGAAATTGACGAGGTGATTTATGATGACAGGGGACTTTATGCAGTAATAATGGGCAGATGGGAGGGCAAGACCATACTTCTAATGTCTGTTTATGTCCCACCTGGTCTGCAATCGTCCACATTTGAAGATATAGGTAAAGTAATTCTGAATCTCCCGGAAGGATTCCTGATAGTGGGTGGTGACTTTAATTTGGTTGTTTGTGGGAGGGAAGATCGTTATCCACCTAGGGACCTGCCAGGATCACAGGCTTGGCTGAGTAGGCTTATGGACACTTTGGGATTAGTAGATTGCTGGCGCTTGCTACACCCTGGGCAGACACAATACACCTTCCACTCCGGGGCACATGGCAGGCTCTCTAGGCTTGATTATGTACTGATGCCAGCGGCGCAGGCCATGATGGTTAAGGAGGTTAGACATCTGCCTTGTGGCATTTCAGATCACTACCCGCTACTCATGGTGTTGGATACTGGTGTTGGAGCAGAAGGGAGGTTAGCTCCCATAAACCCATGGTACCTCCGCAACCCTAGGACCCGTGCAGCATTGGTTAAGTCTATAGAGCACTATTTACTTGAAAGCTTGGGGTCAGTGTCTTCTGCTGTTTCACTTTGGGAGGCTTTCAAAACAGTTATCCGTGGGCAGGCTTTGTCGTTGATTTCCTGTGCCAAGAGGAGTAAACATGAAGAAGTAATCCGACTTGAATCCGAAATAGACGAGTTGGAAGAAGATTTGGAACATGATGTTACTCAGGAGAAATTTCATGCTCTTAGTCTCAAACAGAGTGATTATAAAGCACTGGTCACTGACACTGCCAGATCCATGAGTAGAGAGCAGCAGGGGCGTTTGTATGATGTTGGGGATAAGGCAGGTAAATTGTTTGCATGGCTGGACAAGAAGGAGAGAGCGAGTCGGGTGGTTCCGGTGATTGAAAGTCAGAGTGGTATGAGAGTTACTGACCCAGTGGAAATAGTGGAACGCTTCGCAGAATATTATCAGGGGATTTATTCTCCCGTATCGGACAGACCCGAAGAGGACTGGCACTTGTTGTTGCGAGACATAGGTTTACCCCGCCTACCTGACGAAGACAGGGAATTGATGGATGCTGTACTGACTGCGTCCCTACGGACGCTTGTGCTCCCCGCAGCCTGAGCCCCTCAGAAGGAACATCGCGCTGCTGCCTGCCTGCACGGAAAGAGATCGCTCGCAGCGCCTGGTATCGCTTTTGCCCACTTTAGACATTTATTTGAGTACAGTGGCTGCGCACTCGTCGCCAGAATTAATTTGCCTGACGTAATTTATTTGATTATTGCTGCGCACTGTAGACTTTGCTGTGTGGGGTAAAGAGAAGTGTTTTGCGAGTGTTTGTGACTGTGCTATACTCCGGCTATGCCCCAGTCTCGTTTCAGGGACAGGGCTGCCATTTTGGGACTTTGTTTACCTCCGTGAGCCCGTGCCTCCTCCGAGATCCCGCCTCCCAGCTGACCCGCCCACCCACGAGTACAGCTACAGCGCTCTATCCCATGGCCATTTGTGACCGTGTGGACGCTTTCCTGTACGGTCGCTCCCCTCGCCCTCTGCCTCCCTACGGACGCTTGTGCTACCCGCAGCCTGAGCCCCTCAGAAGGAACATCGCGCTGCTGCCTGCCTGCACGGAAAGAGATCGCTCGCAGCGCCTGGTATCGCTTTTGCCCACTTTAGACATTTATTTGAGTACAGTGGCTGCGCACTCGGCGCCAGAATTAATTTGCCTGACGTAATTTATTTGATTATTGCTGCGCACTGTAGACTTTGCTGTGTGGGGTAAAGAGAAGTGTTTTGCGAGTGTTTGTGACTGTGCTATACTCCGGCTGTGCCCCAGTCTCGTTTCAGGGACAGGGCTGCCATTTTGGGACTTTGTTTACCTCCGTGAGCCCGTGCCTCCTCCGAGATCCCGCCTCCCAGCTGACCCGCCCACGCTCCGCCCCCCTCCACTATCCATTTATGACAGATGTCCCGACGCGCAGCGTCCACGCGCTGCGGCCGCGCCGAAGGTTCGCCAAAGGTAAGCCCGTCTGCACACGTCCGCGCCTTGACCGCGCCCAGCGCCTGTCCCCCTGGCCCCCGTCGCTCCCAACCCTCTAGAATCACATATGATGCCGCTACTCTCCTTGCCCTCAACCCCGGACGTACTCCTCTATGCTGCGAAGCCACTCCAGGACGTACTCACGGCCCATTCGCCTGCCTCTCCTGCAAGTTTAACTGCTTCAGGACCCTCACCAAATCCACGTCCTCCAAACACAACTCCAACCGCCTTAATTGCATCCTGCTCAACACCCGCTCGGTCCACAGACATGCAACAGAACTCTGGGACCTAATCGACACTGCGTCACCTGACATCGCCTTCCTTACTGAAACATGGATGAACACATCATCTGCTCCCGACATCGCCATAGCCATACCGGACGCTTACAAAATTATCCGAAAAGAACGCATCAATCAAACAGGAGGAGGCATCGCCATCGTCCACAGAAACACCATCAAAATCACAACCAGCTCCGACGACAATCTTGCAACCGCCGAACACCTCCACTTCCAGATCCACACCGACCCCAGGACCACACTTAGAGGCACCCTCATTTACAGGCCTCCAGGCACCCGCACTCAATTCAGCGATGACATCACGGACTTCGTCAGCCCACACGCCCTCACCTCCGAAAACTACATTCTTCTAGGAGACTTCAACTACCACCTTGAAAACAAACACTACAACAACACCACCACCCTTCTGGACAACCTGGCCAATCTCGGACTCAAACAAATTGTTGACACCCGCACTCACACAGCCGGACACACGCTCGACCCTATCTTCACCTCCAGCAAACACATCTCCTTCGATCACACTACAGCTCTCCACTGGACGGATCACAGTTGTGTTCACTTCAGCTACAAAACCACCCTGACCCACAACCGTCCACAACCGATTCCTCAGAGAAACTGGAACAAAATCACCACCGACCAACTCCTCACATCACTCAGCCAAAACCCTCCCACCCTCTCTTTGGACCCAGACCAAGCGGCCACAAACCTCAGGCATTGGATTAGCCTCAGTGCGGACGAATTAGCACCCCTGAAAAAGCACCAGATGAAATCAGCCAGCAAAAAAGCTCCCTGGTTCAATGACAAACTTAAAATATCCAAGAAGCTATGCCGCACCATAGAGAAGAACTGGAGAAAATACCCAACCTCAGACAACATGGCCTCCCTCAAGACAGCCACCCGCAAACACCACCAACTGATCCGATCCGCCAAGAAATCAGCACTCAAGGATCGTCTTGACAACAACACTCATAACAGCAAGGAACTCTTCAATATCGTCAAAGAATTCACCAACCCCACCGCAGCAACTAACGACATCACCCCCTCCCAAGACCTCTGCAATGCGCTATCCTCCTTCTTCTACAACAAAACTGCCGACATCCACAACAGCTTCGAGAACTCTCCCAGCGATCAACCCACCCCACCCCCTTCAGATCCTACTCCTCCAACTAACATCCTCAGCGCCTGGAACCCAATCACCACTGAAGACACCACTCACCTCATGAACTCAATCCACTCTGGCTCGCCTTCTGACCCCTGTCCCCACCACATCTTCAACAAAGCTGATTCCATCATCGCACCCCAACTCCGCGATGTCATCAACTGCTCTTTCAACTCTGCCACCTTTCCAGAGAGCTGGAAACACGCCAAACTCAGCGCCCTTCTGAAGAAACCCACAGCGGACCCTTCAGAACTGAAAAACTACCGACCCATATCCCTCCTACCTTTCCCGTCCAAAGTCATCGAGAAAGCCGTCAACAACCAGCTCACCACCTTCCTTGAATCCAACAACTCCCTCGATCCATCTCAATCCGGGTTTCGAGCCAAACACAGCACCGAAACCGCCCTCATTGCAGCGACCGACGACATCCGAGCACTCCTGGACAACGGAGAAACAGTGGCCCTCATCCTACTCGACCTTTCTGCCGCTTTAGACACCGTCTGCCACAGCACCCTTATACATCGACTCAGCAACATCGGCATACAAGGAAAAGCCTTGGACTGGATCATCTCATTCCTCGCTGGGAGAACTCAAAGAGTCCGACTTCCCCCATTCTACTCAGAGGCCACCGAAGTCATCTGCGGCGTACCTCAAGGATCCTCACTCAGTCCCACCCTCTTCAACGTCTACATGAGTCCTCTCGCCTCCATCGCGCGTCAACACAACCTCAACATCATCTCTTACGCCGACGACACCCAGCTAATCCTTTCCCTCACCAAAGACCGCAACACCGCCAAAACCAATCTTCACGAAGGCATGAAAGAAGTTGCTGAATGGATGAAACAGAGCCGCCTAAAACTCAACTCAGACAAAACGGAGGTGCTCATCCTAAGACCTTCACCCTCAGCTTGGGACGAATCCTGGTGGCCTTCAGCTCTGGGCATAGCACCCACTCCCACAGACCATGCACGTAACCTTGGCTTCATCCTAGACTCCTCTCTCTCGATGTCCAGACAAGTCAACGCCGTCTCGTCCTCCTGCTTCAACGTACTTCGCATCCTCAAAAAGATCTTCCGCTGGATCCCCCTCGAGACAAGAAAGACTGTCACCCACGCACTGGTCACGAGTCGACTGGATTATGGTAACACACTTTATGCCGGAATCACAACAAAATTACCGAAAAAACTCCAGCGCATCCAAAACGCGTCAGCGAGACTCATATTAGACATCCCGCGCCAAGATCACATCACCGGACATCTAAAAGACCTCCACTGGCTTCCCGTCAACAAAAGAATTACCTTCCGCCTTCTCACCCACGCACACAAGGCCCTCTACAATCTAGGACCCGAATGCCTCAACACTCGATTGTCCTTCTACAAACCCACCCGCCAACTAAGATCGTACAACCAAGCCCTTGCCGCAGTCCCGCGCATCCGGAAATCCACCATGGGTGGCAGATCCTTCTCCTTCCTGGCTGCCAAGACCTGGAACTCACTCCCCACCCACCTCCGCCTTAATCAGAACCACATCTCATTCAGAAAAGAACTGAAAACCTGGCTATTCGACAAATAAGTTAACCCCTTCCCCTAGCGCCTTGAGACCCTCTGGGTGAGTAGTGCGCTATACAAATACCTGAACTTGAACTTGAACTTGACTGCTGATGAGATTGCGCTGGCGATCCGTTCAGTGCGTTCAGTCAAAGCGATGGGACCAAACGGCCTCCCCATTGAACTTTACAAACTAAGACCCGACAAGATAGCACCATATCGCCGGGCTATGTTTCTTGAATCGCGTGATGCGGGCCTCCTCCCCCGTGATCAAAGGCTCGCAACCATTGTAGTTATCCACAAAGAGGGAAAGCCGCGAGAACATTGTACATCCTATAGGCCGATTTCACTTTTGGAACGCCGAGCCTAAGATTCTGGCTAAGGTTCTGGTGAATCGCCTGATAACAGTCATTGGTGATTTAGTACATCCTGATGAGTCCGGCTTTATTCCACATCGCAATACCACACTCAACATGCGGCGTCTCTATGGAGTCCTCGCGAGAGTGGCGTCCATACGTGAGCCGGCCATCTTGGCATCCCTGGATGCAACGATGGCCTTCGATACAGTGGAGTGGCCATACCTTTGGGCCGCACTCGCAGGGTTTAGTTTCGGCCCGGGATTTATAAGATGGGTAAAACTGTTATACGAGGAGCCGCTGGCCCAGGGAGTGGTGAATGGCAAAGTCTCTGGCCCCTTTGTACTGGGGAGAGGCACGCAACAGGGATGCCCGTTGTCCCCTCTCCTCTTTGCTCTGGCCTTGGAACCGCTCGCTGCCTGGCTGCGTTGGCAGCCCTCGATGAGGGGTATCAGCTGGACCCCGGAGTTTGAGGATCGCATTTCGCTCTAAGCTGACGACATCCTTTTATATCTTTGTAAATCACCCCCCAGCAGTCTCTGGGAGAACTATGGCCTCCTTAGTCATAGTGCATGTGAAGCATTGATGGCATGCTGGGTGGCATGTGCATAGGGGGGACAGGTTTGCTATGAAAGAAATCACTTATTTAGTGGAATGAGAATGTGGGGATGATTGTGTAACAATAAAAAATGCATGGGGCTAGTGGCAGACTGTATGAAAGGAAGGGCTATTTGTATTTAAAGAATGTAAATTGAGAGAAGATTTCTGGTATCTAAAGTCCAAAGACAATAGAAACAGAGAAAGGACCGACATCATTATTCTATGACATGAAAGCCTTTGGCTGGAGAAATTTCTGCAGAACAGATGGCTCACTGTTACTTCACAGGGGCTTTGAGTGAGCGTCGACCACGGTTCAAACCCCAGCTGGGGAAAATCGTTTATTTATTTTTTTATTTTTTTTATTTTATTTCTAAATTCCACAAATGAAAGCTGTGCCTTTGTAAATCACCCCCTAGCAGTATCTGGGAGAACTATGGCCTCCTTAGTCATAGTGCATGTGAAGCATTGATGGCATGCTGGGTGGCATGTGCATAGGGGGGACAGGTTTGCTATGAAAGAAATCACTTATTTAGTGGAATGAGAATTTGGGGATGATTGTGTAACAATAATAAATGCATGGGGCTAGTGGCAGACTGTATGAAAGGAAGGGTTATTTGTATTTAAAGAATGTAAATCGAGAGAAGATTTCTGGTATCTAAAGTCCAAAGACAATAGAAACAGAGGAAGGACTGACATCATTATTCTATGACATAAAAGCCTTTGGCTGGGGAAATTTCAGCAGAACAGATGGCTCACTGTTACTTCACAGGGGCTTTGAGTGAGTTTTGACCAGGGTTCAAACCCCAGCTGGGGAAATTTTTTTTTTTTTTTTTTTGTTTTTAAATTTTATTTCTA
Organism: Lissotriton helveticus; assembly: GCF_964261635.1. Taxonomy (NCBI): domain Eukaryota; kingdom Metazoa; phylum Chordata; class Amphibia; order Caudata; family Salamandridae; genus Lissotriton; species Lissotriton helveticus. The sequence continues at coordinate 2,063,296,597 of NC_136063.1, forward strand.
AATTCCACAAATGAAAGCTGTGCCTTTGTAAATCACCCCCTAGCAGTATCTGGGAGAACTATGGCCTCCTTAGTCATAGTGCATGTGAAGCATTGATGGCATGCTGGGTGGCATGTGCATAGGGGGGACAGGTTTGCTATGAAAGAAATCACTTATTTAGTGGAATGAGAATGTGGGGATGATTGTGTAACAATAATAAATGCATGGGGCTAGTGTCAGACTGTATGAAAGGAAGGGCTATTTGTATTTAAAGAATGTAAATCGAGAGAAGATTTCTGGTATCTAAAGTCCAAAGACAATAGAAACAGAGAAAGGACCGACATCAGTATTCTATGACATAAAAGCCTTTGGCTGAGGAAATTTCAGCAGAACAGATGGCTCACTGTTACTTCACAGGGGCTTTGAGTGAGTTTTGACCAGGGTTCAAACCCCAGCTGGGGGAAAACTTTTTTTTTTTTTTTTTTTTTTTAAATTTTATTTCTAAATTCCACAAATGAAAGCTGTGCCTTTGTAAATCACCCCCTAGAAGTATCTGGGAGAACTATGGCCTCCTTAGTCATAGTGCATGTGAAGCATTGATGGAATGCTGGGTGGCATGTGCATAGGGGGGACAGGTTTGCTATGAAAGAAATCACTTATTTAGTGGAATGAGAATTTGGGGATGATTGTGTAACAATAATAAATGCATGGGGCTAGTGGCAGACTGTATGAAAGGAAGGGTTATTTGTATTTAAAGAATGTAAATCGAGAGAAGATTTCTGGTATCTAAAGTCCAAAGACAATAGAAACAGAGGAAGGACCAACATCATTATTCTATGACATAAAAGCCTTTGGCTGGGGAAATTTCAGCAGAATAGATGGCTCACAGTTACTTCACAGGGCTTTGAGTGAGTTTTGACCAGGGTTCAAACCCCAGCTGGGGAAAATCATTTTTTTTTTTTGTTTTTAAATTTTATTTCTAAATTCCACAAATGAAAGCTGTGCCTTTGTAAATCACCCCCTAGCAGTATCTGGGAGAACTATGGCCTCCTTAGTCATAGTGCATGTGAAGCATTGATGGCATGCTGGGTGGCATGTGCATAGGGGGGACAGGTTTGCTATGAAAGAAATCACTTATTTAGTGGAATGAGAATGTGGGGATGATTGTGTAACAATAATAAATGCATGGGGCTAGTGTCAGACTGTATGAAAGGAAGGGCTATTTGTATTTAAAGAATGTAAATCGAGAGAAGATTTCTGGTATCTAAAGTCCAAAGACAATAGAAACAGAGAAAGGACCGACATCAGTATTCTATGACATAAAAGCCTTTGGCTGGGAAAATTTCAGCAGAACAGATGGCTCACTGTTACTTCACAGGGGCTTTGAGTGAGTTTTGACCAGGGTTCAAACCCCAGCTGGGGGAAATCATTTTTTTTTTTTGTTTTTAAATTTTATTTCTAAATTCCACAAATGAAAGCTGTGCCTTTGTAAATCACCCCCTAGCAGTATCTGGGAGAACTATGGCCTCCTTAGTCATAGTGCATGTGAAGCATTGATGGCATGCTGGGTGGCATGTGCATAGGGGGGACAGGTTTGCTATGAAATAAATCACTTATGTAGTGGAATGAGAATGTGGGGATGATTGTGTAACAATAAAAAATGCATGGGGCTAGTGGAAGACTGTATGAAAGGAAGGGCTATTTGTATTTAAAGAATGTAAATCGAGAGAAGATTTCTGGTATCTAAAGTCCAAAGACAATAGAAACAGAGAAAGGACCGACATCATTATTCTATGACATAAAAGCCTTTGGCTGATGAAATTTCAGCAGAACAGATGGCTCACTGTTACTTCACAGGGGCTTTGAGTGACTTTTGACCAGGGTTCAAACCCCAGCTGGGGAAAATATATATATATATATATATTTTTTTTTTTTTATTTCTAAATTCCACAAATGAAAGCTGTGCCTTTGTAAATCACCCCCTAGCAGTATCTGGGCGAACTATGGCCTCCTTAGTCATAGTGCATGTGAAGCATTGATGGCATGCTGGGTGGCATGTGCATAGGGGGGACAGGTTTGCTATGAAAGAAATCACTTATTTAGTGGAATGAGAATGTGGGGATGATTGTGTAACAATAATAAATGCATGGGGCTAGTGTCAGACTGTATGAAAGGAAGGGCTATTTGTATTTAAAGAATGTAAATCGAGAGAAGATTTCTGGTATCTAAAGTCCAAAGACAAAAGAAACAGAGAAAGGACAGAAATCATTATTCTATGACATAAAAGCCTTTGGCTGGGGAAATTTCAGCGGAACAGATGGCTCACTGTTACTTCACAGGGGCTTTGAGTGAGCTTCGACCAGGGTTCAAACCCCAGCTGGGGAAAATCGTTTATTTATTTATTTATTTTTTAAATTTTATTTCTAAATTCCACAAATGAAAGCTGTGCCTTTGTAAATCACCCCCTAGCAGTATCTGGGAGAACTATGGCCTCCTTAGTCATAGTGCATGTGAAGCATTGATGGCATGCTGGGTGGCATGTGCATGGGGGGACAGGTTTGCTATGAAAGAAATCACTTATTTAGTGGAATGAGAATTTGGGGATGATTGTGTAACAATAATAAATGCATGGGGCTAGTGTCAGACTGTATGAAAGGAAGGGTTATTTGTATTTAAAGAATGTAAATCGAGAGAAGATTTCTGGTATCTAAAGTCCAAAGACAATAGAAACAGAGGAAGGACCGACATCATTATTCTATGACATAAAAGCCTTTGGCTAGGGAAATTTCAGCAGAACAGATGGCTCACTGTTACTTCACAGGGGCTTTGAGTGAGCATCGACCAGGGTTCAAACCCCAGCTGGGGGAAATCATTTTTTTTAAATTTTTTTTTTTAATTTTATTTCTAAATTCCACAAATGAAAGTTGTGCCTTTGTAAATCACCCCATAGCAGTATCTGGGAGAACTATGGCCTCCTTAGTCATAGTGCATGTGAAGCATTGATGGCATGCTGGGTGGCATGTGCATAGGGGGGACAGGTTTGCTATGAAAGAAATCACTTATGTAGTGGAATGAGAATGTGGGGATGATTGTGTAACAATAAAAAATGCATGGGGCTAGTGGCAGACTGTATGAAAGGAAGGGCTATTTGTATTTAAAGAATATAAATCGAGAGAAGATTTCTGGTATCTAAAGTCCAAACACAATAGAAACAGAGAAAGGACCGACATCATTATTCTATGACATAAAAGCCTTTGGCTGGGGAAATTTTAGCAGAACAGATGGCTTACTGTTACTTCACAGGGGCTTTGAGTGAGCTTTGACCAGGGTTCAAACCCCAGCTGGGGAAAATCATTTTTTTTATTTTATTTTTTTATTTTATTTCTAAATTCCACAAATGAAAGCTGTGCCTTTGTAAATCACCCCCTAGCAGTATCTGGGAGAACTATGGCCTCCTTAGTCATAGTGCATGTGAAGCATGGATGGCATGCTGGGTGGCATGTGCATAGGGGGGACAGGTTTGCTATGAAAGAAATCACTTATTTAGTGGAATGAGAATTTGGGGATGATTGTGTAACAATAGTAAATGCATGGGGCTAGTGGCAGACTGTATGAAAGGAAGGGCTATTTGTATTTAAAGAATGTAAATCGAGAGAAGATTTCTGGTATCTAAAGTCCAAAGACAATAGAAACAGAGAAAGGACCGACATCATTATTCTATGACATAAAAGCCTTTGGCTGGGGAAATTTCAGCAGAACAGATGGCTCACTGTTACTTCACAGGGGCTTTGAGTGAGCTTCAACCAGGGTTCAAACCCCAGCTGGGGAAAATCATTTTTTTTTTTTTTTTTTTAAATTTTATTTTTAAATTCCACAAATGAAAGCTGTGCCTTTGTAAATCACCCCATAGCAGTATCTGGGAGAACGATGGCCTCCTTAGTCATAGTGCATGTGAAGCATTGATGGCATGCTGGGTGGCATGTGCATAGGGGGGACAGGTTTGCTATGAAATAAATCACTTATGTAGTGGAATGAGAATGTGGGGATGATTGTGTAACAATAAAAAATGCATGGGGCTAGTGGAAGACTGTATGAAAGGAAGGGCTATTTGTATTTAAAGAATGTAAATCGAGAGAAGATTTCTGGTATCTAAAGTCCAAAGACAATAGAAACAGAGAAAGGACCGACATCATTATTCTATGACATAAAAGCCTTTGGCTGAGGAAATTTCAGCAGAACAGATGGTTTACTGTTACTTCACAGGGGCTTTGAGTGAGTTTTGACCAGGGTTCAAACCCCAGCTGGGGGAAATCATTTTTTTTTTTTTTTTTTAAATTTTATTTCTAAATTCCACAAATGAAAGCTGTGCCTTTGTAAATCACCCCCTAGCAGTATCTGGGCGAACTATGGCCTCCTTAGTCATAGTGCATGTGAAGCATTGATGGCATGCTGGGTGGCATGTGCATAGGGGGGACAGGTTTGCTATGAAAGAAATCACTTATTTAGTGGAATGAGAATGTGGGGATGATTGTGTAACAATAAAAAATGCATGGGGCTAGTGGAAGACTGTATGAAAGGAAGGGCTATTTGTATTTAAAGAATGTAAATCGAGAGAAGATTTCTGGTATCTAAAGTCCAAAGACAATAGAAACAGAGAAAGGACCGACATCATTATTCTATGACATAAATGCCTTTGGCTGGGGAAATTTCAGCAGAATAGATGGCTCACTGTTACTTCACAGGGGCTTTGAGTGAGTTTTGACCAGGGTTCAAACCCCAGCTGGGGAAATTATTTTTTAATATTATTTTTATTTTTTTAGACAATTTATTTATTTTAGCAGAGTGAAACATAGTCCTTTGGAAATGCTCACCTGATAATAATGAAGAAAATCTATGGCACATGTCACATCAGATGTGGCATATGCCACATGACAGAGTGACACGTGTCACATGCCAGACTTGGGCTCCAACCCCTACTGTGCCCATGAGCTCCCCCCACCCCTCCTTGACCTTTTTTAACGTTTCTTTACAGGCCAGCTCACCGCTATTAAGCAAACAACTGTGGTTCCGTACTTGGGACGTTTATCATACGCCCCTGATGCCTCACTCCACGAGGTGAGTTCTGTTTACCTCTGCCCACCTCACTTGCTATCACCCATCCTGTCCGCGCCAATCTAACTCACAACCGGCCACCACGCCGGATACAACTTGGAACTTTCACTTGTGCTCCATGGACGGTTAATCACCTCCGTGGGTAAGCCCCTTCCCTTCCATCTCCCCTGCCCTCTCACGTTTTAACCCTTAATCCGCCAACTCTCATAATTGGTTTCCTCCCACCTCTAGGTCACTGTCCACACGCTGGATACATTTACTTCACGTATCTTTGACCATTAGTTAGAAATTTCCTCTAAGTAAGAACTTTTATACACATCTCGCGCATGGCTTCTTCACCCGCTATATGTGCCATTAGGCTATCTTAGTAAACTTCCGAAACAGATAGCTTCTGAATCTTCCCACAATCCTGGATGAATGCATGCTTGGAAACCTCCCATTTCAATTGCTAATTGCACCAAGTTACTGCGCCGCCAGCCTCAATATTTAGCCAAGACTTTGTCACTGCGCCATACCCTTATTGCCTAAGCCACTCTGTCACAGTTTTTTTTTACCTCTGCACTAAGTGAATGACACCATGTCACTTTACACTTAGTGATATACACCTTCATATCGCATATTGGCTCTGTCACTGCGCCATATTTTATCCTTCCTATGCCAAAGGTATGACACTAGGTCTCTTTATAGCATTGTACTTGTTCTATCACGCTTACTTTATGTTTACAAATGTACCAAGTAATATGAGGTTATGTCTACTTTACATGCATCCTTCTAACTCTCCCTATTCATGTTTTCCCCCTTTCTTCCTTAAAAACTTTACCCTATTGATTGTAAATGCGCAAAATACTAACCTTAGGCACGTACCAACAGGCATGCTTATTTTACGTCCTGAAGATGATCCTTGCATTGTTCTCTAGGATCAAAACGCCGTTGACACCTCAAACTTCTCATACATACACTGTGATGTTATTATTTCCTATGTAGAGATGTCCCTTGCGATTTGTTTGTCTATTCATGATTTGCCTTGGAAACAAAGCATGTGATTTGCCTGAGCCCCTTCCCCCTTAATGTCTCCTAAACTGTATGTCTCTATGTTTCTGTAGTAGAATGCAGGCTTGTGTCCCACTTTCAGTATCCTTGTCTGCATATTTCCTAAATAACTATCGACTTATTAAACATTGAACCTCTGTCCAGCTGGACAAGTTCCACCAATACAGCACTGATTGGGTCTACATTCATTACTCTCCACTCATTCTCTTTTAGGGACCACTGTTGTGTAAAATAATTGATTCCCAAGGTCCCTAGGTGACTTTATTTGGGTCTCCCTTGTTGTTAAAAAGATGATTCAGTCCCCAGCACCTGCCAATTTTTGGTACCCCATATTGATTTCAAATCAATTATGTCCTTCCAATAATCATAACCTTTCAAGGATAATCAGTTAATGAAAGTCGAAAAATACACCAATTTAGTATGGGTCAGCATGAATTTCATGTGTGTTGGTGCATTCAACCTATAATAATGAGATTTTGGGTCTGAGAGATTATATCCAGAAAAATAGACAAACTTTTCCATCTATGTCTGTGAACTACCCTGAAACAGTGTTGGACAATGTTCCCACTGAGTATAATTAACATGAGTTCTGACTGTGTTGGATTTATAATTAGTGGAATTTAAATAGAAATCCTCAGTTTCAAAAGCAGTGTAATATTTCAAATCTGAAAACAGTAAATGTACAGCATTAACATCCCAGTTATCGCAATGTGTTCCTGGCGTGATGACATCACCTAAGGAAACACGAAAGACGTAGGGCATTCGAATTGTTTCCATCATACAGTAAATCTCTTATGGAACTTTATCCCAAACTATGCCATCGCCGACTGGAAATCCTGAGATGGTAAAGCTGGGTTGATCCCTTTTCATTTTGTGAGACGATGTGTGTGGGGCCAATACTCCTTCGACCGAATGGACAGCAGAGCTTTCAGGTAATAAGTCCCACTGATTAGAAGGGAAAAAACGGTCGCAAACTCAATCCACATGAAGAGAAACACCATCGTAAGCTCCATCCATATATATGTCCATGGAGAAACGAGATAAGTTTATCTAAACCATGAACAGAAAATGGAAATAAGACTTGGGGGCTCTGCCACAGTGGAAGCTGATGACGAAGATGAAGAATTTGAAGAAAAGTTATCTCTGTCCATATAATTACCACTAGCACCCAGGAGAAACAATGGGGGCGGATCAGCATTAAAAGATGAATGGAGCGCAGTATTGGAAATGTCAACAGAGTGCTCCACTGGCAGAGAAGCATAATCATGAGGCGTGGCTGTAGACGTGGACGACAAAATGGGCAACAAATCAATAGAGGTCTCCACTATGCTTTCCATTTGTGTCACTGTGGAAGACATCGGGTGCAAAGAAACATCCTGCAGAGGAACGCTTCTAGGAATACTATTCAGTATTGGCCAAAAGGTGTACATGTTCAATGGAAATCAACGATTCTCCTTTAGACCAGGCAGTGGAGGTAAAATCACAGCCCGAGTACCATTCAAAACTAGAACTGGGAAGGGTGCACGATAGGAGGGACTAAATTCCTTTTTGTTCTCCAACTTCTCTTGGAACAGATCACCTACTTTAGGAAGCCAGCCAGTTACAGGAATCAGTACTTCTGCTTCTGTGGACGAGGGGAAATGATCCTTTGCAAGAACATCTCGAGTCTTTTGTAGATCCTGTAACATAGCACAATGTGTAGGAAGCTGGGTTTCTGTTGCAGTAACCCCCCACACTTTTTGCCAGACTACTGATGAGCTTTGACTTGATGTGCCCTGGGTCCCTGCCAATTAGGTTCTCAGGGCCTGTGCTCTTTCCCCAAAACTGTACCTTGTACCCCCAATTGGCACCTCTCTGGTCACATGTCAGTCCCTTGTAAAAGGAACCATGGGTACCAGGGGCACTGTGTCCAGGGAAGGCCTCTAAGGGCTGCAGCACTTATTGTGCCACCCTTAGAAGCCCCGTACCTTTACACAAACACACTTCCATTGCAGGCTGCGTGTTTTGGTGCAGAACTAAGTGAAGAGTCGACATAGCACACATCCCTGTGTGCCATGCCTACAACCCACTGCCCTGGCATAGATCAGTCACCCCTCTAGCTGGGTGCACTATACCAGTGGTGAGGGTACAGGTGCATGAGCCCTGTACACGTCACGTACAGTGTCTAAGTCAATTCGTAGACATTGTACGTGCAGTGCTGCCATTAAGAGTATATGGTGCTGGGAGTTTGTCATTACGAACTCCACAGTACCATAATGGCTGCACTGAAAACTGAAAAGTTTGGTATCAAACCTCTTAGCACATTAAACTCACAGTGATGCCAGTGTGGGATTTAATGCAAAATGCACTCAGAGGGCATCTTAGAGATGCCCCCTGAAAAACGACCAGCCTCTGGTGTGTTCCCTAACTGGTACATGCCAGCCTTCCACCACAGGACATATTTCTGGACCCCTGGGATGGGAGCCTTTGCTCCCCAAGCTCAGACACAAAGGGGTCCATTATGATATCGGGGGGATTGTCTCCGCAAGGCTGGCGGTAGCCACCGCCAGCCTGGCGGAGGCAATCCGCCTGATAACATTACTAGATTTCCCCCCCCGCCATATTAGGATGGCGGGGGGACCACGGCGGACGGAAAGACCGTCTGCCGCTTTTCTGCCCCGTTCGCCTTGCGGCCGGGGCAGAAAAGGAATAATATGGTGGCGGTGTCTAACAGACACCGCCAGCCATATTATGACGTCTGGTATTCAGTGCCTTTCCGCGGCGGCGATGCCGCCACGGAAAGGCATGCGGTCTTCACTCTGGGGGCCTCCTGCGGGCCCCCAGAGTGAAGTACAGGTGGGGGGTGCACATGAGGGGTACCTGCGGTACCCCCCTTCATTGCCATGTACAAAGCGGCAGGCACCACGCGGGGCCTGCCGCTTTGTAAATGATAATGTGAAAGTGCATTTTCAGCATTGTGCGGTGCTCTCTGCACCGCCCGCCACAATGCTGAAAATACAGGATGTGCCCGCCACTGTGGCGGGCACATCCTAATGGCACCCCCGGGACCCCGCTCTTATGGCGGGCGGTCCCAATTTACGATGGGATGGCGGGCGGGCAAAGTCCGCCCATCATCCTAATGAGGCCCATAGCCTTTCCTTGGAGGAGGTAGTGACTCCTCCCCCAGGCCAAAATGAGCCATCTGTGGCAGAGGAGCTTCAAAGGCCTTGCAGCCCAAAGTCTCTCCTGCTATCAAGAGCAGTCCCCGTTACCGTCTCCCCTCCTTTTCGGCAAAAAGAGAGGTGGGAATAATTAGCCAGCCCAGAAGGTGTGCCCATCTCTGCCAACCCCACTCCTCAGCTGGGGGAGGTGAGGTTAAGCCCACTCTTTAATGCCTGCCATCATGTACATGGCAGGCACTCGCAATCAGGATTAGGGATTGTGCTCACTCCCCCACGTGGGGTGAGCACACCAAGGGTGTAGTCACCCTTAGGTCAGTAGCCCATTGGCTACTGACCCAGAGACCCCTAAAATGCACCCTAAATACAAGTCAAGTCAAGTCAAAAAGCTTTATTTCGATAAAATGTCATTATCATAAAAGCAGTTTAAAAGTAATGATAAAATTAATAATACATATCCAGTTGATAACAAGAAATACAGCATTTACTAGAATAAATATTATTTAAGAAAAGATTAAACAGAGTATTTAAGCTTTCTGGCTCGAATAGCCCAAGCCCAAAATAGAAATTTTGCTAGGGCACAAGCATAGGGTACATAACTGTCCGAAACAAGTATCCTGGTTGCCTCAGCATGGCTCCTAGTTCCAAGTTGCCGACACAAATTCTTCAGCCACACCCTTCTTGGATTGGCATATTCCTTGCAGACAAATAAAAAATGAGCCAATGTCTCTGGGTGGGCTGAACAAGATGGACACAGGTCAGTTTTGTCTGTACAGGATTTCCATGTTTTGGTAAAAGTGTTCAGTGGAAGCGTACCCGTTCTGAATTTAAAATACAAAGACCGGGCAAAGGGTTTCCCGATTGTGTCTAGATAGGGTTCTCGCCTGGGACAGTCTTTAAACATCAAAAAATCCTCTGTGAGTCTGCCAATGGATGGACTAGAGTGCCTTTGGGAGCAAGCCCAATCCCGAAAAATGTTTTTAAGAACTTGTTTTGGAGGAGAGGTTCTGCTGGACCAAGAGTCTGATAGGCCCAAACTTGACAATAGATTTTTCATATCAGTTAACCATTTGACTCTGGCCCAGTGTGGTGACTCCGTTATTTCCTCCAAACTTCTCGCATAGGCACTAAGTTCCTCTACCCGCCAAATGCGGGCCCATAATAGGAGAGGGCGAAATTTCGCAATTTCGCCGATCTGAGTACAGCCGAGGTCCATAAATAAGGGCAAAAGGGGGGTACTTTGAGGTAGCGACATAATTTGCCTACAGAATTTATTCTCAGATTTTTGCAGTGCTTGAGAAGATGCGAAGCCCCAAAGTTCAGCTCCATAAAGCGCAGAGCTGACACCTTTGGCGGCATAGATCTCTAGGACTGTTCCTATTGGTTTGAACGAACTGGAACGTTGCTCCCTTAATAGGGCACCTGTGATCCTTTTATGATTCAGCAGCATCTTATCTAGATGGGGAGTCCAATCCATTTTGTCAGAAATGCGTATCCCTAAATAATCAAATTCTTTCACCCTTTCCAGGGATTCGGTGTTTAAAATAGGGGGGCGCACTTTCTGTTTAGGGGGATTAAGGAGGAGGTATTTTGTTTTATTGGTATTTATAACCAAGCCCCGGTCGGTACAAAAGGATTGGAAGTTATCCAAGAGTTTCTGTAGTCCCATAGGGGTTGTGGAGATTAGGAGCGTGTCGTCCGCGAAGAGGAGGGTCGGTATACGTACCCCCCCCAGGGATGGTTCGTCAGATGGAAATTTGAGTAAGTGCTCCACCACCCCATTAATATACAGGGAGAAAAGGGTGGGAGCCAGAACACATCCCTGGCGGACCCCTCTCTCGACCGGGATACAGCCTGTTTTCTCCCCTCCAGAACCCCACCTGATTTGGGCAAAGCTGTCTTGATGGAGCCTAACTAACAGGGACAATAAGTACTGTGGGAGCCCCATGTTGGCCAGAACCCTCCACAACGAGTCCCTGGGAACGAGGTCAAAGGCAGTCTTTAAATCGATGAATGCGAGATAAAGACTGCCCTTGCCTATCACTACCACCTTCCAGTGGATCATCATAAGCCTAAAGGCCTGCTCTATCGTTCCAGTACCTACTCTAAAGCCGGCCTGAAAATCGGTAAGTATTTTGTTTTCATCCACCCAGTTGAGTATCCTGAGTAGAATGACTTTACCGACAACTTTTTGGCTTACATCCAGTAAGCTAATCGGCCTATAATTGGACGGATCATCCCTAGGGCCTTTCTTGTGGATGGGAACCACCTCTGCCCCCTTCCAAGAGACAGGAATGGGGGCACCCCTACAGATGGCAAGGAGAAGGGAGTGGATTAATTTGCCCCAATTAGCACCATCAGCTTTTAGCAGATCCCCAGGGATGCCATCTGGTCCTGCAGCTTTTTGTGGGATGATGGAGTTAATAGCATACTCTACTTCCTTCAGTGTAAAATCGGGATCGCCAGGAAAAAGGGAGTAGTCATCATGAAGAGAGGAATGGACAGACCCTCTTCCATTCATATCGTCATGACAGGAATACAGTTTGGAAAAATGAACCTCCCATACATGGCCCGGAATATTGCAGGTTACGAGATCAATATCCGGTCTGTTTCGCGCCCGTATGGTGTCCCAGAAGGATTTAGAGTCTTTTTTCGTGCTGGCTTCCTTAAGGGTTAGCCAATAGTTATCCTCCCACTCCCTTTTTGCTACCAGTAAAGCCTTTTTATGGTCTCTTCTGGCAATTTGGATTAGAGGGAGAGACTTCCCTTTAACTGCCTCTATTAGGCGTGATTTGGCCTTCCTGCAATTTGCCGAGTACCAATCATGTGAGCCTTTTGGTTTGGGTTTCTGTTTCCCTACTGGCAATTGTACCCAAAAAAGGTCCCCAATAGTTTTTATAGCAGCTTCAAAAACAGCGGTGACCTTGTCTGCTGCTATGGTCAGATTAATAGAGCCAATTTCAGCTTGCATGCCCTTAACCACTTCGTCTATTGTGGATAGTTTATCGGTATTGCACATAAACTTACTCCACTTTAGACGCCTGCCACAAGTAGTGACAGTAATCCCCTGTGGGCGGCCAAGAGAGACTGGCAGTGCTTCAATGTTCCAAAGATTTTTTAGGGATAAGGAGAGTGGGTTATGGTCGCTCTCTACGGTATTGGTAATAACCATATCGTTAACAAAACTCCAGAGGGCCCTATCCAGCAGGATATAGTCAATCCGAGTGCATTGGCCAACCCTGTTGAAAGTGGGCGCACCCTGGAGACCAGATCGAGTGCGACCATTAACAGCTCTTAGTCCAAACTCCAAAGTAAATGCATTGAGATGGATTGCACTGAGAGTCCAGCGCTTAATGGGTGGGATAGAGAGAATAGGGATACCCCATCTGCTGTCCTCTTCTCCTAAATCTGGAATTCCTTCTAAGGGGAGTGGTTCATATGTACAGTTAAAATCCCCTGCTATTAGGATATGTCCACAACCACTCTGCTCTCCCAGCTGAACCTCAAGCTCCTTCATTGTGGGTGAGATACACCCATTTTTTGTTCCCCTAATATAAACATTGTAGAGGTCAACGACTATACTTCCCCGTAGGCCCAATAGGGAGACACCGAGAATATCCGGAGATCCTGCCTTCTTAGTGGTTATTCTGCATTTAAGCAGGATACTTATCCAGATAATAAGCCCCCCCGATGGCCGTCCCTTCCCCGCCCTGGTTTTTACTGCTGGTTCAAAGAAAGTGACAAACCCCACCCTATGCAGTGGCTCGGTAGCCCATGTCTCTTGAAAAATGCAGATATTGTGGGCATCAACCAGGGCATTCCACTCCGGGAGGCCCAGCTTCCTTGAAATCCCAGCAAGGTTCCAGCTAAGGATTTTTAACTCGCCATGCGCTGGGTTCCCGGCAGGAACCGCAATACTTCGAGGGTTAGATAAATCTACACTGTCCCTAACTGATATAGGTGATGACACCTCTAAGTTTATAGGGAGAAATGTACCCAACGATGCATCCTTCATTCCCTCAGTTACATCATTTACATGAGGGAGGTTAGTGACTAAACCTCCCTCAGAAGGGAGTCAATCAACCTCATCCAATACACAGTACCTATTGGGATGGGCAAACTGTGTATAGGAGGGGTTAAAGGACGGGGATGGAGACGGGTCCTGCCATGGCTGTTGCCAATAATGATTGGCAATAGATGGTTGCTGGGGAAGTTGCTGCCACTGCTCAGTAGAATGGAAGGAGGGCGGTACAGAGGGGAAAGGTTGCTGCCACTGGGGACCAACATGGTACGGGACAAAGGGTGGAAAGTTAAACGGCTGTCGCCCGTGGTTAGGGACATATTGAGGGGGACGTGCAAGCCCTTGATTAATTGAATTAGCTGGCCGATGGAAATTGGGTTTTGTCAAGTGGGGAAGGAAGTGAGATAAGGGGAGTGGTTTGATCTGGGTGGCAGGACCACTATTAGGTGATTTACAAATGAAGGTCGCAGCCCCCACATCCCTAAAATTAACAGTAATTACATCCCCTGGTATTGTTTTCTTACTCCTACCCACCCAATCACCTCTCCGTACAGTTAGAATCTCCCCACTCATACTACTAGGCAAGGGTTTATGAATTTGGAGCCACTGAGCACATTTATTTCTTAGCTCCACATAAGACTCTTTAACTCCTTCCTTCAAAGGGGGGACAGCAGTTAACACAACCACAAAAGGAGAAACTTCTGGTGGCAGGTTAATAGACTTGAAACGAGGCTGCCTTGGTTTAGGGGCTTCAGAGTTGTTTATGGGGTCAGAGGCTAGAGTATTCGTAGGTTTACTATTAGGAACTGTAGTTTGGGAGGTGTTAGATTTAGTACCAACGGCTAGTTGCTGCACAGATGAAGAGTTGCTCACCGCTTTTGCATTGGGAATAAGTGGCGGTTGAGCAGGGTTAATCCCTAGATGGGGAGAGTGTGATACAGCTTGGTCCTTAGGAGGTGGAAGGATTTTCGCTTTATCAGTTATGGGCTTAGTGACCCTGGCTGTCTGTTGGGAATTAGATGGCGGTTCTCTATACCCCTGTTGCTGAACAGGCCCAAGCTCATTAATTTTATTGGGCCATTTGGTATTAATGAGCGATGTTAACCTATCAAGTTTGGAAATCAAGGGTTTAATATGGGCCGCTATTGTAGCTTCAAGATCATGCTTAAGGTCCGTGACCATGTTATCAACCCAGCAAGGGATGCCTGGCGCTGTATGTGGGATAGGTGTTACCAAATTATGATTACTAATTTTGGCTTTATCCTTCTCCTTGGGTTTAGGCTCCTTATTTACAGATTTATTTACCACTTTTATGGGAATAAGATCGGCCTTTCCCCTGGGATCGCTAGGCACATGAGGGGTCGACTTGGCAGCTAGATCGTCCATGCTCGGCTCCACCTCTCCAGGAGACTGACAGGCTTCTAGGTCTGGGGTCGCCTCCAAATCCACAAAGGACGGGTCTGACTCCGAGCAGGAAACTGACAGGTCGACAGCACTCGGTACTGTGATAGTGCCTATAGTGGTCAAGGGCAAGGAGCAATTGGTAGAAGCTTGATGAAGAGGTGAATTTGCATTAGCAAGAGAACCCAGGGAAGAACGCTTGGCATTCATTAAGTCAAGGGAGACTCTTTTCTCTAGGAGTACAATGCTCTTGTCAATTGTCTCATTTACCCGAGAGATAAAAAGGTCAATGGGCCCAGTCACTAGTGCTACCTCCGTAGCTTTTTTGGTGCAGCTTCTTGTTTTATGCCGCATGATTGATTATGAAGATGACGAATGCTGTACCAGATATTGAGTGGCAGGAGTCTCGAAAAAAAAAAAATTTTAGATGGCAGCCGGCCTACCTGGATGATGGTTTCAGGGCGATGAGACAGGGATTCAGGGCCTGGGCCGTCCTCTGCCGTCCTTGAACGGCCTTAAACGGCCCGCTCTTTGCCCGGTCTTCGCCCCGGGCTGCGTCCCGCGCGCGTCCCGCGTCGCGGTAGAGCTGAGGCCAGCAAAGAAAGAGGAGGCTGGGGGCGTGGCCGCCGGGGGAAGAGGCAGCAGCTGTGTGCAGCTGAGGCTGCTGGACCTCGCAGTCCCCCGGTAGGCTCCACGCACAATCTGGTGAATTAAGCCTCAACCTGGGAGCGCGTTGCTCTCCACGGACTGTGGAGCCGCTCACACCAGGGAGGACGGGGCAAGCAGGCGGTGAGCGGCACCCGCGGAGCGGGTGTCGCGAACAGTTGCAGGAAATGCCGGGAAGCAGGGAAGCACACAGCACGAGTCTGGCTCCTCACAGATAGCAGGTAATAGTCCCAGAAAGCGCCAGTCACCCAGAAAACCCAGGCGATGTTAAGTGCGGAGGCTGGGGGCGTGGCCGCCGGGGGAAGAGGCAGCAGCTGTGTGCAGCTGAGGCTGCTGGACCTCGCAGTCCCCCGGTAGGCTCCACGCACAATCTGGTGAATTAAGCCTCAACCTGGGAGCGCGTTGCTCTCCACGGACTGTGGAGCCGCTCACACCAGGGAGGACGGGGCAAGCAGGCGGTGAGCGGCACCCGCGGAGCGGGTGTCGCGAACAGTTGCAGGAAATGCCGGGAAGCAGGGAAGCACACAGCACGAGTCTGGCTCCTCACAGATAGCAGGTAATAGTCCCAGAAAGCGCCGGTCACCCAGAAAACCCAGGCGATGTTAAGTGCGGAGGCTGGGGGCGTGGCCGCCGGGGGAAGAGGCAGCAGCTGTGTGCAGCTGAGGCTGCTGGACCTCGCAGTCCCCCGGTAGGCTCCACGCACAATCTGGTGAATTAAGCCTCAACCTGGGAGCGCGTTGCTCTCCACGGACTGTGGAGCCGCTCACACCAGGGAGGACGGGGCAAGCAGGCGGTGAGCGGCACCCGCGGAGCGGGTGTCGCGAACAGTTGCAGGAAATGCCGGGAAGCAGGGAAGCACACAGCACGAGTCTGGCTCCTCACAGATAGCAGGTAATAGTCCCAGAAAGCGCCAGTCACCCAGAAAACCCAGGCGATGTTAAGTGCGGAGGCTGGGGGCGTGGCCGCCGGGGGAAGAGGCAGCAGCTGTGTGCAGCTGAGGCTGCTGGACCTCGCAGTCCCCCGGTAGGCTCCACGCACAATCTGGTGAATTAAGCCTCAACCTGGGAGCGCGTTGCTCTCCACGGACTGTGGAGCCGCTCACACCAGGGAGGACGGGGCAAGCAGGCGGTGAGCGGCACCCGCGGAGCGGGTGTCGCGAACAGTTGCAGGAAATGCCGGGAAGCAGGGAAGCACACAGCACGAGTCTGGCTCCTCACAGATAGCAGGTAATAGTCCCAGAAAGCGCAAATACAGTATTTAGTGGGAAGTCCTGAACCAAGAAAGCAGACAAGAAACCACAAGAAGAAAAGTAGAAGGACCGAACAGCTGTGCCGAAGTTAAAAAGAGGCGGACACCTACTGACTTGGCCCCAGCCCTCCTTGAACCTGCAGAAGCGAAACTCTGGTGTGTCCTGCAGCCAGCAGCCTCAAGAACCCCAAGGACCTGCCCTGCCCTGCCTTCAAAAGAAAATACTCTGTCTCCTATGAACACCGGATTTGTTCACCAACAGACTCCAGCTCTGGCAAGATCTGCAAATCTGCACCAATCTGCGTCCGACGCTCATGGCCCAAGTTCGAGTGACCAAACACCACGAGGAGGTCTCCCTGGTGATACTGACCTGATATCCGGTGATCCCTGACCTGCCTCAACCCACCTCCTTAGCAAACTTCCTGGGGTCAGTAATCTTGCTGTCAGTGGAAAACGACTGGACTAGTGCTCCCATGCAATCAAGTTATAGAGCCCCAGATACTCTGTTACATCACTGACCTTCACCCAACCATCCAGTGTTCTGCAGTAGAAATCAACATACTCAACCCTGGTTTATAAAATAAGTTTGAACTTTCCCTAAACTTTACTCTGTAACTCTCTGGGGTGAGATCATACCACCTGATCAGGGCTTCCCCAAACTCTCTCAGGGACCCTTTGGCCCCTTAAAGCTACTCCATATACCCTAAACCACTGGTTAATATCATCCCACACAACATACTCCTTCACTACATACTTGGGTATATGCACCTTTCCTTCTGAGCACACTGTAAAAATGCTGGACTTGGCCATTAAATTCAGCTCTGTTAAGCTCAGCCACTAAGATAAAATCATGTTTCTCTCCTCTATGGCCAACTTATCTTTCTCCATAGCCAAGACATCCTTTTCTGCCTCCCCCTTCAGTTTAGCCAGTTCCAACTGGAGCTTCCTTTGTTACCGCCTCTCCTCCAGCTCCTTTGGGGACAGAACACTTGAAGAAACACTGCTGCTTGCCCTGGAAGGTACCTTCCTCCTGGGCGGATCCTGATTCACAAAATCTCCATGCAGGCTCTTCTCCTTCACATCCACATTCTCATTCAAGTTCAAGTTCAAGTTCAGGGATTTATATAGCGCACTACTCACCCAGTGGGTCTCAAGGCGCTTGGGGAAGGGGGGTTCAATTTTTGTCGAATAGCCAGGTTTTGGGTTCTTTTCTGAAGGAGGTGTGGTTTTGAGTAAGGCGGAGGTGAGTGGGAGTGAGTTCCAGGTCTTGGCCGCAAGGAAGGAGAAGGATCTGCCACCCATGGTGGATTTGCGGATGCGCGGTACTGCGGCGAGGGCTTGATTGGACGATCTAAGTTGGCGGGTGGGTGTGTAGAAGGACAGTCGAGTGTTGAGGCATTCGGGTCCTAGTTTGTAGAGGGCCTTGTGTGCGTGGGTGAGGAGGCGGAAAGTAATTCTCTTGTTGACGGGAAGCCAGTGGAGGTCTTTTAGGTGTCCGGTGATGTGATCTTGGCGAGAGATGTCCAGTATGAGTCTCGCTGATGCGTTTTGGATGCGTTGGAGTTTTTTCTGTAATTTTGCTGTGATTCCGGCGTATAGTGTGTTACCATAATCCAGTCGACTCGTGACCAGAGCGTGGGTGACAGTCTTTCTTGTTTCGAGGGGGATCCAGCAGAAGATCTTTTTGAGAATACGAAGTACGTTGAAGCAGGAGGATGAGACTGCGTTGACTTGTCTGGACATCGAGAGAGAGGAGTCCAGGATGAAGCCCAGGTTGCGTGCATGGTCTGTGGGTGTGGGTGCTGTGCCTAGAGTGGATGGCCACCAAGAGTCGTCCCAGGCAGAGGGGGAGGATCCTAGGATGAGCACCTCCGTTTTGTCTGTGTTGAGTTTTAGGCGGCTATGTTTCATCCATTCGGCTACTTCTTTCATGCCTTCGTGAAGATTGGTTTTGGCGGTGTTAGGGTCTTTGGAGAGGGAAAGGATTAACTGGGTGTCGTCGGCGTAAGAGATGATGTTAAGGCTGTGTTGACGCGTGATGGAGGCGAGTGGACTCATGTAAACGTTGAAGAGGGTGGGACTGAGTGAAGATCCTTGTGGTACTCCACAGATGACTTCAGTGGCCTTTGAGTTGAATGGGGGAAGTCGGACTCTTTGAGTTATCCCGGCGAGGAATGAGATGATCCAGTCCAAGGCTTTTCCTTGTATGCAGATGTTGCTGAGGCGTTGTATAAGGGTGCTGTGGCAGACTGTGTCGAAGGCGGCGGAGAGGTCGAGTAGGATGAGGGCCACTGTTTCTCCGTTGTCCAGTAGCGTTCGGATGTCGTCTGTAGCTGCGATGAGGGCGGTTTCGGTGCTGTGTTTGGCTCGGAAGCCGGACTGTGTGGGGTCGAGGGAGTTGTTGGATTCAAGGAAGGCGGCGAGCTGGTTGTTGACGGCTTTCTCAATGACTTTGGGGGGGAAGGGGAGGAGGGATATGGGTCGGTAGTTTTTAAGTTCAGAGGGGTCTGCTGTGGGTTTCTTCAAGAGGGCGCTGAGTTCGGCGTGTTTTCAGCTTTCTGGGAAGGTGGCAGAGTTGAACGAGCAGTTTATGACATCACGGAGGTGGGGTGCGATGATGGAGTCAGCTTTGTTGAAGATGTGGTGGGGGCAGGGGTCGGTTGGCGAGCCAGAGTGGATTGAGTTCATTAGGCGGATGGTGTCTTCGGTGGTGATTGGATTCCAGGCGCTGAGGTTGTTAGTTGGCGGTGTGGGATCTGAGGGGGGTGGGGAGGGATGTTCGCAGGGGGTGTTCTCGAAGCTGTTGTGAATGTCGGCAATTTTGTTGTAGAAGAAGGAGGATAACGCATCGCAAAGGTCTTGGGAGGGAGTGATGTCGTTAGATGCTGCGGCGGGGTTGGTGAATTCTTTGACGATGTTGAAAAGTTCCTTGCTGTTGTGGGCGTTGTTGTCGAGACGATCTTTGAAAGCTGATTTCTTGGTGGATCGAATCAGTTGGTGGTGTTTGCGGGTGGCCGCCTTGAGCGTGGCCATGTTGTCGGTGGTTGGGTTTTTTCTCCATGTTTTCTCTAGGGTGCGGCATAGCTTCTTGGATTTTTTAAGGTCATCATTGAACCAGGGGGCCTTTTTGTTGCCTGAATTGATCTGGTGCTTTTTCAGGGGTGCTAATTCGTCAGCGCTGTGGGTGATCCATTGCTTGAGGTTGGTGGCCGCTTGGTTTGGGTCTAATGAGAGGGTGGGAGGGTTTTGGTTGAGTGATGTGAGGAGTTGGTCGGAGGTGATTTTGTTCCAGTTTCTTCGAGGAATAGGTTGTGGGCGGTTGTGGGTCAAGGTGGTTTTGTAGCTGAAGTGAATACAACTGTGGTCTGTCCAATGGAGAGCTGTGGTGCGGTCGAAGGAGATGGGCTTGCTGGAGGTGAAGATAGGGTCGAGCGTGTGTCCGGCTACATGGGTGGGGGTGTCCACAAGTTGTTTGAGTCCGAGATTGGCCAGGTTGTCCAGAAGGGAGTTGGTGTTGCTGTCGTGTTTGTTTTCAAGGTGGAAGTTGAGGTCTCCTAAAAGAATGTAGTTCTCGGAGGCGAGGGCATGTGGGCTGATGAAGTCAGTGATGTCATCGCTGAATTGAGTGCGGGTTCCTGGAGGCCTGTAGATGAGGGTGCCTCTGAGTGTGGACCTAGGGTCGGTGTGGATCTGGAAGTGGAGATGTTCGGCGGTTGTAAGATTGTCGTCGGAGCTGGTCGTGATTTTGATGGTGTTTCTATGGATGATGGCGATGCCTCCTCCTGTTTGGACGGTGCGGTCTTTTCGGATGATCTTGTAGGCGTCCGGTATGGCTATGGCGATATCGGGTGCTGATGATGCGTTCATCCATGTTTCTGTAAGGAAGGCGATGTCCGGTGACGCAGTGTCGAGTAGGTCCCAGAGTTCAGTGGAGTGTCTGTGGATCGAGCGGGTGTTTAGCAGGATGCACTTCAGGTGGTTCGAGTCGGAGCTATGTTTGGAGGAAGTGGATTTGGAGGGGGTCCTGAAGCAGGAGAACTTGCAGGTGTGACAGGCGAATGGGCCGTGGGTACGTCCTGGGGTGGCTTCGCAGCATTGTGGTGTGCGTCCGGGGTTGAGGGCGAGGAGAGTTGCAGCATCATATGTGAGTTTAGTGGGCTGGGTACGGCGGGGGCTAGGGGGTCTGGCGCTGGGCGCGGTCCAGGCGCGGACGGGCGTAGACGGGCTTACCTTTGGCGCACCTTCGGCGCGACCGCTGCGCGTAGGTGCATCGGACAGAAGTGGAGAAGTGGAGAGGGGGCGGAGCGTGCGAGGGGGAGCTGGGAGCATTCTCATCATCTGGGTGCCCACTAGCTTCCTCTACTGTCAACCAGGGCCTCAACGCCTTTTGCAGCTTCTCCTTCTTAGTGAGGCCTTTAATAGGACATTTGAAGTTCCTGCAGAACATTTTGAGCTGAGGCACTGCGTAGGTCTCCAACCTCTGTAGCTCAAATAGCAACTCTGCAGCTTCAACTGCTGGTTCACCAGCCTAAGACATGATTGTGGATCAAACTCAAGAGTTGCAAAAAGAGAAAAATCAAGAACAGTATGTGATTGCGTAATCTATTAGTATTGTGTACTAATAACTGTATGCGGAGTACAAACACAAGTCCTATCCCACTGCTGCCACCAATGTTAGAAATGGGGTCTCTAGTTGGCAGGAGATATGCACCCTGTCCAAGTAGGGACCATCACTCTAGTAAAGTTAAGGGGATTGCACATCTAACATAACCCCTACTCACACCCTTGGTAGCATGACATGAGAAGTCAGGCTTATCTCAGAGGCAATGTGTAAAGCATATTTACATATACACACAGTAAAACAGTTATCTGAATAACACAAGACCAAAACAGCAGAAATCCAACACACTTTTCAAAGGTTAAGCAAATGTAGTCCATAGAGATCTATGGATGTGTCACTTTTAGCACAAAGTACCTGGGATGTTTCAAAATTCAGGATGAAATAAAGTGCAGGGGAGATGAGACATGGGAAAAACAAAGCGATGCATCAGTTCCTTACTCCCATGGGAGGTGATGCATCGGTTTCTTACTGGAAGGAGAGGTGATGTGTCTATCTCTGGACACGCGGCTTGGTTCCTTACTGCTGGGTGAGGTCCATAAAGGAATTGGCACCCAGGGACGATGCATAGGAAATCCCAATGCGCTTTGTTGATGTGGCGGTGGCAAAGCAGGTGCTGCGTCGATTTCACACCTGCAAAGCAGGTCAGGCATCAATTCTACCGCCACAAAGCAGGGACTGCGTCGAAATCAGAAAAGGTGCCACAGACTTTGGTGACATGGTGCTCAGGACTCAGGCTACTGTGATTTTTCAGCCACACTGCAGACGCTGCATCAATTCTTCTGCAACACCACGATGATGTG
Source organism: Lissotriton helveticus (assembly GCF_964261635.1). Classification (NCBI taxonomy): domain Eukaryota; kingdom Metazoa; phylum Chordata; class Amphibia; order Caudata; family Salamandridae; genus Lissotriton; species Lissotriton helveticus. The sequence goes on from NC_136063.1 coordinate 2,063,318,653, forward strand.
TTGATTTTTCAGCCACACAGCGGTGTTGCATCGAGCAAACGGGCGCTAAGAGTCGATGTCTGGATTTTCTTCTTCAGGTCACCAGATTGTAATTCCAAGGGCCCAAAAACTGGATTTGACACCACTTGGCAAGTCTGGGCTCTCAGCGGGCACTGCTACATGAAATCTTTGATGGCCCTAAGGCTTCTTAACAGGAGGTAAGAATATGTAAGCCCTTAGAGGACCATGGAAGCAGGATGTAGAAAGCATAGTCCAGTCCTTTCACTCTTAGGACAGAAGCAGCAAGCAGCCAGCCAGCACAACAAATCAACAGGCAGAGTGTCATTCCCTCTTACAGTATACAGCTCTTCTTCCTGGCAGAATGTCCTTTAGTCCAAATGTTTTCTGAAGTTACGGAGTCACAGCTCCAGTACTTATACTAGTTTCTGTCTTTGAAGTAGGCAAACTTCAAAGGAAAGTCTTTGTAGTATACAAGACCCTGGCTTTCCCTGGCAGACAAGACCCTCTTTATGTGTAGATACAACATTCAGGAGTGGTTACTACCTACACTGTGGAAAACCTATACCAGCATGGGTTACAACATTAAACTTTAGATGCAGTTAAGGGACGCTTATCTCTCCTTTCTAGTGACATGGATTTACAGCGTTTTTGTTAGGTCCTAGATCACCACATCATAAATGCTTTCTATATACCATATACAATGAACTTTGGACAGTGTCCCAGCAGGAAGCATTTGAACTCTGAAAAATTAACAAAGCTAATTCGGAATAGTCTTTGGCTGTTGTTGATAACAGCATGACCCCATTATCAACTAACATTTATTCTCTGAATAACATTGTGTCCTCAGCATTCAAAATCATCCAAAGTGACATGGTCCTTTTACTGCACAAGGCAGCTTAGCTAGATCATGCAGTCAGCTGGTCATTACAAACTTTAAAATCTGGTCATGTGCCCTGGAGCTAGCTGAATGTGATTTATTTATTTACACATTATAACTTAACACCTTCACAGAAAATAATGGCACAAAAAGACGCAACTTACACAATGTAAGCATTGAGCGTTTAGAGAAATTTCCCTTCACAGTAGCTGAGATACCATCTATCATATGGTTAATCCACGGTTTTATCTCAGTGTCAATTTATAAGTTTCACTTTACAACATATTTGAAACATTTTCAAGTGGGCAGATATAAGGCATGAGGAGAGGGATTTGCATACAAGACATGGGTCCTGCATTTTGATTACAGGTGTTGGAATGGAGAAACTGAAGTATTTCTCAGCAGAAACAAATGTGAAACTTTGTTTGGCCATTCTCTCATTTCTAAAGAGATTATGCTTCACAGTGAATGTAACATATCTATGGCCAATTTACAATGTTATCTGAAAGGTGTTCCCGCTGATTTGATTTGGCCGGCATTCAGATTGCTTTCAAATGGAAGTTATTTGATGTTGAATGAATAAGGTTGTTGTGGGATGAAACTGCGAGTACCATCTGTGATGACAGTTTCCAGGTTGTTTTTTGCAGTAGGAATGTGTTATTTCCACCTGTGTGTGAAGTTAGAGACATGGCAATATGGCCTTCAATAGCTATTTTTAACATGAACTTTGATAATCTGAGTAGACTGAAAGCCTTATTGTTGCAGAAGGAGGTGTCATTACCATCTGCTAAAGAAGTGTTTGGTCTCCAAGTTGCAAGGTCTTCCTCTGAAATACAATTGCTACTACGCACAAACCTCCCTCAACATTTTGGGGAACTTCTGCATTGCATATTTAATGCAGCAGGAGTGGTACACTTTCTAAAGCGATTGGGTTAGGCTTTGTTAGCACGTTCCAAACTGTATTTGGATGATTTTCCATCTTCTATACAATCCCTGGTTTCCAGCATTTTTGGAGGCATACCTCCAGTGTTATTCCTAATTGCTCAAATTTGTGTCCTATTTTTGCTGCTCTGCAATGGATGTTCCACCTCAAGGCCAAATGGTGATGAAACTACCTAACCTCCCACTGTGTTGTGCAGTATGATGCAGTATTTTGGTGGGTCTTTGCATCAGGAACTAAATGAAAACTGGTCTTTTCACCTGTATGGTCTGCTGCTAATAAGTGCGTTGGTGACAGTCTTTCTGGATTCAGTGGGGATCCATCTGAAGGTCTTACAATGCAGGTGTGTGTGGAAGCATGATACAGAAAAACAGTGTTGGTCTCGAAGTTCATTGTGAGCGGGTATTCCAGTATGATGCTGAAGTTTTGTGCATGGTCTGTGGGTGCAGGGTTGTTCCTAGTGTGGTGGCCCACCAGGAGTCATCTCAAGCTGAGGGGGGTGGGTCCCAGTGTAGTACTTAAAATTCTGGGCTCATGTTATAAACATCATCGTACCATGATGATTTTGATATCAGAAGACCGAGAATGGCTAGTACACTATGCACAAGCATTTTCGTCATATTCGAGTGACGATTTCACCTTGAAATCGTAGTTTTCGTTCTGAACCCTCGGGTTCCATTTTGTGTACGGCAGCCATTTTGTGAGTTGCCCTCACATAGGCCAATGATTAAGGCCAAACACGATCCTGAAGGACACGTACACCTTTGCTGACTTCTCTGCGACCTGGGCAAGCTGGCTCCACTGCCCAAGGCCAAACCTGTTCGGTCAGTTCCTCTCTCAGTGGCCGAGCGAGATAGTATCAAGGCACAACATGCCATAAACCTTTCATCGCACACAAACCACGCCTAATCTTGCACACACCTGTCCCTGTTTCCTACTTTATGACTTGCTTTACGAGGAGGAGGTGCCCGGTTTTATTGGGGGTCCGTCGATATCTGATGGAAATACTGGGCCTTGCCGGATAATTGATTGTGGGCTGGACAAACTGAAATATGGGCTTGTCATCATGACTCTGCTTTTTCTTTGTAGTGAAAATATGTGAATGGTCAACTGTAAACTTAAGAATGTTTGCCTAAAGCGTAATATTTCGTATAAAAAGAGAAGGCTGGCTTTGTGAGATTGAGCAGTCTCCTGAGAATATACACCGTGTTGTACTTCTAGGATATCTGTTACTTGGTTGCAGCCAATAAATTCGATCTTTGACTTCACCTAGAAGACTCTGAGTTTCTGTAGTCTAAGCAGGAACGACCCGAAGTCTTAGGGTGTACCCCTGGCACCGCTGGGTTCCGAAAAACCCAGTACTTCATCTGGCGCCCAACGTGGGGCGATACCAACGGTACCGGTCCAAGCCGGAGGTTCGTGAGGAGCTTTGTGTGAAAATTCTGGAGGAAGGCCGCCACTTCATCGACCCCTGCATGGCGACGTGGTCCGAAGGTCTTTGCTGCGAGGTTCCCCGCCTCCCGACGGCTACGAAGGACTGCTGCCCTGGCTATCGCCCTGCTTTTGGACCCTTGATGACTGGTAGAGCGAAATGATAGACGAGTCTTCTGGTGACGTCATCGATACCTCAGTTAAGTATAAGTGGAGCGTCTCCCAGTCCTTAGTTTGGTTCTTAGTTTGGGTATACCCTTGGGATCTTTGATTTGGAACTTGCAAGTACCAAAGCCGAGGGACTCGTGTATTCACGAGACTATCGTATTCGATAATCCTTTGAAGTTTGAAGCTAGACTAGAGAGCGAAGATGCCTGGTTTTAGCAGACTTGAAAATTTGTTTTGTCTTGGTTGTAATAATAGGGATTCCCGATTGGAGGACTCGTGTCCGGTTCCTCCGATTGGAACTCCAACCTATGAACTGTATGTGAAACATGGAGTAGGCCCCATCACATATAATGAAGTGTGGATTCGATACACCAGAAAGGATGATGTTTTAAAATGGCCCCAATCTGGTAGCTTTGACACGGAAATCTTAGATAATCTGGAAGTTAAACTTTTTAATGGCGTAAGGAAGCCAAACAGAAGGAAATTAAATTAGTGAAGAAAAATAAGAGAGAAAGGGATATCTCGATAATGCAAGCTGCTACGCAGTATAAAGATAACGAAGAAGAACAGATGAGTGAGCAGTTGCACAGGCAACGTAAAATGGTAATCGATAAATGTTATCCAGTTTTGCCGCCTCTTCAGCAAGATGCAGCAAAAGAACTTGAAAAAGATACCCTAATGTCGCATTTATTGAGTTCGCCACCCCCTTATGCGCAGAGTGCTACGGCACCTCTGCAGCCTTTAGCCGCTCAACCTTTGGTTGTATTGCCTCCTGCTCCTCCACAGCCACCAGCTGCTCTTCAGTTGGCTCCTACTCTTCCGGTGCAGCCTCCTCAAGGGCCATTGGCTTTGACATCTGCTCTGCCTTTACTTCCTACAACTTTGACCACGATATCGACTACCACTCCTGGTATTCCTCCTGACACTGCCTCTGCGTCTGCCTTGCCTCACCCTGCTCTTCCGCCTGTCCTTTCATCGACTTCTCCCTCTGTTCGCCAGAGAATGACTAGCACTGTTGCTAGCCTTCTATATCCTCTCTTTGGAGCAACAAGTGTAACACCTGTCTCAGAGCGTAAACAGTTACGTAGCCAACTGCCTGATTCTAGGGAGAAGGAAACATTGAATTATTTGGCACATAAATGGGTTACCGACCCGATAAAATATGAGCTAGAGTCTGTTATGGATGTCTTCCCTCGGTAGGAAGCACCAAAGCAGAGATACGTTTTTGAGAAAATGTGTACTTTCCTTAGTGAGGATTTAGAGGAAAATGATTTGGAGCCCAATCCGCCTGAGTTATGTCGTATACGGTTCGAGTTTGGGAAAGGCGCAATTGTGGGTTCAGATGTTAAGAAAGCAGTTGCGACATTGTTGTCGTTCAGGAGTGAAGGTGTTTCTCGGTCATTGTTTGAGTCTGATTCCTCTGTCAAGAAGAAGGTAAGACAGTACCCAATGAGAGAAGTACCTCCAGTATGGAAGGAAGAAGTAGCGGCTGGTCTGAATAATGTTCCCCCAGCTATACCGGCACACTTTCAGCGTGTTTGGGTACATGTTCCATGGAAGCGAGCTGAAGTCTTGGCCCTTAAGCAGACATTGCCTGATCCCCATAAAAATCCTGCAGGATATTACAAGGAATTGTCACAGACTGCAGGCTCTTGCATTATGAATTTAGCTGATATAGACATGTTGTTTGGAAATGTTGTTCCACAGCCTTTATGGGGAAAGATTCGTCATGCGGATCATGATCATGAGTTAGGTGACTCATGGGCTAATATTGCTGCTGCTGATGGCAGACAAGTTGGTGGTGCTAAACCCGAACCTTTAGTAGCAGACCTTCCTGGTAGGATCATTAATTACATGAAAACTTTAATGCCTGCGATGCGTGTGAATTGGGATAAATTGTCTGCATGTAAGCAGAAGAAAGATGAAACGGTGTCTGATTTCTTCACCAGGTTTGAAGAAACGTTTATCGACCACAGTGGTCAAGATATGAGTACAGAAGGTGGGCAACGGTTGTTCGTTGACAAATTTGTGCATAATTTGCTTCCCGAGTTATGTAAGAAGTTAAAAGATTCAGAAAGTTCTTGGGCCGTTTCCTCTTCAGCACAGATATTGGCTACTGCACAGTACTATGAAAATAGGGATAAAGATGAGAAAGATAGAGCAGACAAGAAGACTGAAGAGTTAAAAACGAAGGTTCTGTTACAGCAAGCGTATCCGCCACGTGGTGGTCAGAATAACTATCAGCAACCTCAACAGTATCAAAGAAACTCGCAAAGGGTCGAGTTTTCTCAACCACGTGTTCCTGTAGGTCCCAATCAGTGTTCATATTGTAAGGAAGAGGGTCATTTCAAGTATAGTTGTCCTATCTTGTTACAGATGAATGGTGCTTCTGGTGCACGAGGTCGAGGTGTTCAACAAGTGCCTAGAGGTAGTGGGTGTGGAAATTTCCCCCAGAACGCACGTTCCCTTCCGCCTCAAAATTCAATGAATAGGTTTGATCAGCAGAATAACGCCTCTGGTAGGACAGCTCAGTACTATGCTGATGACTACTTTGCAGAAGATGAGCATATGGAAGGTAATGATTGCGAGGAAAGCCGTAGACAAAGAGAGGGAGTTGTTTCAGTTCCAGTAGATCAGAGTGGACCTTACGTTGAGGTGATTACATCAGGTGTGTCAGAGCCTTTTCTGTTGGATACTGGTGCTACAAAGAGTTCTATTATGCATTCTAAACTCCCTGGCGCACCTTTGTCTGGCGAAACGAATGTTTCTGTAGGTTTTTCTGGCGCCCCGGTTAGAAACCCAATTTCTAGTCCTATGTCCCTTGCTGTTGGACCTTGCGAATTCGATGCACCCCTTATTTGAACGACAGGTTGTGGTGAAAACTTGTTAGTATTGGAATTTGTTGAAAAGATTGTATGCGACGTTGTATTGTTCTCCTTCAGGAGTACAACTTACACTGGATAAGAAAGTGGTTTCCTAAATGTATTTGTCGAAGGACAAACTTCCGACCGAGTTGTCGTTTCTTCCTAATATTCTTTGGGCTACTGGTCCTAATGATGTAGGTCTTTTGGAAATACCGCCATATGTTGTGACATTGAAAGCCAATGTTAAAATGCCACGCATTCCCCCATATAAAATTTCTAGTGAAGGTGAAAAAGCGTTGCTAGCGATCATTTACGATTTGATTGAAAAAGATGTAATTGAAGAGACAAGAGGCAACGTTTGCAATAGTCCTGTTCTGCCTGTTTTGAAACGTACTGATCCTTCTCGGCCACCTGTTTACAGGTTCGTGATTGATCTTAGAGAGGTCAATAAAATCGTTGTGCCACAATTTCCAGTTGTTCCTGATATCACTGCCTCACTGACTATGATTCCAGCTTCCGCGACTTGGTTTTCGGTGATTGACTTGAAGAATGCTTTCTTCAGCATCCCGATTGCCGAGGAGAGTAGGGATATGTTTGGCTTCAGTTTAGGAGGCCGAAGCTTCCGTTTCAAACGCGCTCCCCAGGGCTACCGTGAAAGTCCATCGATATATAGTCAGGCTTTAAAAACACAGCTTGATACGATTGTTTTACCTGATGGCGCTACCCTTATTCAATATGTTGATGATTTACTTATTGCTGCAGACACTGATGAAATCTGTAAAGAAGCCACGTTGTCATTATTGCGTCATTTGTCGGAATTGCACCGCAAAGTGTCCCTTTCCAAATTGCAATATTGTCGACAAGAAGTGACCTACCTAGGTTATCTCTTATCGAAGGAGGGAAGGAAACTGACCCCAGAAAGAATTCAGGCAATAGCGAAATTGAGTGTGCCAAGGACACAGAGAGAAGTGCGTGCTTTCCTAGGTATTACATCATATTGCAGACAATGGATACCGAATTTTTCTTTGTTGGCCAAACCTTTGGTGGCATTAACCTGTAAAGATACACCGAATCCCCTCCCATGGTCTGAAGAGTGTCAGAAAAGTTTTTCCGAATTGCGCAATGCATTATGTTCGGCTCCTGTGTTGGGTACCCCCGACTACAGTAAGCCCTTTACATTGTATGTCCATGAGAAAGAAGGTTGTGCATTATCAGTGTTGACACAGTTGTTCGGAGACAAGCAGCGTCCATGTGCATATTTTTCGTCGACTTTGGATCCGGTAGCTAAAGCATTGCCGAGTTGCTTAAAAGCCACAGCTGCAGCAGCTGTTTCTATTCGACAGTCTGCTGGTTTAGTGATGAATAATACATTGATTATGATAGTTCCACATGCAGTGGACACGTTGTTAAACAGGACCAAGACACAGCACTTAACTAGTGCTTGGTTGTCAGGTTACGAGTTGACACTATTAGCGAGTCATGTGCACATAAAGAGAAGCAACACGTTGAATCCAGCTACGTTGTTGCCGATTGTAGCAGAGTTAGATGCTTCTGAACAGCATGATTGTTTTCTCAGAACAGAAGAAGAAACGAAAGGAAGAATAGATCTTCAGGACACTCCCCTTGTGCAGTGTGATGGTACCTTATGGGTGGATGGTTCATGCTTCAAGCTTCCGAATGGTGACACGACTGCAGCATATGCTGTCACGACTTTGCATACGATTGTTGAAGCTGCACGTATCCCACATAATTCAGCTCAAGCAGCAGAGTTGATTGCACTTACACGAGCGTGTGTGTTGTCAAAAGGAATGAAAGTGACCATCTATACCGACAGCCAGTATGCATTTGGTGTGGCTCACAGCTTTGGACGATTGTGGAAAGAACGTGGGTTTCTGACTTCGCATGGAGCTAAGATACAGCATGGTCAGTTGGTGAATGAGCTTCTCGAGTCACTTACCTTGCCGTTGCAAGTTGCGATTGTAAAATGCAGTGCACACAAGAAGGTGACTGATGATGTTGGTCGTGGAAATGCATTTGCTGATGAAATTGCAAAAGAAACAGCGAGGAATGTGATGAGTCGAATGTATGTTACAGGCCCTGCAAGATGGGTTGGTGATGTTGGAATGTGTGAAGATACGATAGAGAGTGTGAAGTCTATTCAAGCTGAAGCTACAGAGAAAGAATTGAGTGTGTGGAGAGAAAGTACGGGTAAATTGGATGCCAATGGTTGTTGGATTGAATTGTCAGAGCATCAGAGATGGTTGTTACCCGATGCGTACGTGCTTGCAGTGGTTACAATGGCTCATGGAATGGCTCATATCAGTGTGAAAGGGATTTGTAAGTTGTTGGCTCCAGTATGGCAAAATGCTGGAATTCCTAAGTGTGCAGAGAATGTGGTCAAGAATTGCATGGTGTGTCTGAAATACAATCCTGGTAGGGGAACCCCAACTCCAGCTGGTCATTTTGCACCTCCAACATATCCGTTCGAGGTTTTGCAGCTAGATTTCATCCACATGGAAAGATGCAACAATTTGAAATACGTACTCGTTGTTGTTTGTGCCTTTTCAAGATGGGTAGAAGCATACCCCCTAAAAGACAACACTGCCTTATCCACAGCTAAAGCCCTTGTGAAAGAATTCTTCCCTAGATTTGGAATGCCGAGAATGGTCTGGAGTGACAATGGGAGTGAATTTGTGGGTCGAGTGATGAAGAAAGTATGCGAAGGGCTAGGTATCCAACAGAAATTCCACGCTGCAAATCACCCCCAATCAGCAGGACTAGTAGAATGCTATACTGGCACGCTAAAGCTAAAACTGGCCAAAATTCAAGCAAGCTCTGGTCTTAAATGGCCTGACGCTCTGCCTTTAGCACTCCTATCAACAAGAATGACTGTGCATTCACGAGTGGGACTTAGTCCATACGAAATAGTGTTTGGCCGTCCGGCAAACATATGGGGAGTGCCAAGGCTGACAAAATTCAGTGAAATCGAACACCATGTTTTGCTTGACTATTTGTATGAATTGACAGCTAAATTGCGTGTTTTACACCAACAGGTTCACGATACTCTGCCTCAGGTCTCTGAAGCTCCAGGACACCAAATCGATCCGGGATCCTGGGTGCTGGTGAAAAATTTTCAGCGAACAAAGAATGACCAGCCCCGGTGGACCGGCCCTCACCTAGTTCTTCTCTCAACGAGATCAGCCGTTCGAGTGAAAGGAAAGAAGCACTGGATCCACGGTGTACACTGCAAGAGGGTGCCATTACCTCTACCGTATGACCGGTGGGTCCAGGAGGGTGTCGCCGACTCAGAGACTGAAACTGTGCCTCGTTTTCTGCCTTTCAGTGATGCACGTATAAAAGGAACAATTTCTGAGAAAGAAAGTGACAATCTCTTGCAAGAAGCTGTGCCGCCGTCAATTCGATTGGACACTACAGAGCCTGAACTCCTGTTTCAAGACCAGACAGTACCTGGGAAGAAACAATATAATCTGAGGCCGAGAACTATGAACTAATAAAAAATTTCCTTTTCTTTGCTAAATTTTGAAAGTGCAGCTCTCTCATCTGAGAAACTTTTTTATTTTAGTTTTTGAACCACCATCCGGGTTCAGCTGTAGGGTCGCGGTTGCCCAAGTCTTTGGGGTGCAGCTGAAGACGTTAGGTCGACAGTTCTGGTTGGTCTAAGGGAGTTGCCCTGGACTGACAGAAGCATTCCTTAGCATAGAACACCCAACCATCGCGAGCAGCATTTTAGAGAGGATGGAGTCTTTCGAGATGGAGAGACCTGCCAAAACAACGAACTTTAAAGCCAGAATATGTAAAATGATGACCACGAAACGCTTTTTGATAATATGCATTTTTATGTTGTTCAGTGTAATGATGTTTTTAATAGGATATGTTTTATTCTCTTTTCAAGTGACATTTGCACCCACTACAACATCTATACCTCCTCCTTCTACTGTTTCCTCACATTCTTTTCAACCTCTTCCTGAACATGAATCCGCTAGGAGATTAGAGTTTATTAATAACTCCTTCGTTCAGCTTTTGCACGAACACCAACTAGTAATGAACACGACTAACTGTTGGGTGTGTGGTCTTATGCCTCACACAACGGATAAAGGTATCCCTTATCTGGTCCTGCCGTTCAGCCATAATGGTTCTGTGTGGGCATACAGAACAATGTTCATCTACGCACATGAGACCTACCCCCTACGTTCTGTGACAGACAATCCTAAGAATAGTGCTCTAGTCAAGGGTATAGTAGATATGATTAAGGAAGATATCTCCTATGAGACTATCCCGAAAGATGAGACACTAGTATACATAGGATGGCACGTGACCGGATATGGAGTTACTCTGAGTGAGAAACAGCAAGCTAAGAGATCTTCCCCGATTTGGATTGTACCCCATCAGGGTCACTTATGTCTGCAAGGTAATGGCAAGAATTTCAGAGCTCAGTTAGGGAAGAGTATCTGTACTGAAACGTATGTTTTTGCGTCCCAGACTTCCCCTTCGTTCTTAGCAGCTAAGGGTACCTATTTCATCTGCCATGATAGAGCCTATACATGGTTGCCCCCTGACTTTTCGGGCACATGCTTTGTTTCGTTCATGTTGCCTCCAACCTACACAGCTGCGGCAGATTACCATAAAACAAGGATAGTCAGAGGTGTCTTCAGTAAAGAAGACACTGCAGGACAAGAATTTGGAGACTTCGTAAAAGGTTTTCTGCCATTCTGGGGACCCATGGTTAACAGCAGGAACATTAGGCAATTGACAAGGGTGGTTGAATCCACCGTGGTTGAAACTGCCGGTGCCCTTAGTAACTTGACTGCTGAGCCCAGTCGGATCGTCTTATGACCCTTCAGAACAGGGTCGCGTTAGACGTCATACTTACAGACCGAGGTAGGGTATGTAGAGTGATCCAATTGAGTTGCTGTGTTTTCATTCCAGATAACGCTCCAACAGTGTACCAGGCCATCTCCAAACTGCATAAGATTTCCGAATCTATTCATGTGGATAAAGGAGATTGGTCGTTGATGGGATGGTTCTGGGAACTGATGTCCGCCTGGGGTTGGAAAATTCTTATGGTCGTTGGGGTGATCTTAGCCATCCTTTTCCTGTTCTGTCTGTGCGTACAGTGTGCTCCTGCAATATGTGGCCTCTGTGCTACATTTTGTGTAAGGAAACCTGTATCAAGGGACGAGCTAAGTAATAGGATAATGCTACAGCAACATCTCAATGACTTCAGGAATATAGACCTGGACTCAGATTAGCATGAGTATAGGTTATTGCCTATGTAAGGGCAAAAGGAGGGCTGTAGTACTTAAAATTCTGGGCTCGTGTTATAAACATCATCGTACCATGACGATTTATATATCAGAAGACCGAGAATGGCTAGTACACTATGCACAAGCATTTTCGTCATATTCGAGTGATGATTTCACCTTGAAATCGTAGTTTTCGTTCTGAACCCTCGGGTTCCATTTTGTGTACGGCACCCATTTTGTGAGTTGCCTTCACATAGGCCAATGATTAAGGCCAAACACGATCCTGAAGGACACGTACACCTTTGCTGACTTCTCTGCGACCTGGGCAAGCTGGCTCCACTGCCCAAGGCCAAACCTGTTCGGTCAGTTCCTCTCCCAGTGGCAGAGCGAGATAGTATCAAGGCACAACATGCCATAAACCTTTCATCGCACACAAACCACGCCTAATCTTGCACACACCTGTCCCTGTTTCCTACTTTATGACTTGCTTTACGAGGAGGAGGTGCCCGGTTTTATTGGGGGTCCGTCGATATCTGATGGAAATACTGGGCCTTGCCGGATAATTGATTGTGGGCTGGACAAACTGAAATATGGGCTTGTCATCATGACTCTGCTTTTTCCTTGTAGTGAAAATATGTGAATGGTCAACTATAAACTTAAGAATGTTTGCCTAAAGCGTAATATTTTGTATAAAAAGAGAAGGCTGGCTTTGTAAGATTGAGCAGTCTCCTGAGAATATACACCGTGTTGTACTTCTAGGATACCTGTTACTTGGTTGCAGCCAATAAATTCGATCTTTGACTTCACCTAGAAGACTCTGAGTTTCTGTAGTCTAATCAGGAAGGACCCGAAGTCTTAGGGTGTACCCCTGGCACCGCTGGGTTCTGAAAAACCCAGTACTTCACCAGGATGAGAACTTCAGTCTTGTCTGAGTTTGAGGCAGCTGTCTCTCATCCAGGTGGCAACGGACTTCATCCCACCATTGTGGAAGTTGTTCACAGCGGCTGTGGGTTTGTTGGGGAGAGAGAGGGTCAGCTGGGTGTCATTGACGTAGGAGACGATGTTGAGTCCGTGGTTCCTGACGGTGGCTGCAAGTGTGGCCATGCAGACGTTGAAGAGGGTGGGTTCAGGGAGGAGCCCTGGGGCACTCCACAGCTGATCTCTGTCGGTTCTGAGAGGAACTGTAGTAGTCTGACTCACTGTGTTCGACCAGTGAGGAAGGAGTGGATCCAGTCCAGGGCTTTGTCGTGTAAGCGGCATCGTGGAGTCTCGTACTTAGGTTGTGTTGGGAGATGGTGTTGAAGGCAGCCAAGAGGTCCAGGAGGATGAGGGGTACTGTTCTGCCCCAGTTGAGTAGCGGCGAGGAGGGCGGTCTCTGTAGGGGATAGAGGACTCATCTTTAGTGCAGGGGTGGGCAGAGTTGGCAGAGTGGTACTATGCGGAATTCTGCAGAGTTGCCTAAAACCTCTGTGGAATTCTTCTCCGCTCTATGCATGCAACAGACCTGGAGGGTTCCTAACCCCCAGACTGCCACCTGCTTTACAGCTTACCTCAGACTGCTGTGGCAGTGATCAGAGGTGTTTCCAGTCCTTTCTGGGCTGTAATGAAAGTAAAACTGCTTCGCTGCAGGACTTGCAGGGACTGCACATGCGTGCGCATGGTGAGTGGAGACATTAACCCGGTCTACACTCTCAATACACGCGCATGCGCAGTCCTTGCGAGTCCTGCAGCATAGGGGTTTTGCACTGCTGAGGAAGGGGAGCCAGGAAGAGGACAGCCCGGGGTACGGAGAACGCCACACTGAGATCCAGGTAAGGAGGATTCCGCAGGAGCAGTGCTGTAGGGGTTGGCGGCAGGGGCAAACTTTGCCACATAGCGGGATCGGAGATTTTTGCTGAACTCTGCGCTCCCAGTAGAGCGCGGAGTTGGCAAAACTCCACAAACTCCCCTGGCCGAGAAGAGGTCACCACCCACCCTTACTTTAGTGTTGTCCTCTGAGACTATCTTTGCTGCAAGAAGAGTACTACAAGCCAATGATGGATGTTTCGGCTCCTGGAATACTGGATGCTGGCTCCTCTGTAGTTACACTATGAGCTGGCACACCATCAACAACTGCTGACGGGGCTAGATTTTACCATGTTTGTTCTTTGCAACTTGATGTTCGGGCCACAATGGAAACATCGTCTGTGGTAGCTTGTTTCTTCATGGATTCTAATGACTCTGAGGAACATGGAAAAGATTTCTGGAGCCTCCTGAATACTAATATGCATTATTTTTTTTTAATTGGTTTTTATTCATGTATTAATTAATTGTGTGTTTTTTATTCTCATTTTTTAATGTAATATAGCTTCTGTTTGCTTCATTATTAAAGTGTGTTATGATATTCCTTTCATAATGTTAGCCTTATTTGCATATTAAGTTTTATTGTAGGATATGCTTTTATGTTTATTTTGAAATAATAGTCTCGATCCGGCAATGGGTGGGTGCTGTGGGGTTCAACAGGACCCGTGCACAAATGTTTCCATTTTACAAGTACATGTTTAAACTTGACAACTTTGTAGACAGTGACTTTTTAAATGCTTTACACATACATGATACCTGTTAGAACCGGGATTTCTGGTTGGCTAAGGCTTACGCCAAGGCCAGGCAGAAACCACCATTCTAGTCAGGGCAAGGGTGGGATGTATGACGTTACAACGCATACTTTTACAAAGCCTACCTTTACATCGCAACTTTTACAACGCATACCATTACAACGCATAATGCTTTTGGGCGCTGGATAGTGAATAGTTTAATTTACTATTCCAACTCCAGTCCCCGTGGACACTAGGGAAGGTTATTGGATAGTAAATTAACCTATTCCCTATCCTAGAGCGCCCCCAAGCGCTATGCGTTGTAATAGTTTGCGTTGTAAAAGTTGCGTCGTAATGGTAGTGCGTTGTAAAAGTTTCGTTGTAAAGGATGTTTCCCGCAAGGGTGTCACACGCCAAGATAACCCCTGCTCACCCCCTTGGTAGCTTGGCACGAGCAGACAAACTTATCCCGGAGGCAATGTGTAAAGCATTTGCGCACGCACACAACAGCAACAACATCCTAGGCACACCACAAAAGGAACTCCACACAAGTTTATATAAAAATAACTTTTGTATTGTCAAAACACATCAGATAGTAATCACACAATATACATTGTGCCAACTGGCACAGGCAATATTCACAAGGGATTATTTACACCAGGACAGGGCTACATGGGCCACTGTCAGAATCAACACTTAGCAGAAATAGCACTTCTAGAACTTAGAATAAGTGTAGCACAAAAGAACAATTATAGGTCACAACCAGTAACTACTGGTAAAGGTAGGTACACACTACGCAATACTAATAACCATAGATAAAGATCACGCATGGACATATAACCTCTCTAGTATAAACTATACTAGGCAAAACACAACCACCTAAGAATAAAATACATTCAGGGGTGTAGAACAGAAGCATTACACATGATGCATCACAACATTCAGAGGTGTAGGGAAGGAAAACACATGATGCATAAACATACATTCAGCGGTGAAAGAACAAGGCACATGATGCATCAAACACATTCAGAGGTGCAGCACAGGAAAACACATGATGCATAAACATACATTCAGCGGTGTAGGTAAGACACATAATGCATAAAACACATTCAGAGGTGTCACAGGCATAAAGGCATAGCACATTACGCATAATTCACATTTGGGCCTAACCGGTAAAAATACAGTAGGCCATCTCCTCACTAGTCTAAACACATTAGACCCTGCCTCCTAAGAATAAATCATATTTAGGGGCGTAACTCACATAGTGAAAACATCTCACTAGCATAAACCTACATAGGTAAAATAAACTCATAATCACATTGCGCAAACATCACCTTAGGCAATTATTATCATAGCAAAATCACATTGCGCAAAAATCACATTACCAGCCCCCTGGCTAAGTGGCCATCTAATAAAGGGACTCAAAAAGCCCTGTGTTTAAAATGTCAGGGCGCGCCGCCACGCAGCCACCGGTGCCAACCTAAACGTTGCAGCCGGCACTAAGTGCTGCCAGCTGTAGCAGGCCTGGCATCACTGTGCCATCTCTGTACTTCCTAGGGACTCTCCAATTGCGCCTAAACGGTGCAACTGCCCACTAATTGCTGAGCAGCTGGGACAAACGGCGACAGGGGCTCTCTCTAGCCCCTCGAGCAAATCTGCGCCATCTGTTGGAGCCCCACAGGCTCTGACACTCTGCACACGTTGGAGCCACACAGGCTCTGACACCACACATGCCCAAATGTTGGAGTCCCCCCTCTAGGGACTCGGAATTCATAATGCCCCATGAGCCCCTCATGGGCCCTGAAGAAATATGCCCCTCGGACGCTGTACCTACACCGGCACCGACCTGCGCCCCCACGGAGCCCTGTAGGCTCTAAACCGAGGTACTACTCCTGTCGGAGCGGCCCGCTGCCAAGTGGGGCCGCTCGAGAAACCTCCAGCCGCATTGAGCCCCCACCCAGCCCTCTCAGACACTCAGCGGCTGGGGGGGGGGGAGGCGGCGGATGTCTCTTGGTGGCCCCGGGGCTCTCTACAGCTCACGGGAGCCCCTGGCAGCCATCACTCGGCCGGCTTCTTTCTTTACAAGGTCCCGCTCCCACGGACCGGGTCTCCTTTACAGGCTGCGGGCGGGGCTCTCCCGATCACGAGAGCCTCGCAGGAAACTGGCGGCAGCTTCTCCAGTCTCCCTCTCCCTTCGGGAGACCGGCAACCACGGCACGGCTTCCCCCAGGCAGGGGAAAGCAGAAATGAGTCCGTCCCGGCCCCACCCACAGTCAGGTGGGCGCGGGCCGGACTTCCGGTTTTGCCGCAGCTGCGGCCGTGCTCTCTTTGCGGGGCTCCACCCTCGGTGCACGAAATAAAAGTAGAAACGGGGTGGGCACCCATTAAGGCGCCTATTAAAAGGGGTGGCACCCTCTCTTTAAAAATATAACAATAGCGGCCATCACGCAGCGAGGTGGGCTCTCGCAACTACGGCATCAGGGGTGAATCCCTCACGTCGGGATTCCCTCTACAAGGGCTGCAGCCACCGCGGTGCACAGCCCACGGTCTCCCCTCTCCTGGGGACCGGGTAGAATCTAGCGCTCTGCCCAAGATAAGAAGATAAAGCGCTCTCAAGGCGCTGGGGGCTCCAGGCCCTTCAGAAATGACCCCATTAGCAAAGAGGGTCCCAGCACCAGCATTAAAAAAAAACAAAAGGTCCTGGGGGCAAAGTGAAGCAAAGGGGACCACAGGCAAACAGAGATCCTCCAGGCATCCAGGTCCATCAGGTATCCAGGGGCTGGGCAGGGCCCAGGAAGGCAAGCCTTCCCCTGGGCCCAAGCAGCAGCACGCCTCTGGCAGGATTCAAGTCAGAAACAAGAAAATGTTGTAAGGGGACACAGCCCCTTTTTATACAGTGAATTCCTTTGTCTAAAGGTGCAGGGTGGGGGAGAAACCAGGCGCAGCTGGTTTGGGAACCCCCTTGATGAGCTCAGCCACCCCTCCCATTCACTTGTCAGGCTAGGGTCATCAGTCGCACTACAGAGGGCGGAGCCAGCATTGTGTCGGGAAAGCCCAGCCCTATTCAGGACTCAGGTGCACCCCTCCCCTCACATCAGCATGCTAATCTCAACACTCACCACTGGGCAGACCCATCCAGACTTCCTGGAGCCAGGCTCCAGCCAATCACGTGCCAGCAGACTCACTACACACGCACACCAATGTCTAGAAGTGGCACTTCCACACTAGACACATTCATGCCGCATACATCATTACGCAGCATTCAATCTCACGAGTTCGCACATACCAAACTCGACCCTGCACTCCACACCCATCAGGAACTACCATGGTCACACATATTCCCCATGCATTCCTATGGGAGGGCAGGTCACTCACCACACATACACAGAGAGCTCACGCACTTTACACTGTACCACAGTGAAAAAGTGCGCAGAGGCCTAAAATCACCAACACCAGGTCACAGAAACAGGCTAGGATAAAGCAAAAAGTTTCGGGGTGAACCTGCCAAAAGGGTCAGGTCCAACACAACCCCCTTCCAGCCAAAACGCAGGGTAGACCAATCACTCCCATGATGGGCTTCCCTGCTTTGGGCGACAAAACACGGACATGGGCCCGCACGGCAGGGACACCTTCCGGTTCTATGCCACTCTGAACCCACAAGGATTTCTCTCAACAAGAGCTCTCTGGCCCAACTAGGATACCCCACTGGCACTCCCTAGTCATCCACAGCCAGGACCAGGCCCTAGGCCATCCAAATGTTACAGGTCCTGACCACTTCACAGAGTGGGGGCAGTAACCCCTGGCACACAATAGCGATTCTCCACTCTCCCTCTCATTGTAGCTACAACTACCACTGATCCTTCAACCTAGGGACCATACCCTCAGGCTGACCAGAGGTCACGGGCAAGAATACCCCACCCTACCTCTACTTCTGGGGTTCCGCACCCTCCCAGGGAAGCACCCACCAGAACACAACTCTCCCACCAGTTCAGGACCTCTCTCCATCACTGGTCTACCACCTGGGATCCGGAAACTATTTCACTTCGGAGGTACAAAGCACACAGCACAGTCCCTCTTCAAGCGGTGGGGGGACACAGCACACAGCAAAGTCCCCTTTCCTCTACCTTAGTAGAAACATCAAACTGCAGGTGAGCCCCAGATCACACAGCAAGGGCAGCCCCCTCAGTCTCTTCAGCTGATCTACTTTGGCGGAGATTCCTTCTTGACCTGGAAGTTTCCTAATCTCCCAACCTAGGATCTAAACCCTCAGGTTGCACCGGGGTCAGAGGTAAGGACACCGCCCCTCTGCACCCCCTTCCAGAGTTCTGCACCCTCCCACCTTGGAGCGGTACCCCTGGAAGCAAAACTGGTCAGGACACTGATTACAGATGCCCCTCCCTCCAGGTCAGGCTGAACCTGAACCTGGCCTCCCCCCTCCTCGGGGAATGACCTCCAGAGGCCCCACAAATGGTCAAGCACTCTAGACGGTCAAATGCCCAGCGAACCAGGACTTCTGCACCCTCCACTTAGGAGCGGTACTGCACAATACTAGGACCGCCAGAGTTCTGGTTACAGAAACTCCCCATCCTCTAGACACAGGAAGATCTTCCTCAAATGACCTGTAAGTACAGCCTAGGCCCCTGACCTGGCGCTCCCTTAGGGAACCCTCCAGGCCCTGAGAAAGGGTTTTGGGCCAACGTGGGACACACCGTCCCACACTCACTCCGCCTCCACTGAGACAGGACGTGAGCCCCTACACCCCTACCATCCTACTGGGACCTAGCTGGGCTACACATGAACCTCTTCCCCTACACAGTTTCATCAGATACACAAGCCACTACTTATAGAATCACTCCCCAATGCCTCTGCAAGACATCTAGCACACCGCCAGACATCCACCTTCTTGTGCAGTGCCTCTGCAGGACCTCCTGCACACCACCAGAGGTACACCTCCTGTGCAAGCTCCTTTTTAAAAAAAACTCACACCAACTCCTCCAGTTCAAAACACCACTCATCCACACACTCCCCCTCCAGACTGGTGAGACAGTTCCTCACTGCCCCTGACTCTCAACCTGTACCCCTCTTATTCAGCACCAGGCACCATACTCTGGGAACTGGGAATGGGACTTCACGCACTGGACACATTTTAGCTGCCACCACTGGATCCTACCATACTGGGGAATCCAGACACACACACTACACTCAGGGGATAACCACCCTCCCGAGCAAGACATTTCTCCTCCACACTCCCTCTCTTCCATCTACCCACACAGGGACAGGAACAGGGATTGGGCACTGGACCCAGCAAGGGACTCCTAATCTATGGGAACCTCCCCCTCTACTGGCATCCCGCCCTGTCATTTTCTCTCATCTGCCACTAAACATAAAGCGCAGGAACACCATTTGAAAATGACACTCTTGAGGAAAAACAAAATCATAAACAATAATCCCAAACATGTGACTATCTAAAATGCAGAGTTTTGTAATGTAGCCAGTTGTTGCTGTGGCACTGCTCAAACACAAGTCCTAATCCTCACCGCTGACCAACAATGTTACAACTGGGATTTCTGGTTGGCTAAGGCTTACGCCAAAGCCAGGCAGAAACCACTATTCTAGTCAGGGCAAGGGGGGTCACACATCAAGATAACCCCTGCTCACCCCCTTGGTAGCTTGGCACGCGCAAACAGGCTTATCCCGGAGGCGATGTGTAAAGCATTTGCGCACGCACACTACAGCAACAACATCCTAGGCACACCACAAAAGGAACTCCACACAAGTTTATATAAAAATAACTTTTGTATTGTCAAAACACATCAGATAGTAATCACACAATATACATTGTGCCAACTGGCACGGGCAATATTCACAAGGGATTATTTACACCAGGACAGGGCCACATGGGCCACTGTCAGACTCAACACTTAGCAGAAATAGCACTTCTAGAACTTAGAATAAGTGTAGCACAAAAGAACAATTATAGGTCACAACCAGTAACTACTGGTAAAGGTAGGTACACACTACGCAATACTAATAACCATAGATATAGATCACGCATGGACACATAACCTCTCTAGTATAAACTATACTAGGCAAAACACAACCACCTAAGAATGAAATACATTCAGGGGTGTAGGTCAGAAGCATTACACATGATGCATCACAACATTCAGAGGTGTAGGGAAGAAAAACACATGATGCATTAACATACATTCAGCGGTGTAAGAACAAGGCACATGATGCATCAAAACACATTCAGAGGTGCAGCACAGGAAAACACATGATGCATAAACATACATTCAGCAGTGTAGGTAAGACACATAGGCCCACATGCATCAATATCGGCTTTTGCGAGTTCTAAATTGCGAAAAATAACGATTCGCAATTTAGAATTCGCAAAAGTCTATGCATGAATATTTTAGCTTTTTTTTTGCAATTCGGTAAAAATCGCTATTTTTACCGATTTGCAAAAAAAATGCAAATTTTCAATTGCGAATTCACAATTCCCATTCATTCCTATGGGCCAAAATGCCCATAGGAATGAATGGGAATTGCGAATTCGCTATTTGAAATCGCAATTCATCAATGCATTTCAAGGGTGGAGAGGGGGGTGCAAATGACCCCCCCCTGCACCCATGAAATGTACTTTTCAGTATAAGTTACATACACACATGTCCTAAGGACATGTGTGTCTGTAACTTAACAGTTTAAAAAATGCATTTATGTGCATTTTTAAACAATTTCGCAAATTACCACGAGGTTGAACTTCGTGGTAATTTGCACTTCCTATTTGAAAAATCGCACTTTTTTTTTAAATGATGCATAGCATTTAAGAAATCGCACAATTGCGATTTCTTATGTGCTATCGCTATTTTAGAATTTGCAAAAAAATTGCATTTTCTAAAATAGCATGATGCATCCCAAACAGCACTTTTGCATTCGCAAACGGCCGATTTTAAGGAATCGCACCGTTTGCAAATCCAAAAATGCTTGATGCATGTGGGCCATAATGCATAAAACACATTCAGAGGTGTCACGGGCATAATGGCATAGCACATTACGCATAATTCACATTTGGGCCTAACCGGTAAAAATACAGTAGGCAATCTCCTCACTAGTCTAAACACATTAGACCCTGCCTCCTAAGAATAAATCATATTTAGGGGCGTAACTCACATAGTGAAAACATCTCACTAGCATAAACCTACATAGGTAAAATAAACTCATAATCACATTGCGCAAACATCACCTTAGGCAATTATTATCATAGCAAAATCACATTTCGCAAAAATCACATTACCAGCCCCCTGGCCAAGTGTCCATCTACTAAAGGGACTCAAAAAGCCCTGTGTCCAAAATGTCAGGGCGCGCTGCCACGCAGCGCCAGTCAGGGGTGCGCCACCGGCGCCAACCTAAACGTTGCAGCTGGCACTAAGTGCTGCGCAGCTGTAGTAGGCCTGGCACCACTGTGCCATCTCTGTACTTCCTAGGGACTCTCCAATTGCGCCTAAACGGTACAACTGCCCACTAATTGCTGGGCAGCTGGGACAAACTGCGACAGGGGCTCTCTCTAGCCCCTCGAGCAAATCTGCGCCATCTGTTGGAGCCTCACAGACTCTGACACTCTGCACACGTTGGAGCCACACAGGCTCTGACACCACACATACCCAAACGTTGGAGTCCCCCCTTTGGGGACTCGGAATTCATAATGCCCCCTGAGCCCCTCGTGGGCTCTGAAGAAAAATGCCCCTCGGACGCTGTACCTACACCGGCACCGACCTGCGCCCCCACGGAGCCCTGTAGGCTCTAAGCGAAGGTACTACTCCTGTCGGAGCGGCCCGCTGCCAAGTGGGGCCGCTCGAGAAACCTCCAGCCACATGGAGCCCCCACCCAGCCCTCTCAGACACTCAGCGGCTGGGGGGGGCGGCGGATGTCTCTTGGTGGCCCCGGGGCTCTCTACAGCTCACGGGAACCCCGGGCAGCCATCACTCGGCGGGCTTCTTTCTGTACGAAGAGGGAGACCGGAGAATTTGCCGCCAGATTCCTGCGAGGCTCTCGTGATCGGGAGAGCCCCGCCCGCCCCCTGTAAAGGAGACCTGGTCCCTGGGAGCGGGACCGGGTCTCCTTTACAGGCGGTGGGCGGGGCTCTCCCGATCACGAGAGCCTCGCAGGAAACTGGCGGCAAATTCTCCGGTCTCCCTCTCCCTACGGGAGACCAGCAACCACGGCACGGCTTCCCCCAGGCAGGGGGAAGCGGAAATGAGTCTGTCCCGGCCCCACCCACAGTCAGGTGGGCGCGGGCCGGACTTCCGGTTTTGCCGCGGCTGCAGCTGTGCTCTCTTTGCGGGGCTCCACCGAGGAGTGGGCACCCTCGGTGCACGAAATAAAAGTAGAAACGGGGTGGGCACCCATTAAGGCGCCTATTAAAAGGGGTGGCACCCTCTCTTTAAAAATATAACAATAGCGGCCATCACGCAGCGAGGTGGGCTCTCGCAACTACGGCATCAGGGGGGAATCCCTCACGTCGGGATTCCCTCTACAAGGGCTGCAGCCACCGCGCTGCACAGCCCACGGTCTCCCCTCTCCTGGGGACCCGGTAGGATCTAGCGCTCTGCCCAAGATAAGAAGATAAAGTGCTCTCAAGGCGCTGAGGGCTCCAGGCCCCTCAGAAATGACCCCATTAGCAAGGAGGGTCCCAGCAACAGCATTCAAAGAAAACAAAAGGTCCTGGGGGCAAAGTGAAGCAAAGGGCACCCCAGGCAAACAGAGATCCTCCAGGTCCATCAGGTATCATGGGGCTGGGCAGGGCCCAGGGAGGCAAGCCTTCCCCTGGGCCCAAGCAGCAGCACGCCCCTGGCAGGATTCAAGTCAGAAACAAGAACATTTTGTAAGGGGACACAGCCCCTTTTTATACAGTGAATTCCTTTGTCTAAAGGTGCAGGGTGGGGGAGAAACCAGGCGCACCTGGTTTGGGAGCCCCCTTGATGAGCTCAGCCACCCCTCCCATTCACTTGTCAGGCTAGGGTCATCAGTCGCACCACAATGGGCGGAGCCAGCATTGTGTGGGGAAAGCCCAGCCCTATTCAGGACCCAGGTGCACCCCTCCCCTCCCATCAGCATGCTAATCTCAACACTCACCACTGGGCAGACCCATCCAGACTTCCTGGAGCCAGGCTCCAGCCAATCACATGCCAGCAGACTCACTACTCACGCACACCCATGTCTAGAAGTGGCACTTCCACACTAGACACATTCATGCCGCATACATCATTACGCAGCATTTAATCTCACGAGTTCGCACATACCAAACTCGACCCTGCACTCCCCACACATCAGGAACTACCATGGTCACACATATTCCCCATGCATTCCTATGGGAGGGCAGGTCACTCACCACACATACACAGAGAGCTCACGCAGGCAGGTCACTCGCCACACATACACAGAGAGCTCACGCACTTTAGATTGTACCACAGTGAAAAAGTGCGCAGAGGCCTAAAATCACCAACACCAGGTCACAGAAACAGGCTAGGAAAAAGCAAAAAGTTTCGGGGTGAACCTGCCAAAAGGGCCAGGTCCAACAATACCATACTCAGAAAGTGTTCTGCTTGCAAACACATTTCTTCGTGAGCACTTTATCACAACACTTGTACATTCTGCCCAAGGCTACAAGAACACTGAGCACGTACCAAGAGGAATGCGGTTCCAGAAGAATCCTGGGTGTGACATGTCAAAGCACAATACAGCAGTACGCTCTCAGGCACCAGCAACATCCTCACCTGGGAGACAGGAGACCACACACATGGGGAAACCCAAGCTCTGGCTACACTTGGACAGGCCCACAGATACCTAAAAACAATGAAAAACAACAGAACTCCAGGCCCTAATGGCCTCCCAGCAAGCATATTTAAATGCGCACAGAAGAACTGGGCTAAGGTGTTAACCCCCCTTTTCAATTAAGCCTTCTTTGCTGCACAGATCCCAGAATGTTGAAGGCGCTTCACCTTATGCCCAATCTTCGGAAAAGAAGACCCGACCATTCCTTCTAATTACCGAGTCATAGCCCTACTGGACCTAGGGGCCAAAGTCTACCGCTGGTTTCTTCTGAAATTGCTTGAAGAATGGGTCGCAGAAAATGACATTTTAGCTTACCTCCAGACTGGGTTTCGCGCAGCTGCCTCTACAATCAATAACATCACAGGACTTGCCATCTTGAGTCATTGTGCAGCTCAAAATGCCAGCCTCCTCTCTATTGCTGTTTTATTGACTATTGTGCCGCCTTTGACAGGTTAGTCCGCAACACCCTCTGGGGGAAATTAAATGCATAGGGGGTGCCCCAGCAGCTGCTCGGGCCATTATCTTTCTGCATTCAAACACATGGGGGCGGGTGAGATCGGGCCCCTCCACCGGATCCTCAAAAATTACAACAAATGACGCTTGAAGCAGGGGTGTGTCCTCGCTCCCGTCCTTTTCAACCACTGCACAGCAGAACTGGGGAGATCCTAGGAGTGCAGCTGCATGCTTCCACCTCAACTCGGCCACACAAAGCTACATATCCTTCAATATGCTGAGACAATAGCTCTGAGCACATGCAGTTCAAAGAAATTCATCTGACAGTCGTCAGCATGTCTGTTGCTCCTTTAATCAGTCAGCACTTTTTACACCAGCCAACATGTGTTTCGTCTTTGGGTACAGTCACCCACGACTTCCTCAGGGCTGGGATATTAAATAAAATGTCTTACAAATACAACCAATGTCTAAACAACATTACCTTTTGACAACTGTCAGATGAATTTCCTTGAACTTCTGCATATGCTCAGTGTTATTGTCTCATTCTTGTTTTAATAAGGATGCAGACAGACATCCCCACTCTTTGAGCACTGCTTTGATTAATCATGTAATTGTACAAACTTGGAGACTGTGTTTTCTGTGCACCCTATTTCCCTTATTCTCCCACATTTGCTTCATCCTTTAATATTCTGACAACATTGTCATAATGGACCACACCAAAATCAGAATCCAATGAGCCTTGCGCAAGCTTCAGGAATACAATAATGCCAACTCACTCAAAATCAACCAGCACAAGAGAAAGGTCCTGATCTTTGGCCACAGCAGAAAAAAGAAACTCCCAACTTGGTGCATGGGAGCTGCGATCATCAAAACAATTACAAAGTACAACTAACTGGGGGTAGAGTTTAGCGAGTCCTCCAGATCCTCTGCCCACCTGGCTGCCCTGAAAATGAAAGCCGGAGCCATCATACACAGCTTGACCTGTCTCAATAAGATCTTAAACAGCGCCTCAGTCACTTCCAATCTAAAGGTTAAGATAGCCACTCTTCTCCCGGCTCTACACTACGGGCAACAGGCCTTCCCAGAGGCATCTGCAGCAAGCCTAAAACGCACTCAATGCTGGGCTTATAAGCAAGTATTCCAACTCTCCTGACACATTTAAAAGACCAGATTACGGCTGGAGCTGGTCCTCCCAAGACAATCACTCACTTGTGAGGCTGACACCCTGAAATTCTATATAAATGCTCTAAAAGCTCTGAAAAACACTCTTAAAGCTTGCCTAAAAGAAATATTTGAGTGCCCTGGGAATCCCTGGCACAGAAACATTAAAAATGCAGTTACCTCACCACAAATTGAGGGCACTGCAGTAAAATCGGATGTTATCTCCTACACAGCCTGTAAGAAGGTAATCAACAGGCAGCTTAAATTAACCTCACACCTGTAGGATACCTGCTCCTTAAAGTCCTCATCTATCCTCATCTATTCCTATCCCCCTGAATGATCCTTATTTACTGAGGAAGGCACAATCATACCTCTCAGACAGTCTAAACATACTGTTCCACAGAGATATCCTATTTAGCACCTGCTAGGCCGACAAGTGGCCGATCTCAACCAATGGGCTCCACTGAGGAAGGGGGGGCCTGCAGACTGTGCAACTATAAGACGGAATCATGGACGGAATCATGGCTCCACCTTCTGTGCTGTTTCCCATGCTTGACGTCACCAAAAGACTCCAATCTCTATCCTCCAAAGGATGCTGGCCTGTTCTACATGGAAAACATCCATTACAACGCAGTAATTACAACGACCTACCTTTATAATGCAAATGTTACAACGCAACTACCTTTACATCGCCTGCCATTACAATGCATGCCATTACAATGCATGTTACTTCAACGCATGCCATTACAATGCATACCATTACAATGCATGCTATTACAACGCATTATAAGGTAAGCAATAGAGATTTTTTTAGTATTAGGGTGGGCTTTACAAATACACATTATGTTATGTTATGTTATGTTACGTATGGTATGTATGGGTCTTGGGGTACATGGGAATAGTAATTTTACCCCAACACTTTCCCTACTGTTGCACTCACTGGAGTGGGAATAGTAATTTTTACCCCTACACTATCCAACACATAGTAGTTTGTACCCCTACACTATACAAAACACACCCTACTGAGGCACTCACTGGAGTGGAAATAGTCATTTTAACCCTACACTATCCAACACTAAAAGTATTTCGCGTTGTAATGGTATGTGTTGTAATGGTAGTTTTTAAAAATGCGTTGTAATGGCATTCATTGTAAAATCATGCAATGTAATGGTAGCTGCGATGTAAAGTCTGCGTTGTAAAAGCATGCGTTGTAATTGCATGCGTTTTAATATCAGATATTCGATCTACACTAGACTGGCTCCCTGATACATCTCACACAGGTTTGGGGAGTTAGGTTGCTCCAAGCAATCTGGCAGAACGCATTCTCACTATGCTCTCTATAATGTAGGTAGTGTAGGTAGGAGTATCAGTATGATATATATTCATATAAATACTGCAAAGTTATGATGGTTGAAGTATTAATCTTTTTCACCCTTCTTGAAATGCTGGTAGCAATGCTTTGTCTGTTTCTACTTATAACTGCAGCTCACGTTTTTACAAAATAATACAATTGCTGCAATGCATATTTGAACTGCCAATTCATGTATTTCTTGTGTCCCCCTTTGGACATGCCTAAGTAATGACAAAAGGGTAAATCTGCTTCCAAAATGTCCTTGGGGGAATTAGAGTGGCCGTGTCCTTAGGTTGCCGACACCATCAAACATCCTGCCAGGTTAGGGGCCCAGATGGTGCACTGTGAGCTAGCCGGGGATTGTGCCAACATACTCTGATGACATGAGTGGACTCAGTCCCCATATTCTGATGCTTTCTTTCCCCAGATGCACAGTCTGTTAGTAGGAAGCGTATGACAGTGGAAATGGCTATCCACAACAGAGTGGAGAACTTGTTGCCCTACTGACCCAAGTACTGGCATTGATATTGCCACATTAAAGAAATCGACTCCATGCCAATATTGTAATAAATTAGGGCATTGGAAGGGGGAGTGTCATCTTAATCCCAACAAAGTAATGAATGAAAATCAGGTTCAAAAGGGCCCTATTTTAACAGGTACTTCTTGTGTTACTGAATTTCTCAGGTCAGGTTCACAATTTAGGGCTTGTACAGACACAGGTTAGCAACCCTGTACAAACACAACATGTGCAGAGACAGAGAATGCAAAGCCATAATGTACAACTAGTTACAGTGATGCAAGTCCCTCAAGCCCAGATTCCACAGCAAAATGTAAATGGTCCTATGTTTAATTCTAACCAGGTCTCAAATTTAATCAGACTTCTTTCCAGAACCAAAACCCGTTTCATCAATTTACACAGTGTTTGACACAATTGAGGATTATGGTTCAGATCAGTCACGATGATAGTGCTGAGGAGGAGGAAGACTGCATGCTTAGCGCAGTCTTAGAGGTAGACCAAAGTGGTTCATTTGTGGAAGGTGAAGTGAATGGCCACCCAGCATCATTCTTGATTAGCAATGGTGCTACCCATTCCATTGTTAGAACCGTGGATATTCCAGACCTACCCCTCTAATGGAAAAATAATTCAAGTTGTAGGAGTTGCAAATGAACAAATGACAAATTCAGTAACACAAGAAGTACCTGTTAAACTAGAGTCCTTTGAAGGAAACCACCAGTTTCGGTCTGTGATTATAGCCCTGTGAAGCTTTTAGGACAAGACATACCATGCAAGTTAAATTGTACCATCTATTGCACACTGAAGGGTGTGGCGTTTCAGACTTAAGATGAAGATGTTGTTTTCAAATTGGCAAGTCAAGGGTCAAAAATTGGATTGTACACTTTGAAGACCAATGATGATTTGCCACCCGATTTCAGAGATAAAGTAAAGCCTGAAGATTAGGACTTCTCAGGAAGGACATAGGTCTCATAGAAGGAGTTGAGCCCCAAGTACTCCTCAGTACAATTTGAATACTCAAACGATTGCTGGGATTACATCAGTGATTGATTAAATTAAACAAAAAGGCATTTTGAAGGAGATAATGGGGAGTCCATGTAACTTACCCATCATGGGCTTGCAGAAGCCTAGCAATAAGTACTACATCGTTTAAGATATGAGAAAGGTTAATAACATTGTTGTTCCCTGCTGTCCTGTGGTTCCAAGTCCTGCTGTGATTTTATTTCAGATTCCATGTGCAGTGAATGGATTTACTGTGATTGCTTTGTGCCAGGTATTCATCTCTATACCTTTGCATGAAGACAGTCAGTACCTTTTCGCCTTCCGGTTCCAAACCTGTGTTTTGGCATGGTGCCAAGTCCATAGTGGTATACAGAAAGTCCCTCAATTGGGGGGGCATGGCTTGAACCACCACAAGATGGCCGCTTCCAGCTGAGGCTCCACACCTCGAGCGGGACTTTTCGGACCACCGGAGCCGCTCTTACTAACTCCTGAGGGCATGGACTGAGTTCGTATATGCAGTAGGCGCGGGGGCACAGGTAGCTGTTCTTTTATTTCCATTTTCAAGTCTTTTTCTGCCTGTTTTCCCCTACGCCGTAAATCCCTTCACTCACTCTCTGTTAAGCTCGCCGTTTTGATTTTCGTCGTGACGCAACTTCTTTACACAGCCTCCTTGGTGCTGCTTGAGGCACGGTTTTCTAAGATGCTACCACAGCCTAAGTTGGAGTGTTTTCCCCCTTCAATTGCTCTCCTGAAGTGGCGCCTTCTGTGTTGCTGCAGGATACTTGTTGCTTTGCAGCTGGAAGTCTTTTGCGGTGCTGTGTCTTGGTGAGAGTATGCCGGTTGCGTTTCTCCCCTAAAATTTACTTCATTTGGACTCTAACCCCTTGAAGGTGAGCCTCCTTTTGGGATGTGACATTGGAGCTCCTTTATGACTTCACCTTGTTAATGCCCTCCCATGTCTCCTCAATTAAATTTCAATACCTACTGAACAATGTATTTTGTCTGCCCCCTCCATGTGAGATATCTTCTTTGACTTTTTCTGTAATGCCATATGGAACTGGTTGTTTTCGCCCAACTGCAGTCATTTGAAGACACACCTGGCGCTGTGCCTCATAGCTCTTTCTCTGCTCTTCATATCATGCCCCCCCTGGTAGATGGACTGAGCCAAATTGTTCATGCTTTGAGTGCTCGCCTTATTGGTTAGTCGTTGTCTGTCAGTGTGTGGTGGCCACCATGGAGGCTGGTTGGCGGGCATTGATTTTCTTCCTAGCTGTTGTGCTCGCAAAGTCAATCATTTTACTTCAGCTTTTGTCATTGCAAAGACGTCCACGGCCGCCTGTGAGATTTAAGAAGCTGTCCTTATACGCTGCATATCTTTGAAGAGCCTCAATATTTCAATTTACTCTCATATATGGAGTCCTTTTCCTCTTCCGATCAGAAAATTACCTAAGCAAATATGTCTTCCTCCCGCAAGGAATCCAGTCTTGTTGCTCATTCCAAACATCATAAGCAGGAACCCAACTCACCTACTAAGTCGCCATTACCCATAACAATGGAGGACCTTATGGAAGAAAAAAAGCTGCTTATGCCTTTCGTCATTGACACTAATGCCACCCTCCAGAGGTTGGATGAGAAATGGTCTAACATAGACTCCAGAATGTCTGCTGTGGAACAGAGGATTACTGATACTGAGGACCTGATACCTCAAGTCACAGCTATGTCCAAAGAGATTGCTCTCCTTAAGATACAAACAGAGGACTTAGAAAATCGTAACATATGAAATAACCTTATAATTTATAGGATTCCTGAGGGAGAGGAGGGGTCAGACATGCTTGCCTTCTAAAAACACGTATTCCTAAGATTGTGGGTTTCAAAGATGACACTACTCTTAATTTGCAGCACACTCACCACATTGGCCCTAAAATCAGAGGTGCATCTTCATCGTCAGCGAATCATCTTAGCGGAATAATTGTTTTATTTTTGGAATATACTGAACTGTTGATGGTCCTTTCTGTAGCAAAGTCAAGGAAGCAGATGTTATGGTCCTGTCAAAAAGTTTTTTCTCTCAGGATGTGGCTCGAGCCACGGCAGCTCGTCGGTACGGAATTTCTTTCTCGTTGTCCTGCTCTCCGTTCCATGAATGCCACATACGGTCTAGTTCATCCTTGCTTCTTTAAGCTTACTTATAAAGAGAAGTCCTACTCTTTCAACCATCCAGAAGACTTAAGACAATTTATTTCTCGTCATAAAGGGGATGAGATGGATTTCGAGGGCCCTGAGCAACTTTGTACACTCTGCCTTTTGCTTTGTATTCTGAAGTTAATGTGTTTATTATCATATATTAAA
The DNA here is from genome assembly GCF_964261635.1 of Lissotriton helveticus. Classification (NCBI taxonomy): domain Eukaryota; kingdom Metazoa; phylum Chordata; class Amphibia; order Caudata; family Salamandridae; genus Lissotriton; species Lissotriton helveticus. Next base: position 2,063,349,431 of record NC_136063.1, read on the forward strand.
GATGTTTATCTTTTATGCTGTTATTGGTTACGGTCCTTTGTGCTGTTTTCTCCGACCATTATAGTTCATTAACCTTCTCAGAAGCTTTTTCATGTTGTGGTTTCTCTTTGTCTTTTTCCACAGATGTAACTCTTCCTGCGCTGACCCATTCCCCTGATGTCTCCTGCCTTTTTACCTCACTCCCTATGTTTCCAGTTCCTCTTCGTGTTTAGTAAGTGTTGAACACTCCATTTGCTATCTTTGTCATCGTTGTTCGCCTGTGTTGCATTTACTGCTTTTTGTCTATTATCTAGCTGCTCTCTTGATTGGTTATTTTATATTAGGCTCCTTCTTTCATATTAATTTTCTTTTCTACCTAATGGTTCCGGTTGTTCTCCGGTGTCTCTGTTGGTTCTGTCGTCTGTTTTCTTTTGCGGATTCCCTCTTCCCCCTGTTGCTTTCTTTATTCTGGAAATGTATTCCGTCTCTCTTGACTGAAGTCTCCCAGCTTCCTGTCAACTGTTCGTTTTCTATCACTTACTTCTTCTTCTTTTTCTTTCTCCTCTTTGTTACTTTTTCATTTTTTTCTCTCTCTCCTTCTCATCTTCTCAGAATTTGTATCTTCTTTTTCCAGTGTATCCTCATTATTTCCTATTCTTATCTTCCTCTTTGCAATCCTTATTTTTTACCATTTTCATGTTCTTTTTTATGCTCATTTGCTTGCTTTTCAATGCATTAACCTTAACCCTTTCGATGCTGATGACGGAACCGCTCCGTCATCAGCTGCGGTGGCACTGTGCTGATGACGGAGCAGTTCTGTCATGGCCTGGCCGCCGCGCCTCCGCGGCGCGGATTCCGCGCCTGCGCTGGGCGTTCTATTGAGCGGGCGGGCCATGACGGAACCGCTCTGTCATGAGCACAGCCCAACCGCGGCTGATGACGGAGCAGTTCCGTCACCAGCATGCGGCCGCCGTGCGGCCGCCCCGCCCCCTTAGCGCTGCGGCGGAATAGCCGCAGCGATGCGGTTAATGTTTTTTGGTTGTCTGCAAATAGACTGTATAATTGTATTGAATTCTGTAATGCTCTTGTTAGTATTAATGCCTTCTTGCCTTGTAATGATTGACAATGTTCAGATTATCTCATGGAATGTTAAGGGATTACGCAACCTAGTTAAAAAGCAGCGGGTACTTACCTATCTTTCCAAGCTCCAATGTAAAATTGCAATGCTACAAGAAACACACCTAAATGACAATGACGTTAATTTCCTTAAAAAGCAATGGGTAGGTCATGTTTATAGTTCCCCCACCATGCCTTTAATAATGCATTAAACACTACCAATTTCAAAGACTCAAATGACCCAGGTGAGGCATCCAACAACTATGTGCACTGGCTGAACAACGCACTAGATCATGTGGCACCTCTCAAAAAATTACAGCCTAACCGTAATAAACCCTCTGCTCCATGGTTCTCTGAATCATTAAGGCTTGAAAGACAACATTGTCGCAATCTAGAGAGACGTTGGCGCAGAAACTACGACAACAACGATAAAGATAGATACAAGACAGCCCTGCATAACTATAAGAAACTTATTACAAAGGAAAAATGTAATTTTTACACCACTCAAATAGAATCAGCTCAAAACTCGAGCAAACAGTTATTCCAGGTGGTAAAAAAGTTATCCAACCCGACGGTCCCCGATTCTATAGAACCTTCTCAAACCTTTTGTAATGACATCGCAGACTTCTTCAAAGGAAAAGTTACAGATATTTTTAATAACTTCACAGAAAAAATTTCTGATGCTATAGTTGGCCCAACTGCTCCTCAGATATCTACCAGACCAATCCTGGATACATTCTCCCCGCTTCCTCAACCATCTATAGAGGAACTCATGAATGCGGTCAAATCAGGATCTCCTTTGGACCCTTGTCCCCCAAGTATACTTAAACTAGTATCTGATCAGGTAGCCCCGGTGCTTACCCACATCTGCAACACGATGTTCCAGACAGGAGATTACCCTAAAGTCTGGAAGAAAGTCATCGTGAAGCCCCTGTTAAAAAAATCAACACTAAACCCAGCAGAGTTAAAAAGCTATCGACCCATTGCCTCACTTCCCTATCCCTCTAAGGTATTTGAAAAAGCAATTAATTTACAACTCTCTAGCTTTATTGATGATAACAACCTACTAGACGAGACCCAATTTGGATTTAGAAAGGGTCATGGCACCGAGACCGCCTTGATAAAAGCAACCGAAGAAGTTAGAATAATTCTAGATCAAGGCGGTACAGCAATCCTGATACTCTTAGATCTCTCGGCTGCATTCGACACGGTCGATCATAACATCTTGATCGACCGTGTCGATGCCATGGGTATCCAGGGCAAAGCAAAGACTCTTCTGGCATCGTTTCTATCTGACAGAATACAGTCTGTGAAAATGGGTAGCTATTATTCGCCCAATTTCACCTTACCTTGTGGAGTTCCTCAAGGCTCCTCGCTAAGTCCGACGCTTTTTAATATCTATGTATCGGACTTAGCGAGGGTGATCAAGTCATTCGGCATAGGAATAACATCATACGCCGATGACACTCAATTGGTCCTGGCTATTCATAGGAACGGAGCTGCAGTGGCCGCTAACTTTCAGGAAGGAATGAGAGCAATTTGCACTTGGATGGACCAGAACTGCCTAAAATTAAACTCTGACAAGACGGAGGTCATGTTATTTGGTGATCTGACCCCGTCTTGGTCACCAGTTTGGTGGCCAGCAGAGCTGGGAAATCCTCCTCACCCTGTGCAAAAAGTCAGGAACCTTGGAGTTCTACTCGACAATAAGCTTACTTTCCATAGCCATGCTAATGCAGTGGTCTCGGCGTCCTTTTACACTCTGAGAATTGTAAAAAAGCTTCTTCCTTTTCTTCCTCCTAATTCAGGCAAAACCCTAATGTCTACATTAGTCCTTTCAAAGATTGATTACTGTAACGCACTATGGCTGAATGCACAGGAACAAGTCATGAATAAATTGCAATTAGTGCAAAATGCCGCAGCAAGAATTTTAACTGGCACACCTAAATTCTCATCCATATCGCCCATCATTCGCCAACTTCATTGGCTACCAGTGAGAAGCCGTACAAAGTTCAAGGCCTTGTGCATCATCTATAAAACATTGAACAACACCGGACCGGACTTTCTAAAAAAATCCATTACTCCATACAAACCCAAACGTTCTCTACGCTCTGAGGCATCCCAGCTACTCCATATTCCACGCACTAAGAAAGCAACATGGGGCGATAAGCGCTTCACAATTGCTGCTTCTAAATTGTGGAATGAGCTCCCTCTTAATATTAGATCAAGCTCCTCCCTACTCATATTTCGGAAGCACATCAAAACATGGCTTTTCAACCAGTAAGCTATGCAGGAGCTCTCTGCAATCTTAACGAACTCTAGCGCCGAGACACCGGAAGGTATTTGTGCGCTTTTAGAAATTTTATAAATAAATAAATAAAGATAGGAATAATGAAATGTGGTGATACTTTTTCATAAATCCTTATCCCTTACGATAGGAAAAGAAGAGAAGGATGAAGATGGACGTTGGGTTCTCCTTCATACTCTTTTTAACAGATCCCATGTTTCTTGCCCCACAGGCATTGCCTCACAACTCTGGCAATCCTTGTCACACATTCTTCATGCATGCTGTGACTCTAATCTCATAGTGAGCGGCGACTGCAATCAGGACATAGACACTTTCATGAACAGGAAATACTCTTCTGGATATATTCCTAATAAAATGCAAAAAACGTTTGCTGGGACCCTCCGTGCAAGGGGCTGGTGGATGCCTGGAGAATATATTATCCCGATAGTTTAGAATATATATTTTATTCCCCCACACATAACTCTACCTCTAGAAATGATTATATTTTCTTAAGCCCACACCTCCTATTAGTTTAGATCTTCCTTCCTTACCCTTTAAGTCTCGTTGTTGGCATTTTAATATTTACCTGCTGTTAGACCTGGGGTTACCAGACTACATAGGGTAGCTTAGCACAGAGCAGGGACAGCTACACTCCAAGGCAAATGTGTTGTGCTTATAATTCTCACTCACAGTAACCCAGCGCTCCACCACTAAAAGGAAAAGACGCCACACCAGTTTAGAAAAATACGAGTACTTTTTATAAAAGTTCAATAAGTTATCTTGTTCCGTTCAGCTTATTAATGACACATATTTTTAACACCTCTTACATCAACTGCTTGCACTTATAAAAACTCTCCTGTACATTGTTACATAGAATCAAATGGTTAACATTTACACTTATGTCTTCTTTTTAGGCATTCACTGGATGAATTATATGAGGTTCACTTAAAGGACATTTCAGTTTAACTCAAACAAGTACATCAAAGCCTCAGACAGGTTAAAGAACCCCCTCCTCCTTATCTAGTTGAGCGCTAGTTGATTTAGCCTATATTTTGCAAAGAATTACAGGTTTTATTACACAATGGGTCGTTTCACAGCCTGGTCAGCAAGAACGCTAGGTTACTAGGTAATCAGATCATGTCTCTAATGTCCCCCAAAGGTCATCTCCTCAATTCAGCCCGACAGCTCCGATGTATTTCCTCTGGGCCATCTAGTCTCTAGGACCGGGAACGTAGGTTTCTATATTTGGAATCCCTCGCCTTTACCACAGAACCTGCTTACTTGTTTTAGCAGAGCACCGCTTTCTCACTTCACTCCGCTTCACTAGGGATCTGTGAGCAAACCTCACCGCCAGTCTCGGGTGTTCCTTGTTGATTTCCCAGCACAATCAGGTCGCTTTACTTTAGAACCTGTGCTGAAGAAGAGTCGCGTTGATCGGCGGAAGCGTCGGGATCGCATCTCTGAGTCTCCTCACTCGAGCGCCCCCGTCGCTCCCTTCACAAGCCGCACACTGGGCCTGCGCAAAGGAGCAGCGACTGAAGCGCGGGGCCGCCCTCCTTCCTACGCAGCCGGCAAGCCCTCTAACAGTTCCGCCTCCAAGCGTCGGATTCTCCAAGGCCACTCCGACCCCTGTCAATCTTGAACGAAGCTCAGCGGGCCTGCGCAGGGGAGCAGTGTTTCCTCGATCCGGCTCTACCACCTATCGCTCTCCCCACAGTGCAAACAGGAGCCTGATCTATCGCCTTTATTATAGAATATTTAGCTAGCAAAGGAAAACAATATCGTAAAGAATCTGCTGCTCTGCTCTCTTCCATTAAGGAATTGGAACATGCATATTTTTCTTCCAAAAATGAGTAAGTGAGAAAAAAATATTTCTGTCAGCCAAAAAAACAAAATCTCACCATCATGACAATTTAGTGTTCGCTTTAATCAAAGTCAATAGGTCCGGGACTTAAAAAATGGTTCATGTCTTCAAAAAAATCTACCGAAAAAGTTCAATGTCAACAAAGGCATCGATAGATCTCATCCCAGCACTGAATGGGCCAAATAAGCAGCAACAGCTTCTAAAAGAAAGTCACTGTTCTCATCCAAAAATAATTCAGCCATCCAGTTCAATAGTGGGAAAGAACATACATGCTCTTCAATTACCGGAGCCTCTAGCACCATCAGAGAACAACTCGGTGGGTTCTCAATGAAGCTGTGTGCCAAGAAATCTTGCGCCGCTGCAAATATATTCCAACGACCCAGTACACCATGCATCGCTGCCAAGGCCATAATCTCTCCGTCAGAACAAAGCAACTCATGAGCAACTAAGAGGCTCATGAGTTGATTAAAATCCACTTCAGGAGACACCATATTGCAGAGACACAAATCCAGGTCCCAGTCGAAATCGCAGCTCAGGCAATGAAAGACAGGCTGGACACACGTGAAATAGGGAAATCGAAACGATAATCCATTAGCTGCACTTAAGGTGACGAGCGGCAGCGTGCCATAGTATTCAAGCATCCTGTTGCGAAACAGTGCCAGCCGCGACAGCTCGTCTTGGAACATAGGATGTGCATCCATTTTTAATAAAAACAAAATAGCACCAGAACGCCTGCAGCCAGCGCCAGTAAAACGGGAAATCCACCAAATAGGCTGGAAAAGACTGAATGGAAGAAAGCAGGAATGACTCCAAATATATTTTGAAATGAAGTCACAAGACCACTGCTAACTACTTTAAAAAAGTGCAAGCCCCGATGTGGAGGGTGCGTTAAAGATTGTATGAATCAGCTCACTGAAATGCAATGGAAGGTCAGTATTTAATAAAGCATGCACCTCTGTGCGGGTGTTTGCTACGTGAAGGACAAATGTTTCACGAGCAGATGTCAGGGCAACTTCTTTTTGTGACAATAGGGCTCTTATTTGACTCATCTTATTGAACTCTGCTTTCAAGGTCGGAATCCTCGGCCAGATGGAAACATCCAAGTTCCCATGCGTGGGTGGATACAAAACATTCTTACAGCAAACCACACGTTCACTGACTGTAACAACATAAGCAATGCCTTTTATTAACCCACAGCAATCTTCATTATTTAAAAAGTAAATAACTGCCGTTTGCCAGTAATGTGAATGTGGGGATGATAGCGGGCATGGGTGTAGCTATCAAAACACAGGCTAAATTAGTCTGTTCTTGAATGCAAGAGCCGTGTAATTGAATATGTCTACACATTAATGAGTGATCTGGTGTTTCGGTGCACTCTTCAGCTTTCAGATAAACTTCCTTTCCCTCCCTAAGGCATCTGTATGTAAAAGGAAGCGACCAGGCTTCATGCAGATAGGAGCTACCAAGAGGGTCGTATCTACCAATGGCAAAATATTTCATACCATTTTTAAATTCGAAAAGAGCAAATGGTAAAGTTATTAACCCGTTGATAAGCCACGTTGCAGTAGTGGCCTCTGCCACAGAGAATGGTAAAGACTCCAATCGTTCAATGTGTAACATGGAAAAAGATGCATCTCTCATTGAAAGCAAACGCTGCTTGTCAGTCAAATTAAACGGGGCAAAAAAAGAAGAAGTATTCATGTAATTCCAAGGCACTTTTCTGGACTTAAGAGTCTGCAGGGTCCACGCAAACTGCATATTAGAACGCAATTGATTTTGACCATGGTATAACACAGACACTTCATCTTGCACAATATCAACAACAGATGACACAATAATATCCAACGTGTAAATGCGGGAAGAAAGCGTGTTAATGCTATTATCCACAACAGCAAGCACTTTTTCTAAATTAGCTTGATCAATAGCCCTAAGGCGGGTAGCCGCCTCAATCTGTGATGTTTTCCAGATTTCATTATAAACTGCATATATCCATCTTCTAGATCTACCTCGAGCCGGGCCTTTTATGAAATCATTCAAATCAACATCGTCATTCAGTTTAGATAAATGCAGTTTAACAGACGCCAAGGTAGAAGGTTTGAGCCAATTCTGACATAATTTGCCTACTGAATAAGTGGTGACGGAATGGTCATTCTCAAAACGGGGATCGACCCTGACCTGTGTAAAGCCATCAGCCAAACCCAGAAAACGACGTTGGCACGAGTCAGCACTTCTGTGCCACAGCAGCAAACCTTTGGGATCCAAACTGGATATGTTAAAGGACGAATTTAGCATTAGAGTTTGCAACTCCCTGATCGAAAATTTTGTAGCATTACCCCAACCTGAATATTCTTCCAAATCAGGGAAGGAAGGAGTATTTAATTTTTTAGAAGTAGCCAATGCAAAGCATGTTGTCTGTGAAATGGTAGAATTCAAAAACAACATATGATTCGGGATGAGACATGCACGGTGCAAAGCCTCAGTGCCTTGTTCCTGCCAACTTTTAGAACCCCAAACAGATTTAAGGTCAACTGTTTCCTTCCACAACTTGTAGCCTCCAACAGCTAGCTGGTCTACAAAGGACTTCGAGTACAATAACTTAGTATCGGTAAGTCTAACCTTGGACATGGATTTTTCTGTAATTTTAAAATAAAATGAAGAGGAATTGGACTGATTAAAGTCAATAAAATAAGTGTACTCTTTCAAAAAGGTACTCGAACTGCCTCGCAAAGGAGCTGGGCGATGCTCCCACTGTGTATAATTTACAGTACTCCTCCTGGAGTTAGTTTTATGTAAGTAGTGGTTACCAAAATGTTGGAAACAAAATAAATCACCATAATTAGCAGATTCTAAATGCAAATCTTCAGCATCAAAGGCAGCATAATATTTCAAATCAGAAAACGATGCCTCTACGGCCTGAACATCCCAATCATCAGAAGGTATGTTTTGTTTAACTACATCCCCCATGTTAACTCTAAGCACATTAGGGACATTTATAACCTCAGTGGGGCCATGGATTTGAAATTTAACAGCATCCCATACTATCCCATCCAGGACAGGCCAAGCAGTGATGTTAACAAAAGCCAAGTCTCTCTTCAATCTCTGTGCAGTATGTGATGAGGAAAGGGGTGCCAATGTTCCATTTAGATGTCGAATGCATGTTCTTTCCTCGACATAGTATCCATTCACGATTCGGAAAAAATAAAACACAAAACCAATTGACATTAAAAAAGGTAAATCGAAAAAAGCACCAGCCAAATATATGTCCAAGGGGGAATCAAAAAACGTTTTTTAAATAAACTTGTATAGACTGCAATCCGTGAGGGCTTTCCTGATGTGTGTGAAACAGTGTCAAATGAAAATTTGGATTCTGTGGCCAAACGAATTTGTAAATCAGGCATCGATAAATCAGTTGGGTAAGAGTAGTCAGTTTCATCAAGTTGAGTACCAGGCAATGTACTCAATTAAGGACTAGAAATTGTAGGCATCTCGGGATTCTCAGGATTAGAAGCAGTGGCCGATACAGAATTTCTCACCATCGAAGGACAGGAGACTGCCGGTGTCATACTAAGAAGAATCGTCCACTCTGTGTATCTTGACATTGTCATTGGAGATATACCTGTTTTCCTTCCGACCTGGAAGTGGTGGTAAAATGACTGTTCTTGTGCCCTTCACACCAAGCACAGGAACTGGAGCTCGGTAAGAGGGACCATATTCTTTCTTATTTTCGATCTTCTCCCGAACCAATTCTCCGACTTGGGGTAGCCAGCCAACTACCGGGATCTGCAACGCATCATCCGAAGTGGAGGGCAAATGTTCCTTTGCAAGACTGTCTCTTGTCTTTTGTAGAGTCTGTAAAACATTGCAATGTTCATCTACGTCAAAGGAGGCAGCCATAGCCACCGAGTCTAGACCGTCAAGGTCCGGTACATACATCTTGATACCAAAGAGCATTTCGTATGGGTTTCGCCCACCCGAGGACCTTCTAGGGAGATTATTAAGAGCACGCTGCACGCCATTGAGATGGGCCAGACAGTTCCTGCCAGTGCCTATAACTCGAGCTGTCAATGATTGCTTTAAGTCACGGTTCATTCGTTCGACTACACTGTTACCCTCAGGCCTGTATGGAGACGAAAACTTGACTTGGACCCCCAACGAAGCCATGGCATCCTTATACGCCTTAGAGGCGAAAGCAGGACCCTAATCCGAATGGAAGGTACCACAGGCAAAAATCCCTATAAAGACACGCAAATCCCTTATGACAGTCCGTGAATCAGCGCTGCGGTGAGACCAGACGCATACAAAGCGTGTGCATGAATCAACTGCTACTAAGATGTACTTATACGCAGTATCAGAAGAAAAAGGACCACAGTGATTTAAATAAACACAACCTAGTGGTTTATTAGAAATGAACAACTGTGTTTGGGGCAGACGCGCAGCAGTTGAAGTGAAAAACTGTAATCTTCATTCTCAGGGAATACTTACTAATAAAAAGAACTTGGCACAGAAGCTGAAAATATGAAAAGACATCTTTATTAAATTTATTAAGTGAGGCCACGTCACACAGAAGCCGTAGCAACTGAATGAGGTAGTCTGAAGAATACAGAAAACAGAGACCTTTTATATACAAACTTCAGCATACAAGTAAGGGGCAGTCCTAGCTTTTGCAAGCATGCAAAATGCCTAAAATTCCTTCTTACACAAGCCGGACAAACCCATAATAAAAGGACCACAACCCATATCATAAACAGACCATAAAAGAAGGAACAGAAAACAGATAAGGGGTGTGTGTGCATACCAAACTCTACAATGTCCTGTGATTTGATCCTCAATCTTGATCAGCTAAAGGGCAGGAACTGGTTTAACAAGGTCAGCTTCAGGCAACAGGGTCAGTTCACTCAGGTCAAACAGGAGTCAGCATGAACTGAAGCTAAGGTCTACATGTCCTTAAAAGACTAGTTTCAGCCACAATCATGGCCTATGTGAGGGCAACCACATAATGGCTGCCATACACAAAATGGAACCCACGGGTTCAGAATTCACAGAACCTCAGCCCCTTCTTTTGCCCTTACATAGGCAATCACTCAATCTGAATCGATGTCAATATTATCCGTTATTCCCTTCACTAAGGCATTATTACTCGAGTTATCTTTCATGGAACACAAGGGATAGACTTCGTTGGCATAAATAAACATCGCCTGATATGCCCATACAGACCCATTGTAACTAAATGACAGAACCAAATAGGGAATACCTCTATCTGTAGTATGTGGCATAAGACCACACACCCAACAATTAGTGGTGTTCATTACTAACTGGTGTTGATGCAGAAGCTGTACAAAGGAATTATTAGTAAACTCTGACCTCCTAACCAGTTCATGTTCAGGTAAAGTATGGAAAGAATGCAAAGACATAGGTTGGAGGTGGGTACAGATGTCAACTGGGTAGCAAAAACAATCCCACCCATTAGAGACAACATCATGCTTAAAAACATTAGAAAACACGTTTTTAAGAACATATAGACAACAGGAGAAAGTAATGACCACTATTACAAACAAAATTTATCGTTTTTTACAACCCTAAGCAGAAAGCAAATCCTAAAATTATCTAGTAACATTTTTATGGCTCTATGGCTCCTATGCATTTCAGTAACTTATTATATGTTCAGGTGAAACAGTGGCGAGAGGTGAAAAGGGAATACTCTTCCACAGAGAATGGACTTTATTCTGCTTTTACTAAACAGAATACTACTTTAAAACAATGCCAGCATAATAATAAGAATCAGTCTCGTAACACCCATTATATGCAATCGCATGGAAACCACTTGTGAAACCAACTATGCCCAGAGTCCGTTCAAAAGCCTCTTTGGCAGGCTTCTATTGTCCATCAAATCTTCTTTTGTTGTTTTCTTTCGCATGGGCCTCTTCATTCAGGCCTTTCATGTAAATGGTGCTTCTCAGTATCCGTTGGAGTGCCCTCCTGGCAAACACTCATAGCTCATTCGAAAGTTTCAATGCCTCAAGGCAGTGCACCAGTATCTCTCCTCTGCGGCAGACACTATAGATAGCATGATCTTCATTGATCATGAGCACAAATCATCTCGTGCAGACCCGGGCCCATTCTCAGACTCCAACACTCATCATTCAGTGTCAGAGGACGCTCAGGCTGCTCTTTCATGGGCACCAGAATGGAGTGCCTTTTGCCAATCTTGGATCCTCTGGTGCACTGCCTTTCCGTTGGAGCAAAGGAAAGGGGGCGGGGGGTGTGGCCAAAACTCAGGCCAAGGGACTCAAGAGACTGCACACTGTCAGAGGTTACCAGTACATGACAGGCGCTCTTTTGCACTGAAATTCTGGTTCTGTAATGTCCAATGCCGTCTGATGGAGCAAGTGCGATGCTTTAAACAGTTCATTGTATAACAAGGGGACTGAAAACAGGTGGCCTGCAATCTTCAAAGGAGTGGCCATACGCCATGAGACAATTCTGCGTTGAAATACACTGTCATTCTCAAAGGCAATACAAAAACAAAGGCAGTAGGCAAAACAGTGCCTCTAGGCTCTTCAATTGGGTTTCCGTGTGAGAGCATATCCTTCACCATCTAAGGGTAGATAGCGACATGGGAATTCTATCTGAATGGATGTCCTCACACATAGTGGCATCGTCTAATGGGGTAAACACATTTTATCTCAATGATTACATATAGGTGTTCCTAGTACATTACTGCAATCTGGAAGTGTGAACCTAATACAATAATAACAAAAAGAAGCCTAACTGGTGAAAGGAATATGGAAAAGGGAAAATGGGACTAGGACACATCTAAAATCCCCAATTACTAGGCACAATGTGACATCAATCAGGGGAGAAATGTCAAAAGAAATATCTATAGGAAGAACAAGAAATTACTCAGGTGATAGTCAAGTTTGTGACACAATACCAAGAGTATGGGTGATACACAAAAAGTCAAAATAGTACACAAATTTAAACTCTACCGCTGGCCGCTACACCATATACGGTAATCTCAGCTAATGTTCCAGTTCCTTCTTCAGGGAAAAATTAAACCTGGTTTCCTTTATGGTACAAGGCCATACACTACTTAGGAAGCAGAACAAAACTGACTAATGTAATATAAAAATTAGGTCACCATGCACAAAAGTCACAGATCTATAATTTATCCTTACGTCCAAATCACGATACATAATTTTAGGGCTACCTGTTCCTTAAGGGGAGGGGCAGTACGTGACTAACAGCATGTGACACACTTTGATTCTGTATATCTCTTTTTTATTTTCCTTCAAATACATTTAAAGCCAAATTTGACATACACTGATGAAGTGTTGATTGTTTTTCTGTGAAATTTAGTGCCAAAGCAAATCTACCCAACTGTTTGCAGGATACACATCGTCATGTATATCCCTTCACAACACAGGTAAACTTGTAATAGTATCATAAGCAGCAACATAAAACAAAAACATGAAAAAGAAAACACACAAAACGGACATGTCAAGCCATCCGATATACACGCTGTATATCAAGCACAAAAAACATAGACAAGACAATAACATATGTAAATGAGCAGTGACGCACAACACCAGGTCATGTACTAACAATATTCGGGCCTGCTTAATTTGTCAGGTTTAAAATCCCCACCCTCCTTTTGACAGCAAATCACCAGGTAGTGGAGATTTGGCTGTCAAATGCAACTTACTGTGTGTCACTTCTGACACACAGGACCAGCAGGAACAATTCATAAAAGGATAAAATGCAAGAATATGTAAAATGCACAAACATTTCTTTTAAAAGAAATTACGCAAAAACACATCTCTTTTCAACCAACCAAACTCACGTGTCTTGTCAGCCTTAAAATCACCCAGAACAATCCATGAATGATCTGTGAGCAGAAGCAAAAAGAAAAAAATACACAACACACAAAAGAGAGACATTTCTCATGACAAACGGACATCAATTATAACTTTTAATCAGAAGACAAAACATAATACACATTAACAGACACAAAAAAATTTCCATTACTTAACTGATACCATCTTGTCAGTCAGCTTGCAACATGAAGCCCTTTTAACTTTCCAAAAGTAAAATTCTTTCACTGACACTCTGCGTGTCCCGTGCGCCAACACCCTTTGAGGCCCTGCTTTTCCAAGCAATCATTTCTCCATCTGTTTACACTTACTCCTAACTCCCACCTTACTGACCTTAAGGTCAAAATCTGCCTTGCGGTCTCCTCAGCCCTCTATCTCTTCCTCACTCTTAAGGCTGAAAAAAGACAAAAAACCTTCCCAACTCTTTCTAACCTCAATAACCAACCCTATTTAAAACACATGATATATATATAACTCCTGTTAGGGGCTGCAATTTATTTCTATACTTAGATTATTAAAACAGTTACTGTGACTAATTCGCAAAACATAATAACATAACATACCATCTTTAGAACAGGTGTTTGCTATTACCCTATGAAATGGTACTCATTTCAGCAACATTAAATGAATCTCACTGGGCCATTTAAAAGCAAACCCCAAATGGGGACAGTCTGTAAATTTGTATAACACCTAAATGTATGCATTTACTGAAGCCTAAAGCACTTTAAAGCTATCATAAATGGCAAGAATACTGTTTTAAATGGTCTATTTTACCCAAATTCGACTTTGATGTTTGGGGCACTTAAAAATAAATATCCTATACTTGTGATACATATTAATCATCCTCAGAATGTTCTTTACAAATTACAGAGATTTTTAATCAGACATATCCCATGTAAATCTTTAGAAAAATTTGTTTTGTACGCCTGCGCTAAGTGAAATTCCATATGCTAATGTTCTCATTATGCGGTATAGCACAACTTAAATTCAATTTTAATGCTAGGATGTCATAGTATGAGCATTAAGCTTCATGAATAGTAAAAAACGAATTTTGTAGCACTTATTTTTAATAATTATTTTTCATAATTAATAAAAAAAAAACAATTTTTTTTGATAATTCCACATATAAGAGCAAGATGCATCCCTTGCCTATCATTTTTAGACGCATTCATTTATAAGCCCAAGCACAGACGCCTAACTTGAAACATGACAAAATGTTTGCGCCATTTTTTTCTTTCTAAAAAGGACAGTTTTTTTTAGCAACAGACCCAAGAATATGCTTACAAAATGTTGCTTAATAGACTGAAAACATCAAGAAAAACCACGAACAGACATTGAGCTCATTTCAGACATTAACAGAAAGGGGGTCAAAACACTCAGGACACACAATACAGCGCGCTTTAGCCATGGATCTTGTGAATAGCGCCATTGCTATGTACTTACAGAAGTTGCACTAATGGGAAACTCACATAGACATTTAAACACACATTTAACCCACAAATCAATACTCAGGACAGAAACCAAGGACAGCCCACAGACTGTACTTAAACCAAACCATTTGTAAATATTAGTTGTAAGTCATATTTACAAGAAACGCTTCTCAATTGTGTTTCAAAAAGACTGCAAAAACAACCCAACAGACTGATGTATGTCCAAGAAGCGAAAATACACTCAATTCACTAGCTTTGGCTAGCAGAACACCAAACAAAATCGTTCTGCATATCTTCATTCATAAAACTGCGCAGAACAAAGGATCCTTGTTTTGTATTATGTCATATTTTAATTCCCTGGGGATACAAAATCACCAAGGAAGAAATATGTTTGTAAATCTAAACCTATTTAGATATTCCCTTTAGGGGGGCCGGCTAATTTACTTCACATCACACTATGGTACTTTCCAAAAAAGCAAAACGTTTTTCCATGTGAGCTTACAAACAGGCATGCCAAAAATACTGCGGAATACACAAGTATTATAATCAAAGTGGTGCTTAAGGTACTTTTCGTACATGCACCGTTCAACTAAACCAAATGGAGAAATATCTCCTCATTACCTGCCTACACAAATTGCAATTCGCATATCCAAACCTATACAAATCCGAAGTTGGCCAACACAAATTCCAAAGTTCCAAAGCTACAGTCCCAAATTTGCTAAGATTAGGCATCTTATAGCTCACTAATCTAGCTTCAAACTTCAAGGGGTTATCTCTACCAATACACTCGCAAATATACGAGCCCCTCGGCTTTGGTAATTTGCAATAACCAAATCAAAAACCAAGAAACCAAACCCCTCGGCTTTGGTAATTGCAATAACCAAATCAAAACCAAGAAACCAAACAAAGTCTTGGGAGAGACCCACTTGTACTTCTTATTTTTACTAATCAAAAGGTTATCCAAATTCTAACTGTCAAGTTCTACATGACCTAACGGTCTTTTTTAGAATACTCACGCCAAAAAGGTACTCAGTCAGGAGTGACATCATGTGGAGGATCAAAATCAGGAAGATCAGAAAAATACTGGGCTGCAGAATCAAAGAATCTCCAGAATCCCTGTGCACAGAGTACCTCCTTAGTAGAATCCTGTTCTGTCCTCCTCAGTAGATTTCAGTCCTCTGACCAGATCACTCCCACAGAAAGTCACTTCTCTGATGAAGCCCACGTTGGCCGCGCCATTTGAAGAACTGTAATCTTCATTCTCAGGGAATACTTACTAATAAAAAAAACTTGCCACAGAAGCTGAAAATATGAAAAGACATCTTTATTAAATTTAATAAGTGAGGCCACGTCACACAGAAGCCGTAGCAACTGAATGAGGTAGTCTGAAGAATACAGAAAACAGAGGCCTTTTATATGCAAACTTCAGCATACAAGTAAGGGGCAGTCCTAGCTTTTGCAAGCATGCAAAATGCCTAACATTCCTTCTTACACAAGCCGGACAAACCCATAATAAAAGGACCAAAACCCATATCATAAACAGACCATAAAAGAAGAAACAGAAAACAGATAAGGGGTGTGTGTGTGCATACCAAACTCTACAATGTCCTGTGCTTTGATCCTCAATCTTGATCAGCTAAAGGGCAGGAACTGGTTTAACAAGGTCAGCTTCAGGCAACAGGGTCAGTTCACTCAGGTCAAACAGGAGTCAGCATGAACTCAAGCTAAGGTCTACATGTCCTTAAAAGACTAGTTTCAGCCACAATCATGGCCTATGTGAGGGCAACCACAAAATGGCTGCCATACACAAAATGGAACCCACGGGTTCAGAATTCACAGAACCTCAGAAGGCTTAATCTGCTGGCAAATGTCACATTGAAGGACATAATCGTGCGTCTGTTTGTACAGTCCCCGCCACCAAAAACACTGTTGCAATTGAGCCACAGTGGCTGAAACGCCTACATGCACAGACGCAACTCCTTCATGGGCCGCTGTGATCAATTTATTTCTGTGATCCGAGTTGGGAATCAATCGCTCCCCAACGTCAGGTATTTTCACATAAGGAAGCTTATCGGGACTTAAGTGGTATGAGTACTTCGAAGGGAACCCCTTAGGATATTTACCTCCCTTCTCAGTGGCAGCAGCAGCCGCCATGATATCATCATCAATCTTACTTTTGGACCGTAAATGTGTAGTACTTGTATAGCGCACGTATCACCCCAAGGGCATCTCGGCGCTTTTCCGCATACCGCTGTGGAACCCTTCCTGGCTTTTCCCTCTGAAGTGCCCACTCCTGGGCACCCCCAAGGTGAAGCCAGGCATCCTAGCGTTGTTGGGGCCATTGTGGAGATGAAGCAAGCTATTGCCCAGAGTTGCAGAGTGGGACCCATGAATTAGAATAGGCACCGAGGCGAGAATTATCAGGTCCGAGGAAATTGAGCCCAAGACCCGCCGAAGCGGGAATTGAACCCTGGTCCCGGGCTAGACCTCTGCATCAGGGTCTGCCGCTCTAACCATTGAGCCACACTTCTCCACACTTCTCCACCGTGTAACTGCTGCAACTAAATATGTCGATACCGCTGATTTCGCTGCCTCATCAGCAAGCGAGTTGCCAACAGCGTGAACTCCTACGCTCTGATGACCAAGAGTATGAATTACAAACACGAGTGGCAACTGCTGTTTAAGCTCAGCCACTCGGACCCAGATCATTTTATGTTTTATTGTGCTACCCTTGGAATCACGAAAATCATTCTGAATCCAAAAGAACAAGTTCTCATTGTAAGACTGGACACAGTAGTAAGAATCACTTACAATAAGAGTCGTCACACTAGGATCAGTGTACTCCAATGCAAGCATCAAAGCACGAAGCTCTGCTAATTGTGCGGTGCAGTCCCCTAGAGTCTGCGTGTGCGAGACTCTGGACTTGAACTCATCGTTCACCATGGCACCTACCACAATGGCGCATGCGGAAACGTAGGCGTGTTTAGAACCATGCGCAACATGCGCCAAACCATCAGTGTATATGATGCAATGGAAATCCTCCAAAGGCCGCATAGCCAAAGGTGCAGGATGAACGAATTCATATTGCAAAAACTCCTGCGACCGTGAGGAGGCATCAAAAATAAATATGACATCCGGAGATGTCAATGAAGCAGCCCATTGTATCCACCGAGGGTGCAAAGCTTTAGAATTAGGTACACTGGCTTTCGTAACAGCTTCCAAAGCAGGACACGGGGTAACAACCAACATGCGTTTTCCCTGTGACAGAGCACGTTCCTTAAGAATCGCCATCTGTACAGCTGTTAAAACTTTCTCCATAGTGGAAAATTGCATTTCAGCCGAAGTGTACAAGTGTGACTTGTAGGCAATAGGTACTGTGTCTCCTTCGTTAAAAGTAAGGTATGTGAAACCCACCGCCCCGGGACAATTCTTATCACCAGGTTGGTGTGGTTGTCACGAGTCAGTAAGTATTTAGAAGCGAGCAGGTCAGCCTGCAAAGATTGCAGAATAGCTGAGTGTTCTGACAGCCAGCAAGATTTGGTAAAAGTGGGTTGTATCAAAGCATACAAAGGCTTGATACGCTGGGCATATTCAGGAATGTATGTCCTCCCGAAATTCAAAAATCCCAGCAAAGACTGTAATTTTTTCAGAGTTGTCGGAGCGCGCAGTTGTGCGCATTTCTCCAAGAAGTGAGGAGCTAATCCTCGACCTTCATTGTTGAGCTCATAGCCCATAAACAACACTAGGTACTCTGCAATGTGCGACTTTGCAAAGTTGAATTTGTAACCGAAGTCCACAAAGCTACAAATTATGCGGTCAACTCGACACAGATGCTCCCAAAGTTCGTCATCTGTGAAATAAATGTCATCCACATACGAGCATGCATCAGGGTCGATTCTCTCCAAGAGAGAGACTATGCGGGCAGCAAATACCCCCGGACTATTCTTATAGCCCATCGGTAAACGTTTGAACTGTTTATGTATGCCGCCGCAAGTAGAACTGGTCCATTGGGAACTCAGACCATCCAAATGGTGGGCATGAAAACCGTTGGATAGGTCAAGCGTGGTTTTCAACCGCTTACGCACAAGACTATCCACTAAGGCAGAGCCGTGAGTATTCTGTACTGCACAGGTACGGCAATGCGAGCTTAAATGCCGGTAATCCAATGCCAAACGATATGAACGTCAGGCTTTGTCACAGTAAAAAGAGGGTTATTCATTGGTGACACACATGTTTCAATCACTCCCTGATATTCCAATTGTTCAAGGATTTCCGCAACGGAAGCCTTAGCTTCACGTCTAATGGGATATTGAGGTTGAGGCTGTGGCTGAGACTGCAAAGGTATTTCGTGGTGTGGGGAAAATTTATCCCAACCACAGTGTGTACGGTACAGAGCCGGCGCAAGGGCTCTAGCCCACTCTTCTGCAAAATTCAGCGCATGCTCCTTCGAGACCGTATGCGTGAAACTAGGGAGGATTACCTCCTCCCCTCTTGGAGCTGCGAGAACAAAAGGTGGGGGCCAGTCAGCCTCCGCTAACAAAATGTCATAGGTAGTTGTAAGATTTTCCCAAAATACCCCTTTTATGGTACACTGTATGTCACCTTCAATGAACAGGACTATTTCATAAAGTCTGTCAGGGGGAGCAACTCTAGTGTCAGCTGTTTCCACAACAACATAACTGTCAGTCGTTGTCACCTTCAGTAGTGGACGCAGGGCCTCTCGCACTATGGTAATCTCCACCGCGCTGTCCAGCAAGGTCAAGGCCCATGTCTGATTCCGAAGCTGCGTTCTCACTATCTGTGGCATATCTCACTGATAAAGCGGCGACTTTCTTCTTTTGAAACTGGGGTCTCTTCGGTGTAGAATTGTCCTGCTTGCCTTTACCGTCTTTCAGGCGGAGCTGGTCGCGTCCCTGCTGGCCACCCCGACCCCTGCCGCCCCCTCACCACCGGTTGATAAGGCCGATGAGTCCTGAAAAGAATGAGGAGAGCGTTGGTCAGAAACCTGAAATCGATGAGGTGATTTTATCGTCGCGCGATCGCGCAAGTCATAAACACGTTCTGGGGGCGCAGGCAATGGAGACGCAGGACGAGACTCCTGTCTCTGTTGTTGTTGTTTTCCCTGTTTTTTCGGCCAATTTTGTTTTTTGGTCTTGGGCTGTTCGTCAGTTTCTGACTTCTGACCTTGAGGTTGTTTTTTCTCTTTAGTAGAAAAAGGCTTGAGACCCCTACTATTGCGGCCCACGGTTTTATAAGCCGCCACAATAATCCTTGCTAACTGTCGGGGTTTCTCGACTTCGGGAATCGCCTGCAAAGCATTGGCTACCTGAAAGTTCACCGCATCCCCCTTGACATTAGCAAGTTTGAGATCGTAAACCACATCAAAGAGCCACACAGGCGCATACCCAATTCAACAGCCGCCTCAGGTGCGTGCTCATCCTGAACACGCTTAAGGACCATTGGCAAAACTGTCATAGACGGAGTGCCGTAACACCTCGCATAGACTGCCGCAAATGTTCTACCCCATGTCTCACAGTCACCAATTTCTGCGGTCAAGTCTTTCGGCATGCTAATTGTTAGAATCCTGTGTTTCTCACCAGGAGTCGTGTTAGGAAATACTGCTTCCAGATGGTCAAACTTTTCGGCAAGCCAGAAAGGAAAATCATCCTTTTCCTGGGGGCACTTGCCCATCACAGCGTTGACCATCACGGGACTGAGCTTCATGCCGCCCTGTCCAGCAGGAAGCGTCGCACTACCTGGGGCCCCGCCCGGGAGATTACGGGTTATGTATTGCACTGACGACCTAATCACGCTAATTGCGACTACATGAAGTCGTCTTAACTCAACAACGGAACATGCCCCGTGTTGAGGATGAAGTGTAAATCCAGCCAAAACAGGCCAATTTGCGCAGGGAATGGACAAAGGACCTAACCTCGGAGCTGTCAAAGAATGGGGAGGGTGCCATCAAACCATACGCGGTGCTGCCAAGCATCAATAGGAACTTCCAGTGCCCTAAATGGAGTATACTCCTGTGGCACAGCAGTGGGAGTGTATGTGTCGAACACAGTAATATTTGCGTTCACAGCTGGGAAGGTCACCCACAAGTAAAAGATTTCGTAAGGGTAAGCCACCTCTGCACTCACCACCATAATCACGGCCATGCCTTCCACGGGAACATTATAAGTCTGCAAATGATTGCGCACCGCAATGCGACTTTGTTGCGGAATGTTCACCGCGGCCATAGCGACACAGAAAGAAAGAGGTACAAAGTAAACTTTGTAGCACAACTGGGTAGTAATTCAAGGAAACCGTTTAGAAAGATTCAAGCTTGAAAAGACCTATGTAAGTATAGGTAGGTTTTTCCGACACCACCGTTAACCGGAAACAATAGTGAAGGGGTTAAGGACTGAATATTGCACTACTCAAGTGTCATGTAATAAGACCACTTACGGTTGGGCGCCATGTCGCAGGGATTCCGTTCTCATACAGAACTGTGCATAGAGACTTGGAACCTCAGTGAATTAGGGTGTAACAAAACTCACCTTAGTAACCAAAATCCCCTACCAGACTAGCTACAGTGTCTCATTGGTTATTACAAACTCCCAATGTTTAGACAAAACAGAACATGGACTTAGTACACCTCAGGTAAAGCAGAACACATGAACACTCTTTCGTTATACAATCATTTCAATCCAGAACAAGGAGTAAATGAGGACGTTTGCACATTTGAAATGTTTATTTTCTAATGCAGTGTTCTCAAACGCAGTATCCTAGCTAATACAAGCAAACATATTATAAGAAACAAAGTAATCAGCATAGTTACTAGTCCATAGAATACAAAAGGTGAAAGCATGTAAAAATGCTAAAGCGAAGAAGGTTAAACAACACCTAATTCTCACCCTCCCTAGCTAGTATATTATATTATATCTAAGAAGGTATCTATTGGGTTTTAGCAGGGTGGGCCCATACCTCAGATCCTAGTGGTAAGGGATCACATCATCTTCCACCAGCTCTCTGCATGCGAAACACCATCAAGTGTGTGTGTGTATGCTCTGTGCAAAGCAATATAAAACGCACCTAAAGCCAGAATTTGGCCGCAGCTGCATGTATGTTATGTCTAGGAAGGTGCAAAGATCCACAACAACCACTGTGTCGAGTTATCCTTGAAGGCTTCAGCACTCACTGTACAGACACAGCTCACTAAGCAAAGCTGATATCAGAGTAACAACATATTATTCTCGTGTGAATCAAAACACTCCACTAGGCTCAAAGCTAAAACAACAGTTATGTGTCGTGTGCAGAAGCAGCAGAAAGGTAAAATGGTGTTTAAACTCCTAATAAGCTCATGCCAACTTAACACAGCATATAGGCAAAGCATATCTATATGACACTAGTATATAACCATCTTCCATCGTCATCAGATCATTGAGGAAGTACTTTAACAGAAATCAATTTATGGCAAAGTGTCACTACATCATTACATTTACCATCTCCTAGGGAAAAGAAAACCTCTTCTACCCAGTTTCTTTTTAATTTTGAAGAATCAGTTGCCGTTAAGTGAGACTCTTATATAAGAGCTATGTCAGCTTTCAGTTTAGATAAATGTGTTGTCAACATTCCATGACACAATTTTCAGAGACATGGATATGAATGCATAAGAAAGATAGTGATTTAGGCAAACCAACTAACAACATAGAACAGTTGTAACATCAACCAAGTCATGTGTAATTGTGATATGATTATATGGAAATCTTAAGAGAGAATAGTTCAAATACAAGCGTGAAACATAACATTGAATAGAGAAAAAAAGGGAAGGGACAGGAGACAGAGAAAAAGAAAGAGAAAGAACAAAAGAGAGATGAGGAGGATAAAGAATACACTGCAGTAGAAAAAGAACAGGAAGTTTTAAAGTATCATAAGAAGAAACAAAAATTAAAAAGGGAACAGAGATGAGATGGACAATGCAAAAAGAACTGAGGTGGAGAACATACCTAAGAATCCAATTATGAATGGGGGGGAGAAACCACGAGCAGTAGATGAGACACCCAAGCATGATGAGGGGAGGAAGAATGAAGGTCATGGCTCACAGAACAAGGGGAAGGACAAACATAAACGAGTATGAATGGACCTGTAAAGGAAGAAAAAATAGTTAATCATCATAAACAATCAAGTTACAAGTAACAACAGATTCAGAAAAACAGTATTGTGTTAAACAACAATGTTGCCTTAAGAATAAGAACATATTTGTTCAATAAAAAAATAATTAAATTTAAGAAGATCCTGCAGCTTTACACAGCCTGAAATGTAGACGCTTCGGAGAAATCCACAGTCTCTATCTTGCATGAATTAATAAAACGCTTCAGTCTGATCGGGTCTTCATAAGTCGTTGTTTTGTTCTTGTAGGTGATTTTAAATAGGCAAGGATGAAAAAGACCATAACGAACTCCAAGGGATCTGATCTGAGCTCAAATTCAAAAATTCTTTTCATCTGTCAGCTGTGTATTTAGCATAATCCTGAGAGAAATATAAATTATTGCCAGACCAAACAACTTGCTTGGTTGATTTAACTATTGAAAGAACTTTAAATAAGTCAGTGTATTCTAAGAAGTATAAAATAACCCCTCTAGGACGCCATGAGTTGGCAAAGGAAGCTTGCTGATGTCCTAGGCGATGAGTACGTTGAATATTAAGAGAGGTCTCAGCTGGCATATTTTGAATCCTTGGAATAAAGGATTTGAAAAAAGTCAGAGAGTCGTTTTCTACCGTGCCTTCCGGTAATCCATAAATGCGTAAGTTATTTAATCTATTTCTATTTTCAAAGTCCTCCAGTTGTTTCTGAAGGGAGGCAACTTGAGATTGAAGAGTATTACTTTTGCCATTAGCTAGTCCAAGTGAGGATACATTGAGTTCCACCACAGTTAGTCTTTCATCCATTTTTGACCACTTTTCTGTGAGGAGTTGCAGTTTGGAATTAGTTTCCTCCATAAAAGGACACAATGAGCAAATTTCTTCCAATAACATATCTAAAGAAACAGGCGAGGGTTACTTCGGAGGAGATGGTGGGTATTTTTTTAGACGTTTTGTGGAAGCTTTCCCTGCAGCAACAGAAGCAGTTGTCAAAGAGGAAGAGCCCTTAGAAAAGAAAACCAAGGAGTCTTTCATTCTAGATTGTAGAGTTTTTTTACAAATGACTGCATGGAGCGAACCAGAGAAGGACTCACCTTTTTCAACCTTCCCATAAAAGGGTGGTTGTAAAGTTTTGAGATAACTTAGAAAGAAGTAGGACCGAGCCAGTACACAGGTTTCGAAGTATATTGTAAGCACAGATGAAGAGACTAGCGGGAATAGGTGCTAGATGGATGAGTGAGCCTCCTCATCCGAGTTAAAGTTCATAACATATTTTGCAAGTGAGAATAATCTTCAAACAAAGATACTTCGCAAAGCTGACAAAGTACATAGAGATACAGAGACTTAGCTCAGAAAGTCATAGGCACAGCCAACAGTCTAGAACCAAAAACCAGAATGAGAAAAATTACTTGTAACCGTCCAGTCGCATATCTGCAATGAGGTGAAAGCTTATCCAAAATGGCGACCATTAATAGTGCTGTTCCAAGGCAAAAGGGCCTCAATAAAAGGAGGCTGTATAAACTTTTCTCAGTTTCCAACACCAAAAAATAAATAAAAGGTATTCCAAAAAGGAAGAGGAAGAGGAGAAAAGAACTGTTGTTGCATGTTTATTCACGGGAAGCTCTCCTCAGTGAAACATCTTACCCAAAATGGCAGCTGCGATTGCTGTGTATCAGAAACCAATCTGGGAAGATGAACGTTGGAAGGCGTTCTTCTTTCTGCTGGACACGCAGAGGCATCTGGATCCCAACAATCTCCTGAAATCATACGACTAACACTGAACCAGAGACACCAGTGCTTATCTCAAAGGAAAGGGGTTTGGGAACAAACAATAAACTAAAATAAATAGTTAATATAAAAAGCTGAAATAAAGAAAGAAACAACTGGTGCGCGTTTGTGCCGGTGGAGAAGAAAACTCTGGGTCACAGAACCATCTGGGACATCTGTCTTAAAGCTAGGAATGAGTATGGACACCAGGTCTTGCAGCAGTAGTAAAAGACATCAATAAAAACACAAATAATCAATTACATAAATCATGCATAAACTTCTGCATTGGGTGACGATAAAAGAGGTCTTTTAGAATGATTAGAATAAATTAGAACTTCACTCACACCAAATGGCGCCAAAGATAAATACACACTCACACAATATTGTGCCAGAAATAAATACACACTCACACAATATTGTGTCAATGAAGCTTACACATAAGCACACCATACATTCTCATTTCAATGAGATAAGACATAATCTGTATCCTCCAGCTGAAGTATGTCAAAGGCTTGGAAGCATTTCCAAGACCTTGTTTCAGCAAGAAAAAACAGAGACCTAAGAGGATAACAATAAACACTGTAATAATAATATACACTTCTATAAGCCATGCACGAATCATATAAATGATATGAGGAGGAAATTACCAAAGTCCAGGCAAGTAGCATAAAGTAAACTGAGCGGGAACAAGAGGGAACTGTGATATAGCAAATGAAGTCAGGAAGTCTCTGCCTGTGAAGAGTTTTGTTCACAGTTACCCAAGATCTCCCCAATACCCAGAAATGAGCCGGGAGTCAAAACAATGGAATTCCACTGAGCACAAGAGTTAAATGTAGCCCAAAAAGGATTTAGACTTATCTGTGAGTAGCAGCAGCAAGGATGGAATAGGACTCGTCTGACCAGCACCTGCAGAGAAGAACAGTCATGCCACAGGATCTTCAACAGGAAACTCAATGCGAAGCACTGTAGACGAGCCTGGGTGGGAGTTAAATACCTTTTGCCAGGCTGATGAGTCATGTAGGCTGCTAAGTCATGGAGGTTGCTGAGTCATGGAGGCTTGTTGAGTCATGGAGGCTGCTGAGTCATGGAGCTTGCTGAGTCACGGAGCTTGCTGAGTCATGGAGGCTTAGTGAGTCACGGAGGCTGCTGAGTCATGGAGGTTGCTGAGTCATGGAGGCTGCTGAGTCATGGGAGTTCCTGATTCACGGAGGCTTGTTGAGTCTTGGAGGTTGTTGAGTCAAGCTCTGGCGTGGCCTGGGAAACAAAGATAATGAAAACACCATCACATACCAGAGCAGAGAATTGTGCTTGTTTCTCTCTGCCTTTCATTCCCCCTGCTTTGTTGTGCCCGTTTATCCTCTGTGTCCGTCGCCGGTCCCGCTTTTGCCTGTCTCACTGCTGCTGTTGCCTGTTTTCCTAACTGTTTAATTGTGCTCGTTTTATACACCCCCCTTTGCCCATCTGCTTTGTTGTGCCTGCTTTTTTCCTCTGTTTCCTTCTCCGGTCCCGCTTTCCCATCCCTTCGGCCCCGCCCCCCCGCTCCCATTCGTCCACCTCCCTCCCAGCTGCCTCCTCCCTCCTACCTCCCCTTCTTATGGCGGCCATGCAGCGGACGCGTGCGCCACAGGCACGCCGAAGGCACGCCTAGGGCAAGCCCGTCTGCGTCCGTCCGCACCTTGACAGTGCCCAGGGCCAGAACCCCTGGCCCCCGTGAACGCCACGATGCCCATCTCCGCTACGACTCCAGCACCCTCCACGCCCTCAACGCCGGATGAGATCGCACCAGCTGCCTGGCCGACCTGAAGCACACCCAAGGGCCCTTCTCCTGCCGGAACTGCAGCTTCACCAGCATCCGGCCCAACAACCCTTCAACCAGGAAAGAACCCAACCACCTCAGCTGCATCCTTCTCAACACCCGCTCCACCTGCAAACACACCGTCGAACTCTGGGACTCCACTCAACCTCCCCATACTTTGCCTTCCTGACAGAGATCTGGATGAACCCCTCCTCGGCACCCGGCATCGCCATAGCCATCCTGGACAGCTACAAGATCAGCCGCAGGGACCTCACCAACAGAATAGGAGGAGGAATTGGCATCATTCACAGGAACACTCTCAGAGTCTCGACCAACACCGACGACACCCTCAGCACCGCCGAACACCTGCACTTCCAGATCAACACCGACCCCAACACCACTCTCAGAGGAACCCTCATCTGCAGACCCCCCGGACCCCGACCACAGTTCAGCGACTCCATCTCCGACTGCGTCAGCACACACGCCCTCGCCTCCACGGACTACATCCTCCTTCGGGACCTGAACTTCCACCTCGAGAACAACAACGACACCAACTCCACCACCCTGATCGACAACCTTGCCAATCTCAGACTCAGACAACTTGTCACAACACCCACCCACTCCACCGGCCATACGTTTGACCCCATCTTCTCCGCAAGCTCCCACGTCACCTTCAGCAACACCACCGAACTCCACTGGATCGACCATCGCTTTATGAATGTCACCTTCCGGAAACCCACCACGCACTATCGCATCCAACAGATGCCCCGCCACTGCTGGAGACCAGCTAACCACCACCCTCGCCCAGAACCCTCCTGCCGATCTCACTGACCCCAACACCGCAGCCTGCAACCTCAGACAGTGGATCAACGACTGCGCCAACACCCTCTTCCCGCTCAAGAAACCCTCCAAAAGCCACACAAGCAAGAAAGAGCTGGTTCACTGAAGACCTCCAGGCCTCCAAGCATACCTGCAGAAAGTTAGAGAAGAATTGGCTCCGCGAACGAACACCGGACAGCTATGCAGCCCACAAGAACGCCACTGGCAGACACCATCACCTAATCAGATCCGCCAAAAGGGCCTCCTTCAAAGACCGCCTAGACAACACCGCACACAACAGCAAAGAGCTCTTCACCATCGTGAAGGAACTCTCCAACCCCAGCTCCAAAACCAACGACATCCCACCCTCGCAAGACCTGTGCGACTTGCTCGCCACCTTCTTCCACCGCAAGATCGCAGACATCCACAACAGCTTCAACGCCACAACTGCCCCGACCACGGAGACACCAGCAACCACGACCACCAACCGCACCAACCGCCTGCTCTCCTGGACCAACATCAACGATGACAACACCATCAAGGTCATGTACACCACACACTCCGGATCTCCATCAGACCCTTACCGACACCACATCTTCAACAATGCCAGCGTCGGCATCGCACCCCATCTCCAAAAAGTCATCAAAATCTCCTTCAAGACAGCAACCTTCCCTGAGAGCTGGAAGCATGCCGAGATCAACGCCTTACTCAAGAAACCCTAGGCAGACCCCAAGGACCTCAAGAACTTCCGGCCCAACTCCCTGCTCCCGGTCCCGGCGAAGGTCATCGAGAAAACCTTCAACAAACAACTGACCTGCTACCTCGAGGAGAACAACATCCTGGACCCGTCCCAGTCCGGGTTCCGCAGGAACCACAGCACCGAATCTGCCCTCATTGCCACCACTGACGACATCAGAACCCTGCTGAAGCTGAATTCAGACAAGACGGAAGTCCTCATCCTTGGACCCACCCCATCTGCCTGGGACGACACCTGGTGGCCCACATCGCTAGGCACAGCCCCGGAACCCACAGACCACGCTCGCAACCTGGGGGTCATCCTCGACTCCACCCTCTCAATGACCAGGCAAGTCAATGCTGTCTCCGCATCCTGCTTCAACACCCTACGAATGCTCCGCAGGATCTTCAAATGGAAGCCTCCTGACACAAGAAAAACCGCCACCCAGGCCCTCGTCACCAGCAGACTCGAC
The DNA here is from genome assembly GCF_964261635.1 of Lissotriton helveticus. Classification (NCBI taxonomy): domain Eukaryota; kingdom Metazoa; phylum Chordata; class Amphibia; order Caudata; family Salamandridae; genus Lissotriton; species Lissotriton helveticus. The sequence goes on from NC_136063.1 coordinate 2,063,377,694, forward strand.
TACGGGAACGCCCTCTACTCAGGAACAACAACCAGGCTCCTGAGACGACTACAACGAATCCAGAACGCCTTGGTACGACTGATCCTCGATGTCCCCCGACGCAGCCACATCACACCCCACCTGAGAAGCCTGCACTGGCTCCCCATCAACAAGAGGATCACCTTCAAGCTCCTCATCCACGCACACAAGGCACTACACAACACTGGACCTACATACCTCAACAACCGACTCAGCTTCCACACCCCCACCCAAAGCCTCCGCTCAGCCAGCCTCGCCCTTGCTACAGTTCCCCATATCCAGAAGACCACCTCCGGCGGCAGATCATTCTCCTACCTCGCCGCCAAGACCTGGAACGCTCTCCCCACCAGCCTACGACAGACTCAGGACCTGCTGGCCTTCAGAAGACTCCTCAAGACCTGGCTCTTCGATCAGTAGCGCCCCCCCCACCCGCCCCCAGCTCCTTGAGACCCTCACGGGTATGTAGCACGCTTTATAAATGCATTGATTGATTGATTGATTGACTGCTGGACAACGGAGAAACCGCGGCCCTCATCCTCCTGGACCTGTCAGCTGCCTTCGACACAGTCTGCCACCGCACACTAAGAACACGCCTCCATGACGCCAAGATCCAAGAGAAGGCCCTGGACTGGACCACCTCCTTCCTCTCCAGCAGAACACGGAGCGTCCGCCTCCCCCCTTCCTCTCCGAAGCCACCGAGATCATATGCGTTGTACCCCAGGGCTCATCCCTCAGCCCAACGCTGTTCAATAACTACATGGTACTGCTCGCCCACATCACCCGACAACACGACCTCAACATCATCTCCTAAGCCGATGACACCCAACTGATCCTCTCCTTCACCAAGGACCCCCTCACCGTCAAAACCAACCTCCATGAAGGCTGTCACCGAATGGATGAGGAACAGTCAACTGAAGCTGAACTCGGAAAAAACGGAGGTCCTCATCCTCGGATCCACCCCTTTGGCCTGGGCTGACTCCTGGTGGCCGACCGCACTGGGAACAGCTCCTACACCCACCGACCACGCAGGCAACCTAGGGATCATCCTCGATGCCACCCTCTCCATGACTAAGCAGATCAATTCTGTCTCCTCCTCCTGCTTCAACACCCTCTGCATGCTCCACAAGATCTACAAGTGGATCCCCACTGAAACTAGAACAGTCACCCAGGCCCTCGTCAGCAGCAGGCTGGACTACGGAAATGCACTCTACGCAGGAGCCCTGGCCAAACTCCTGAAAATGCTTCAACGCATCCAGAACACCTCTGGACCCCTGATTCTCGGCATCCCTCGCCGCAGCCACATCACACACCACCTGAGAGACCTGCACTGGCTCCCCGTCAGCAAGAGGATAATCTATAAGCTCCTCACCCACGCACACAAGGCACTCCACAACACTGGATCAGTGTACTTCAATGGAAAACTCAGCTTCTACACTCCCACCCGCCAGCTACGCTCCACCGACCTCGCCCTCGACACAGTCCCCCACATCCAGTGGCAGATCGTTCTCCCACCTCGCCGCAAAGACCTGGAACACCCTCCCCATCCACCTTCGGCAGACCCAAGACCTGCTGACCTTCACAAAACTCCTCAAGACCTGGCTTTATGAACAGTAGCAGCATTCCCCTCAGTGCTTGAGACCCTCACGGGTATGTAGTGTGCTTTACAAATGTATTGATTGATTGAAATAAATATGTCAGCTTTTCTTCCTCATGGAACACGGGGAGTAAAAAAGGGGACGAGCCGAGGGCGAGAGGCATGTGTTGAGAACCTGCTAGGAGCCCCCACCCGACACTCAGTCTCCTTAGGTAGGATGTAAGTGAGTGAAATGCACCTAGCACCCTGGGGTTCACCCTGAATAGTTCCCCCACTACTTCTGGAGTGGAAAAGGTGGTGGGCAGTCCGATGGATCCTGACAGTACCCCCCTTCCAAGGCCCAGTGAAAGGGCTGGGTTTGTGCAGGTTACACTAATGGAATATACGCAACAGTCGGGGAGCATAGACATAAGATAGTAGCTCCCAGTTGCATTCCTGTGGGCTACCAGGTAATATAAAGTGCCCCTGGTTTGGCGAGAATCTAAAATAGAACTGAATTCATGTTCTAAGTGACCCTCCACACTTACTGGAGGTGGTGGAGCGAAGTGACAAGTGTTTGGATCAGTGGGTTTTAAAAGGAACACATGAAAGGTAGGGTGAATTTTTAGGTGAACCGGTAAAGCCAGGTGTACTGCTGATTTCTAGTATAGTTTTCAAATGGGGAATGGACCGATGTATCGTGGTTGAAATTTACGAGGCCCTTTTAAGCGTAAGTGTTTGGTGGATAACCACACTTGCTGGCCCACTAGGTAAACGTCATTTTCTGTCCCTGTACTGTTTGTACAATAATTTTGCACCTGTCACATTATTTTTTAATTCTTCGAGAACCTGATGTTTTAAGGCGTGTTTTTGAGCTAAATGTTCAGGAGAGAGTGCATGCTATGCAGAGCGTAGACGCGTGAGAATCCGCTAGATGTATTTACTACATTGTTATGGGTGAATTCTGCTAACCAAAGGTGATCAACCCATTCCTCTTGTTCGGTAACATAATTTCGTAATAATTGTGCGATCTCCTGGTTGGTTCTCTCCGTTTGCCCATCAGGCTACGGGTGATAGGCGGAAGAGAGGTCCACTGAAATGTTAAGCCATTTGCAAAATGCTCCCCAGAAGTACTAAACAAATTGCGGTTCGCGGTCGGAATTGATATGTGATGGTAAACCATGGACCCGTACTATGTGTTGTAAAAACAGATTAGCTAGATGGGGGGCATCAGATATCCCTTTAGTTGGAAAGCAATGACACATTTTAGTTAACAGGTCGACTACCACCACGATCGATGTAAATCCTTGGTCTTGAGGTAGATCAACTATTAAATCTATAGATACTGAGTGCCAAGGTGATGGTGGTGTTGGAAGAGGATTAAATAACCCTGCGGGTTTTCGTCGTTCTGATTTAGTTCGAGCGCAAGTGTCACATGTTTTCACGTACTGATGGCAATCAAAACGCGGCCACCAATAATCCCTTTGTAGTAATTTGAGTGTTTTTGTGATTCCATGATGACCAGATAGTGGAGAGTCATGACACCACCCCAAGTCTTCATGTCGAAGAGCTGGTGTGGGTAGCAACAGGTGTTTTTGATGGTATAATATACCCTCTACCACGTCTCTGTCGGGGTGTTCCTTTATCCATTTTTGTTGATCGAACTGAGCAGAGGCTTGTTGTATTTGTTCCAAACATGTAACATATGTGATGTTGTTGTTCACAAAGTTTGTTTTATCCAATAAAAAGGGAGGTTCATTCGGTTGTTCTGCTCTAGAGTAGGTCAGGAAAGAGCGTCAGCCTTTCAGTTTTTCCGCCCGGGTTGAAATGTGATCACGAAGGAGAAATCTGCGAAAAATAACGACCAGCGTAATTACCGGGCGTGAGCGCTTTGACTGATTTCAAGAAGTGTAAGTTCCTGTGGTCTGTGTAAACAGTGACTGGATGTTTTGTGCCCATAAGATAATGTCTCCACTCCTCAAAAGCGGCCTTTACAGCCAATAGTTCTTTATCAAAGATGGTATCAGTCTTTTCAGCCTCAGCAATTTTTCGGGAGAATAAAAGCCACTGGGTGAAGCTGCCCTGTGTCTGGGTGTCTTTGAGATAATATAGCACTTAGAGCAATATTTGAGGCATCAGCTTCTAGATAGAAGGGTTGGTTTGAGTCAGGGTGCAAAAGGATAGGTGCTGACGTAAAGGCATCTGTGAGATGTTGAAAAGCCTGCTCTGCTTCCGGGCTCCATCAGAATTTGTTACCTTTATGAAGGAGAGTGGTGATGGGACAACCACTTTTGAGAAGTATGTGATGAAGCACCAATAGAAATTGGTGAAGCCAACAAAGCATTGGATATCTTTCACGCAAGTGGGTGCTGGCCATTGGAGGATGGCTTGTACCTTGGCGGAGTCCATAACCAAACCTTCGGGTGAAATAACAAATCCCAAAAAGTGCACTGTAGTGACATGAAAAGCACATTTTTCCATCTTGGCGAATAGTTTGTTTTCCCGTAATGCTTGTAATACTTTTCGCACATGTTCAATAGGTACGGAAAGGGAGTAGGAAAAGATCAAAATGTCATCAATGTACACTAGTACAAAAACATCCAAAAACTCTTGTAGAACGCTATTCACCAAGTGCTGGAAGGTGGCCGGGGCATTGCATAGACCAAATGGCATCACCTGGTACTCAAAAAGTCCAAACTTGGTGCAAAAGGGCGTCTTCCACTCGTCACCTTTTCTCATCCATACCAGAAGATATGCACCACGTAAATTCAGTATGGTGAAGATGGTGGCAGATTGTACTTGATCCATCATGGAGGCGATGAGTGGTAAGGGGTACCGGTTCTTAATGGTCACCTGGTTTAAGGCTCGATAGTCGATGCAAGCACGGAGGTCCCCTTCCTTCTTAGGAATGAAGAAAAGGGGAGAGGAGGCTGGTGATTTAGATTGGCCGATAAATCCATTAGCCAGATATTTGTCTAGGTATATTTGTAAGAAGTTGTTTTCCTTTTCCGTTAAGGTGTAAATATGGCTACAAGGAACCCGCGCCCCTGGTTCTATATCGATTTGACAGTAAAATTCTTGATGAGGGGGAAGAATTTCTGCTTTTTGTTCATCGAATACATCGGCAAAGTCTTGATATTCATTTGGCAGAGCAGTAATGGTGGTGGCGATTACTTGCTTTTGAGATGATAAAGAGGTGGTGGTATGGGGTGCAGAAACATGACCTATACAAAACTTAAAGCAGTACTCAGACAGAAAGGTGATGGTTCGCTTACACCAGTCTATGGTGGGGTTATGTTTTACCAGAAACCTGTAAGTGTGCCGCAACTGGAACTAGTGCCCCAAAACCATTAGTAGCACTAGAAGTGATAACCCGGGTCTGTTAGGAAAAAATTCCCATCAGCCCACCCATGTGGTGGAATGTCGTCATGTGGGAGATGTCACCAATCCAATTCTCAAACAGTGCACCTAGTCATGGTGCAGAGATGGATTAACATGGTGTAAATACAGACCACTGGGCTTCACTGGTGATGCTAATGGGGTGCAGTGCAAGAAATTGAAGTGAAAAACGTGAAAGTAAAATTGATTCCAAGGACCAAAATTAATTTTAATCAGTATGGCACTCGGGTCAAGATTAAAATTTGCCAAAATAGTTTGAAATAATAACTATATGTGGGCAAAGTGAGTGGAGGTCGACATGTTTCAGCTGTATTGACTGTTGGTCTTAGCTTTCTTCAGGACCATTTAGGAAACTGCGACTGCAAATCAAAAAATTAGTGAAGCACGCTAATGTACATTGGATAAGTCCTACCAGTTCCTCTGAGCCGAGATGAATACCGTAGGAAGTCCAAAATTTTATGTATCTCGGAACCCACTCGGGAAAAAGGGAGGTCCCGCTCTGTCCGTCGGTACCTCCGTTCCTTCTCGGACGCCGGCATCGAGGTACCGACGGACAGAGCGGGGCCTCCCTTTTTCCCGAGTGGGTTCCGGGTGAGGTGAGGCGTACTCCCACATAATGCTGGGAGATACATAAAATGTTGGACTTCCTACGGTATTCATCTGGGCTCAGAGGAACTGGTAGGACTTATCCAATGTACATTAGCGTGCTTCACTAATTTTTTGATTTGCAGTCGCAGTTTCCTAAATGGTCCTGAAGAAAGCTAAGACCAACAGTCAATACAGCTGAAACATGTCGACCTCCACTCACTTTGCCCACATATAGTTATTATTTCAAACTATTTTGGCAAATTTTAATCTTGACCCGAGTGCCATACTGATTAAAATTAATTTTGGTCCTTGGAATCAATTTTACTTTCACGTTTTTCACTTCAATTTCTTGCACTGCACCCCATTAGCATCACCAGTGAAGCCCAGTGGTCTGTATTTACACCATGTTAATCCATCTCTGCACCATGACTAGGTGCACTGTTTGAGAATTGGATTGGTGACATCTCCCACATGACGACATTCCACCACATGGGTGGGCTGATGGGATTTTTTTCCTAACAGACCCGGGTTATCACTTCTAGTGCTACTAATGGTTTTGGGGCACTAGTTCCAGTTGCGGCACACTTACAGGTTTCTGACCAGGCCACTTTTTGTTTATTGACAGTCTCTCTTAGGGCATGAGTGGTTTTGGTCGTTAAATATAGCCCTATTTTGACCCTCCCTACGTTTATTCTTTGTTATGTTTTACCAGCCATGGGATGCTTAATATAACACCATACTGGGGGGCATCTATTTAATCCGGCTGACACTGGTCTTTATGCCCTGTGAGTGTTTCCATGACCAAGGAGGTAGTGAGATGAGAAAGGGGCCTAGAGGATAACGGGGAAAAGTAAACATCACAGACTTGTTCAATTATGTTTTTCTTGTCACAGGAACTCAGTGAGTTTTAGCAAATCCCCAATAACAGACGTTTCCTGTGGCCCCTGAATCGATCATGACTTGCACCCTCTGGAGGTGAAAATTGGCACCAGATAAGGATACATTCAAAGTGATATGGGTGGTGGCAATCTGGTTGGTGTTGGCCACAGTACCCTTTCGAAAGTTTGGTGTTCTCCAATCTTTCTTAGGTTTCTTGGTCTAGTCTTTCACAAAGTGACCACTTAGGCCACAATACAGACAAAGGCTGTCAAGCCGTTTTTTCTCCTTTTCGGTCTTGGAAAGGGGAGGTCGAACCAACCCGATCTGCATAAATTCTCCGCTAACCATTATCGCATCACGGAATAGTCGGGAGTCAGTACAGGGCAAAGGTGGGGGTACTCTGTTCTCAGCACATTTTTTCTCCCCTCATCGTTCTGCCAACTGATGGCCTGTGTGAAGAGCCAGGTTTATGAGCACATCGCAGTCTTGAGGGCGGTCGACCACCTGAGCCAGCATATCTTTGAATTTATCATGCAATCCTCTGTAGAATAATTATGCTCTTTTATGTTCCGACCAGTGGGCCTCTAACACCAGTCTGTTAAATTGTGCGAGGTAAGCAAGATAATCTCTATTCTCTTGGCGTAGATCCAGTCATTTGTGGTTTACAGTCTGTGTGGAGGTTTGTTGGTTGAAAAATGTGCCTGAAATACTGCTCAAAGCGCTCAAAGGAATATAATACAGGATCATCACTGGCCACAAGGGTTATGGGAGGACACAAGGAAACTCAGGTAATGACCTGAGGGGGGAACCAGAGGCAGTCGGGCACTAGAAGATGGTCAGCTTCCAATCAGGACATATATCACAAAAAGAGACCACTTCTAGAGTATAACCAAGTGAGAGGTTTAAGTTCCTCCGGTAGGAAGGCGAGGTCCAGAGTCAGCGCCCCCATTCTGTACTCTATCAAACCTTTGGGACATCCCTATTACATGTGACCACAAGGTTTTGTTCTCCACTCGCGCCAACTCTACATGTCATTGGAAACCCCTCAATGTGTCGTTAAGAGCAGAAACGTCAAAAGAACCGGATGCCATGATGCCTGCGTGGGACAAGATAATTGTTATTTTTTATTTTTATTTTTCGGGGCTTCGCATTCTATCAGGAACCAATCTGGGAAAAGGAACGTTGGAACGCATTCTTCTCTCTGCTGGACACACAGATGAAGCAGGACCCCAACAATCTCCAGATATTATCTGACAAACACTGAAACAGAGACACCAGTGCTCATTTGATAATCTCAAGGGAAGGGGGTTTGGGAACAAACAATAAACTAAAATAAATATTTAAAATAAAAAGCTAAAATAAAGAAACAACTGGTGCGCATTCGTGTTGGTGGAGAAGCAAACTCCAGGTCACAGAACAATCTGGGACATCTGTCCTAAAGCTAGGAATGAGTATGGAGACCAGCTCCTTCAGCAGTAGCAAAAGACATCAATAAGAACACAAATAATTAATGACATAAATCATGCATAACCTTCTGCATTGGGTCATGATAAAAGAGGTCTTTTAGAATGGTTAGAATAAAGTAGAACTGAACTCACACCATATGGCTCCAAAGATAAATGCCCACTCACACAATATGATGCCAACGAAGATTAAACATAAGCACACCATACATTCTCATTTAAGTGAGATAAGACATAATCTGTATCCTTCAACTGAAGTAAGTCCATTGCTTGGGAGCGTTACCAAGACCTTCTTTCAGCGAGAAAAAACAGAGACGTAACAGGATAACAATAATCACTGCAATAATAATATACACTTCTATAAGCAAGAACTATGCACAAATTACATAAATGATATGAGGAGGAAATGACCAAAATCCAGGCAAGTAGCGTAAAGTAAGCTGAGCGGGAACGAGAGGGAACTGTAATATAGGAAATGAAGTCAGGAAGTCTCTGACTGCAAAGAGTTTTGTGCACAGTTACCCAAGATCTTCCCGATAACCAGAAATGAGCTGGGAGTCAAAACAATGGACTTCCACTGAGCTCAAGAGTTAAATGTAGCCCCAAAAGGATTCAGACTTATCTGCAAGTAGCAGCAGCAAGGATGGAACAGGACTCGTCCGACCAGCATCTGCAGAGACGAGCCGTCACGCCACAGGATCTTCAACAGGAAACTCAATGCGAAGCTTTGAAGACGAGCCTGGGTGAGAGTTAAATACCTTTTGCCAGGCTTATGAGTCATGTAGGCTGCTGAATCATGTAGGCTGCTGAGTCATGGAGGTTGCTGAGTCATGGAGGTGTGTTGAGTCACGGAGGCTGCTGAGTCATGGAGGTTTCTGAGTCACGGAGGCTGCTGAGTCATGGAGGCTTGTTAAATCATGGAGGCTGCTGAGTCATGGAGGTTGCTGAGTCATGGAGGCTGCTGAGTCATAGGGGTTGCTGAGTCACGGAGGCTTGTTGAGTGATGCAGGTTGTTGAGTCAAGCCCTGGCGGGCCTGGCAAACAAAGATAAGGAAAATACACCACATACCGGAGCAGAGAATTAAAGAAATATCAGTCCGCTTTTCTTCCTCATGGAACACGGGGAGTAAAAGAGGGGATGAGCCGAGGGCGAGAGGCATGGGTTGAGAACCTGCTAGGAACCCCCACCTGACAGGCAGTCTTCTTAGGTAGGATATAAGTGAGTGAAATGCACCTAGCGTCCTAGGGTTTTCCCTGAATAGTTCCCCCACTACTGCTGGAGTGCGGAAGACGGTGGGCAGTCTGATGGATCCTGACACTGTGGAGCCGAGACAGGAGATCAAATTAACAAAAGCAGAGTCCTGGGTCCACGAAAACAGCCGCAACAGCTGCTTCCTTGGTCAGGTTAGCATCGGAGTTCAGAGGTAACCTTCCGTGTAGAGGGAGAAACGATGGTACCATGCGGCCACCCACCTCGTCCCACGGAGCCTCACTTGTGCGCCGCCATCTTCCTCATTGATCAAGCTTCGCCCCTTTTGACTAACATCTTTACTTAGTTATGGAAAGTATCTTTATTAAACACATCTAGTACATGAGGAGTGTCAAACTTCACATCACAGTTTCTTCATGTTAGCGCTCTCTGTTAGTTACATTTATTTCCTACGTTAACTTCTCATACTACTTGTCAGTAAACTAAAATAAGTCACATAGATACATTAACACGGTTCAAAATTCCAACATTCATATTTACACAAGACAGGATTATATGCGGGTTTGCGCTACAAATGATTATGATGCACCGCATATAATGAGTAAAATGCAATACGAAACTTCCACTCCATCAAAATCGGCTTGCAGAGGCTTCTTTACAAATAGTTTGAAATCACTCTAAGTACGGCATTTAGGGAAGCTGCCTATTTCTTTTACAGTTTCAAAAATATAATAATAATATTTGCATATGCCAGTTATCGTTCCTGGAACACAAAATTAAGTTTGCCAAGAGGTTTCATTCATGGGTCATGGTAAACACCTGTAACCAATTCGGCAGGCAACCCTATCTGGCCAGCTGCTATTGGAAAGTCACTAAAACTGAGGTTTATATATCAGTGCTTGAGCGGCCTGCCAACTGCACTATCGGCTTAATTGGCTGGCAAAGGCTACTGATACAACATGCAGATGGAGTTACCAACCACAAGAATCAATACTTCATCTTATCTGCATTTGTCTGGTTCTCCTCCCAGAGTGTAAGATTTTTTTACGCCCATATTTCAACTCCCTGGGAGTTTAGGCTTGTAGACAAGCTGTCCCGGAGTGCTATAATGGAAAGAACATCAGGCTTAACGCTCAGGTGACTTCCACTAACAACGTCAAAATTAGGATTCCCTTTGAACCAACCACTTCTAGTATAACTTACTGTCCACACTTCAAGCTGTCATTCACACTATACAACATACTGGGAACACCCCCATAGAAATATAAAGCTCCCAAGTTAAAAAAAATATAGTATTCATTTAATTAACAATACAAAATCAATGTAATAAAAAATACGATATATCATTAAAAAAAATTCTCATAAATTTTTTTTTCCATATAACAGTCACTCTAATAGTGAAGAAACACAAGGTACTGACTCAATGTGAAATTTTATGAGGAATTAATAGCGGTACCATGTGAGTCTCATTGAAAGTTAAAATGTGTGTATCGCCTTGCACTTATAGCACAAGGATGTACCCCATGAATAAATAAAACTTGAGAGTGAGTGTGCTTTTAAAGTTGAATGTATGGGATATGAGTAATAAGGGTTAAGTGAACAGTTTGGAGTCCTGTAATCTTTATGGGAACACCTTTATAGGTAATACAACGAATCATGTTGTGCTGGTATTATAGGACAGTTGTTATTAGTATACTAGTTTCTTATTATAAGTTTATTGTCTTGCAGGCTTAGATTTAACTGTGATAGGAAAGGATATTAATTGTAAGTTGTTTATGTCTTTTTAGATATTTAAACATATTGAACTGAAAGAAGGAACAATATACATGTGTGTCCTAAAGAAGGTGGCTAAATACTTGTGAAACCACTGAAACGCGTTGACGCTTCAAAGTTTGGTTAAATTCACTTGGGAAAAAGTGGCATAGAGACATACATTTTCATGTCCTTTACCTTGCTCACTAATATGTTGAATTAACTGTGCAAAGGCCTAAAAATTGCTTTGCTCTTGTTTCCTTCCATGTTTTTCGTCATATGACCTTTATGTAACAGTGCCTGGTGTTTCCTCACTATTAGAGTGACTGTTATATGGAAAACATTTTTTATGAGAAATGATATAATTATATGTCGTATTTTTTATTGAATTGATTTTGTATTGTTAATTAAATGAATACTATATTATTTTTAACTTGGGTGCCTTGTATTTCTATGGGGGTGTTCCCAGTATGTTGTATAGTGTAAATGACAGCTTGAAGTGTGGACAGTAAGTTATACTAGAAGTGGTTGGTTCAAAGGGAATCCTAATGTTGACGTTGTCAGTAGAGGTGCTCTGTCCCTTTGGAACCTCTGAGCCCCTCTCCTTGTTTTCAAGATTTTCACTAACACCTGAGTAGTTCTCAATGAACAGTTTTTTTTATGACTGGACTGACATTTCTAGACTGGCTCCTTTTCCTTCAATTACAGGACATGACATTTTAAGTACAGATCAAGTTTTTAAGTAAATTATGTATGATAATGAAATGTGTTTTTTCTGGAACCCCATATTTCAGGTTAATGTTTTAACTTGTATTTTGAACCTTTTTTTATTAGTGCATGTGTGGTTTGGGAAAGGTTTTAATTAGCTATGCAATAAAGTACATTTGACAAATAACTTTGACACAGTTCAATAAATCTGCATAAAATGTCCCTATACCAAAACGTAATCAAGTTTGCATCCTTCATGGCAGGTTAGTCCGACATGAAAAAGGGCAGATCAAAAAAAATGCCATTTCCCGTTTTAACACCCATAGAAATCTTTGCTCATAAACACAGAAAAAACAGCTGCATAGAATTACACCAGTTTGGCATGCAGATAAAATGATACTGAAGAAAGTGCCTTTGGTTGGTTTTGTGTAAAATAAATCTGTTCAGACGTTTCTGAGAAATTAGTGGTTAATAAGGTTCTCAGGTTGTGGTGCTCAAGTTGTGCATGAAGGGATTCAATTTCAAAACAGTTCAGAGCCTTTACGGATCCAAGATATCCTCATATCCAACATTTTAAACACATTTCAAATTATATCAGTCAATTGAGCTTTTTCTCCTATCTGATTTATCTGATCCACAGAGCCTGATTAGAATCGATGGATCTGAAAGGATCTGATTGGCTAGGTGCAAGATCAGGAACAAAAATGCTGCCACCACCATTACACCACTTGAGGACTTCTGAACAAAATAGCAGTGAAAATAAATGTATACACCTTGACACCTAGGTCCATGTAGGGGAGGCCCTGAGGGACTCTGCACCACCCTCCAGGTGCACATTTTTTTTAATTGAATTTTGTCATGGGACCCATGGGTTCAGCACTTGCATCTACGGACACCAGCAAAGTGCACTTGTGTGCATTTGTGGATGTTCTGCAGATCCTAGGCAAGCCTCTTGGGCTGGTACTGTGGTCATGAACAATGTCGCTGGCTGGTTATGGATCCAATGAGCTGTCCTAACACCTGTGGATCTAGAACCAGCCAGTGCAGCTCTCACTGGAATGCTACATAAGCCAGTGAAGCTTGCACAGGATCCGTGGATCATATTTTCGATCTGTGGATCGAAAAAAAGATTTTTTTTAAAAGAAAGTAAACCAGGGTCTGGCTGAAGATAAGACTCTGTGGCCAACTGCCATACTCAGCAGGGGTTGGCCGTCTGCAGTGGGATGGCTGCAGGGTCTTATCCTGAATCCAACCCTTACTGCACACAGCTAAAGGCCAGCACCACTTGGACTGTCTGCCCAATGAGTGATGGGCACTGCAGCCAACCCTTCCAATGCATACCTGAAGGTTGTGCACAGTGGTGTTTTACCAACCATGGAGTGATGGGTGCAGTAAGATTGGTGTAGGGTCTGGCTGAAGTTCCGGTCCTGCAATCAAACCCAGTTGCACATGGCCGAAGGCCATGACCAGCAGAGACTCGCCACCTATGGGGTTTCTGTGCAGCCAGCCTCAACTGTGTAAACCCATTAGTTGTGCCCAGCAAAGATTGGGCACCCAGGACGGGATGGACACACCAGGATGGGAAGCTCCTGAAATTCAATGAAAAACCACAAAAGTTAAATTGAGGTTATGTTTGCCTTTGTGACAACATCTTAACATATGTTTAGAAAACTTTAGAAATTCACCTAAAATACTGCATTAAAGTGCAGTTATTGTTGGGGCGAGGTTTGGACTCTAGGGAAGATGGTTGAGTAGCTCTTCTGCTCCACACCGAGAGAAACATTAACTTTGCCAAAACAGAGATTGGCAGACCCCAGAGAGTAGAAAACGTAGCCTGTGCCACCGGAGGGAAGGTAGAACACCTGACCCTAGTAATGAACCAAAACAGAAACCTCAGACTGCGGAAACAGACACGCCGTTCACGGAACCGTGCCCAGGGAGAAAATGGCATGCTGGCATAACAAGGGCTGCCATAGATACAGAAGGCATACAATCATTACTCCCAATAATTAAGAGGGATCCGCAATATCGCCTCACCAGCCCTCCTAACACCACAGAGGTAAGAAACAAAATACAGTAAAGTTACTAACATTGTAACTCGCTGTAACGAGTTGTGGTCAACTAGCAAAATGCGTGCCCGCAGCCGACCTAGACATTAATAGATCCCGGATCGGAGCCCTGATCTATATGACGACCCACATTGCAGAGAATGGCAACGTGTGGCAGCGTGAAAGTAATTGAATTGTACATCGCCGACTCATCTGAATATAATTGTGTCGCCATATGATTCCTTTGTGGCTTGGGTAACAGCGTGCTGCTCAGAATCCTTGGGGACACTCGGACAAAATGAAGCTGAACGCACAGATGGCGTAAGAGTGAAATCTATGCATGCCCACTGCCTCCTATCAGTACCAACACAACAAGTAGATGTGATCAAAGCCTAACAAAACTGGAGCTTGAGCCTGATAGTTCCTTTACAAAAAAAAATTAAAAAATGAATGCATCTTTCAAATGTGGTTTTAATGACCTACAACTTTAAAGGTCTACACTAAAGACACTAAAGATCTGAATTGACCTCACAATAGAAAGTGTGTAATTTGAACTGAAGAAAAATGCACTGCCCTTGAGAGGGCACACCAGGAACCAAAACTACCAGCGTGTGCACTATATCCAGCAGAGCCTCTGCCTCCCCATTGCGTCCCATCGAGGCCTGCATTGACCTCACACTCCCCTCGTATGCAGCCCCTAAATCAACAAAAAAGAAATCAGTGAAGAAAATGGACAAGCTAGAACTGTGCAGGGGCTAGACAACTCTGCACAGCTTCAAAACATAGCATGACCACCTTGAACAGATCGTGTCAATAACCTAGTGAAGAAGTACTTAAAGTCTGGGCCTCCCTGCCAGACAGTAAAACAAAAAAAATTAACCCTATATCAGGCCTCACAACCAGTAATAAAGAGGGACCCAAGACCGATGTGACGGGAGATAGGCCTGAAGGGAGCAAAGAGCTCGGAGAGCAGTTAGGAATTGCGAATCCGGCGGATCCTACTTCAAGTGGTACTCCTCAGAACAGACCCACTTTCGGCATCACCTAGGCAGTGATGGCCGGTGCAGGTAAGAGCGGTGGGGTGGGGTGGCAGAGGGAGGGAGTCGACTGACAACAACGAGGGAAAATTCCATTTTTAAAAAAAGAAAAGCATTTACCTTGCATTCGTAAAAATAATAAACCGGTATTTGTAGAGGGTCTCAAGGCACTGGGGGCAGCAGGGAAGATTAAGCGAGCTATTGCCCAGCATCACATGGTGCTGGGCTGAGCTGCCACCGGCACCAGGGATCGAACCATGAGCCCCGTGCTCCGGAGTCAGCTGTCCAGGCCGCTGCGCCACACCCCTCCCTCTTAGCATCGCCGACTAGGCGATGTGGCGAGCGCAAGACAAGTGCTTTTTTTAATTTTACATTATATTTTCCCTCATCATCGTCTGTCGACTCCCCCTCCACCTGCCCCACCACCCAACCACGCTTACCTGCACCGGCCATCACTGCACCTAGGTTAGCACCATTGCCAACTCATTCTTAGTTTTGGGCACATGAAGTGCGGTGCTTGACTACTGCATTTCTCTACTACAACACAACACTGTCTCTCAGAACAACTAAGGTGAACAGCAAGAAGCACAGGCACATCTATAAAAAAAAGAACTAAGCTTTGCCACAATATGCAGTACCTGAAAATGAATCTCAAACTGCGTTTGAAATGCTTAGAGGGCACTTAAAGCCAGGACATCTCACTACATGGAATATCGTGTAAAAGGAAACCAAACCAACCCATAAGAGGTCAAAAGCTGACCCACCTAACCCTGACTCTCCCGTTAAAGGAAAGGCAGATATCAAAGCGAGGACTGACGTACTTCTGACAAAAACTTGCTGAAGAGCCAAATAAACAAAGATAAATCCTGCTGTAATGAAAAATTCCATTGCTGCAATCATGTCTGACATAAAAGTGATAAACAACAGAATCGTCAAAGCAGAAGACTTCCAGGTGAATACAAAAAAGACATCACTTCACTTCAATAACCCTCCAAAGACAGATGTCAGAATTGGAAGATCAGAAATGGGGGGAAACTTCATATTTTTGGCATGCCAGACAGGGTAGAAGACATGGCTGGCTCGTGCGCGAAGTTCCCAGAAATGTGGCTCCCCAAAACAACAGGTATCCAATTTAACAAAGAACTGGAGATGGAAAGGTTCAATTGAGTACCTATCTTCAAGCCTTCTTGTCTAGAGAAACCTAGACTCCCAGGCTGCAAACCACTCAGATGATCATATCAGAAAGAACAAATCCATTGACTGGAATGGAAATAGAATATACATCCCACAAGATTTTTCGAAGACCATTGTTGAGACCAGTAAAGGCTTTCTTTCCTTGAACCAAAGGCTACGCAATAACAACATCATGTTCTCTTTTGCTGCCACTGCAAATGTATGTATTAAAATAGATGGCATGATGAATATCTTCAGTGATCATAGAGACTTGGTGAGATTTCTGGATGAAAAAGAGAAGGCCGACATGGAGACATCGCAGCCAAAACTTACCTCGAAACCCAGAAATGTTGACTCGTCCAGGTTTGACTAATAGAGTCTGATTTTATCCTATCTGGATTTCACCCTACTTGGTCATCGACATTGGCAAACGTGTTATGGTCTACGATGTTAAAAAAAATTACATGTTAAAGATATAATGATGTAACGATGCAATGATGTCACAATGTATTAATGCATGTCGGTCTTTACTTAGGCCCTGTTAAAATGTATGTGAAATTCTTACATTTTTAATGATGTTGGGTTTTCTACCTTACTCCGGCACTGCGTCCTAGGATTCCTAACATGTTCCATCTAAGGTTTTACAAGTTATGTTAATATTAGACTTGACTAACCCTGCGTCACTATACTGGTAAAGATGTCCAGATATGATAGATTAGTTTGGGAACATCAAAAAAGCTCAACAGCACCTTCAGAGCAAACTCTGTTACCTGGGCCATTCACCATGTGCCACCTATAATGTCTTGGTCCTTGACAATTAACAACATTCCACTCTTAAAACATCAATTTTAAATATTGAACCTTCACGGCCACACACACATGCCTTGACCTCCACCTAACACCCAATCATGCTAGAGCGATGGCATGCTTGATACCCTGACTCCAAAGGGTGGTCTCAGAGTATTCTACGGCACTCTAATACAACGCTGTCACCAAACAGTATTCACCTTGTTCACACTGTGCTAACTTGATGGACGTACAGGCATCAGCTGAACAGGTATTCATCTGATACCTAATGCAATTCACAAACACCATTGAACACTTCCTGATACTGGTACTAATTCCATCCAGATGGCGATAACCTATCCTTTACAATATGAGCCTTCCCACGGAAGTGCACTCTCTATACAATGCATATTCCATCCACCTTACAATTGGTGCGAGCTACAGCTTCCCCAGATTATCACATTCTCTAGCTACAAACTGAGGGGAGGGAGGGGGAAAGGGAACATATTGGGTGTTCCCAAGGGTTTTGGATTTTAGAATAGTTTTTTGTTATTTATATGCATTCTATGCTCTAATCTGTCTTTTATATCACTACCACAAATGCAATATATATATGTAAACATGCTGGAGCTCCTACCATGACTGACTACAACAGCAACGCGACTATGGAAACAGGGACAGAAGACCACCAGTTGTCTCCCAGGATGGCCATGGCCCTCCAACAGGTTATCATCCCTTGAGTTGTTCCTGAAACAGATTCCATTATAGTTAGATCTCAGATATAATAACTCCACACCATGACATATAACTCTTCATCACTGAAAATGATCTCACTAAACACACAGGGCCTAAACGTCCTGGTCAAGAGAAAGAACATTTTAGATTATACTGTAAGCTACATGGTGATATTGTTCTATGACAGATATGTTAACTTAATCAAGATATAGCCATTTCTCTTAGACACAGTAGCTTTGTTGAGCTGCTTGCTCCCCTGCTTTAAAAGGTAAAAGGGTAAAAGAATGGGGTGGTAACTTTAATTTCTCACGCCTCCAAAATGGATATGTCTCTGCCAAATCTGATTCTGAAAGGAGATGGATTATCTTCAAAGTATCCAAAGAAGGAGTACATTTTTATGTAGCCACGTTTATGCACCAAATGTGGATGAATAGGAATTCTGGACTACACTCACACGAAACCTTCTGGATATTCCTAGCGAATCACTCCCCCTCCTGGCTGGTTATTTTAACCTAACACTAGATCCCACTGTCGACAGGGATTCCACATGCAGGTATCACCTCCATAAATCACACAAACCCCTAATAAAACTCTGTGATAAATATAATATAAAGTACACAAGGAGACTGCAACACCCCATGGAAAAAGACAACACATGTGTCTAACACCCCTACTCGACATACTCCCAAATCGATTATATCATCATCTCAGGTGATCATCATTCTAATAACATTGATCAAGCCACATTCGAACCAAGACTGGTCTTTGACCATCATGCCTAACCCTATCTTTGTTAGTGTTTGAAACTAGAAGTAAAAACTCCATCTAGAGACTAATGGGCCAGATGTAGGTAAATTCATTTTACCGATTCTAAAATACCGACTCATACCGAATCGGTATTTCTGAATCGGAAAATGAGATGTAGATAAAAAATCGGTAAAAATTACCGATTCGGATTCACTCGGAATCTGAAATCGGTATATACCGAATCGGTATTCTACGACTCGGTAAATTCCGAATCGGTTAAGCCCATACATTCCAATGGGCCTCATGGCCCATAGGAATGAATGTGTTTTACCGAATCGGAATTTACCAAATTGGAAAATACCGATTCGGAAATTTGAAACTGACAAACATGTGAGCCTGTGAACCAATCAGGAACACCAACCACACCCAAAACCAAAGGTACAGTGGAATCAACCAATCAGAAGCAAGCACCCCTCCCCAGTACCTGGGAGTGGCCACACCCATGCAGGTGCAGAAACCAACAGTCAGGAGAGCAGGAGGACAGACTGAGGAGCAGGCTTCCCTGAGCTTACCAGTACAGCACCATGGAGAGTCAGGATGGACAGAGGGATGCTGCAGAGCGCAGAAGAAAATTGAAATTCAGCCCTGAAGAACTGCAGGTGCTTGTTGCAGAGGTTGTCAAACATTACAGAAAGATTTTTGGGAAACAATCACTGCATGTTGCGGAGCCCATCAAGCGCACTACCTGGATTGACATTCAAGCAAAGGTAAATGCCATTGGTGTTACCCACCGTGAAATAGACGATTTAAAAAAAAGGTGGTATGACCTTCGCATCATTACCAAAAAGAAACTAGCTGCCCACCGAAAAGAAGCTGCAGCAACAGGGGGAGGCAGAAACCGAGCACCACGACTCACCGACATTGAGGAGCTGGTGGAATCCACCCTTGAGCCTGAATCCATCCATGGCATTGGAGATGCTGACAGCTCCGTAAGAGCTGCAAAGAAACAAGGTAAGATGCATATATGTTGTCATGAACCCATTTACCTATTCCCCTTCCACACTCTGTGTGCCTACATCATATTCCAGAACAGGTATTACTAATGCCCAGCAATGCATAATGGGAGACGTAGTCATAGGTATATACCTCTATGCAGTCAGCATACCATACAGCAAGGGATGCGACACACTACTAGCATAAGCAAATGAGGGACAGGCTAATGTGTGATAGTAGTGTGATTTAATCAAGAGACACAGGTGAACTACTCCACTGACACAATGTCCATGTCTGTCCACAGGGGAGTCATCGCGCAGCACAGAAAAGGATAGGGAGAAGAGGAGAGATGAAGCTGGTCCCAGCACAGTACAAGGAGGGAAGGACACAGAGCAGGCAGCAAAGTCATCTGAGGAGACAACCACACCACAGCCTCAGTCTCCTCTTTTGTTTGGGAGTCAGGAGTCAGGAGCAGCTGCACAGTCCCCCACCCCAACAACTCCGTCCCCTGTGCTGGAAAGGGCAAGGCGGCTTGATGTGCCCCCTCCCTGCATACTGGAAACATCTGAGGAGGAAGAGGATGCGGGTGACATGGCCATCAATCCACTAGAGTCAGCCAACGCTGAGCAGCAGCCCACTCCTAGAGCTGTGCGGGCCAGTGTCCGAGGACGAAGGTCACGGGAGACAGCTGAAGGGCATCACGGTCAGGGGGCCTTCTGCGGTCTGGAGGCCACCATGGTCCAGGTCCAGCGCCTGCAGGCAAGGGCAATGATGGGTGTTCAGAGGCAGGCACGCAGCACCAACAACAAGCTGGATGACATAGGCAAGGGCATAGGAGACATTTCTGGGAGCATGCAGTCGCTGGCATCTGGCATTACAGACATGACACAGTGCATGACTGTCCTGTGCGACAAGTTGGACAGGGACCACTTGGAGATGCGCAAGGCTCGTGTGGATGTGCGGCAGCAGACAAAAGCTTTAAACAGATTTGCCACTGCAACCTCCCTGCTGTGCAGACGGTCAGTGGCGATGCAGGATGCTATTGTTCAGTGCTGCACCAATCTATCTGTGGGGATGGCCAGAGTGACCTCTGCCATGGAGCTCATGCTCGCACAACAGACAGCCACCCGAGGCGACACATGTGTGGCTGACAGTGAGGAATCCACCAGCAGGAGTGGCGCAAGCACTCCTGTCCCAGAAATACGCAGGAGCGGCAGGCGTCATTCAACAGAGAGAGGCCACACCGAAAGCCATGACACACAGCCACATCAGTCCCACCCTGTAATCCGTGGACGTAAACATTGACTATGCCCTCCACCCAAAGGACAGGTCACAGTGGTGTTAACGGTGACCACCCAGTCATGGACATTGCTATTTCTTCCAACCATTGTGTGGTATCATTGCACTTGCGTAGTGAAAATAAAACTACGTACATCATAATCACAGCCTGTCTGTGTCTCATTACTTACTCAGAAATATTGCTGTGTGATCTCTGCCCGTCTCAGTCTCCCATCTGTAGCTGGTGCTGATACTGTAGCATGGGGCTCTGCTTGTTCTGTGTCATCATCAATGTCCTCATGATGTGTGATCTCCACCTCTGTGCCTTCCTTGGTGGCGAGATTGTGTAACATGGCACAGGTCCCAATGATTTTGCAGCACAGGATTGGAGTGTACTGGCGTGCTCCTCCACTCTTGTGGAGGCAGCGAAACCTGCTATTGAGGAGTCCAAATGTGCGCTCCACAACGTTGCGTGTAGATCTGTGAGCCACATTGTACCGCCTTTCAGTCCTGTTGGATAGGTTGAGGTAGGGGGTGAGCACAAAGGACCGCAGGGCATATGCACTGTCTCCTAGGGGGGAGTAAGATTGACATTAGTTGCATGTACATGATACAGTTATCTTCTGCGAGTGTCAGGGTGTGTCAATGTCATTTACCTAGCAGGTATCCGTTTCCAAATTCTCCGGCAACTAGACGTGTGTATATCCCACTATTCTGAAATATGTACGAATCATGGGTACTTCCTGGGAATTTTGCTATGATGTCTGTGATGATGTTGCCAGCGTTGCATATGACCTGTACATTGATGGAGTGCGTTGACTTCCGCTTCCTGTATATGTTTTCTGTGGCTGCAGGTGGACAGAGTGGTACGTGGGTGCCATCTATGCAGCCTATCACGTGTGGGAAGTGTGCCAGTTGATAGAAATCAGTCTTGGTCTTTGCAAGTTCCGGAGGTGTGTCAGGGAATGAAATATAATGCTCCATCCTCTGTATCATGGCGTCAAGAAACCTCCTGAAGAAGCGGGACAGGCAGCTCTGGGACACACCACCCACTGCAGCTATCACACTCTGGTAGCTCCAAGAGGCAAGCAGGTGTAAGCTACATAGCACCTGCACATGGGATGGGATGGCGGGGGCCCTGGGTGTTGGGTGCTCCAGGAGTGGGTGTAGGTCCCTGATCAGGTCCTGGATGGTTTGGGGATGTAGCCTGTACCTCTGGAGTATTTCTGGCTCTGTCAGTTGGAAAAGTGTTATCCTCTGCCTGTACACTTGATCCTCCCTTAGCCATTCCCTCTCTCCTGCTGCCTGCAGTCTTTGCCGCCTTGCAATGACGTAGAAAGCCGCCATTCTGCTCACACTGTTGCATTTTGGGACTCATTTTATGGCCTTCACCTGGTTACCACCTGCATTCAATCCATGGTAAATACCGACTCATAAATACCGAATTTCCCTGAATTCTGTATTTTTCGGGTTTCCTACATCTCCATGCCCATTGCTTTACCGTTTCTTATTTACCGATTCGGTAAATAAGAATTCGGTAAATATGAATTCGGAAAATTCTGCTTCAGTAAAAAACCGGCTCATATTTACCGAGTCGGTATTATACCGACTCATGTTTTCCGATTCTGTGAAAATTAGGCTCCTACATCTCATTTCATGTATACCGGTCAGTAACAGCCGAAATTACCGATTTTCGGCCGTTACCAACCGGTATTGGCCGACCTACATCTGGCCCTAAATGATGAAAATCCGTAGTCCAACCAACATATTATACAAGTGGAAACTATGTTTAAAAATGTTCTCAAAGACAACCCTGAACCTGACTGCTATCCACTAACTAGATGGGAAGCGCTAAAAGCCATGATTAGAGGCACCCTAAAACAAATAAGTAAAAAAATTAACAAGGAGACTAACTCAAAATTATAAACCTTAGTAAGGGAGATTAAAAAGCAAGAACATCTCCATGTACGCCTCAAGGACAATGCCCACCTCATTTTTCCTCACTACTGAAAAATACGAATATAACCAGATCTCAAGCACACGAGCAGGGAATTGGATTAATAAAACAAAAGGGTCTCCGATTATGCAAGGAAAACAAGGAGGAAAGCGGCTTATGTCCTACCTAAAATACAAACAACAAATAAACTCTTTCTAACAATTAATAATTACTAATTAATTAATGGTAGAATAATATTGACTCAAAAATATCAATGTAAATATTAAAGATGTAAAAAATATCGACAAAAAATTACTATTCCCACTTCAATGAGTGTAACAATAGGGAAAGCGTTGGATAGTGTAGCGGTAAAAAATACTATTCCAACTCCAGTGAGTGCAACAGTAGGAAAATCATTGGATTACGTAGGGTCAAAAATTACTATTACCACTTCAATGAGTGCAACAATAGGGAAAGCGTTGGATAGCGTAGCGGTAAAAATTACTATTCCAACTCAAGTGAGTGCAACAGTAGGGAAGGCGTTGGATAGCAGATGGGTAAAAATTACTACTCCAACTCCAATGAGTGCACCAGTAGGGAAAGCGAGGTATAGCGGACGGGTAAAATTTAGTATTCCCACTCCAGTGAGTGCAATAGTAGGGAAAGCGCTGGCTAGCGTAGGGGTAAAAATTACTATTCCCACTCCAATGAGTGCAACAATAAGGAAAGCGTTGGATAGCATAGGGGTACAAATTACTATTCCAACTCCAGTGAGTGCAACAGTAGGGAAAGCGTTAGATAACGTAGGGGTAAAAAATACTATTCCCAATCCAGTGAGTGCAACAGTAGGGAAAGCGCTGAATAGCTTAGAGGTAAAAATTACTATTCCCACTCCAATGAGTGCAACAGTAGGGAAAGCGTTGGATAGCGGACGGGTAAAAATTACTATTCCCACTCCAGTGAGTGCAATAGTAGGGAAGTCACTGGATAGCAAAGGGGTAAAAATTACTATTCCCACTCCAGTGAATGCAACAGTAGAGAAATCGTTGGATAGCGTCGGGTAAAAATTACTATTCCGACTCCAGCGAGTGCAACAGTACGGAAAGCTTTGGATAGCGGAGGGGTGAAAATTACTATTCCCACTCCAGTGAGTGCAACAGTAGGGAAAGCGCTGGATCCCAAAACAATAAAAAACAAAACCATCAACATTTTTATTAAATTGAATTTCTAATATTAACATAATTAATATATAAATATATATATATTATTATTAACAAAGATAATATAATTAATTACACTTTATTTAACACTATAATATCCACAACACACACCTAAAATAAATTACACAATTAAATTTAATAATTACTTATTAATAAATGAAAAGTAATGTATTATTATATATTAATTAATCAATAAAAAATGAATTACTTACCACCCTTCACATCATTTACATATATAAACAACACAACACACACCTACAATTAATTAAACAATTAACATAATTAATTATTAATTGACTAATTGAAATTAATTAACAAATAATTATTTAACTGATATTAATTAATCAATGAACACATTAATTATTCAATACATTTTCTATAATTAAATTACTTCCCACCCTAATCCCCTATAAACCAACAACCAACTACGGAACTAAAAACGCAAAATTCAAATTTAAAAAAAACAAAATCAACAAAATCACAAAATCAACTACTATAAATTATTATTTAAATCTATATAATTAAATTACTTCCCACCCTATTCCCCTATGAACCCACAACCCGCTACGGAACTAAAAACGAAGAATTACATTTAAAATAAATTAATAACTAGTAAATTTCTAAAACATTTAATAAAATAACAAACAATTCTCATTAAAAATACTAAAATAAATTACATTATTAATAAAACGATATTTTTGTCAACTATAATTTTTGTAAACGATATTTATTACAAAATTTTGGGAATCGATATTACTTACCTGTCGGTCGATATTCTTGCCAACTATATTTTTGTTGTCGATATTTCTTCCCCAAGATATTATTGCGGCGATATTAATGTCCCACCATATTTCTCCTTCGATATTCCTGCTCTGCACCTTTTTGATCATCAGAGAAGAGGCTGACCAATCCATTCCACATCTAATGATTTCCATCGACAAATTCTCCAAAATTTCAGGATACACTCTTGACAGAGATACATCTGAGGTCATCCTACTGTACAATTTAGGCTCCAGAGAATAGCTGGGGAACACAGGACCAGCCTGGCAATCACAACACATTAAATACCTTGGCCTAGAATTCTCCAATAATATAATTGATTCGCTCAAACATAATGAAGCGTTACCCTCAAGACCACTGCAGACCTGTTGGAAGGCTGGTCCCCTTAATTCTTAACATGGTGTGGAAAGATAGAGACAATGAAGATGATTATTGTACCCATAAAACATTTCCTAATCAGCATGTTACCACTCTCTGATGACTTTTTAAGGAAAACAGATGGTCTCATTGCCAATTTACAACAAACATATTCCTTAAATAATATGGAGGTTTATAACTTCCTGAAACTTAATGCCTTCATTAAGAAACCAACCTTTTTAAATAAATTCTCCTCACTGCCTCTTTTTGCTCACACCCTAGCCAGATCAGGACACAAGGGGGCCGATTCCGATCCGGTAAAATCCCCGTCCGTACGAATCGTATCCGGAGCCGTTTCCGTACGACTCGTACGGACGCCGTACGACCGGACGATTTGTACCCCATGTACGCTGGGTGTACGGCACGTACCCCGCATGATCACAGGGGTACGGCGCGTACCCCTGCGATCATGGGGGGTACGTGCCGTACCCAGGGGGGACGTTCCGTACCTTTTTCGGCACGAACTCTGCGTTTACGACTGTTTTCAGCTCCCGTAGGAAAAGGGTCGTACGGTGCATACCCGACACGAATCGTACTTGCTGGGTCGTAAAAACCAGCCGCGAACCGTAGTGATGTCGCGTACAGCGGGTTCCGAGTGAGACTCGTACGGAGATTTGATTCGTACGGAGTCCTGTACGACTCGTACGGAGTTCGGCTCCTGGTACGGATCGTACTTCGTCGTACGTACGGGACGTTTACGGCAACGATTCGTACGGGGAAAAAACGCTCCGTACGACGATTCGGAGCGCATTTTACCGGATCGGAATCGGCCCCAAAGTCTTCAAATTGTATAAATATTTAAGACCCTGTACCTCGAATCTCTTGAAAGGTATACGTGATAAATGGGTGAAAACTGGCCTGTCAGTCGAAAGTACCAAGACCTGGTCTAAAATCCGACGCTCACCCTTCTTCCTCAAGGTTGCCCTAGTACTGGCCCAAATTAAATTCACGTTAATTTATAGAGCGTTCTGGACCCCATCCTAGCTGCACAAATTGAAACTTACAGAAAAACCCGCTTACTGGAATTGCAACCAAGGCACATATGATTTGTTATTCCCCATCCTTGTCAAAATTCTTGGAGGACGTTCTTGAGTTCATCAGACCCTCTTTCGGATCCACACCTATGAAGAATTCCTGTTCTCACCAAAAGGTCTTCTCGATTCACACTTGAAAATAGAATAGTATAGATGCTTATTAGATCTTTTACTCACACTATCATGTAAACTTATCTTTCTTTAGTAACTAGCAAAATATATGTGCTCTCAAATTGGCAGTTTGGAAGAACTATATGTTCTTCATCAGGGGAGTCCACAATATTTAGCCACAAACTTCCCTCTGGAAAGCAAAATCAAGAATGATTTGGTATACGCTAGACTATTTTATGGTTAACACAAAGCGTTTGTGAATAACTTTCACCTTGAGTCCAGAATAGGTTGGGGATCATAGATTAGTGGTCCTTGTGATAATTATCACACACACAACATTAGTTGTTCCAGATCTATACACTTTGTTCCAGCCTGTGCAATTTGCTGGTCTTGATTATTTATTACTGAATTTTTTTCATGTATTATTTGTAATATGAATCTTTATTCATTTGTATTATTATCATTATTGTTATTGTTGTATTAAATTAACTTACACCTTAAGTGATTGCGACCCCATAGCACGCTGCCCGACCACCTGAGATTCTGCATTAACTGTATTCGACAGCTATTACAAACCTGACTACCATGTTCTTCTGCATACTTGTGTTATGCTTTTTGTATCCTTTTTATTGTTTCTGCAAAAAAACGTAATGAAGGTTTTTTAAATAAAAAAAATTGCACTTATAGTTACAAATTAAAAAAAACTGGAATTCGCAAGCTATGGGTAGGATCAGAATTTGTAAGCCAAACAACAGCCAAGCAAACCATAACTCACACTCCAAATGCAATGCATATGATCTCATAATAATTATTTAATTAACTATCAATCCCTAAAAGCAAAATAAAAGTAGACAGAAATAAAAACTTAAACCAATAAATTACAGTACATTCACAGTTGTCTTTGTTAAAGTGTCAGGGTTATATGTATGCATTCTCATATGAATTAGAACATTGGTAACAATTCCTTTTTTATTAAGAGCAAGGTCATGAACATTGCATTTGGAGAGCGAGTCAATGCAACGCTCCTGATTTCATAGAATCTTTCCTTAGCCAGTGTGTATTGCTGATCAGCCCTTTCTTCCAGCTTTCTCTCACACCACCATGGACAGAAATACCCCTCTCTTGCTTCTCACTGTATTTCCATCTTTCAGAGTGTAACTAGTGAATCATGCTCTGATCAGGTGTGCTACTGACCTTTCCCCATACCGCTGTTCTTGTGGAGGTCGTATAAGGCAGTTTGTTTATAAAAAGGGAGCGACCCCACTGCCCATGAGACAGGGTATCACCGGAAAATCAGGGTAAAGGCTCTCTTGGGACTACCCGAAGGTTATCTCAAGTTACCTACAATCGTATGCACATCACAACATCCGATCATACAGTGAAAGCGTAATCTAACTACACCGAATAATAACGAACCCTATCCAACAATTATAATACACACAATGATAAAGAACCAGAATTTATGACATAAACTATATTTATTAAAAACGTATTTCCTATCTTTCTATAACTAAATGAAATCTTGCAAATTGATCAAAGTTACAGTCATAAAATTTAAAAACAAAATACCGCATATATTTTACACGACAGACACAAAGGTAAAAGTGTGAACACAATCACAACATCATAATTTGGTTATTCCACATGGAATCTATTTCGTAAAGACGTTCAATGTCTATCAACAAGATCCTATGTTGGGCATGAACACGTTCCTTGGATATAACCATACGCTTAAACAAAGGCGTTGACTCGTTTTAGTGGTGTTTGATTATTAAAAACCACCTTCCTCAGGACACAAGTAATATTTGTCTCTCTATTACTATGCAAACAATATAAAAAACCTAATATAAAAAGACATAAAAACATACATGTCACAATCTGTATATGTATACAATATATATATAAACAATTGAAGGAGTATCACCATTGGACCAAGTCAATGGTCCTAAATGGGATGTAGGGAGATGGAGAAGTAACAAAAGAAAAATATTCTTTTGTTAGAAGACCCCTCACTCACCAACCTGGTTGGTGACATGCTTCATCATCGGGGTCCCACCCGGACAGCCGAGTGCCATCCGGGTGTGCTACGACCCCTGATTACAGTGGAGCGGGTTGTTTTTGTGAGCGTGGTGCAAAAAAAGTGAGGTTAAAAATTGGCCGAGTATAACTTCTTGAAAAAAAAAATTATTCTGAAGCTACTGGACAATGTTAAAATCAGTTGTGGGATACTTCTGTTGGCAAAATTGACCAACAGTATGTATGTGAATGTAAAATAGAGGTCTACATGTTTCAACTTGTGATGGAATCTACCAGGTTTTCGTCAGGACCAAGTGAGCGGAACCTGGGCGGTATACACTCGCTAAGGTGTATCCAACCCTCGGTCCCTAAGACCTAACTCTATACTTGCATTTGGTGTCCTCACAGCCTTGATAGGCGAGGAAAAACTGAGAAACCTGTGGAAAAAAGAGAACAATCACAAACCAACAGATTACGTGCCTGTAACGTAGTGTATTTTCTCAGTATTCAACATGTTCCATGCTCTCCCCTTCATGCTGGAGAAATCAAACCCAAAGGCGTCGATTCCGATCCGTGAAAAAGCGCTCCGAATAGCGGTTGGGAGCGGTTTTCCCCGTACGAATCGTACCCGTAGGCGTCCACGTACGAATCTGCAAGTACGATCACAATCTAAAGCGTCACTCCGTACGGCTCGGAAAAAACGCCGTCCGAATCGAAAGTCCATACGATTTGCAGTCGGCTGACGTTACACGCAACGTTCGGACGTAAAAAGACCGCGTTTCCCGAGCCAGGAAGTACGATCCGTGTAGAACACACTCCGTACGGCTCTTATTCTACGAGAGCTCTAAACTACCGTAAAACCACACTCCTGCACGAACCGCACGCCGGTACGCGACAAGCAGGACATGAACGCCATCGTCCGTCTCATCCCTATCCTGTACGGCCACCACCTCGTACTTAGAAACCGACGACGGCGCATAAGGTGAGTTCAACGAACTTCAACATACCTGTATGTGTTGCCACACGTGCACATCTCCATTGCACGACTGTAATGTCTGGGTACGTTGCGCCACACACTCCCGCACTTCACCAGTGGAATTCGGAGACGTACCGCACCTACGTCATCGACCTCGGGGTACGGTACGTCACCGCACAACACCAGTGCAATACGGAGACGTACCGCACCTACGTCATCGACCTCGGGGTACGGTACGTCACCGCACAACACCAGTGCAATACGGAGACGTACCGCACCTACGTCATCGATCTCGGGGTACGGTACGTCACCGCACAACACCAGTGGAATACGTGCCGCATGTACGTCATCGACCATGGGGTACGGTACGTCACCGCACAACACCAGTGCAATACGGAGACGTACCGCACCTACGTCATCGATCTCGGGGTACGGTACGTCACCGCACAACACCAGTGCAATACGGAGACGTACCGCACCTACGTCATCGTTCTCGGGGTACGGTACGTCACCGCACAACACCAGTGCAATACGGAGACGTACCGCACCTACGTCATCGATCTCGGGGTACGGTACGTCACCGCACAACACCAGTGGAATACGTGCCGCATGTACGTCATCGACCACGGGGTACGGTACGTCACCGCACACCACCAGTGCAATACGGAGACGTACTGCACCTACGTCATCGATCTCGGGGTACGGTACGTCACCGCACAACACCAGTGGAATACGTGCCGCATGTACGTCATCGACCACGGGGTACGGTACGTCACCGCACAACACCAGTGCAATACGGAGACGTACCGCACCTACGTCATCGATCTCGGGGTACGGTACGTCACCGCACAACACCAGTGCAATACGTAGACGTACCGCACCTACGTCATCGACCTCGGGGTACGGTACATCACCGCACAACACCAGTGGAATACGTGCCGCATGTACGTCATCGACGTACGTCACCGCACTTCACCAGTGTAATAGACGTGTGGGACATACTTCTGCTAAGTAATTGTATATGTAAGTATCAGAGTGTGTGTCTGAGACCCCCCTGCCCACCATTGCCCAGCATCAGAGTGTGTGTATGGCTAACACCCCCCCACTGCCCACCAGTGCCCAGCATCAGAGTGTGTGTATGGCTAACACCCCCCACTGCCCACCAGTGCCCAGCATCAGAGTGTGTGTATGGCTAACACCCCCCCACTGCCCACCAGTGCCCAGCATCAGAGTGTGTGTATGGCTAACACCCCCCCACTGCCCACCAGTGCCCAGCATCAGTGTGTGTGTATGGCTAATACCCCCCCACTGCCCACCAGTGCCCAGCATCAGAGTGTGTGTATGGCTAACACCCCCCCACTGCCCACCAGTGCCCAGCATCAGAGTGTGTGTATGGCTAAACCCCCCCACTGCCCACCAGTGCCCAGCATCAGAGTGTGTGTATGGCTAAACCCCCCCCCCACTGCCCACCAGTGCCCAGCATCAGAGTGTGTGTATGGCTAAACCCCACCCCCCCCACTGCCCACCAGTGCCCAGCATCAGAGTGTGTGTATGGCTAACACCCCCCCACTGCCCACCAGTGCCCAGCATCAGAGTGTGTGTATGGCTAACACCCCCCCCCCACTGCCCACCAGTGCCCAGCATCAGAGTGTGTGTATGGCTAAACCCCCCCCCCCCACTGCCCACCAGTGCCCAGCATCAGAGTGTGTGTATGGCTAAACCCCCCCCACTGCCCACCAGTGCCCAGCATCAGAGTGTGTGTATGGCTAACACCCCCCCCCACTGTCCACCAGTGCCCAGCATCAGAGTGTGTGTATGGCTAACACCCCCCCCCACTGCCCACCAGTGCCCAGCATCAGAGTGTGTGTATGGCTAACACCCCCCCCCCACTGCCCACCAGTGCCCAGCATCAGAGTGTGTGTATGGCTAACACCCCCCCCACTGCCCACCAGTGCCCAGCATCAGAGTGTGTGTATGGCTAACATCCCCCCACTGCCCACCAGTGCCCAGCATCAGAGTGTGTGTATGGCTAACACCCCCCCCCACTGCCCACCAGTGCCCAGCATCAGAGTGTGTGTATGGCTAACACCCCCCCCACTGCCCACCAGTGCCCAGCATCAGAGTGTGTGTATGGCTAACACCCCCCCCACTGCCCACCAGTGCCCAGCATCAGAGTGTGTGTATGGCTAACCCCCCCCCCACTGCCCACCAGTGCCCAGCATCAGAGTGTGTGTATGGCTTACACCCCCCCACTGCCCACCAGTGCCCAGCATCAGAGTGTGTGTATGGCTAACCCCCCCCACTGCCCACCAGTGCCCAACATCAGAGTGGGTGGCTGAGACCCCCCCACTGCCCACCAGTGGCCAACCTTTACATCACAAACCTACCATTGATAACCATCAGGAGAGTGACACATGTCATCATACTTATATTCTAACATCACATCAGCTCCCAGGCACACAGCAGTCACAGACATTTTCACACAAACAAAAGTTCTGAAAAGGAAACAAATAGCTTTATTTAGCTTGTTGGAAAGGCGATCCCAGGGGAGACAGAAGATGTCTCACTGCCTGCCCCGAGACTCACCTCTCTCTGTGGAATAGGCCGAGCGCCGTAGGGAGGCCTCCTTGGCGAGGCTCCTCTCCTACAATCGTACCAGCTGAGCAATCACACTACCACAGACAGACACCACACGACGGGATATTCACAAGTATCTTTATATAAGAAATGAAGGCACGGTCTTAGCAGGTTAGCAGGCAGGGATCGAGGGATCCTTAAAGTCGTGGTTTCGGGACTAGTGGGGTAGCGGGACAGTCTTGGCACCAACTAGTGCATGGATAGTTCAGGGGGTCAGGCCGCGACAGCGTCAGCAGGGCCTCGAAGGTGGTTCAGCTTGGTCAGGCCGCGACAGCGTCAGCAGGGCCTCGAAGGTGGTTCAGCTTGGTCAGGCCGCGACAGCGTCAGCAGGGCCTCAAAGATGGTTCAGCTCGGTCAGGCCGCGACAGCGTCAGCAGGGCCTCGAAGGTGGTTCAGCTTGGTCAGGCCGCGACAGCGTCAGCAGGGCCTCGAAGGTGGTTCAGCTTGGTCAGGCCGCGACAGCGTCAGCAGGGCCTCGAAGGTGGTTCAGCTTGGTCAGGCCACGACAGCGTCAGCAGGGCCTCGAAGATGGTTCAGCTCGGTCAGGCCGCGACAGCGTCAGCAGGGCCTCGAAGGTGGTTCAGCTTGGTCAGGCCGCAACAGCGTTAGCTGGTCCTCGAAGGTGGTTCCGGTGCACGAGTTCGGATCAGGATCAGCCGCGACAAGGTCAGCAGGGCTTCGACTCCACGATACCACTCGAGTCCTAATCCAGGGCTGGCCCAGATATAGGACTGGAGTCCTTTGATGTCCGGACCCTCGCGCCGGGGGGTCAGAGGGGCCGGGATGAAGGTGTCCAGACACCCAGCATGGGGGTGGAGCCACGGCCCAGGGAGGCTGGAGGGCGATCGATACCAGGCGTCCGGGGATGGCTGGAGGCCCATCGAAACTCCCCTCCTCCGGGATCCGCCAAGTGGCCACTCTACCACCTGGGAGGATCTTGGTGCCTCGATGTCGGGGCTTCGCGGGGGCCGGGGCCAGGGATGTCTGCGGCCACGTGCTCGGGACGTGATGGGCCCAAGATGGAGTCGGGCCGGAAATGGTGGCCTGGCATGGTCGCCAGACCGGCAGTGTTGGCGAGCAGGGTCCGCGGGGGTCCCAGGGGGGGAAGAGGCGTGGGATGCCAAGGGGCTGCTCTCGTCGATGGTTCGTGTTCAGGGGGGTCGACGGCGGGTCGACGGAGGCCGAGGTCGTCCCGGGCCCGCCATGCAGGAGGGGTAGGACCACGCCACGAGGCCGGGTCCAACACAGCTGGTGCTAAAATAGCAAAGCAAATAAGAGTCCTCGCTCATTAAAGGCCAATGGCCAGTCCAAAAAAGTCTCTGCAACAGTTTGTGCCTCCATGGGTGTCATCACACCTAAACCTGCCTGCACATGGCGTTTAATCCGCTGTGGTGACTATGGGGGCACCATCTGTGGAATCCTCCGGCCCCGCATGGACAGGAGAGGGAAGGACAGGTGGAGTGGGTGCAGGTGTAGTGGATTCATCCACACTGGCTGGGTCATCGCCGAAAGTAGCTTCAAAGACCTGGCTGCACACCTCAGCCAGTGCGGAAAAACTACCACCTGAACCCGGGGACACATTGGGGGTGGAGGTACAGGGCTGTGAGTCAGTTTTACTGGGTGTGTGGATGCCTGTGTGAGGTGTCTCCCCTCTCCCTGTGGGTGTGCCTACTTCCCCTTGAGAATGGGTGCGTTGAGCTTTGAGCTTCTTATGCTGTGTGTGTGCGCTTGGTGTGTCTGACCTGTGGCGTGTGCGTGTATGATGTGTAGGTATGTGAGAGGCAATGGTGGATGGGTCTGAAGGATGGGGGGGGACAGATGCTGCTGGGTGTACACAGCTGCCGTCAGTGCTGACTCCATGGCAGCCACACTCCGACGTAGATCAGACATGGCTGATGACATGCTCTCCATGAACGACACCACCTGTGTAAGCAGTTGTGTATGTCCATGGAGGACAGTCAGCATGGATGTCTGACCTACTGCAATCTGCCGGAGTAGGTCCACAGTCTCAGCACTGAGGGCAGCAGGGGACACAGGGGCAGGGGCTGCGGTGCCGGGAACAAAGGAGACACGGGGGCTAGCACGGACCCTAGGAACACTAACGACTGGGAGGGTGGAGATGGTACTGGAGGAGGGGAGGGCAGCCGAAGAAGATGTTACCATTGCTGCATATTCCACCCCCTCCTGAGAGTCTGACTCGGAGTCGTCGGCATGGTAAGATGTGTCAGTCACATGTCGTCCGGCCTGCAGACTCTCCTCACCCTCCGTGCCACTGCCTCCCTCTGACACCTCAAAGCAGGTGGCACTGTCGCTGGGTCCCTCGGCCTGGTCCGCGCCTGTGTCTCCTCCAGATTCAGATGATGATGCTGTGGGCAAGGAGAACAACAATAACATATCAGTCACTTGTACACATCAGACATATCAGCTACAATACATTATGGCTCATTTCGAAACATGGCATGCATCATGAGGCACATTACACAGAACTCTGCACAATGCAAAGTCTACTTGTGGCCAATTGGGAGAGACACAACGCTCAATGTACAGTAGGATACAAGCAAAATGTAAGCTAAAAACTAGTATGAGATACACAATGATGATCCACTGCCTGGCAACAGGATAGCTGATTATGCATCCCTGCTCATTTTCCCACCCTGCCACCCAAACCCAGAACAGGACATGTTGGAATTGCTTAGACCTTGTGCCACATGGGAAAAGTCCTGCCTGTACTGCAATGTTATGCTATCCTGGGACCTGAACCAAGTGTAACATCACCTCACACTGGCATCACAGCTGTTGACACCCAAAGCCTCATTGTGTGGCTGACCATCATTATTAGTTAGAAACAACATTATACATATTTGGCGCATATGCACACACGCACTGCCCAGTGTGAGTATGCATAATGCCAAAATATTGCACATGTACATTGTGCACCTGTATCCAACACATTACAATTTGAAAGAGTACCATGGTCCAAGGCCACTGAGGCAGACTCGTGCAGAAAACACATGTTTAGACTCAAGATCAGTGCAAAAATATGAAGAATGGCAGACACTGTGAACATGTGGTGCTACATGTAATGTACCAACAGGTGTCACAGACCCACCTCAAACATGATGATGTGCAAAGCTTGCCGGTGCTCATTGCGCTTGTGGGCGCCATTTTGGGTAGGGGTGGACGGCGATCCTCGCCACACCCCTTCGTCTCCTCACTATTTAGGACCTGCCCTCTTCTGCCCCCTGTGATCGTCGGCAGCCCAGTGGCAGTGGGTTAGCTAGCGACTGCTGGAGTGCGACTGCTTACAATTTTAAAATAATTCTTTGTTCCCTCCGCTGATCACTAGCGGCGCCAACTACCTTACTGACCGGTCCCGCTGACCACGAGCGGCAGACCTTAATTTTTAAACTCTAATTCCCCTGCTATTACCCGTTCTGCTGACTACTAGCAGCATTTGTTTTTACTTGTCTTACCTTGCCTTCAGCACGCTTGCCGGTGCTCATTGCGCTTGTGGGCGCCATTTTGGGTAGGGGTGGACGGCGATCCTCGCCACACCCCTTCGTCTCCTCACTATTTAAACGACCACTATGTGTCAGCGCAGCGGACGAGCTCAGCGGGCGCGACGTAGGCGCGCCGGAGTCGCACCAGAGTCAAGCCCGTCTGCGCCCGTCCGCGGCCGGCAGGGGCAAGGGGCAGGAGAGGCTCGCCATAACATCTCTTACACTGTTAGCCAACTCAGACTTTACAACCTACCTGGATTGGCCCCCCCTTCTGTCACCATGGGGAAACTCACTGCACTCGGTATCTCCTGCAACCCCCCCCTTTTGCCCGTCCCCCCGGTTTCCTGGTCGGCCCCTCCACTGACTCCCACCTCCATCCGGGCTTTACTTCTAAACACCCGCTCTATGGTCAAACACCAGGCAGATATTTTCACCTTGCTGCTACAAGAAAGCCCTGATCTCCTTTTGCTTACTGAGTCCTGGCTCACTGAGAATTCTCTTCCCGACATCTTGGCAGCCCTTCCCCCAGATTATTTTATTCTCCATGCTGACCGCACTGCCGATCACCCTGGTGGGGGGGTGGCTGCCATTATCTCAAAACGCTTCCATCTTATCTCTTCATCCTCCCTTGCACTTCCTCAAGTAGAGAATCTGGTCATTAATCTGGGGACGGAAGTGGGGGCTTTTTCATTTGGCCTCTTATATCGTCCGCCCCGTCCCATGCCGGACTTCGCAGAGAAACTCTGCGAACAGTTGTCTGCCCTCTTGCCTTCACTACCCAGCTTTGCCCTATTTGGGGACTTTAATTATTGGTTTGATGACACTAATGCTGGGACACATGCCACAGCATTATCTGAGATTCTGACTAGTTTAAATTTGAGTCAGCAAGTCACCTCTCCGACGCATGCAAAAGGCCACATATTAGATCAGGTTTGGACCTCGAACATATCCCTATCAACCCCTTCTACACTCCCATGCGTCTGGTCAGACCACTTTATAGTTGACTTGACCATTACACTCAGTGGGCGAATCAAGGCCCCACTAAGGGCAGGGGGCTCTGCGCGCAATTGGAAGAACTACGATTCCAAGGGTTTTATATCTACCCTGGCTTCTACCTGTCCGAACACCCTCCCTGATGAGGATATCAATAGGCTCGACACCAACATCTGCAGCTGGCTGAAAGGGGCTAGTGACCTATTTGCCCCAGTAGTCAAATTCCCTTGTACCAGACATCCCAATGCCAACCGGTGGTTCTCTGCCAACCTCAAGCAAATGAAACTTGAGGTACGCCAATGGGAACGTATCTGGAGACGGGATTATTCCTTGTCTTCCAGACAGATGTTTGTTACCGCTCGGAGGGAATATAAATTGGCCATTTTATCAGCCAAATCGGAGCATATTTCTAACAGAATCCTCACTGCCACCAACAAATCTCGTGAGGTGTTTAGGATTATGAACGAACTGACTACGGACGACAGGACTCTTCCAGCTCAAACTCCTTCTAAAGAGACCTGTGATGCTCTTAACCTTTTTTTTCTGAAAAAATCATTAAAATAAAAAATTCTATCATTCCTACTCCTCGGCCGTCACTATTTTTGGACACCCCCTCGGACAATTTATCCTCTTTCACCTCAATTCCCATTCTGGATCCCCCCTCCCTGGCGAAGCTAGCCAATCGTGTAAAATCGGGCTCGCCGGAGGATCATTGCCCTCCCGCGGTACTGCGTGAGGTTTGTCTCAAATTGCCGGAATGTGTACTTCCCTTTCTGAATGCCTCGCTCACCTCTGGCACAGTCCCCGGAACTTTCAAGGAGGCCATTCTCTTGCCCCTCCTGAAAAAGCCTGGGGCGGATGCGGCTGAACTTTCAACTATCGCCCAATATCTTTGCTGCCCTACCTGTCAAAACTCCTTGAGGCCCATGTCACCTGGTGTCTCTCTAATTTCATCGAGAGCTCGGGCTTCCTTGAGCCCAACCAGGCCGGCTTTAGGCCGGCCCATTCCACGGAAGCAGTCATCTTGGCAGTCATGGACACCTTGAGAGAGAACGCAGATGCCAAGAGACCGCAGGCTCTGGTTCTCTTGGATTTGTCTGCCGCGTTCGACACGGTGGATCATGACATCCTTCTCCACCGTGTCGAACAAGCTGGCATTCGGGGCATGGCTCTCAAGTGGGTGGAGTCATTCCTGACGGGAAGATCACAAGCCGTGCGCCTTGGTCCCTTCACTGCAACCAAATCCCCTATCACTTGCGGTGTTCCCCAGGGTTCTTCACTCTCCCCGTTATTATTTAATCTTTATTTGCGTCCTTTAGTTTTTTTCCTTCACAACTGGGACGTCAGCGTCTTTAATTATGCTGACGATTTGCAGCTCGTCTTCCCACTTGATTCTCCTCAGGCGACTAACAACTTCCACGCCGCTATGATCCATATCCATCAATGGATGAATGAGAATCAATTGAAACTCAATCCTGGAAAGACTGAGCTACTCCTTCCTGGTGCCAGTGCTGCTTTTTGGGGTCCGCAGTTTTGGCCTCCTGACTTGGGTTCCCCCCCGACACCACTCAAGTCCGTCAGGAGTCTGGGGGTGACAATCGACGCCGAACTGTCACTTAAGGCCCAAGTGGGCGCCACGATTTCCTCGTGTATGCTCCAACTCCGAAAAATCCGGAAGATCAGGCACCTACT
The DNA here is from genome assembly GCF_964261635.1 of Lissotriton helveticus. Taxonomy (NCBI): domain Eukaryota; kingdom Metazoa; phylum Chordata; class Amphibia; order Caudata; family Salamandridae; genus Lissotriton; species Lissotriton helveticus. The sequence goes on from NC_136063.1 coordinate 2,063,415,393, forward strand.
TCCACACGTGGCCCTGTGTCAGGTCGTTATGTCCCTTGTCATTTCGCGCCTGGATTTCTCTAATTCCCTTTATCATGCACTCCCACGTTTCCTTTTACACCGTCTCCAGGTGGTCCAAAACCAGGCAGCCCGCTTGATATTTAAGATCCCTAAGTGGCAATCGGCGAGGCCCCTGCTCCGCAGGCTCCACTGGCTGCCAGTGAAGGAGAGAGCGGCCTTTAAGATGGGCTGCCTGGTATTTAAATCCCTTCACTGTCCTTGTCCTGCTTTCCTGAAATCCCGGATCTCCCTGTATCAACCTGCCCGCTCCCTTCGTTCAGCTTCCCATCACTTGGTTGTCATTCCCAAATGTAAACTTCATAAATTGGGAGGCCGTCGTTTTGCTTTCCTTGCCCCCAAGTTTTGGAACTCCCTTCCTCTGACTATTAAATCCAGTAACTCCCTCTTTCAGTTCAGGAAACTCCTTAAGACTTTTCTGTTCACCCTTCCTGAATAAATTCCTCTCTGTTCATTCACATGTCCCTCCAGTCAGCGCCAAGAAACCTTCGGGTGTTAGTGCGCTCAATAAGCCCCATTTAACATAACATAACATAACAAAGGAAGATGCATACTGAGACATTGCACCATAGGAGTACATGTGAAAAATACACATCAGCCAAAGCGCAGGGCAAATGTGGAGTAGGGCAAGGCATGCAAAGAAGCAGCTGCAGAACCTGGGACATTCTAATGCCAAAGCATGGAGTGCCTGTCTGACCACACCACTCAAACTATGGGAGTGTGAACATGCCATGAAGCACTGCAGGGAGCATGTGACACACATGACAACAAACAGACATGTACCTACCCCATACTTGCTGCTGTCCCTCCTGCAACTGCCTATGGAGGTCTGGGAAGACCACTTCCAGGACCCGGAGCATGTTGGGGGTGAGGTGGCGGGTGCCGCCATGCCGGCGTGGAGCTTCCAGATGCAGCTGGACTCTGGCGATGCGGCGGGTCCTGCACCGGATGTCCTGCCACCTCTTCTTGATGTTCCTGAGCCTTCTGCGAGGCCCCCCCTCACTCCTGACAGCCCTGGCGATGTCCAGCCAGATTTCACCCTTCTCATAGGCAGATACCTGTCACAAATGTAAAGTTAAAGAGCATCAGTACACCTGGTCCATGTTCAAAAGACACACATATGTGCACAAAAGACTTGATGACAACAGGGCATCGTAGGCTCCACACATTAGCATCATTGTCCAGGAGTATGTGGCCTGTGAGCAAACACTGCTGCATTACATACCATTGAAAGACTACAGATGACATGACGTGGGCTAAACACTCTTAGAGCATGGCAATCACAGAGCAATGTATGCTACATCTGGGTGCACTGCAGCCTGTGACACGCTGTCACACACCCCACTACAAGAAATAACCCTCTTTACACAAGACTGTACACCCTGGCATTCACTCCCAACAACATTGCATCTATACACCATACATACACAGTGGGCATTAGGTCACACACACAACAGGTGCACACTCCAAGGTATTGCACCAATCACTCACCTGATCCTCTAGTCTCCCATACAGCTTGCTGTAGTTGGGCAGGAGGGCATCCAGCAGGGCCTTGTTCTCAGCATCAGTGAATGCAGGTGCCCTCTCGATGCTCAGCTAATCAGGGTCCAGAGGAGTCAGAGACAGCAGCTGTGGTTACCACACCAATGTTGTGCAGGCAAGTGCCCTCCCACAGCCACATGCTGCCTTATATCTGTGCTGCAGAGGGTCTGTGAGTCCAAGGAGTAGTGTGTGATAGGCCACCATAGTTAGCATCCTATGTTCCATCCAATCACATCACACATAAGCCCATTACACACATATGCATGGTTTGAAAATTGAGCCTGAGCTGAACAACAACTTTTGCAACATTGTATACTTTAGCCAAACTGATTTTTCTAGAACACCTGTAGGAGCCTCAAAAAACTCTGTATCCATGACAACCTGGTTGCATTTTGATCAGTACCCTGTTCCCCTAGTTGTTCACTATTATTTATCTAAAATGCCCACACAAGTATGGTGACATAGCGTTGCTAATGCAACCCAGTCAACGGTGTAACGAGGCGTACACACGCACGTACCTTGGGGTATGCTTTGCTCGCGCATGGCCAAAAAGCAATAGGGAAACGAGGCGTACACGCGCACGTACCTTGGGGTACGCTTTGCTCGCGCATGGCCGAAAAGCAATAGGGAAACGAGGCGTACACACGCACGTACCTTGGGGTACGCTTTGCTCGCGCATGGCCAAAAAGCAATAGGGAAACGAGGCGTACACACGCACGTACCTTGGGGTACGCTTTGCTCGCGCATGGCCAAAAAGCAATAGGGAAACGAGGCGTACACACGCACGTACCTTGGGGTACGCTTTGCTCGCGCATGGCCGAAAAGCAATAGGGAAACGAGGCGTACACACGCACGTACCTTGGGGTACAGTGCGTCAGACATGGTCAAGTGAAGGGTTGTGTAGCCTGAGTACCTGTCCACCTTCATGTCACCATTGGGAGAATCACACCAGGAAATCACATAGCAGGGATGTAGTCTACACTCATGTCGACGATGTGGTGCATACATCAGCATGGCATACATACATCAGGATGCCCATGGTGTGGCAGACACTGAAGAAGCACAGGGATTGTGACCTTGTGCCTCAGTTGATGTGTGAAGAGCTTGCGAGACATGTCATCAATCATATTGCACATGTGCATCACATGCAGTCAACACTTTGCACCGGAGTAACGTCAGCAACATGTTGCAAGGAACATCAACACTGGAATGGCTCACCTTTCAGTACAGGGAACTGGCACATGATGACAGCAACATGCCCACTGTCACTGAGGTGTAATAGCCGCACAGCATGACCCTGTGTGACCACGTCATGTGTGTGCCATGAGCGACATTGTGCATGCTGTTTGCATATGAAATGAACAGGTCAGTATTCTATAACTCACCTTAGAATATCCCCACATGTCATCCTGGATATGTCAATTTCCGTTCTGTAGTACAATTGTGTGTCGGTAGGCATGTCCTGTGGCTCTGCAAGGGTTGTTGGCGTCATGTGGGCCGTGATGACGTTGTCAGAGTACTCATACGTCACCTCTGCGTGCACACGTCAGCTCCTCTTTTTTTAACAACACCAGCGCTGGTCCCGTATAAGTGTAACCTTACACATTTTTGTTGCCACTTTCATAGTACAATCACTTCAGACCTTTTACCTTGGATTCTCTGACTCTGGTCGGTGCCAATAGGGATGTCATTTTCAAAGCCTGTGAGGAATACAAACTAGTCATGTTGGTGACTGACCCTCACCATCTGTGTCTCCACTCTTATCACATCAAGCACAACAACAAGAGCAGCTCCCACTGCCGGGACCAGACATATGAATCCAGGTGTGATTGGTCCAACAAGCCACTCTGACTCCAGCAGTTGGCACTGCACCACAATCGCTCATGGGCTGGACGTAGGACGAGTGCATGGGCATTGTAGTTGAGACATCACTGCCCCTTAATTTGACATCAGTGCTCCCGGGCAAAGTTGTCAGGTTAACTAAATAAGTCAGATATATCTGATAGCAAATCCAAATCACCACAATGCACGTGCAATGCTGCATGGGATTCGGGTGACACCAACCACGTGGCTCTGTCAGAATTGCAGCCGTCGTAGCCAGCACCACGACCTCCGGTCCCTGCCCTGCATGTGACGCAGGATGAGTTAGTGCACTTCCTCATGTCCACGATGTCCCTCACCCCACCAACGGCCTACGCGTCGGCTTCTGGCACAGCGGACCCGTCTGGGGGCACTAGCGCGTCTGTTGAATAGCCCCTGACGCCATCACTCACTTACTACTGGACGCAGGCGGCGCATATGTCCCAAACCGCCGGGACAGACAGGATCTGAATGTTCATCCTGGTCCCCGCTGGTTGAACTCGCAACCTCACTGGCAACTATCACCCAGGTGTCAGCCGTGGCGCCGTTCTCGGGTGGTGATGTCCCCGATACCACACACTGTACGGCTCCGGCGTGTGAAATGTGCAGCAGAACACCCCTAATAATGCTGCATGGGGAGTTTAACTTCAATGAGCCGGGCAATGCTCATTACAATGGTTGTCAATGAGTATTGGGAGGGTCATGAGGAACCACTGGCACGTGAGTGTCAGTCCCAAGACAACAGGACAGGTGGACTGGGGGATGCAAGTGGTCTGGACACCTAGCCAGACACTGGTGATGTCTCTACTCCTAACGTGTCTTAGGATGAGCGGGCAACGTACAGTGTTGTGTTAATGTGGGCGGCCAGAGCCTTGGCCCTTCATCTCCCCGTTGCTGCCATGAGGACCAACTCCTCACTGAGGTCCTTAAACTTTACTCCGGCTCAGCTGATCCTCTGCAGGCATATCTTGAGGAATGTACTGTATCTATATTGGGCATCCTGTACAGCCACGCATCATGTTTGGCTGTAGATAGGCACCTTGTCAGACCCCCACACCCCGCCCTGGACTGACCATGTTCCCTTTCCTCCCACCCCACCCCAGAGAGGATGGGCATCCAGGCCTCCCAATCACAGTCCAAATTCCCGTTAGCTCTGCTGTAGAGGGTATCCAAGAGGTATGGGCACTACGGAAAGATGTCATCATCCTCCCTGAGTCTGGGACTGAGGTATTCCAACATTACATGCATCTTAGTCCGCTACCCACACTCTCGGTGGGACATGGTTGTGTAACTGCTGGCAGAGTGTGCGTTGTAGGTACGGGCAACACTTGGGCACGCCCTTGTAGGATGCCAATCTGCGGCACTGTCATTTTTCCGGTGTGGCCTGGATACCCCCGACTCACTGTGCAGAGCGATGGCATCCAGGGATGCAAATAGGTCAAAAGCCTGGTATGTATTGAAAGTCGGGAATATGCTTCTAACTACTGTTGCTTACTGATATTTTGTTACAAAAGGTAAGTAATCCGTCCTTACTGTTCAGTACATCTGCTGTAGGAGCATCTATGTAGTGTCCTTGCCGTGATGACAGGGTTACTAATGTACGCACACCATGCCACGTGTGTTAATGACCTGTTCATATGTGTGATGGCATCACAGACCATTTGTGAGAATAACACATTTATGCTGTATGATGATGGATATGTAATAGTTAGGGAAGCTACACACCGCAACATGACTAAGGCAGAACTGTGCAAATGATGGCACATGTGGTGTGTGTGTGTGTTTATTACTGTCAGATGTCTGGTTGTGCAGACAACCTACTACAGACATTCACATGACCTTTGTCACTGACATGATACATTGTCATGCTCACTAAGACCTTTCCATCAGATTGTTTGTATGCATGTCATATCCATTCCACACACCACAGGTCTTTAATTATTCACGGAGGAGTGGCTGGGAGCTGGCACACGTTACTTCAGTGTGTATGCCACGCCACACTCCAAATTGTCTAGATTATTTTAAGCAGTCTTGCTTGTGCCATGTACATTGTTACAGTCTCAGTCAGACAGTTGAAGACATTTCCAATAAATGGTGTATTGCAGGGCACCCCCTCTGGAAAGGCCGTTGCCTGACTTGGAAGCCATGAGGGAGCGCAATTGTATTCGTCGCTATCGCTTCAACAGGCAGTTGATCAAGGAGCTGACGAACAGGCTTGAGGCTCACCTACAACCACGCCACAGGTATCCAACTGCACTGACACCCAAGGTAAAGGTGATGGCAGCCCTCCATTTCTTTGCCACAGGTACGTTCCAATTTACCCTAGCTGATGTGGGAGGGATGTCTCAGACAATGATAAGCCGGGTGTTGAGTGATGTTTTGGCTGCCATGTTGCTCCACCTAGTTGAATTCATTAGATTTCCGACTCCTGAAGAGTTGACAGATGTCAAGGGGGAATTCTATGCCCTGGGCCGCATGCCACATGTAATTGGTGCAATTGATGGTACACATGTTACTCTGGTGCCACCACAGCCTCAGGAGCAAGCGTATCGCAACAGGAAACACTACCACTCGATAAATGCCCTGGTGGTGTGTCTTGCCAACATGATTATCTCACATGTTTGTGCACGTTTTCCAGGATCGTGCCACGATGCTTTCATCATGAGGCGTAGCAGGGTACCACAGATGATGCTGCAGCTGCACAACCACCGGGCATGTCTAGTTGGTGAGTATACACTGTCAGCTCTGTATGTCAGTATGTCACAACTTCATGATCTGCATCATATTAATCACTTTTGTACTTGATGTCTATTTGCAGGAGACGCTGGATATCCTAACATGCCGTGGTTAATGACTCCACTACGCAACCCCAGGACAGCTGCAGACCAGCGGTACAACAATGCCCATGGCAAGACCAGGCGGGTGATGGAGCGAACCTTTGGACTCCTGAAGAGCCGGTTCAGGTGCCTGGACAAGACAGGCGGAGCCCTCCAATACAGCCCATGCAAGGTGTGTGACATCTTCACCGTGTGCTGCATGCTACACAACATGGCAGTGGAGAAGGTCGTGCCACTCTACCTTGATCCTGATGAGCTGGAACATCCGCCCGTTGAGGATGAAGGCCTTGCCCAGGATGCCAGTGACGAGGAGGATGAAGATGATATCCGGAGTCACCTCATCCGCAACTTTTTTGCATAATGGTGAGTCATCGCAGCTTTTCAGCAACAGATGGACTCTAGAGTAGCATGGGTAGCATGCTGTGTATGCAACAGACTGTATGCAACGTCACTTGGATGTGTGTTGTGCAGTGTCACACATGTGCAGTTCTAATGCAACACACATACGTGCTATGTGTGCACTTGGAATGTACAGGTGTTCTACAACATCTGGCTATTCAACAGGACATTGTGATAATGACATTATACAGAACTTGACCCCTTGTGTGTCACTCTCATCCACAGCTCGCCCTGCCTGTTGTCCGTTGGGGTCATCGTGGTCATCCTGCTATCGCTCATTATGATTGCAACGTCAGCCAAATCAACGGAGCATGCATGGACATGTGTAGAAGTCAATTTGGGTAAGGTCGCATATGAGGCTGTTTAGCGTTGGTATGTTTAGAAACGTGTGGTACATGTTCATGTGCATGTAGTGAGACCATGCATACATGCAACTACATTATGTTACTTATTACATGTATGCCCACTCCCATGACAGGATATTCACCCCATCTGACTGTCATCTGTTGTAGTTAGAGACTCTGGTGAATGCATCAATGTGTGTAGACATTGGCACTGCAACATTGCAAATACCTTGGGTTTACATTGTGTCAGAGGTCACAACCACAGACTCTGTGGGGGATTGCAGCCTCACTGTGTGCATTAGATTGTGACTGGATCCTCACCTCCAGCTTGTGGCCCAGTCCAGTTTGATTACCATGAAACTATGTGGTGTGGGTGTGGCCCAGTGTATGTTCCACATGTTAAGACACCTGTCCTGTGAATCAGTTAACATGGATGCATTGCCCCTTATCGCTGTATATCATGTCACTGTCATGTCGTTACCTCAGTGCAGGTTGAGAATACTGCTACGCCAGCCTTCACAGTGAGTAGCAGTGCTGTTTAGACTCACATGATGCCAAGTATGTTTTGCATGTAAAGTCTAATTGTTGGGATGATGCATATGTGATAAATTGTGTTGCACCAGTGGAGTGCAGTCATTCACATGAATCTCTGGTCCCGTGCTGCATTCCTGTGTAATGGTAAGGTCTCATTATGTGGCTCGGATCAACATCACTAGCACTTCATAGTTCTTCTACTAGCATGTGATGTTTTGCATAGTAGTGCTAACTTGACAGATCAAAAGACTGGCTACAGAGTGCCTCCATTGCATGTTGGTCATTAGCTTCCTCTACATATGTGATAGTTACAGCTGTTGTGGCTGAAGTAAAGTTTGCCTACATGGCCCTTATGGGTAACCAATATCAGACAGACATTACAGTTAGGGTAAGTAGCATTTCCATATGTTTCCATTTGTTTGTAAGGTCCACCTCATCTGAACCAGTGAAAGAGTCTTTTAACAACATAGATCTAATTGCATGGTAGCTCAGTTGTGAGCGGTACACATGACTCTGATGGATGACAGACTGTCCTTGGTTTTATGTGTCTGTGTCATAGCATCAGATCTCATGTGATGGCATGATTATTCATCTAAACTTGTCTCCAGTTAGTACACTTCACAGGTGTGAGTGGTACAGTGTATCAAATGAGGTATTTGAAATGTCAGTGACATGAGAATGTAATCCTAATGGTTATATGCCTGTGTTTCAGGTCTCCCTCCCAGCAGTTCCCATCCTCTCCTTCCCTCGCCTGATCACCCTTTTGTGTCTGTCGTTTGTACTCAGACCAAGGGGCTATTTGGAGGTGGAACCCTTTGAGCATCACACCACTCTGAAGAAGAAAGGTATGGCCAGTCCTTGACAGGCTAGTAGGTAATAGTACTGCTGCATTACAGGTGACATCAATAATATTGTAATTTGGACTTCTTGCCAATGCACATGTATGTTTCATGATGCTCCATGGGCTCACAATGTAAATAATGATGTTGTGCATGACATCTGACTTCTACGGAATATTGTGCCGCCTTGATGTCAACGCACATGTCCTTCTAATGTGCATCTATACTATTTGTCATTAACTTAGCTTATGCTTGTTTTGTGTTTACCTGTAAAGTGAGCACACGCATGGGGTTGGGGAAGGCTAGTATACTATGTTGTGTGTGAGGTAGATGGCTTTGTAGCTGCTGTTTAGCTTTGAAAACACTAGCTGTAGTCTACACCTGATGATGCTGTGTGTCCTGTGCCCCACTTGTCCGTAATGTCCCTGATCCAGTGACCTTGGTGATTACTGTGCCATTTATTTTTCAGTGACCCTAAGTGAGGCAGACACTTCAGCCTTCACATACATATGTCACTTTGTGGCTTGCCAATGGCGTTGTGGTATGTGCTTGTTTTGCATGTTGTCACACCCCTCCTGCCGTCATGTCTTCAGTCATTGCTGCTGCTGCATACACAGCCACCATGCAGCGCACACCATTCAGGAACACTGACACCTACAGGATGACCCTCCTTACATCCATTTATGGAGCATGCTCCTGCCACCCTACACACAGACAAAACCAGACAATCAGCATCCTGGTATCACAATGCTTCCGACTCAGCCATTGCTGCTGCTATGCCTGTGTGTGCGACACATACTGGCACGACTATGCAGATTCACATGACATTGGGTCTACGTACCACCAGGTCATGTGCCGTGTCCAGCACAGCCCCCCTTCCATGGCACAATATTGTACAGGGTTACCTTGTTAACACCACTATAGCACTAAAGTGCTTGCTTACAGTCACGTGGCTGTACACAACCCGCTCACACCACTGCAACATGGCAGTCACAGTCAGTCAAGTTGCCACATGGAACACACACCATGAGCATGTCTCTTGGGTGTGGTGTGATTTCCCCGTTCTGGTGTAGGTATTTGTCAGATGTGTGTAGTTGTTCTGTATGCGTAGCTACCATTACAGTAGTATAGTACTTGTAGCTACATAGGGGTAGGTCACCTATTCAGGTGTGCTTGTGTGGAGTGCTACAGCCCATTGCCCACAGTCTGTCCTGCCAGCCTTGTCCTGTGCGCCACACATCACATCCACAGTACTGCATCATGCTGATGATAGCTCACATACCTGAGGACACAGTTGTAGGTACTCCCTACGTGGACCACTACTTTTGTGCCACTGATATGTACACCTCAAAGACACTCTCCTGGGTCAGCCTGTGATAGAATTTTTGGGATCCATACCCCCCCTCCAGCATTTACTGTCCCATGCAGGTGTGTATTTCCATCCATGTATGTAGTTGATAGGATTTTCTGACCAATGTGTGTCCTCACTCAAATTCTGATCAAAGTGTGAGGCTGACTGTTGTTTGTTGTATACCCTTGCATTTTATACATTTGCACACACATATCAGTTTATGCTGTATAAAAGATAACTCACCTAAAGCGTATGAGGTGTAGAATATTTATTGGGTGATATTGTGCAGGAAACGTGAATAGATGCTGTGCAGGAAGGGGTGGAATCCAAAGTTCACTGCTGGAGATGAGATGCCTTACAGTTGGAGTCACCAGAGTCCAGGCCACAGTGATTGGCAACATTGGGCAGACCAGCAAGTCCATGTGGGAGAGTCTCATAGGGGATGCTGTTGCACCCAGGGGCAATATGCCAGGCCCAGTGTCCTGGGAGATGTCCATGGCCCACTGCCCCTCAACGTCTTCGCCGTGGACGACGCACCTTCCTTGGGGGACCCTCATGTGCAGGCATGGACGGTGCATGGGATGCTACGTCAGAGGGTACCTCCTCCTCCTCCTCCTCCCTCCCTGTGGCTGGTGTTGCACTTTGCCGTGATGTTGCTGGCCTTGTGACACAGGGAGGGGGCCGCATGTTGGCATCCATCTGGCGTAGCATATGGCAAATGTCCCGATGCACCATCAAGAGCTGAGCCTGGTGTGCCTCCACCCGTCCATAATGCTGGTCTTGCCTGGCTATTTGCTCTGCCTGCTGTTGTCTGACCTGGTTGAGGGCCTCCGCAAGCTGGCTTACCTCCCTGGTGTCCCGCCGGTATGCCTCCAGGATGTTAGCGAGTTCGGGCATACCGGGTGCTGCAGCTGACTGTCCAGATTCTCGCCTCCGCCTTCCGCCACTCCCACCACCCTGACCCACATGAGCACGGCCTGCGCTAGTGGGCACATCCGCTCGACGGGCCCCCCGATTGCTGGCAGGGTGGAGGTCGTCACCATCCTCAGGGGCGCCCGACAAAGGGTGTCCCTAATTTTCAGACTGGCTCTCTTGTGGATCATGGGCAGGGCTCTGACCTGTCTGCTGGGATGTGGTGGGAATGGGTCCGGTGGTTGGCTGAGATGTAGCTGGTTCAGTTGCTGCAGGGGTTTGGGATCCAGAGGAGCCAGGTTGGTTGGGGTCATCCACAGTGCGTTGAGGGACGGCGCTGTTGGTGGGGTCTGGGTCCTGCTGAGCCTGGGACTGGGATCCTTCTCCCCCCTGGTTGGGGGGGACCGCCACACGTTCCCCTGTGTGTGGGAGAGACAGACACTGTTAAGGCACTATCAAGTGACATCTTGTTAACTTATCCATTATCAGCATCACAGTTCCACAAGCTTGACATTGTTGACATTGTTAAGTTGTGTATGTAGTGGTACAAAATTAAAATGTACTCTGGGCTATTTACATTCTTCCTTTGTCTTGACAATGACTGACACAGCCATTGCTGTGTCTTGTGTTGCCGGCACCACACGTGTTAAGCATTGCTCAGTTTCACGCAACATCCAGGATACGGTGTAAATCCTTATGACTGCGTCATGCATGCACAGAGTTCATATGCAGCGTGTTGATGTAAGAGACAGAGCATCATTAATTTGCATGTCCTCTACTACTTTGGATGTCTTTTGCTGTCCCATGCTGGACAAACAATGCCAACACACATGGACCTGTAGACACACAGTTATAGATCATGGCTTTTGAACTTGGCACTTCTCAAACACGCATCACCTTGTCGATACCCATGTCCATGTCAGTACTACGTGCATACACAAAGTTCATGAGATGGGACACGTGCATTGTTTGAGAGGCACAATGGACTAGAGCATCTGCTATGTGCATGTATGAGTTGTATGCATATTCATATGAGTGAGTGTTTTGTTGTGGTACATGACAATTGGGACAGTGTTGCACTCCATTGCCTGTCCCCTGGGGCTGACTTTCTGTATGGGGGTGTATGACAAGGCATGCTATTACTTAGCTTGGGAATTGGAAGCGTCAATCGTTCATGATTTGGCTGTCCCCTGATGTATCATGCTGGCATGATCGTGTTTTTGTGTTGGTGCCCAGGATGTGTGACCTTGTCCTGGTGTTTGTGTTAGCAGTGATCACAGGAGGAACTTGTGCTGCCTACACCTGTGCCCATTGTGTACTACAGAGCATTCCGAGAAGTGTGTCCTAACACAGTACAGTGTGGACTGCAAATGATGGGTGTGTTGCAGGCAGATAGCAGATGACTGGTGGTACTTGTGAGACATCCCTTTACATTCAGATCTATGGTGTTTGTTAGGCCTGTGCAGTGCAACTGTGTGTGTGCCCAGGGAGCTGCGGTGAGGTGACAGAGGGAGGAACACTGAGGGATGGCAACAGAGGGAGAGGGCGACAGAGGGAGAGGGCGACAGAGGGAGAGTGCGACAGTGGGAGTGGGCCACAGAGGGAGAGTGCGACAGTGGGAGTGGGCCACAGAGGGAGATGGTGACAGAGGGAGAGGGCGACAGAGGGAGAGGGCAACAGAGGGAGAGGGCGACAGAGGGAGAAGGCAACAGAGGGAGATGGTGGCAGAGGGAGAAGGCGACAGAGGGAGAGGGCAACAGAGGGAGATGGCGACAGAGGGAGAGGGCGACAGAGGGAGAGGGCAACAGAGGGAGATGGCGACAGAGGGAGAGTGCGACAGAGGGTGAGGGCGACAGGGATGGAGACAGGTTGTTTGTGCTTGTTTGCTTGCTACACTGCCTTACTGTGTCACAAAATATCGCATCTCGGGAAGGTGTGTCCACAACATGGAATTAATTAGGAGCTGTGGTCTACTATATTGTGTGATATTTCCCTATCCCTGTACATTGGGCATGGTGCTTGAGTGAGGCCCTGGGACATATGGGATGAGTGCAGCCTCCTACCCTCCACCTTACACCCTTTGTGGGTTCCACTTGCAACAAACCACTTTTAGATGTGTCCTGCTAGGACTCATGGCCACCCACTCCATGCTGCTGGGCACTGTTGTAAGTCCACCCATGTGACATGTATTTTTTGTACACTCACCAGACTCAACGGCTCCTTGTATTCCATGTACTCCCACCGGTGGCAGCAGGGCCATGACTCTCTCCTCCCAGGGATGGTATACAGGAGGTCTGCGGGGACCGCCGCCTCCTGTGTGGTATGCAGAGGCGTAGTCCTGGTCCATTTTCTTCTTGACCATCCTCCGCAGCTCATACCACCTGGACTGGCATTCCAAGCTGGTGCGCCGGATGGGTGCAACAGCATTGACCCGGTCTACAATCCTCTCCCACAGACGTGTTTTTTCTGCCAGGCTGGTCTGTCTGACCAATGCGCCAAACAGCTGTGGCTCGACTCTGATGACTTCATCTGTGAGTATCTCATTCTCCGGGTTAGTGAACTTTGGATTCTTGGGTGTGGACATGGTGTGGGGTGTATGTGATTGAGGGTGTGATGGTGTGTATGGATGAGGGTGTGTGGTTGTGATTGTGAAGGGGGTGGTGTGGGTGAAGATGTGATGGTGTATGTGTGAAGGTATGTGGCTGCAATTGTTGGTGTGCTCTCAGTTTCCGCGCAAGAATGGGTATGTTGCAAAGGATGATGGGTTGTATGTGTGGACCCTTTTATTGGCCAAAATGTGGGTGTGGCTTAATTTGAATTGGGGGGGGGGGTGTTATATGGGGTGGGTGTTGGTGTTGACCTCTGTTTGGCTGTGACCAGGACAGTGATTCTCAATGGAGTGTACACAGGAGACATGTTCAGTGTTGTTGTGCGACCTGTTTGGTAAGTCCTTGTGCTGCTTTGGGTGTTGGCGTTATTTGTGCGTGTCGTACTTGTGCGTGCGGTTGACTTGTACGGGCCGTTGGCGGTTGGGGCTGTTCGCGTGGGCTGGTTGGGGTGTGTGCGTGTCGTACTTGTGCGTGCGGTTGACTGGTACGGGCATTGGCGGGTGGGGGGGTTCACGTTACGGGGGTGTACGTGTCGTACTTGTGCGTGCGGTTGACTGGTACGGCCGTTGGCGGGTGGGGGGGTTCGCGTAGGGGGTGTACGTGTCGTACTTGTGCGTGCGGTTGACTGGTACGGCCGTTGGCGGGTGGGGGGGTTCGCGTAGGGGGGTGTACGTGTCGTACTTGTGCGTGCGGTTGACTGGTACGGCCGTTGGCGGGTGGGGGGGTTCACGTAGGGGGGGTGTACGTGTCGTACTTGTGCGTGCGGTTGACTTGTACGGGCCGTTGGCGGGTGGGGCTGTTCGCGTGGGCTGGTTGGGGGGTGTGCGTGTCGTACTTCTACGTGCGGTTGACTTGTACGGGCCGTTGGCGGGTGGGGGGTTCGCGTGGGCTGGTTGGGGGGTGTGCGTGTCGTAGTTGTGCGTGCGGTTGACTGGTACGGCCGTTGGCGGGTGGGGGGGTTCGCGTAGGGGGGTGTACATGTCGTACTTGTGCGTGCAGTTGACTTGTACGGGCCGTTGGCGGTTGGGGCTGTTTGCATGGGCTGGTTGGGGGTGTGCGTGTCGTACTTGTGCGTGCGGTTGACTTGTACAGGCCGTTGGCGGGTGGGGGGGGTTCGCGTAGGGGGGTGTGCATGTCGTACTTGTGCTTGTGCTTGTGCGAGGGGTACACGTGTGGTATGGTTTGACGCTGCTTGATGCGACCCGATATTTGCCGTACGAATCATTGTTTATGTCCGAATACTTTGTCCCGTCCGAATCGCTGTCAGGCTTCTCATACCGGATCGTACGTGTGTGTTAGTACGGGTAGTTTACGAATCGTACGGTAGGATTCCCGATGCATGTTCGTACGGATCATCGACTGTGATTCGGACGGTTAGATGATATTCATACGAAAATAGACGGGAACGGATCGGAATTCGCAGGTCGGACGTAAAGTTCCCATTCGTACGGATTCGGAAACGAATGCGATTCATACGGCGGATTATTTTACGGGATCGGAATCGGCCCCAAAGAGTGCATACTAAATGGTAGCAGAAAATGCTGGCGCGAGCTAGCATTGTGATCCTAGTATGCAGGGATTGTAAAAGGTATATCTGAAGAAAGGCTCAATAGCAGGCATGTTCCTCCTGAAACTAATACTGTTACGGTAAAAGAGTGAAAGGACTCTTAAATACAATACCGGTGAAAATCGCGTCGGAGAGCAGGCAGGGAAATGCAGAGTGCTCACCAACGCGTTACTCACAGTAACAGCTGATGGATGTGCCTGTGTTGCCGTTAAATAACTCGGTTACTCTAGACTCACTATTTCCATGGAAGGAAGAAGGCTGTTATCCCTAAACGCCGTCCTGCGGGCGGTACCGTTATGAGTCGGAGACTTCCGGGATTGGGCGTGGCTAAGCGTCACGTGTCTGACGTGATGCTTGGAAACTATGGCAACCACCGAAGCAAGGGGAACGGTGGCCCGGTGGTTCCAAAAGAATAAATGTGTGCTCGCTAAATAAAATAAAATAAACAAGCCGAGAGTGTAGGTAATCCCTGCCTGTGGTGAATGTAAAATAAGGCGTACTAAGAACTAAATATATGGGAACAATGTCTGTTGCAATATCGGTGGAAGAAAAAGACATTCATATAGAATGACATTCTGCAAAGGTACTGCAGGAATATAAAGGTGTGACATCTCAGTGCTAGTTATATTGGGTGAAAATACCCACGCCCAATTAGTAAAAAGGGGCAAGGTGGAAATAGCAAGGGAAGCTCATAATGGTCATTCATAATATGTTGAAGGAAATCATTTAGGAATGGTGGTCTGAGCTAATCATAGGGTAATGGAGTGCAAAGTGGACTGTGTGGATACACAGATGTGCTAGCCATAATGGGTGCATTTGAGATAACTAGGCTGATAAACCAAATATGTTTAGGTGCTGCTAGATCATCTCTGGAGGACTGAACCCCAGGGGATGTTATCATTAAGTCCAGATACATGTGTGGCAAGCCTATAAATCCAGTGTTGCTCTTTCTCAAAGAGGCGTTGTTGTGTTTTGGGCCCTGCCTGGACCTGTTCGATGACGGTCCATTCCATGTCATTGGGGGTGTGATTCATTTCTAAAAAGTGGTCTGTCAGTTTTGTAGCACTCTTTCTGCATCGGATAGTACTGCGATGATCGCATATCCTTTGTTTAATTTTCCTGCATGTCATGCCCACTTATGATTTGTTGCAGGGACATTTGATGAGGTAGACAACATTGTTGCTGTTGCAATTGGTGTGTGCCAATTGTTTCCAGGTTTTTCCAGGCTCCAGAGAAAGTGTTTTTTGTGTTGCTGGTTAGGTGGCACACACTGCAGTTACCACAACGGAAGTGGCCCGTCACATCAGGGAGCCCCCTTGTTTTTGTAATTAACTGGATTTTGTTTAGATTGGTGTCTTTAGGTCGGGTATTCACCAGGGAATCTCTCAGGCTGCGGGATTTTTTTAATGAAAAAAGGGGTTTCTCCCAGTGGAGATTTCCTGTGTTTAGGATAGACCAGTGCTTGTTGATAGACTTCATCATTAGATTTGATGCTGTATTAAAGGTAGTTACGCACGTGAGTGGTATGTCTTTATCTTCAGTTCTTTTGTCTTCTACCAGCACCTCTCTAGGTTGATTACGCGCTCTCTTTTGACATTTTTGGATTATCATTTTGGGATATCCTCTGGTAGTTAGTTTCTCGGTGAGTATTCCGGCTTGTGTATGGTAGTCATTTATTTTGCTGCAATTTTGGCGGAGTCTCAAGTATTGGCCATATGGTAAATTTTCTCTGAGTGGATGCAGGTGGAAACTCTCAAACCTTAAAAGATTGTTTTTGGCAGTGGGGTTATTCCGTTTGGTTATGGTAATGTCCAGAAAAACCATGGTGTCGTTGTCTATGGTGTTGGTGAATCTCAGATTTTGGTCGCAGGTATTAATCCAAATGATGAATTCGTGGAGTGTTTCTATGGGTCCTTGCCAGATGGCAAGGACATCATCGATATATCGCTTCCAAAAACTGATGTGGTTATGGAATGGATTTTGGTCACTCAGTATGAATTTCTGTTCGAAATCATAGATATAAAGTTCTGCCACGCTGGGGGCAAAAATATTACTCATAAATGTCCCCCCTGTCTGGAGGTATAGGGAACCTTCAAAAAATTCAAAGTAGTTCCTTTTCAGTGCAAGTCTTGCACATTCTAGGATGAATGATTTAGGTGTATTGTAGGTCCATGGGCTCTCATTAAGGGTTTTTTCTAGGACTGATATGGTATCGTCCTGGGGTATGTTTGTATACAAGCTTTCAATGTCGAAACTAACCAAGATGGTGTTTTCATCCACAGTGATGTCTTGTATTAGTCTTAGCAGACTCGTGGTATCCTGTAAATAGGTGGAAGTAGTTTTTACAAGAGTTTTCAAATAGAAGTCGCAAAAACGGGACAACAGTTCCAGTAGGGAATTAATCCATCCCGGACACGATCGGTCTTCCGGGTGGTGGTATCTTGCCTTTGTGCATTTTAGCCAGTATGTAAAAATACGGGATCCTGCCCTCCGCGTTGCACAGGAAATCCGCTTCCTGCTTAGAAATTTTGCCCGCCGTTTCTGCAAGATCCACCAAGTTTTTAATTTCCAGTCTGAGTTCATTGGTTGGATCGGTTTGTACGGGTCTGTAGTTTCTTTCGTCACTTAGCAGTCTGAGGCATTCGGCGTGATAGGTGGCTTTGTCTAGGACTACCACTCCACCACCCTTGTCAGCTGGTTTTATGATGATCGTCTCACAGGATTTTAGCTCCAACAAGGCAGTGTTCTCTACTTTGCTCATGTTTTGGAAAGGGGGGTGAACCATCATACTTTCAACATCATTAAATACAGCTTGTTCAAAAGTGATTACTTCCACGGGGATAGTGTGAGGTGGTGGTAAGAAGGTGGATTTTACACGTAATCCTGTCTCATTCGGATTCTCAGTTAATGGTGGCTCACCTTGTTTTTCGAAAAACGCCTTGAGTCTAAGTTTCGTGAAGAAATTTGCCAGTTCACAGTGGATCTGGAACTTGTCAAGGCGAGCAGTCGGCACAAATCCTAGGCCTTTGTTAAGGACCTTCTCTTCAATGGCTGAAAGGGGCCTTGTGGACAGATTTGTAACTAGGTTTTGCTGTTGCTCCGTCCGGCTTGTGTTTTTCTCCGGGTGTAGCTGCCGACCGGATCCTCCTCCTCCCAATGTACTTGGTTTGACGTTTTTTTCCTTCCTCTGCCTCGTCTGCTCCAGCCTAAAAAAGGCGACCTAAACGAGTTTGGTGGAAACGGGGGCGGTTGGAAGGGCCGTTGCCATCCATACATGGGGTAGTGTTGTTGATGGTTGTAAGGTCCTTGAAAAACTGGTGCAGGGTGTTGGTTGTACAGTGGCCAGTTGTTCTGTGCCCTATATCTATCCTTCTGTCTCTGCCTTCCACTTCCTGTGCTTGAGCCGCTGCTTCCATTTGAGGTATTGCTAGAGGCATCAGTGTCATTGTCAGGTTTTGTGGGTGCAGTATAATCTGGGTCTGAGTACGGGTAGGTTTTCACGAAGGAAAAGCGTTTGAGATCTTTGTGAAATTTTTGTACCTTTTGCTGGGTCAAGTTGTCCCTGTATTCATTTATTTCCTTGTTCAGTTCATCCAGTTTTTTCTTGTATCCTGTTAATGTTGTTTTTATGTGGTTCTCAGTTGTTTGGATCTCTACCATTATGGCTTCAGATAGGCGTAGTGCTGTTTTTAGAATTAACACGATCCAATCATGCGTGCAGTGCCATGGAATAACGGCGCAATCTTTCCTGAAGACCGGGTCATCCAGTAAAATGCGTGGAACATTGGTGACCAGGAGGCCTTTGGGTGCCATGTTGTTGGCCAAATATTCTTTCATGATGGTTCCATGCAAAATAGTTCTTATCCGATTCCTTTTCATTTCCGACAGTTTCTCCCAGTCCGTAGTCTGGGATATGGTTTGTGCAATGCTTGCATCCGCAAACATGGAGATGTTACCCATGATGGCATCTACCTCTTCAGTAGAATAGGACAGTCCTTGATTTTCTCCCATTTTGATTGAGGTGCTAAAAAATATTAAATAACAATGCTGCAAAGACTCTCGCAGCTGTGCGCTGCCAAGGTACGTAATAACAAAAGAGAGAGTAAGGGATTTTCCACAAAGGTGGCGGGAGGTACTCCTGGTCCCCTGGACCCTAATCTCTATAAACAATTGAAGGAGTATCACCATTGGACCAAGTCAATGGTCCTAAATGGGATGTAGGGAGATGGAGAAATAACAAAAGAAAAATATTCTTTTGTTAGAATACCCCTCACTCACCAACCTGGTTGGTGACATGCTTCATCATCGGGGTCCCACCCGGACAGCCGAGTGCCATCCAGGTGTGCTACGACACCTGATTACAGTGGAGCGGGTTGTTTTTGTGAACGTGGTGCAACAAAAGTGAGGTTAAAAATTGGCCGAGTATAACTTCTTGAAAAAACATTTTATTCTGAAGCTACTGGACAATGTTAAAATCAGTTGTAGGATACTTCTGTTGGCTAAATTGACCAATAGTATCTATGATGGAATCTACCAGGTTTTCGTCAGGACCAAGTGAGCGGAACCTGGGTGGTATACAGTTAGGTCTTAGGGACCGAGGGTTGGATACACGTTAGCGAGTGTATACCGCCCACGTTCCGCTCACTTGGTCCTGACGAAAACCTGGTAGATTCCATCACAGGTTGAAACATGTAGACCTCTATTTTACATTCACATATATACTGTTGGTCAATTTAGCCAACAGAAATATCCCACAACTGATTTTAACATTGTCCAGTAGCTTCAGAATAAAAAAAATGTCAAGAAGTAATACTCGGCCAATTTTTAACCTCACTTTTTTTGCACCACGCTCACAAAAACAACCCGCTCCACTGTAATCAGGTGTCGTAGCACACCCGGATGGCACTCGGCTGTCCGGATGGGGCCCCGATGATGAAGCATGTCACCAACCAGGTTGGTGAGTGAGGGGTCTTCTAACAAAAGAATATTTTTCTTTTGTTACTTCTCCATCTCCCCACATCCCATTTAGGACAATTGACTTGGTCCAATGGTGATACTCCTTCAATTGCTTATATAGATTAGGGTTCAGGGGACCAGGAGTACCTCCCTCCACCTTTGTGGAAAATCCCTTACTCTCTCTTTTGTTATTACGTATATATACAACATAACATAGTCAAAAGCAATTTTTCATTGTAAATACACATTATATTAAATTACATTAATTCATTTAATGAGAGTGTTATATATAATTGTGTAAAGGGTCCACTTTTAAAAAATAAATAAGACATACATCATAACCCACAGACCTCACACATACTGGCTGGAAATCAAATCAGGGAACACTTATCCTAATCTGCTGGAACTCACATACCTCAGCACACATATACATTCTTAAACACCATACTACCTACCTACTCCATATGTGAAGTGTAGTCTATAGCTGTATAGGTTACTTTATAGTCCTATAGGACCACTCGGAGCGTAACTCACTTCCCCTAGTATCTATTGGAAGGCAAAGTCAAATTATAGTTGTTCAAGTCACTCCCAGGTATATATTAATAACCCACCCTGTTGGGCCAATAAAGCCTGAAGGGTATTCCAAGGTGGCAGACATACCTCACTCAGAGTCCTTTAATCCCGAACTATATGGAGTACCTCAGTCCGGATCAACCGCAAATGGTCCAATATCCTTGCTCTTATATATAACTTCAATGCCTGTGTACGGGAAATATGGGTATAATCGATCATTACACAAATAAACCGTGGAGAGGGGGTCGAAGGGATTCAAAGTTTAAAGACCCATGCCTGGTTCATATCCTCAGCTACACTACATGTACAACACAAAAGAACTCAGGGGGTCTAACAGCCAACTAGTCTGGCTGGGCCGCCAATCGGGACTACCAAAGTCTCGGGGCACCTAAGTCAACAAAGGACAGCCTTTACAGCAAGGGTGAACAACTACCAATATGTGGAAGAACAACAAACACTACTGTACAGACCATTTAAAGGTTGGTTAGCAAAATCCAAAACATTGAGCAATGGGTTACCATCAAAAAAGACTTGATGATCATTCATATCATCTGGCCATCCAAGGTGTGAGTTGGCTGGTCCCCTGATCATTGGGACAAAGACGCCACACCAATAGTTGCTGGTCTTGGATTTGGTACTACCAACATAAATGAGCCGCCATCAGATAGCTAATCTTTGATGGGTAATAAATTCTAGTGCAACACAAAAAATAGTGAATTAAAATAGGATGATGTGTCCTCCATACATAAATGTTATTCTTTAGCCGAACCACACCCCCTAATTAAAAACCAGAACAGTGCAAAGGAGACAGTCAAACAAATATCTGTCTAGTAACGGGCCAACATGTTTCTGCCTAGCGGGCAAACTGTCCCATGGCTTTTATCAGGGCCTCTGTTCTTTAGATAGTTGCACTTGTTATTAAATGGACAGTGATTAAATCAAGAAGACATACCAAAAAATTAATTATAGAGGTTGGAAACAATACGACCTGTACCAACCATGATCATTAAACCGCCATGTCATTTGGAAAGTATGATTCTACGGAGGAAATATATAATAGTTAGTGTCATGTAACAATGTCTGCTATTCCAAAACATATGTGTGTCACTTTGAATACTTCAAATAAAATAAACAGTTTTTGCTCACCCATCATGACAGGGGAAAGGACCTCACCTCACCTGGACCTTGCTCAGGTTCTACGAGGCCCCGCACTATAGAAATAGAAGGAGTAAAACAGAGAGTGGAGACACCGTGAGGTTATTAAATCAGCAATCCAAGTAGTGTCCCTTAATCCCCTCTGTTGTACATATCAACTTCTATCTATTTATTCACAACAAAAAAACTCTAGTTGCCTAACAGAATGCATACCTGGTCTCAAGTTATCCCATTCTTATCATATTCTTTATGTCATACACCTTTCTTGTCTCTCCTCTGAAAGACCTGCCAGTATTCTCCCAAAGAAAACGCTAGAGGAAGACCATTGCTTCTAAGCCTATAGGTTATCAAAGTGCCGGTGTAAAGGACTATGGGGTTTCCAAACAATCATACACCTTACCTCTCCGTCGGTACCTCAAGCTCAATCCTGAGTCTTGGGGGAGGTACCGATCAGGAGAGGCCAGGCCATTTATGCTAGGTGTCGATAAGGCACTACTTGCGCCAGCGAGTGTATCCATGCACGTTATTCTGTATATTGCGCATACACAGAAAGACCAAAAGGGAATCAATCCCAAAAGAAATAGAAGCGCACCTCTATGATAGAGAAAGATATAACTTTCGTAGTTTTACGCTTACCGTTTACTTGCTCCTACAGTACATCGGGCACTCATTTTCGTTAAGCAAACGCCATGAACTCCCGCGATCGCTCTCGCGAGATGGACTACAAATTGACGTCATACCGTCATCGTTTGTAGTTCCATCGCGACGGAGGCGATTGTTGTCTCTGTCGAAGTGTAAGTAAAACTATTCATTGCCCACTTAACTGTACAATAAGGACCCAATAGTCCCAAACCTCTCTGATTTACCAGCGAACAGCTAATATTTCTACATTCTCCATGGAGTAGCCAATGTCTTCTAAAACTACAAAATGACGTCATAGCGTCCATTTTTGTAGTTGCAATGCCATACCATTTTGTTTGTTGTCGTTTTTTTTTTTTTTTAAATATATTAAAACTTTAACTGCTGTTTAGAGACTGCAAACTGACGTCCTAGCGCCCATATTTGTAGTTTCCTTATAATTTGTTCTCCTACCATATTGTTTTTGCCTAAAAACTGGAAATAACTAGATTCCTCTGAGCCCAGATGAAACCTAGAATATATATGTGTACGGAGAACAAAGTTAGTGTGTTTAAAACAGATACCTTGATCTTATCATCTAAACTAAGTCTCTAGTCAGGTATCTTGAAATTATCTGCCTGCTAGCTGGAAAGGTGTGCCCTGCCTGTATATATTTATCCGAGAGATATATATTGCATGTTGAATCTTCCTGTCTATTGCCAAGTGACAAAAAACCTATGTGTCTGTCATCAAATCCACTAGTTTCTAAATGTTAGATTCATATCTACAGACCATGGACTGCTCGAATCACTTGGATGTACTATATGATGACTAACATGTGAACTACTTTCTGCAATGAGGTTCAAGGGATATCATCATTAAGTCCTTCTGTGTCCGTACGAAGCTTGTAAATCCATTGCTGTTCTTTTTGGAAAAGATACCTAGACACATCCCTTATATGCATGGGTATAAATGGCTTTTCAAGGACTGTCCATTGGAAGTCTGTTTCACAGTGTTGCTTCTCTAGGAAGTGTCTCGTGAGTTTCGTCATATATTTTTTACAGTGAAAGGAGCTCTTATGCTCTAGCATTCGGATACGTGCCATTCGAGTGGTCATCCCCACGTATCGAATGGAGCAAGAGCATATCAGCAAATAGATTAAATTGTTGCTGTTGCAGTTGCTGAAATTTAGCTGTGATCATGGTCTGTTGGTACCTATATCTATTTCTGTGGAGTGCTTGGTCTGGGGGCAAACTAAACAGATGCCACAAGGATGGTGTCCCACCACAGGAGGTAGATTCCACAGGGTACCCACTGTTTTTATAGCAGTCTCCTTAGGACGGGTATGCACAAGGCGGTCTCGAATGCTACTAGCCCGTTTGAATGCAAAAAGGGGCAGGGCGATCTTATCATTACTATGATTGAGAATTCGCCAGTGTCTTCTGATTATCCTCTGAATGTTGTTGCTCCTAGTATTAAAAGTACTCACAAAAGTGAGTCTTCCTAGAGGGGGTTTAGGAATAGGAGGTTCTAAGAGAGCATCTCTGTTGTTACTGATTGCTCTCTTCCGAGACTTCTTAATCAATGATCTTGGATAGTGTCTCTCTTTCAATTGTGATGACAGATTGTTGGCATGCATATTGAAATCCTCATTACTGGAACAGTTCCTACGAACCCGCAGGAACTGTCCATATGGTAAATTTTCACGTAAGGACTTGGGGTGATGACTATCGTAGAGGAGTAAAAAATTTCACGCCATTGGTTTTCTATATAGCTCACTCTGCAAGCCTGCAGGTGTAGCATATATAGATAGATCTAAGAAGGCTATCCTTTCTTTATGTGCCTCAACCGAAAATTTTAAGTATTCGTTCTTGCTGTTTAGCCATGAATGAAATTCATTGACAGAGTCCATGCTCCCTCTCCACACCACCAACATGTCGTCGAAATAACACTTTTGGCCGCCATAAGTGTGGCAGGGTATGCTCAGACGTGAGTCCCTTGCTCACTTTGCCACTGGATTCAAGCAAGCCGGGCTGAAGACGGCTGTAATGCCATAAACCCGTCCTCGGAAGCGTGTTTCCGGTCCAGGGAAGGCATGGCTTGGCAGTTCGGGCTGGACTGTTCCCATGAGGCACAGGGTCAGACTGATTTGCATATAGCCATGTCTGAACTGGGGTGGCAGAGTGGGCTAAAGAACGGTGATGGCTTAAACCCAGATCTTTTGACTGGGTGTGAGTGTTTGATTGGTTCAGATGCTCCGTCCATCACCACCCCCTTTTGTACCGCTTTTGGCCACCATAAGTGTGGCAGGGCATGCTCAGACGAGAGTCCCTTGCTCACTTTGCCACTGGATTCAAGCAAGCCGGGCTGAAGACGGCTGTAATGCCAGAAACCGGTCCTCGTAAGCTTGTTTCCGGTCCAGGGAAGGCATGGCTTGGCAGTTCGGGCTGGACTGTTCCCATGAGGCACAGGGTCAGACTGATTTGCATATAGCCATGTCTGAACTGGGGTGGCACAGTGGGCTAAAGAACGGTGATGGCTTAAACCCAGATCTTTTGACTGGGTGTGAGTGTTTGATTGGTTCAGATGCTCCGTCCATCACCACCCCCTTTTGTACCGCTTTTGGCCACCATAAGTGTGGCAGGGTATGCTCAGACGTGAGTCCCTTGCTCACTTTGCCACTGGATTCAAGCAAGCCGGACTGAAGACGGCTGTAATGCCAGAAACCGGTCCTCAGAAGCTTGTTTCCGGTCCAGGGAAGGCATGGCTTGGCAGTTCGGGCTGGTCTGTTCCCATGAGGCACAGGGTCAGACTGATTTGCATATAGCCATGTCTGAACTGGGGTGGCAGAGTGGGCTAAAGAACGGTGATGGATTAAACCCAGATCTTTTGACTGGGTGTGAGTGTTTGATTGGTTCAGATGCACCGTCCATCACCACCCCCTTTTCTACCGATGTACTGTAGGAGCAAGTAAACGGTAAGCGTAAAACTACAAAAGTTATATCTTTCTCTATCATAGAGGTGCGCTTCTATTTCTTTTGGGATTGATTCCCTTTTGGTCTTTCTGTGTATGCGCAATGTACGGAATAACGCGCATGAATACACTCGCTGGCGCAAGTAGTGCCTTATCGACACCTAGCATAAATGGCCTGGCCTCTCCTGTTCGGTACCTCCCCCAAGACTCAGGATTGAGCTTGAGGTACCGATGGAGAGGTAAGGTGTATGATTGTTTGGAAACCCCATAGTCCTTTACATCGGCACTTTGATAACCTATAGGCTTAGAAGTAATGGTCTCCCTCTAGCGTTTTCTTTGGGAGAATACTGGCAGGTCTTTCAGAGGAGAGACAAGAAAGGTGTATGACATAAAGAATATGATAAGTATGGGATAACTTGAGACTAGGCATGCATTCTGTTAGGCAACTAGAGTCTTTTTGTTGTGAATAAATAGATAGAAGTTGATATATACAACAGAGGGGATTAAGGGACACTACTTGGATTGCTGATTTAATAGCCTCACGGTGTCTCCACTCTCTGTTTTACTCCTTCTATTTCTATAGTGCGGGGCCTCGTAGAACCTGAGCATGGTCCAGGTGAGGTGAGGTCCTTTCCCCTGTCATGATGGGTGAGCAAAAACTGTTTATTTTATTTGAAGTATTCAAAGTGACACACATATGTTTTGGAATAGCAGACATTGTTACATGACACTAACTATTATATATTTCCTCGTAGAATCATACTTTCCAAATGACATGGAGGTTTAATGATCATGGTTGGTACAGGTCGTATTGTTTCCAACCTCTATAATTCATGTTTTGGTATGTCTTCTTGATTTAATCACTGTCCATTTAATAACAAGTGCAACTATCTAAAGGACAGAGGCCCTGATGAAAGCCATGAGACAGTTTGCCCGCTAGGCAGAAATATGTTGGCCCGTTACTAGACAGATATTTGTTTGACTGTCTCCTTTGCACTGTTCTGTTTTTTAATTAGGGGGTGTTGTTCGGCTAAAGAATAAAATGTATGTATGGAGGACACATCATCCTATTTTAATTCACTATTTTTTGTGTTGCACTAGAATTTATTACCCATCAAAGATTAGCTATCTGATGGCGGCTCATTGATGTTGGTAGGACCAAATCCAAGACCAGCAACTATTGTTGTGGCGTCTTTGTCCCAATGATCAGGGGACCAGCCAACTCACACCTGGGATGGCCAGATGATATGACTGATCATCAAGTCTTTTTTGATGGTAACCCATTGCTCAATGTTTTGGATTTTGCTAACCAACCTTTAAATGGTCTGTACAGTGTTTGTTGTTCTTCCACATATTGGTAGTTGTTCACCCTTGCTATAAAGGTTGTCCTTTGGTGACTTAAGCGCCACAAGACTTTCGTAGTCCGGATTGGCGGCCCAGCCAGACTAGCTGGCTGTTAGACCCCCCTCTGTTCTTTTGTGTTGTACATATAATCGATCATTACCTTCTATGGCTCTTATTGTCCTACTCATGTAGTAGTTTTATGTGTAGTAATGCACTCACCAAAAATAGTATTTATAAGGGAATCACCCTTCCATGCAAACAATAAAACATGTAGAAGTGCTTGTAGTGGTACTTGTTCCTCCGGAATAAGGGTAGGAAACCTCTGACCCAGATATAGAACAACAGCAAATAAGCCTGAAACAGAATGTGTGTGTATAAGGTAATTTCCATGTTGACTTGATGTACCCTTTACCCAAACTTTCATACTGGCCCGCTGGTATATACTCTTGGCAGTATTTATATTGGAAAGTTGTTATCGGAATTGTAATTATTCCGTGTATTATCCATTCAATGACAGGTCTTTCTGACATTGTCAATGGTAATCTCTCAAGTTTTTCAATGCTCAGAATCGTATAGTCTGCTCCTTTTTGTGCCAAACTGATTTCTTTATCAGTAAGGTTAAAGATAGAGAATAAGGACGTTGTGTTGATTAAACGCCATGGTACGTAGCCTGAAAGCAGATTTTGCAACGTCCAGCCCAGCTGTACAATAGAACGCAATTAGGACTGACCGTGTTGTAACATTAGTAAGTCCTGCTCTATTATATCAATAGCAGATGATACAATACTGTCCAGTGAATATATTCTGGAGGACAGAGTCATTAACCCATTGTCCACAACAGAAAGTGATTTTTCCAAATTAATACGATCAATTTCTCGTATTTTTTCCGCTGTTTCAATTTGCATTACTTTCCAAGCTTCATTGTATGCAGCTTATATACCGGCCGCTATGAAACGTTTTTGACGCTGTTTGCGTGGTCCCATTATGAAATCACGCAAGTCAGCACCGTCTTTAAGTAAAGTCAAGTGTTGCTTAATTTCAGCTAGTGTGGATTTTTGTAGCCACTCAAGGCATAGTTTGCCTACACTGTATGTTGTAACTATCCCTGGATGATGTCTCTGGGAGTATCTTGGGTCTGGCCTAGTCATTTTTTACCCCTGTATTTTGTTCAAGAATCTATCTTGACAGTTATTTGTGTCTGTGGGCCAGATCAACCATTTTTTCCAATCAGGATGTGTTCTGTTTTGGTTCAAAATTTTAGGTACGTCTATCTCCATGTCTGTAGTGCTATTATTATCAGGTATGGGCTTTGGAATAGACGGTTTGTTTAAGTCTTTAATTTTGGCTAGGCCAAGACAGGTTGTCTGTTGAATGGTGTCATTCAAGAATATTATTTGTTCTGGGATCATGCAGGCTCGAAATAATGCTTCTAAACCTTGTACCTGCCAATCTTTTGTACCCCAGATGGTTTTTGTTTCAATGTTGTTCTTCCAGAAATCAAAACCGAATGTATTCATTTTTTCATAAAATGTTTCAGAATAAATCAATTTAGTATTTGTCAACATTGTTTTCATTCCTGTCTTATTTAACATTTTAAAATAAAACGTTTCTGCATCACTTGTGTTAAACCCTGAGAAGTATGGGAATTTCTCATAAAATGTTTTCGAGCTGCTTTTAGGTGGAGTTGCACAATGTTCCCATTGATTATAATTAAAAACATTTCTAGGTTGAGCAGATTTATGCAAATAGTGATGTGCAAAGTGATTATAACAATATATTTCTTCATAATTTGATGAACGCTGTAAGTAATCAAGGGCCAGATGTAGGAGCCATTTACCGACCGGTAACGGCCGATTTCGGCCGTTACCGACCGGTAAATGGGTTTTTGGGATGTAGGGGCACATTTTTACAGAATCGGTAAATTTACCGATTCGGTAAATTTACCGATTCTGTAAAATACCGAATCGGTATTTTTACCGATTCGGTAAATCTCAGATGTAGGTGGGACTCTTCTGAGTCCCAAAGTCCCTACAAATTCGGTATTTTACCACCCAATCCAATTGGGTGTTAAAATACCGAATTCAGGTGTGCATGCACATGTGTGCATGCACACCTATGCCATGTGACAGGCAGACATGCCCTTAGGGCATGTCTGTGTGCCACATGGCGCACATGTCAATTTTTGGGGTGCCAGAGGGTGTCAAAGTGACACCCCCTGCACCCTTGCAGAATTCGGTATTTACCGATTCGGTAATTACCGAATCGGTATTTCCCATTGATTCCTATGGGCTTCATAGCCCATAGAAATCAATAGGAAATACCGATTCGGTATTTACCGAATCGGTAAATACCGAATATTACCGATTCGGTAATTCCACATCTGGAATTACCTACATCTCACCCCCTCTATTTTACCACTTCTTAAATACCGAATCAGTAAAATTCGGTATTAAAGAAGTGGTAAAATAGATTTACCTACATCTAGCCCCATGTTCTGTAAATTTTGCTGACATTACTAAATCTGACATCATATCATTAATACTTTCAAAGTCCCAATCATCAGACAATGTACTCTGTTTTACAAAGTCACTTAATGAAACCTTGAACTGATGTAGATATTTCAAGAGCTCAACCGGGCCATAGATTTCATAATCCGTTTTGTCCCATGCTACCCCACCGGGTATTGGATTGGCTGTAACGTTCAATGATGATAGTTCTCTTTTCTCGATGTGAGATGACTTGTGTGGCTTTAGGATCAAGTTGATGTTCTGACTTGCTGTGTCCATTGTACTGTATTTTCCCTCAATGAATTTTCCCAAACAAAGAACCATGATGAGCCAAAGCAGGAGGAAAAGTACACCTAACACAATCCAAAATTCAATCCATTGAAAAATCAGATAGGTTTCTTTGAGTTGATGAAAGAGTTCAGTTACTTTATCTTTGAAAGTTTTTGTTGCTGGCGTTTCTTCATGTTCACTTGGATCATCAGAAAAGTCATCCAAATTGATGAAGTAGCCAGATGCAGTTCTGTCAATTGTTGGAATTGCTTCCGGATTTTCAATTGCTTTTGAATTTTTCTTTGTTTCACTAGCATAGTCTGAGGCTACATCGTTGTAGACTGGGGTTTCTTGACAAACTGTTGCAATTTGGGTTTCAAGAGGCATAAGTTCCATGGCTTTGTTGCATAGTCCTTTTTTATTCACTGCAGGTTTATCAAATGTGATTAGTCTCTCAGTTTGAACCTCTTGTATTGTAGCAAATTTTGGTACGCTGCTATTTTTTGGGAGTCCACTGGGCCTACTACTTATTATTGGCCACATGATTGTGGTTTTACCAGGTCGATGGATACAACTCGGTTCTCCTTTTTACCAGCAAGGGGCGGTAGTACAACTGATCTTGTTCCGCTGACAGCTAAGACAGGTACTGCTTTTCTGTAAGAAGGCCCAAATTCCTTCTTCACCGCGATCTTCTCTCTGACCAGATCCCCAATCTTTGGAATCCAGACAGGCCTTGCTGGGACAGGTGGTTTATCTTCAGTGGCTGTTGGCTGCTGTTTTAACTTTACGTTGCTCAGGCCTTTTCTTGTTTCATTTAAGTCCTGTAAAATAGCCAAACGATCTTTGATATTTTCTTCTACCACTGAAGCCTGACTATCAAGGTCCTGAATATGCATTCTAGTCCCGAACAATAGTTCATACGGACTGAAACCTTTTAGAGAATTTCTTTGCAGATTAATAAGACTACGTTGGACACTTGTTAAATGTTGGACCCACCCATCACCCGAAACTAATACCCTCGCCGCGTTATAGATTGCTTTATGTCCCGGTATTTTCTTTCCACTACCGCATATCCCTCAGGATGGAAGGGACAAGAGTACCGCAATGCAATGCCCATGCTGGTCATGGCCTCCTTATAAAAGCAGGGCCTTGGTCAGAATGTAGCATGCCAATTTCGTATGTGCCGATAAAGACTCGCAAATCTTTTATAACAGTTCTGGTGTCAGCCGAGCGCTGGTGTCTACATTTTAAGTGAATCTAGTCTTAAACATCAATGGGACGCATTTTTGCGTATAGATAGCCTTATGCTTTCTAAAAGAAGGGTCCTGGCATTACTCCGGTCGGTTCGCGACTGCGATCTCTGTTGCAGTTTGGACAGCCCATTGCAAATTTGTAGTTTTGCAGGCTCATCCCAGGCCACCAGTATTCTGATTGTAATTCTTTCAGAGATTTCAAGATCTCTTGGTGCATTAGACCTAATCCCATATGTGCTTCTTGCATCAAGAAGACTCTCCTGTTCGTGTTTGGAATTACTCTATCCCCCACTCCAGGGACTCGAGCAAAAGGAACGGAGTTTGCACCAATTATGTATGTATAATTGAGTGGATAGTTCAGAAGTAATGCTGCATAGTCGCCTTTCAAAGACGCTTTTACCGCCAGCATAGTTTCTCCGTCCATGTATTTATCTGAACGCTTTTTTGTGGCTACGGAAGCCGGTTGAGCTGCTTCCGCTGTGGCTGTGTCAGCCAATGAATTCCGTGCAACGTGAACGCCATCACGTTCATGACTCAGTGTATGGATCATGTGAGTCTTTTGTAGTTCTTTCTGCAAAAGAACTACCTGTTCCCAAAGCTTCTTATGCTGTATTGTGGCACCTGTGTCATCTTTGTAATCGTTTTGAACCCAGTTCTGCAAGTCATTATTGTAAGATTTGACGCAGAAATGCGAATCGCACACTATTAGTGTGGGGAATTCGCGATCGGCATTTTCAAGCGCCATCTTTAAAGATCTTATTTCAGCTCGCTGAGTTGAACAGTTTCTGAGTGATTCAGTTTTGGTAATTAACGGTCTGAATTTACCCAAGCGCCAGCGCCCTTTAACAATCGCGCACGCTGCGTTGTAGGATTTTTTCTCTATATCGTAGTGTTGTGCAAATCTGTCCATGTAGATTACACTTGTGTATTTTTCGAGAGGCAGAATTTCGATAGGCAGAGGATATTCTTTTTCATATGTTAGATCTTTCAGTTTTTGCATTTCCGGGTCAAAATAGTATTTCACGTCTTCTACAGCAAGAGAATTTTCCCATTGTATCCATTTTGGATCTAATGCCACATTAGTCAAATTGCGTGGGCTTGTTAATGCCTCAAAGGCCGATTCTGCTGTTAAAACAGTTATCCTTTTGCCTTGTGCTTGGGCTCTTTCTTTTGCTACAGCAGTTTGAACCGCATTTACAATATTTTCTGTAAGACTGAATGTCTTTTCAACTTGTGTGTACAGGATTGTATGCTATTGGTACCGTTTCTCCCTCATTAGAGGTTAGGTACGTGAATCCGCATCTTCCTGGGATGACTCGGATTGCAAGGTTGTGGATGTTTTCGCGAGTTTGTAATTTTGTTTTAGCTAACATGTCTGTTTGCAATGATCTTAAAATTTCTGTGTGTTTCTGAGTCCAATTGATTGGTTTGAAATCAGGTTTTATTAATTCATAGAGAGGTTTAACCCTCTCCGCATAATTTAGAATGTATGTTCTTCCGAAATTCAGGAAACCTAGTATTGATTGTAAGTTCTTCAGCGTTTTAGGTGCTTGGAGTACAGCGCACTTCTCTAAGAAGTTGTCTGCTAGGCTTTTGCCTTCACTTGATAATTCATATCCTAAAAACAGGACAGTTAGATGGGCAATTCGTGACTTTTTAAAGTTGAATTTGTAACCCTCAGCTGCGAACCCAAGTATTATGGTGTTCACTCTTTTCAAGTGAGTATCCAGGTCATCATCTGTTAGGTAGATGTCATCGACATAAGATAATGCTTCATCATCATATATTTGTAGTAACTCTGTTACTCTTGCTGAGAATAATCCTGGGCTAGTCTTGAATCCCTGTGGGAGTCGTCAGAAATTTTTCTGTGACCCCATTATTGAGAAAGCGGTCAAATACCTGCTTTCAGGTGCAAAGTTTTGACAAAAGAATCCATTAGAGATGTCTAATGTCGTTTTGTATTTTTTGCGCACAATGTTATTCATTAGTGCCGCACTGTGTGAGTTTTGTACTGCAAATGTTTGCAACATGAGTTAAGGTGTCTGTAGTCCAAAACTAGACGATATGAATCGTCTGGCTTGGAGACAGCAAACAAAGGATTGTTCATTTGAGAGGTGCATGTTTCAATCACCCCCTGGTATTCAAGTTGATCTAAGATCTCCCTGACTTGCTTTTTTGCTTCTTGCTTAATTGGGTACTGCCTTTGTGCAGTCGATTGACATTTTAACTGGATTTGTGAGGAGGAGAGTCCTCATCCCATCCTACATGATTTTTGTATAATGCAGGAGCTTGGGCTACTGCCCATTTTCTTGCATATGTATATTTTCTATGAATTGGAATATGATTTGAGAAGGCAGGCATAATCATTTCTTCGTCATGAGGGCACTCCCTGACCAACTCTGGTGGCCAGTCTTTTTCAGCTAAAAGGATGTCATAGCCTTTCGAAAGATTATCCCAAAAGAGACCTCTTACTTTCCTGGTCTTATCTCCCTCTATACGTAAAGTTATCTCGTATATTTTATGAGGTTCGCTAACCCTGGTATCCGCAGTTTCCACCTGAATGTATTCATTCGTGTACACTGTCTCCAGAAGATTCATCAAGATCTTGCGAGCTATGGTCACTTCTGCTGCGCTGTCTAGCATTGCCTGGGCCCACTCTCCGTTTTTCAGTTGTGTCCTCAGTATCCTCGGCATGTTTAATTATTTTAATACTGGCAACCTTCTTTCTTGGAAATTGTAATTTTTTACTTTGATGAGCAGGTTCCTTGTCTTTGGACTTGACGTGCTCTTCCCTGTGTTCTGACCGTCCTCTTCTTTCCGATTTCTGTGAGGAAGTCTGAAAAGATCGAGAGGGACGTTTATCAATATCTTGATATCTATCAGGTTTTTTCAAATTATCCCTATTTCTAAGGTTGTATCATTTCTCAGAGGGCTCCCTCTGGGGAGACTTGTTTCCTCGGTCAGGAGATCTTTCTCTTCGTTGAGGAGACCTTCCTCTGGACTGGAATCTTTTTTCTTTGGGAGTGGATTGTTTATTTCCATCCCAACTCTTTTTCGAAGTATTTAGATTATTTTTAATAAAGATTTTTTCAGGATTTTCAGTTAGTTGGGGCTTTACTGGTTTCCCACCCAAACTATCTCTACCTAGTTCTTCATAGGACTTTTCTATGATTCTGACAAGTTCAAATGGCTGTTCTGCTATATCTGTTTCTTTCAATTTCTGGCAGATGCTGCTTCTCCTTTTATGTTGGCTAATAATATAGCCGAGACCTGTTTGAAGTCTTTCAGTAATGTCATACCCAGAGTTAAAGCAGGTTCTGGACCGTATTCATTTTGAATCTGTCTTAGCACATCTGGTATTACCGCCATGGACGGAACACCATGTGTTTTTGTGCAAATGGAAGCAAAGACTGTGCCCCAAGTGTCACAGTCCTCCACATGTGGTGCGATCCCCATTGGAAGACAGAAAGTCAGAATTCTGTGTTTCTCAGTAGGTGTAGTATCAGGAAATACTGCCTCTATTTGAGTGATTTTTTTGTGCTAACCAGAATGGAATTTGTTCCCGTTTTGCGGGTGTTTTACCAAGACAGGATTGTATGTTCTGTGGTGTTATTTTGTTTGTGTTCCACTGATGAGGGGACAGAGGTGGAATGTTAATTGCTGTTTGGACTCTTGACGTCCGCATTACATATTGGACTAATTGTCTATGTATTTTAATTAGCTTTTTTAGCTCAGCTAAAAGATCCCGATCTTTCATTGTATTAATGTCGGGTGTGGTGTGTAGCTGGCTAGAACCGGCCACGTTGCCCCTGGTCTACCTAGTGGATCGAGCCTGGTGATGTGATTGTGATGTTTTAGGGCACCTTTAAACCAGAGCAGTTGCTCTTGGTAATTTAATGGGATTTTAACATCCTTGAAAGGAGTGTATACATCCGGAGGTTCCTCTATTTTATAATAGTGGAATTCGTGTGTTACAGCGTTTGCTGCTGGAAAGTTTATCCATGAATAGAATACCTCTGTCTGCCGATAGTCATGGGCCTCTACCACGAATATGACTGTACCACCTCTTGATGTCAGTCCATTTTCTATAAGTTTGATAGTTATAGTTTTTCTTATATTTACCGGAATGATTATAACATTCGGGTAATTTTCTCAGAGACTTGTGTCATCCGCTAGGAGTTGAGCTGCTATTCTAGCTATCTCCCTTTCGTCTTCACTTTCCGTCATTTTTACTAACAGAAAGGTTTTGTTGCAGATC
Organism: Lissotriton helveticus; assembly: GCF_964261635.1. Classification (NCBI taxonomy): domain Eukaryota; kingdom Metazoa; phylum Chordata; class Amphibia; order Caudata; family Salamandridae; genus Lissotriton; species Lissotriton helveticus. The sequence continues at coordinate 2,063,450,152 of NC_136063.1, forward strand.
AAGTTTCAAGGTAACAAAGATTAGGTGCACAATATTTTGGAACACTGTACCCTTCAACGTTGACTAAACCAAAAACTATACACAGGAATCTCTTCCTACTAAGTTCCGGCGGATTTTAACCTTTTACCCACTCCAGACGTCTTTTGGAGTATTTACGGGAAAAGGGGTCTGTGTGAAAAAGCCCGACTGAGTTACTCTAACGTCTTGCGTTAGATTTATCGCCTTACCAAACGTTGGGCGCCATGTAGTGTAGTTCCTATATTCCCAATAGGCTCTGCGCATTGGAATAATATAAACACCAGTATAGACGTAGGACTGAGGTCGACTAGGTCTCTACTGATTATATTAGACTTAAGGTTTTGCCAGCTAGCTCAGAGGTCACTAGAAACTTTCTCGAATAAACAAGGAGGAGTTTAACTTCCCTGGATAGACAAGAAGGGATTAGCTTCAGACAACCATATAACATGACAACTTTGCTCCCTCAGAATAAGAGTGTATCTCTAGAGTTGTGTGAAAACAATAGACAGCTATTTCACTCAGTCAAGTGTGCATACTTAGTTTCACCAGAGTGCAGAGAAAAGAGAGACGGGCGTTTTCAATAAAAGGTGTTATTTATTGAGCAGCCTTCTTTCTCATGCAAGAGAAATGAATTGCCACAATTGCAATACTTAGAGTAAAGTAAAGTGCGTACAGTAAAAGGAGTACTATGAAATAATACTGTAAAAGCATTGATATGGTTTCTTAGCCATATGTTACTTTAAAATAGATCAAATATATACATAAACATATACATTGACTAACGTACTCAACTGGTGCTTCTAAATACGCCTACCCCGGTGTACCTGACCTAAGCCTAATACGTGGGAAGGAGTAAGTAAGTAGCAGTTTAAGTTAAGTTGGTTTTGCCAAGGAATCTGAATCAAGAATTCTCTTTAAGGGTTTAGTCAGCTCCATACCTGGGTAATAGAAAGCAGGAGGTCTGGTATCTCTCTCTCAGGACTCGATATCCCAGTAACCCGCGAGGGTATCTGGAAACACCGGAGCTGGATTTCTCGGCAGGAGAAAAGACAGCGTCTCTCTCAGTGCGTCAAAGGGGAGGGGCAGCGTCCGTGGGCTCTCGCATCAGCTGGGCTCTCGGGCAAGTAGATAGCCGCTCTGCTCCAAAACCACCGTGTGTTTGCTTAAGGCAACGTTGGTATATTTATACCTGAAAGGTTTGACGTAAGGTTGGACATAAGACGTCAATAAAGATGTCACTAAGAACTGGCCGTTCTTACAGTGCTCACAGGAGTTCTAGGACGAAATCAAAACAAAAGCAATGGGGAATTCCCAGGTTGCTGGAGGTTTGGTTTGTTTATAGAACTCGTTGTACTTTCTAGGAGCCTGGGGAAGTAGCCTTGCTTAATTTGGACAGCATGGGCTATGACTAAATATGGATATGATTCATATGCCTTTATAAGGATATTATTTATTGTAACCACATAAGGGCATGAATCAGGAATATTGAATAAGGGTCCTAGATAGAATTACAACACATTGTTTGTGTTTAAAAGGAATAATAACTTGAGGAGGGAATTGGAATATACCTACAGAGAATGGCCTAAATTGAACCAACGCACAGTTATGGATACTCTGGCTATAGGGAAATATAGATGCAGTAGTTGCCTTATGTGTGACCAGTGCATAATAGGGAAAGAACTAATTTATAATAGATATACCCTAACTTCCAAAACATTGAATAATTGCAGGACCAAAAATGTGGTGTATTTAATTATATGCCCGTGCAATTTAGGCTATGTCGGCGAAACGGCAAGAGAATTACAGATCCGCCTTCTGGAGCATAGATCAGCCATTAAAAACATTAAAAAAATGCCCCCTGGTGGATCACTTCAATGAAACGGGCCACATGTTTACTGATTTTAAATGGTTCATTATAGAACTAATTGAGGGTAACATGAGAGGCGGTGACCTGACTATAAAGAGAAAAAATCGTGAACAGTGGTATATTTCTATTTTCGCCACTATTAGAGGAGGCCTGAATACCAAGGAAGATTAGATGAGACTTATAGAATAATAGATTACGGTCCTTAGCAGCACTCAGAACAGATGATTTTTTTGTTGAGGAGGTTTTGTGCCCACATTGATTGCAGGGGTTGGGTGTGAGATATGTACCGGCGGCATCCCCGCCACACTTATGCAACTCAATTACGACTGAACTACTCAATGTAGCCAGAATTGATGGGTGCGGATTGTTTGTATACCTCATGAGACCGGTCTCTTTACTAAATTGCAATTACTTTTTGAGACCTATTTATGTGGAAACTGTTGCTCTTTTGGGACTGGTTTTTGCATTAGATCATCTCATCGAGATGTATTATTACGTCGCAATATACAAAGGTTTTTAAATAGATCATTCCTTGGCACCCTTAGTTTATTAGGTGGTTTCAGTAGCTCTCAGAGGAGTTTATGAGGCGGTATCGATAACTGTCAGAGGAATGATTTGTTTAATTCTACTTATGGCGCCATTGTCCCATTTAGTACAACTAACAAGTGGCAGGGCCCACTAGTTTACATACGCGATATGGCGTGTTTAAGAATGCTCGGCATTTACCCGTCACAGTAGTAATAATGTAGCCAATTTCAGGTGTTCTGCATTTAGGAGGGTGCTTAAGACTGGCGTTCGTACACAGTTTTTCATTCGATTGCTGACTACAGAGGCGACAGCACGTAAGACACCTGGTACAAATCTCTGAAATGTAACCACGGGGTGTGTTTGTGATAGTCCCTAGAGGCAAGACGGGGGAGGCTATATTCTTACAACCCCCCCTTCTTCCGAATTACGTGAATTCTCCGAGTTGAGGTGTGCCTAATAGGATCAACTTATGACTCCTTTATCTCATAGAGGCATAACTGCTTGGAGGAAACGTAATTGGATGTTTACCTCCGATGTACGCAATGCCTCACAGTACAGATGCACTCGGCAGCATTTTATGGGGATTTTGATGGAATATGGATTGCCGGTAATACCCTTTAATTTATAATGGGTTTTGGTAAGGAACCCGCGCCATCGATTTATAGGGAACAACCCATTAACCAACTGAGGCATCTAATATGGATGGTTCATGACCCCACTGTGCTACCCATGAACTTTCCATATAGACTTTCGAGGCTTGACGTAGGGGGTGGGCCTACCATTTTTCATTACTACCTAATAAATGGGGTTTTAATTTTAATTCTGTTTCAGGCTTATTCGCCATTGTTCTACATCCGTGTCAGAGGTTTCCTACCCTTATTCCGGAGTAACAAGTACCACTTCGAGCACTTCTACATGTTTTAATTGTTTGTATGGAAGGGGGATTCCCTTATAAATACTATTTTTGGTGAGTGCATTACTACACATGAAACTACTAGATGAGTAGGACCATAAGCGCCATAGAAGGACATGATCGATTATACCCATATTTCCCTTACACAGGCTTTGAAGTTATATATAAGAGCAAGGATATTGGTCCATTTGAAGTTGATCCAGACTGAGGTACTCCATATAATTCGGGATTAACGGACTCTCAGTAAGGTATGTCTGCCACCTTGGCATAGCCTTCAGGCTTTATTGGCCCAACAGGGTGGGTTATTAATATATACCTGGGAGTGGCTTTAACAACTATAATTTACTTTTGCCTTCCAATAGATACTAGCGGAAGTGAGTTAAGCTCTGAGTGGTCCTATAGCATTATAAAGTAACCTATTCAGCTATAGAAGACACTTCACGTATGGAGTAGGTAGGTATGATGTGGTGTCTAAGAATGTATATGTGTGCTGAGGTATGTGAGTTCCAGTGGATTAGGATAAGTGTTCCCTGATTTGTATGTATGTGTGAGGTCTATGGGTTATAATGTATGTCTTATTTTTTTTTTAAGTGGACCCTTTAAACAATTATCTATAACACTCTCATTAAATGAAATAATGTAATTTAATATAATGTGATTTAACAATGAAAATTTGCGTTTGAATATGGTATGTTGTATATATATATATATATATATATATATATATATTACCTACTGGCGGTCGCCAGTAGGTATATATAGTTAGGATTTTTTCTCTATGGGTTTTTTGAAAATTCTATGTCTAATAACTTTGGCGTTTGTGGACGGAATTGGCTGAAATTTTCAGGAAAATGGCACATTTTGTTTCTGAGCAGCCCTTGAAAATTGGGGGGGGGTTCGTCAAGGGGGGGCCGAGAAAAAAGGGGGGTCCCAAAACGTGTTTTTAACATTGAGTTTTCCATAGGGCGGTTGGCCTCACTTTTAGCCCGAACGGCTGAATGGATTTGCACGAAACTTGGCAAAATTGTAGGGACTGGTAGCCCGATGTGCCTTTTGTAGGTCTCAATATATGTGCTCCAGTGGATTTTGAGAAATTAACGTTTAAAAAAAGATATATATCTGTAACAGCGGACCGGGCAGCGCACTGGTTCGCGGACTTTTCGCGCAACGGAGCTTTGTGAAGCGAAGCTGATTGGTTCTCCGGCGTCTGTCAACATTCCAAACAGTCCGTAGCGGCCGCCATCTTGTCTCTCGGTAGGATCGAGAGACAAGAGGAGGTCAAAACAAAGGGGGAAATAACTATAAGGGGGCATAGTAGATCCTCGCTGACCTCCTAGGTTTGATGTGGAGGTTTTAAAAGGGCCCCGCGGGGCAAAAAAAAAACAAAATAATAATAATCGAACGGCTGAATGGATTTGCACGAAACTTGGCAAAATATTAGGGACTGGTAGCCCGATGTGCCTTTGCTAGGTCTCAATATATGTGCTCCAGTGGATTTTGAGAAATTAACGTTCAAAAAAAGATATATATCTGTAACAGCGCTCCGCTTCGCGTACTTTTCGCGTTACGGAGCTTTGCGAAGCTGATTGGTTCTCCGGCGTCTGTCAACATTCCAAACAGTCCGTAGCGGCCGCCATCTTGTCCCTCGGTAGGATTGAGAGACAAGAGGAGGCCAAAGCAAAGGGGGAAATGACCATAAGGGGGCATAGTAGATCCTTCCTGACCTCTTAGGTTTGATGTACCATTTTGCCAAGTTTGGTGTAATTCCGTTCAGCCATTCAGGCTGTAGACGTATGTAAATGTCCTATGGAAAATTGCATGGGGAAAACACATTTGAAAGTGTTGAAATTTAGAACCAATTAAAATGTTACTTTGGTTTTGTATTTGTGTGTGATGAAAGTTAATTGGTTATGTATATATGTCAAATGAGAGGAAACCACAGCCATTTTGTGATACTACTGTCTGAGGTACATTTGTGAGGAATTTTTGGTGGTGAATTTCTGGTGTTTGATTTACACAGTACTAACACTTCTGCTACTTTTAAAAAGGTGAGTTGTTAATTTGTAAGGGGAACTATGTTGTACACTTGAAGATAATTTGAAAAATGTTTTCTGTTATTTATTTGCAGTCCTTCTGTTATACTAAATACTTGATAAAGTTAGTTTTATATTATGTATTACTAAAAACGATAAATGAAAGTGATTATTTTTTTCTGCAATTTACAGCAAGCAATTTCAAAATAAAATGGCTCACAATGAAGAGACCGTGGCAATTTCTTTTGAATTGTCCAACACATTGATTGAAATTGAGAGCACCAATAATGAAATATTGTCACAAGGAGGACATGACTTGTATGATTCCATTAGATTGAAATGGACAGCACCAAGAATGAAATATTGTCACAAGGAGATGACTTGAATGATTCCACTACATTGATTGAAATTGAGAGCACCAATAATGAAATATTGTCACAAGGAGGAGATGGCTTGTATGATTCCATTAGATTGATTGAAATGGACAGCACCAATAATGAAATATTGTCACAAGGAGGAGATGACTTGAATGATTCCACTACATTGATTGAAATTGAGAGCACCAATAATGAAATATTGTCACGAGGAGATGACTTGAATGATTCCACTACATTGATTGAAATTGACAGCACCAATAATGAAATATTGTCACAAGGAGGAGATGACTTGAATGATTTTTTTGATCAATCTCTTGATGGCGAATTTATCGAGTGTTTGGAGACCATAGAGTTACAAGAATCATCATTGGAGACTTTTAATGAGGACATTGCTGATGAGGACATGTTACTAGTTCTTTCAAATTTAGAAAATTCTGAAGAATAAATTTATATTTAGAAATCAAAAATTGTTTGAGACATTATTCATTTTTATTTTTAATTTATGAGGTTGTAGCGAAGTGATTGTAGTATAAAATGAGACTTATAGTATAGAGTGCAACATTTTTATGTTACATGGTAAGTTTACTCATATTTACTTCCCTTCTGCCACTATATTATCTCCAATGTGTATTTGACATGTCTTCTTCATCTCCGGCCTCCTTTCTCTCACTGTGTGTCTCCGATGCATCTTATCGCTGGTATTTTGTGTAATTACAGAAGAGAGTAAAATAAAATAGTTCGGAACGTGAAAAGGGGGCAAAGTAGAGTACTCCTCACCCCCTAGGCCTTTTTAGGCGGTCCCAAAAGGATCAGTTTCTGCTTTCCTGAGAGATTATGGTATGAGTTCCATATACCACAATAACTTGCATTACAACATGCAAGATATCTATCTCCTATTACCAACTTTTGGAGATATTCGCGCTAAGCGCGAATATCTCCAAAAAGTAACACCTGCCCTGAGCAGTTCTTAGCCATGTTATCCAATGGGAGGTGGATAACATGGCTAAGAGCATTAGCTCGGTAATGCATGAATATCGCTGAGTTTTTAGCGATATTCATGCATTGCGGCCGTTTATTATCGCATTTGCGATAAACCTTGATAATAGTAAGGTTTATCTTCGATAATTTCTGACGATGCTTAGTGGTAAAAAATTGGTTGGTAAGCATCGTTAGCGATAAATATCGCTTAACTTTGGTAATATGCCCCAACGTCTGTTAACGTTCGATTCGAAGGAAATGAGGAAGTGTTGAAAAACATTGTCTGCGCCATCTTGCCTTTTTTGAAATGCCACACTTTTGTCGTGCACGGCAGCCATTTTAGGTGTCTTGACCAGACCCACTCTCTGCACGCTGTCGATTCGTAGCATGGCTCCTCACCCACGCAAGCATCTTCCCTAGGCACTGGTCACCACCGCTCTCTGTCTTATGCATGGGCAATAAACCTCCCCCCATCTGCGCTGCTCTTCCCTGAGAATCACACTCTGTGCCCGCCCGACACCTCCCTTTCGCCCTATTCACTACCGCACCCTCTGACACTCCTCTTTCTCTGTGTCCGATTGTCCAGGCCGGTCCCAGGCTATCAGCTAGCCCTGCAGATGTAGTTTATGGCCCCAGCTGTAAAGAATCACCCCTCTTCAAAGGAGTTATAGTAGATCAAGGCCCACACTCGATGAGATCCGTCACACCACACGTGTTCCTACTATCTGAAAACCATCCTGTATTGTGATTGGGGAGGGGACCGAGCCTGAAGCGGAAGATTCCAGGAATGACTCTTTGTACATCAAAGTTTTTACAATTATGTGTCACATTAAAAATATATAGCACTCCAACAAAGTAGTAGGAATATAAAACTTTAATAACATATAAATATATACAACAAAACAAAAACAGTAAAAACATTTAAACAACGAAGAGACCGTGGCAATTTCTTTTTAATTATCCAATAGATTTATTGAAATTGACAGCACCAATAATGAAATATTCTTGTCAGTAGCGGTCTGTTGTGCGAATAGTTCCAAGGCAGCAGAACGCGCTGAAATCTAGATGGCACGAAAGTGATGTCTAGTAAGTTGCCGCCCAGCAAAAAACGGCGTGGGGCGCCGCGGGGGTGAGTGAGTCCAGTAGGCACCACAGCTATTCTTACCGGCATTGCAGAATTACTGCTGGGGACAATGCCTGTGCTGTAGCAGGGTCACAGCAGAAACAAAAAGGATTCTGTTGAAGATGTTGTTGGTTTTCAATTTGAAAACAGTTCTGGTGTCAACTGCTATGCTAATGTAGTGGTTAATGTTTTGTTTTCTCTAGAAAATGTAAAAGAGGGGGAGGCAGTCCAAAGTTCCGTTAAAAGGGCAAAGGAAAGGATCGGTGGTTTGAACTATCAGTCAAAAAGGGGAGGGGGTGCAATAATTTTTCCTACCGGGTCACACTGTGCTTTCACCGGAAGTGAGGTCTGCAGGATTCTAGTAATTCAAAGTGAGGCTGGCGCCAGCATGGGAGCGCCGACGTCCCGCGGATACAGTTTCGTCACTCCACGGGCGATCATGGCAGTCATTCCCCATCGGGGGTCGGAGACTCCCGCGGCTCCTCTAGAATCTTCAAGGTCGTGGAGGACTACGGTGGTGGAGTCAACCAGTGACCGGGCCATTTCTTTATGCTGGGCCCGCTCTTGCCAGGTCGACCGCCATTTTGAGAGTTCGGCAGCTACCGGCGATCGCGGGGTCACATGAGCGGACGGGCTCCACCCTGCCGGGCGAGACGTTGCAGCATGGCCACAGTGGAAGAACCGTTTTCCGGGCGCCTGGAGCGCTGAGGGTGCAGCTGGGAAGTCTCCACCTGGGGAGGCGGGAGAGGCCTGTTCGCACCGTCTCTCCCTCCCAGTGCACCCCACGGCGTCTCGCTTGAGATTTGTTATGGCCGGACCAGGCGATGAGGACGAGGGGGGGGTCGGAGGCATGTGCAAGACATCCCCCCCCAGTGTTGTCGCAGCCATTATAAAAGAAAGAAGTGTCCCGTCCGTCTTCGGGCCGGGCTTCCGGTGGATGTCGGCCGGACGCCCCTGGCTCTGGCCCCATGAACGGGTTTCTTGGTTTATCGGCTGCAGCCGGATCCCGTCGGCCTCGGCCCCCCGACCGTTGGTGGTCGGACCGGAAGAGCATGTGGCGGGACTACCTGCAACTCTCAAGGGCCACCGCGGCCGGACTGGGAGAGAGAGGGGAGGGTCGAGGAGACATTCCCCCCCCCTGCAACTGTTCAGCGTTGTAAAGGCAATCCCCTGGCCGGGTCCCGCTGGCCTCGGCCTCTCCTTCGGCTACACCCTACGTTAGGATCTCCTGGCCGAGGCGTGGCAGCAGGACCTGCCTTATATGGGCTGCTCCCGGCTGGGCGTAGCCGGAACCCTGCCCCACCTTGGAAGTTTCCAGAGTGGGGGTGGATGTTCTACTGACTTGCATTTTCCCTAGTCTATCGATTTTTTTGGCGTGGCAGGCGGTGGGACAGCGAGGGGTGATTTGGTTTCTCTTACTGTTTTTCTGGTCTCTCACCACTGGCATATTTTAACGTTTTCTTGTTTCTAGGACATTAATAGGTTTTATCATTACGTTATGTTATCGTTTCTTTGTTCGTTGTTTAATAAAAGTTCATGTTCATCAGTGGCCTACTGATTTTCGTTTTCCTATTTTTTTCTTTCCAGGTTGTTTCATGGTAAAGTTTCTGTTAACAGGATACAGTGATCACTTCGTTATTATTGCATATGTCCTTTTCACTAGGGGTGCTCTCTGGTCGGGCCAGATGACGTATCTCTAGTAAATGGTCCGGGTGAAAAAGGTGCATCAATCAGTGGGGAGTAGATAGGCATGACAGATTACAACGGGGGAGAACGGTCCGCATTACGTACCCTTTCACTACTTGCAAAGATTTTCCTACGTTTATTTGCAAACAGGGAATACCTCCAAAAAGAACTAATTCCCAAACAGTCAATGTTCGGACAATCAATCAATCAATGAGGAATGAAATAGGTACGACGTGTTAAAGGCTTGGGTTACCTACCCTTCACTATCTGCAAAGGGAGATAGAATATTCCTATTCTTCCTCGTTTGCAGGTAGAGAAGATCCTTAAGAGAATTAACTTCGAACAATTCAATGCTCGATTGAAACAATCAACAAGAGGTACTGTGAACACAAATGAACGCCGCTTATATACATACGCATTGCTATTTTCAACAGGTTGTTCCTAATGTTTCTATTTTAGCGAGGTCAAAAGAGATCCCATTAGTGGCCTACTGATTTTGCTCGATTCCTTTTGTTTTTTTACACGATTTTTCGCTATCTGCAAAGACTAAACAGAGTATTGCGACTCTGTGCTTGTTTGTAAATAGAGAATGAACCAAAGAGAACAATCAATCGAATGGAGAGAGAAGCAGGCACGACGGATTACAAAGGGGGCAAAGGGCTGCGTTAACTACCCTTCACTATCTGCAAAGAGAGAGTACTCCTAATAGAAATGAGGGGTGGGGGGCAGCAATCAAAGCAGATCAGTGTGCATAAACACGAAAATGTTTTTACTTACCACGTACTTGACATTCGACAGCTTATGATATTTGCTATTAAAAAACCATTGAAATTCACTGAAAAAACCATAGGTTATAGACCATATATAGTTAGGAATTAGCATTTACAAAACCTTGAAAATTCACTGAAAAAACCATAGGTTATAGACCATATATAGTTAGGAATTAGCATTTACAAAACCTTGAAAATTCACTGAAAAAACCATAGGTTATAGACCATATATAGTTAGGAATTAGCATTTAAAAAACCTTATTTTACTCACACAAAACCATTGAAATTCCATATATAGTTAGTTGCACTAACTATATATCGCGCACCCGCAATCCACTGCTGATGATGTCACATATTACATCATTCATGACATGGTCAGTGACATCACTGATGACATCACTGATGACATCTCAAATGACATCACTGATGACATCACTGATGACATCTCATTTGACATCAATGACCACATCACTGATGATATCATTCATGTGACAATACAATGCATCTCCTCACACTTTAATATAACCTCTGTTACACCCAGTGTTAAATACAGAGTATAATTTTTGAAACCATTGACACACCAATACTAGTTACTACATACGCACTCAGTGATTCCTATGTTTACACACACATTCACTCATTTACCCATACAATCATTCATACATACAATCACTCATCTTTACAACACTATCATATGCACTCATACACCTATACAGACTCTCACACTCTGTCACTCATCCATGGAGTTACTCACACACCTAGTCAGTCCTGTAAAGAATCAATCACACTTCCATTTTCTAATCTATACAGTTAAACATAGAGCACCTTACATTTTGAAACATATACTAACACATAATTACTCTCTTATACAATCATTGATACAAGTACACATTGATCTGCACAGAGTCACACACCTCCCAGCCAGCCACACACACACTCAGTCTCCCATACAAATACTTGGGCAATCAATCAATAACCCATATAGTTACTCATATAGCTACTGATCAACACATGCAGCAGTTTACAGAACAACAGACATAATGATGCACAAATTAAGACAGTTTAGTCACTAACCCATGCACTCAGTGAGACACATTTAATCACTCACTCATACAGTCAGTCATGCACCTACTAAATCCTTTGTTCAGACACTTCTACATCCACTCATTCTTCAATATGTAAGACATATTTTAACTTTACAGAAACATACAGTCACTGGATGTTGTCATCAGTGATGTCATCAGTGATGTCATTTGAGATGTCATCAGTGATGTCATCAGTGATGTCATTTGAGATGTCATCAGTGATGTCATCAGTGATGTCACTGACCATGTCATGAATGATGTAATATGTGACATCATCAGCAGTGGATTGCGGGTGCGCGATATATAGTTAGTGCAACTAACTATATATGGAATTTCAATGGTTTTGTGTGAGTAAAATAAGGTTTTTTAAATGCTAATTCCTAACTATATATGGTCTATAACCTATGGTTTTTTCAGTGAATTTTCAAGGTTTTGTAAATGCTAATTCCTAACTATATATGGTCTATAACCTATGGTTTTTTCAGTGAATATATATATATATATCCAGACACTTATATCGTCCAGACACTTATACATCCACTCATTCTTCAATATGTAAGACATATTTTAACTTTACAGAATTATACAGTCACTGGATGTAGTCATCAGTGATGTCATTTGAGATGTCATCAGTGATGTCATCAGTGATGTCACTGACCATGTCATGAATGATGTAATATGTGACATCATCAGCAGTGGATTGCGGGTGCGCGATATATAGTTAGTGCAACTAACAATATATGGAATTTCATTGGTTTTATGTCAATAAAATGTCCAGCTAACTATATATGGTCTCTAACCTATGGTTTTTGCAGTGAATTTTCAAGGTTTTGTAAATGCTAATTCCTAACTATATATGGTCTATAACCTATGGTTTTTTCTGTGAATTTTCAAGGTTTTGTAAATGCTAATTCCTAACTATATATGGTCTATAACCTATGGTTTTTTTCAGTGAATTTCAATGGTTTTTTAATAGCAAATATCATAAGCTGTCGAAGTACGTGGTAAGTAAAAACATTTTCGTGTTTATGCACACTGATCTGCTTTGAATGCTGCCCCCCACCCCTCATTTCTATTAGGAGTACTCTCTCTTTGCAGATAGTGAAGGGTAGTTAACGCAGCCCTTTGCCCCCTTTGTAATCCGTCGTGCCTGCTTCTCTCTCCATTTGATTGATTGTTCTCTTTCGTTCATTCTCTATTTACAAACAAGCACAGAGTCAAAATACTCTGTTTAGTCTTTGCAGATAGCGAAAAACCGTGTAAAAAAACAAAAGGAATCGAGCAAAATCAGTAGGCCACTAATGGGATCTCTTTTTGACCTCGCTAAAATAGAAACATTAGGAACAACCTGTTGAAAATAGCAATGCGTATGTACATAAGCGGCGTTCATTTGTGTTCACAGTACCCCTTGTTGATTGTTTGAATCGAGCATTGAATTGTTCGAAGTTGGTTCTCTTAAGGATCTTCTCTGCCTGCAAACGAGGAAGAATAGGAATATTCTCTCTCCCTTTGCAGATAGTGAAGGGTAGGTAACGCAAGCCTTTAACACGTCGTACCTATTTCATTCCTCATTGATTGATTGATTGTCCGAACATTGACTGTTTGGGAATTAGTTCTTTTTGGAGGTATTCCCTGTTTGCAAATAAACGTAGGAAAATCTTTGCAAGTAGTGAAAGGGTACGTAATGCGGACCTTTCTCCCCCGTTGTAATCTGTCATGCCTATCTACTCCCCACTGATTGATGCACCTGTTTCACCCGGACCATTTACTAGACATACGTCATCTGGCCCGACCAGAGAGCACCCCTAGTGAAAAGGACATATGCAATAATAACGAAGTGATCACTGTATCCTGTTAACAGAAACTTTAGCATGAAACAACCTGGAAAGAAAAGAATAGGAAATCGAAAATCAGTAGGCCACTGATGAACATGAACTTTTATTAAACAACGAACAAAGAAACGATAACATAACGTAATGATAAAACCTATTAATGTCCTAGAAACAAGAAAACGTTAAAATATGCCAGTGGTGAGAGACCAGAAAAACAGTAAGAGAAACCAAATCACCCCTCGCTGTCCCACCGCCTGCCACGCCAAAAAAATCGATAGACTAGGGAAAATGCAAGTCAGTAGAACATCCGCCCCCACTCTGGAAACTTCCAAGGTGGGGCAGGGTTCCGGCTACGCCCAGCCGGGAGCAGCCCATATAAGGCAGGTCCTGCTGCCACGCCTCGGCCAGGAGATCCTAACGTAGGGTGTAGCCGGAGGAGAGGCCGAGACCAGCGGGACCCGGCCAGGGGATTGCCTTTACAACGCTGAACAGTTGCAGGGGGGGGAATGTCTCCTCGACCCTCCCCTCTCTCTCCCAGTCCTGCCGCGGTGGCCCTTGAGAGTTGCAGGTAGTCCCGCCACATGCTCTTCCGGTCCGGCCACCAACGGTCGGGGGGCCGAGGCCGACGGGATCCGGCTGCAGCCGATAAACCAAGAAACCCGTTCATGGGGCCAGAGCCAGGGGCGTCCGGCCGACATCTACCGGAAGCCCGGCCCGAAGACGGACGGGACACTTCTTCTTTCTTGTATAATTGCTGCAACAACCCTGGGGGGGGATGTCTTGCACATGCCTCCGACCCCCCCCCCCTCGTCCTCATCGCCTGGTCCGGCCATAACAAATCTCAAGCGAGACGCCGTGGGGTGCACTGGGAGGGAGAGACGGTGCGAACAGGCCTCTCCCGCCTCCCCAGTGGAGGCTTCCCAGCTGCACCCTCAGCGCTCCAGGTGCCCGGAAAAGAGTTCTTCCACTGTGGCCATGCTGCAACGTCTCGCCCGGCAGGGTGGAGCCCGTCCGCTCATTTGACCCCGCGATCGCCAGTAGCTACCGAACTCTCAAAATGGCGGTCGACCTGGCAAGAGCGGGCCCAGCATAAAGAAATGGCCCGGTCACTGGTTGACTCCACCACCGTAGTCCTCCACGACCTTGAAGATTCTAGAGGAGCCGCGGGAGTCTCCGACCCCCGATGGGGAATGACTGCCATGATCACCCGTGGAGTGACGAAACTGTATCCGCGGGACGTCGGCGCCAGCCTCACTTTGAATTACTAGAATCCTGCAGACCTCACTTCCGGTGAAAGCACAGTGTGACCCGGTAGGAAAAATTGTTGCACCCCCTCCCCTTTTTGACTGATAGTTCAAACCACCGATCCTTTCCTTTGCCCTTTTAACGGAACTTTGGACTGCCTCCCCCTCTTTTACATTTTCTAGAGAAAACAAAACATTAACCACTACATTAGCATAGCAGTTGACACCAGAACTGTTTTCAAATTGAAAACCAACAACATCTTCAACAGAATCCTTTTTGTTTCTGCTGTGACCCTGCTACAGCACAGGCATTGTCCCCAGCAGTAATTCTGCAATGCCGGTAAGAATAGCTGTGGTGCCTACTGGACTCACTCACCCCCGCGGCGCCCCACGCCGTTATTTGCTGGGCGGCAACTTGCTAGACATCACTTTCGTGCCATCTAGATTTCAGCGCGTTCTGCTGCCTTGGAACTATTCGCACAACAGACCGCTACTGACAAGAATATTTCATTATTGGTGCTGTCAATTTCAATAAATCTATTGGATAATTCAAAAGAAATTGCCACGGTCTCTTCGTTGTTTAAATGTTTTTACTGTTTTTGTTTTGTTGTATATATTTATATGTTATTAAAGTTTTATATTCCTACTACTTTGTTGGAGTGCTATATATTTTTAATGTGACACATAATTGTAAAAACTTTGATGTACAAAGAGTCATTCCTGGAATCTTCCGCTTCAGGCTCGGTCCCCTCCCCAATCACAATACAGGATAGTTTTCAGATAGTAGGAACACGTGTGGTGTGACGGATCTCATCGGGTGTGGGCCTTGATCTACTATAACTCCTTTGAAGAGGGGTGATTCTTTACAGCTGGGGCCATAAACTACATCTGCAGGGCTAGCTGATAGCCTGGACAATCGGACACAGAGGAAGAGGAGTGTCAGAGGGTGCGGTAGTGAATAGGGCGAAAGGGAGGTGTCGGGCGGGCACAGTGTGATTCTCAGGGAAGAGCAGCGCAGATGGGGGGAGGTTTATTGCCCATGCATAAGACAGAGAGCGGGGGTGACCAGTGCCTGGGGAAGATGCTTGCGAGGGTGAGGAGCCATGCTACGAATCAACAGCGTGCAGAGAGTGGGTCTGGTCAAGGCATCTAAAATGGCTGCCGTGCACGACAAAAGTGTGGCATTTCAAAAAAGGCAAGATGGCGCAGACAATGTTTTTCAACACTTCCTCTTTTCCTTCGAATCGAACGTTAACAGACGTTGGGGCATATTACCAAAGTTAAGCGATATTTATCGCTAACGATGCTTACCAACGAATTTTTTACTGCTAAGCATCGTCAGAAATTATCGAAGATAAACCTTGCTATTATCAAGGTTTATCACAAATGCGATAATAAACGGCCGCAATGCATGAATATCGCTAAAAACTCAGCGATATTCATACATTACCGAGCTAATGCTCTTAGCCATGTTATCCACCTCCCATTGGATAACATGGCTAAGAACTGCTCAGGGCAGGTGTTACTTTTTGGAGATATTCGCGCTTAGTGCGAATATCTCCAAAAGTTGGTAATAGGAGATAGATATCTTGCATGTTGTAATGCAAGTTATTGTGGTATATGGAACTCATACCATAATCTCTCAGGAAAGCAGAAACTGATCCTTTTGGGACCGCCTAAAAAGGCCTAGGGGGTGAGGAGTACTCTACTTTGCCCCCTTTTCACGTTCCGAACTATTTTATTTTACTCTCTTCTGTAATTACACAAAATAGCAGCGATAAGATGCATCGGAGACACACAGTGAGAGAAAGGAGGCCGGAGATGAAGAAGAGATGTCAAATACACATTGGAGATAATATAGTGGCAGAAGGGAAGTAAATATGAGTAAACTTACCATGTAACATAAAAATGTTGCACTCTATACTATAAGTCTCATTTTATACTACAATCACTTCGCTACAACCTCATAAATTAAAAATAAAAATGAATAATGTCTCAAACAATTTTTGATTTCTAAATATAAATTTATTCTTCAGAATTTTCTAAATTTGAAAGAACTAGTAACATGTCCTCATCAGCAATGTCCTCATGAAAAGTCTGCAATAATGATTCTTGTAACTCTATGGTCTCCAAACACTCGATAAATTCGCCATCAAGAGATTGATCAAAAAAATCATTCAAGTCATCTCCTCCTTCTGACAATATTTCATTATTGGTGCTGTCAATTTCAATCAATGTAGTGGAATCATTCAAGTCATCTCCTCGTGACAATATTTCATTATTGGTGCTCTCAATTTCAATCAATGTAGTGGAATCATTCAAGTCATCTCCTCCTTGTGACAATATTTCATTATTGGTGCTGTCCATTTCAATCAATCTAATGGAATCATACAAGTCATCTCCTCCTTGTGACAATATTTCATTATTGCTGCTCTCAATTTCAATCAACGTAGTGGAATCATTCAAGTCATCTCCTTGTGACAATATTTCATTCTTGGTGCTGTCCATTTCAATCAATCTAATGGAATCATACAAGTCATGTCCTCCTTGTGACAATATTTCATTATTGGTGCTCTCAATTTCAATCAATGTAGTGGACAATTCAAAAGAAATTGCCACGGTCTCTTCATTGTGAGCCATTTTATTTTGAAATTGCTTGCTGTAAATTGCAGAAAAAAATAATCACTTTCATTTATCGTTTTTAGTAATACATAATATAAAACTAACTTTATCAAGTATTTAGTATAACAGAAGGACTGCAAATAAATAACAGAAAACATTTTTCAAATTATCTTCAAGTGTACAACATAGTTCCCCTTACAAATTAACAACTCACCTTTTTAAAAGTAGGAAAAGTGTTAGTACTGTGTAAATCAAACACCAGAAATTCACCACCAAAAATTCCTCACAAATGTACCTCAGACAGTAGTATCACAAAATGGCTGTGGTTTCCTCTCATTTGACATATATACATAACCAATTAACTTTCATCACACACAAATACAAAACCAAAGTAACATTTTAATTGGTTCTAAATTTCAACACTTTCAAATGTGTTTTCCCCATGCAATTTTCCATAGGACATTTACATACGTCTACAGCCTGAATGGCTGAACGGAATTACACCAAACTTGGCAAAATGGTACATGAAACCTAAGAGGTCAGGAAGGATCTACTATGCCCCCTTATGGTCATTTCCCCCTTCGCTTTGGCCTCCTCTTGTCTCTCAATACTACCGAGAGACAAGATGGCGGCCGCTACGGACTGTTTGGAATGTTGACAGACGCCGGAGAACCAATCAGCTTCGCAAAGCTCCGTAACGCGAAAAGTACGCGAAGCGGAGCGCTGTTACAGATATATATCTTTTTTTGAACGTTAATTTCTCAAAATCCACTGGAGCACATATATTGAGACCTAGCAAAGGCACATCGGGCCACCAGTCCCTAATATTTTACCAAGTTTCGTGCAAATCCATTCAGCCGTTCGATTATTATTATTATTTATTTTTTTTGCCCCGCGGGGCCCTTTTAAAACCTCCACATCAAACCTAGGGGGTCAGCGAGGATCTACTATTCCCCCTTATGGTCATTTGCCCCTTCGCTTTCGCCTCCTCTTGTCTCTCGATCCTACCGAGAGACAAGATGGCGGCCGCTACGGACTGTTTGGAATGTTGACAGACGCCGGAGAACCAATCAGCTTCGCTTCACAAAGCTCCGTTGCGCGAAAAGTACGCGAAGCGGAGCGCTGTTACAGATATATATCTTTTTTTGAACGTTAATTTCTCAAAATCCACTGGAGCACATATATTGAGACCTAGCAAAGGCACATCGGGCTACCAGTCCCTAATATTTTACCAAGTTTTGTGCAAATCCATTCAGCCGTTCGATTATTATTATTATTTTTTTTTTTTGCCCCGCGGGGCCCTTTTAAAACCTCCACATCAAACCTAGGGGGTCAGCGAGGATCTACTATTCCCCATTATGGTCATTTGCCCCTTCGCTTTCGCCTCCTCTTGTCTCTCGATCCTACCGAGAGACAAGATGGCGGCCGCTACGGACTGTTTGGAATGTTGACAGATGCCGGAGAACCAATCAGCTTCGCTTCACAAAGCTCCGTTGCGCGAAAAGTACGCGTCCTGGGACGCTGCCCGGTCCGCTGTTACAGATATATATCTTTTTTTAAACGTTAATTTCTCAAAATCCACTGGAGCACATATATTGAGACCTACAAAAGGCACATCAGGCTACCAGTCCCTACAATTTTGCCAAGTTTCGTGCAAATCCATTCAGCCGTTCGGGCTAAAAGTGAGGCCAACCGCCCTATGGAAAACTCAATGTTAAAAACACGTTTTGGGACCCCCCTTTTTTCTCGACCCCCCCTGGACGAAACCCCCCCCAATTTTCAGGGGCTGCTCAGAAACAAAATGTGCCATTTTCCTGAACATTTCAGCCAATTCCGTCCACAAACGCCAAAGTTATTAGACATAGAATTTTCAAAAATCCCATAGAGAAAAAATCCTAACTATATATACCTACTGGCGACCGCCAGTAGGTAATATATATACAGATTGTGACATGTATGTTTTTATGTCTTTTTATACTACGTTTTTAATATTGTTTGCATAGTAAAACAGAGACAAATATTACTTGTGTCATGAGGAAGGTGGTTTTTAATAATCAAACACCATCGAAACGCATCAACGCCTTTGTTTAAGCATATGGTTATATCCAAGGAACGTGTTTGTGCCCAACATAGGAACTTGGTGATGGACATTGAACGTATTTACGAAATGGATTCCATGTGGAATAACCAAATTATGATGTTGTGATTGTGTTCACACTTTTACCTTTGTGTCTCTCCTGTAAAATATATGCGGTATTTTGTTTTTAAATTTTATGACTGTAACTTTGGTCAATGTGCAAGATTTTTTTAGTTATAGAAAGATAGGAAAAAAGTTGTTAATAAATATATTTTATGTCATAAATTCTGGTTCTTTATCATAGTGTTTATTAAAATTGTTGGATAGGGTCCATTATTATTCGGTGTGGTTGTATTACGCTTTCACTGTATGATCGGATGTTGTGATGTGCATAAGATTGTAGGTAGCTTAAGAAAACCTTCGGGTGGTCGTATAAGGCAAACAGATCAAGTGGTGAACTTCTACTTGCCACCCAGATTAGGGCCAGATGCACAAAAAAGTCAGTTTGCGAATTCCAAATTGCGAATTTTTGCAATTCCGCAATTAGGAAATCATAAACATTCATGTACAAATGTGTCTTAAACACATTTTGCAATTCCCAGTGGGTCGCAAACAGACCTACCTCATTAATATTCATGGAGTATTATTATTATTATTATTAGGAGCTTATAAAGCGCACTTATACCCAAGGGTGTCCTGGCGCTACACTCTGACTCAGTGGAGACAAAGGGGCCTATTACCTAAATAGCCATGTCTTCAGCCCATTTCTAAAAGAGAGGAGCTCCGAGGCAATCCTAAGATGCGTTGGCAGGCTGTTCCAAGCTTTTACTGCACAGTAGTAGACCCTGTTGCCTCCCCATCTGGCCTTTTTTATTCTGGGCACTGCTACTAGACTGCCTTCTGAGGAGCGCACTGGTCTCCCCGGAACATACCATTCAAAGCACCTGCTCAGGAACTCTGGGCCACTGCCCCACAATGCTTTGAGACCTTGCAAAGAGCCTTAAATTGTGCTTGTCTTGCTACTGGTAGCCAGTGCAGTTGCCAGAGTCCCTCTCGTACAGAGGCAAACCTTGGAATGCCTGTTAGCAGTCTCGCTGCTGCGTTTTGTACCAGCTGTAATCTGTGCAAGTGTGTTTTTTCTCAGATTCGAGTACAGACTATTTAGGTAGTCCAAGCGCGACAGAATGAGGGCTGAGACTGCTGTCATGAATCCATCGGCTGGAAGAAAAAAATTAATGTTCTCAGTATCTTAAGGATATAGAAGCAGGTCGATACCATTCCACTAGCCTGGTCCCCAAAATCCAGTTTCTGATCCATGATCACCCCCAAATGTTTTGCTATACCTGCGGGGGCTGGTAGCTTTCCCATGGCTTCAGGCCACATATCGTGAGTCCAAGTAGGCCTAACATTGCGACCCATTGGGAATGGCCTGCACTCACAGGGATAGTGGCCTGCTGGGATCATACAGAAAAACGGGATGCAGTACAAAAATATAAATTAAAAGATACCTTTTCATTTTTTAAGACTAGGCATTGGTACATGGGACCGCTGCCTGCTCTTAAAAAATGTTGGCACCCACATTCACAAAAAAGAAGGGGTCCCTTTATGACCCTTTTCCGTTTGGGAATCGGTTACCACCAACTACCACCAACTTCAAGTTGGTGGTAGTTGGTGGTAATTGCAAATGTTATGCGACTGTATTCCCGGTTGCAAAACAGTCCTACATACCAGTGCGACTTGCTGTTAGGAATGGACGTCCTTAACATACCCCTTCCTAATACTGACTCGCACACCCTATTTTGCGAGTTTATAATAGGTTACTGATGCACAAAATAGGGTTGGTACATGCCAAAAACCATTTTACCGGTCGCAAATGGCCCGATGCTTTGTACATCTGGCCCTTAGTTCTGTAAAGCAGATTTACCATGTTGTCCAGGTCAGTGCATGAGAAACTCATCCATTCCATGTTCTTCATTTCACTTCTGGTATTTGCAGTGCTATTTTCTCATTAGGAATTGAGGTCTAACAGTAGCAAATCCTGAGTCTAAGTTGCATTGTACTGACGGGGTGATAAATTTGCATGCAAATTTTATGTTATACTGGGGTAAATCTTCGCTAGTACTGTACAAATACACGGTAAGCCCCATGGAATGGAGCATTACCATTAGGATTCAGATTTACCAGTCATAAAACCACATGGAATTCCCATTTTTGTTGGGTTTAACTATATACATGGGAAACAACCTTTACAACGCAACTTTTACAGCGCACTACCATTACAACGAAACTTTTACAATGCAACATCCGTTACAACTCATGCCATTACAACGCAACCATTACAACGCATGACACTACAACACACACCACTACAACGCATGTCTTTACAACACAGTCATTACAACGCATACCATTACAACGCATAACATTACCATCCAACACTTACCCTACTGCTTCACCCCCTGGAGTTAGAATAGTAATTTTTACCCCTACACTATCCAACACTTACCCTACTGTTGCACCCCCTGCAGTTACAATAGTAAATTTTACCCCTACACTATCCAATACTTACCAAAACATGCAATGTAATGTTATGCGTTGTAATGGTATACGTTGTAAAGGTACAATGCGTTGTAATGGAATGTGTTGTAAATGTAGTTTTTTAATTTGCGTTGTAATGGAATGCGTTGTACTGGATGTTGCGTTGTAAAAAATGCGTTGTAAAGGTATGCGTTGTAAAAGTGTGCGTTGTAGTGACATCCATCCATATACATTTACCACCTCCTTTGAGCATGTGATAAATATATACTTCTGCCTATGGGTGGTGTGTGTTTGGAGTAGGGAAGGAGAAGCGACTGGAAAGATAAGATCTGGCTAGGATAGGGCACTGTATGCCCATCTATGCCAGATACAAAAACCGAAAATAAGACTTAGCTGCTGCTGCAACCAAAATGTCATGTGTTTTATCTCAGATATGGTGTTCCAACACCTGAGAAAAAATGTGCAGGAACACCAGTCTCCTCTGAATTCAATATGCTTATTGTGCTCGAACTTACTCATAATCAGGGCCCAGAAGGCAAAGAAAAGACCCGGACTGGATGAGCTACTAACTAAGACAATGACTTCAGTAACTTGAGAACTCTGTATTAGGACACTATATTTTGATGTATGGACTTTTTTGGTTGCAAATCATTGTAATCAGGTGTGTCATTCTAAAAGGTTTGCTAGAATAAACCCAAGATGATAAAACTACAAGTCCCAGAACACATTAGCTTGTAAAAGAAAAAGACCTAGAAGGCAAACATGCGGGATATGTTTGCCTCCTACCGTAACAGGTGAGGACGATGTAGGTAGACACACCAGGGGCTGAAGAGTGACACGTTGCCAGGAAGCCCCTGCCTCATCCGATACCGAAGAGGCAGGCCAAAAAAAAGATTATAAGTCTTGGGTTAAAGGAAGCCGAGGACTCTTTTCCCCAAAAAACAATTTGGGTTGAAGATTTGTAAGTAAGTAACTTGTGAGTCCAGAAAAAGACCAAGAAAGATCAAAAGTAAGGGTGGGCTGATAGGACTTTAATCTAAGTCTATTCCACAGTGTCCTCTGATCATCTGTGGGCTGGCTCAATGCATGTTCAGTCTATTTTGTTTCTTTTGAGGACCTAGCAGACTCAGCTTCACTCCAGACCTTCAAGTTGTTTAGTGTTTCTGATGTTTAGGACATGTCAACTATACACAATATCACACGTAGTTGGTCAACATGTTTCAGCTTCAAATGCCCCAAAATGTGGTCTGAGCCTTCATCAGAACCTTATCTAAGTTAAGCAGATCCCTTCCAGCTTCACCTCACCCGGCAACGGCTCGGAGGATGAGGCCCCGCTCTCTCCGTCGGTACCTCTCGGCGTGGTCCTTCGGCTCAGGACCACGCCGAGAGGTACCGACGGAGAGAGCGGGGCCTCATCCTCCGAGCCGTTGCCGGGTGAGGTGAAGCTGGATTCCCACAAATAGTTGGGGACGGTATCCTTCACTTATCACAGAACTCGTAAGGATACGGTAGGGTGGTCCAGTGACCACATTCGCCAAATTTTGTTGTAGTGTCATATTTCACTCTTTATGTCACTCAAATCTAGAGTGTATCTTTGCAGTAGCATACATCATTGGCCCTGAAGAATGCCGGTGTACTTTCACCTTATGGCAGAAACATGTTGGCCCCTTTTCACCTTTAAGCAAAGATTACAGTGATTTTTTCACACTGTTCTTTCACCCTTTTTAATGTGACGTCCAGGTGAATACGAATAAAAAATGTTTTTGCCTTGACCGTCATTTTAACTTCACTCACTATATTCACACTGCACTGCATTATACCAGCACCGCTAATGGCGAGGACACTTTCATCAACTTTGAACCCTAAATCGTGTGGTATCTAGCCAATACATCTGGGCATGGAGACACCGGTTTGGTTCCTGATGTCCTAAATGACGATGCTCCGCCATGAGGGTGGGCTGATAGGACTTTAATCTAAGTCTATTCCACAGTGTCCTCTGATCATCTGTGGGCTGGCTCAATGCATGTTCAGTCTATTTTGTTTCTTTTGAGGACCTAGCAGACTCAGCTTCACTCCAGACCTTCAAGTTGTTTAGTGTTTCTTATAGTCTAAATGGGGGTTTAAACTTGAATGGTCTTTAAATGTATTCCCTTTTGACCCTCCTCTGAAAGTTGTTTTTTTATGTCCTAAACATCACCACTTTATTTTTAACCTTACCCCGTTATACTCCACCCATATTAAAGCTGCTTTTCTGGATACAGGAGGTCATTTTAGACACCAGCAGAGGGATCCCACCAGTACTTTCCCTTGATGACACCACCCAAGGATACACCACAGTGGTGATTAGTTACACCACCAAATGGCAGAGATTGGTTGAGGGTTTCGGTCAACCCTGAGAAGACCTAGACCCCAAGAGACCAGTGGCGATCACTCCCCTTTGATTAAGGACGTTATAAGTGTGGAAGTGGAAGTAGAGTGAACCCTACAATAACTTCTACCTCCCCCCTGATTCATATGGATATGTGGCAACCCTAGTGCACCCACCAAAAGAAAAAACAAGACCGCTGGCCTTTTCCATCTACACACCCAGGAACTGGAACAACATCCCGGCATCCATCAAGACCACCCCAACGCGACTCCAGTTTAGGAAACAGTTGAAGACACCTCTTTAAAGAACATTACATCCTCAAGCTTACCGCAGTCACAGATCATTTTCTGTCCACATAATCACATCACCCAGACTAACCCCCTGGAATGTTTTACTGTGTCATAGTCTTTCTCGAAGGCAATTCTAGTTCGTGGGCCCCTATCTACAACATTCCCGTCTTTTTTCACCCTTTCCCTTGCTTGGCCCTTTCTCTGACTCGCCCACCTGTCCCTCTCCTCGCACATATTTAAGCACCTTACCCCCAGGTCACACCCACCGTCCCTGCCCTGTCCTCCTGCACCATGAATGCAGCGAGCGAATGGCCACCTCCGCCCGCGCCCTCCCCTCGCCTCTCCCACGCGCCGGCCCCTCCCTCCCTGCCCCCAGCAGCACAGGCACTGCAGCTCACAGAGGGCCGGCCAGCTGCAGCTCGGAGCCGCTATCTATCCACGTGAGGCTGGTGTGCTCCTATTGATTGCGCCCTCGCTATTGACAAATGCAGCGCTTGTGCTTCTTTGCAGGCAGGGGCAGCACTTCCACGGCGGCGCGGAGGGATGCGGCTTTAATTCCACGTCACATCAAGTTTGATCAATAGCCCCTCCGCTTGCCCATTCCGGGGAGCCTTCCTCGTGGATTTGATCTCTTTTTCTCCCGTTCCAGCAGCATCTTCGAAGGGGGGACGGCGGCCGGGATTCCTGCAGTAGTGCCCAGGAGTGCGCGCGCTCTGCCATCCACCCTCTTAGCCAATGGACTCTGCCAGGCTGCTCTGAAGAGGACACGGGAACGGGGACCTCCGGGCTGCGCTCGAGCCGATGCTCCTGCCTCGCCAGTTTCGTTTTAGGAACTGAATTATACGACCTAGCAAAATGTGGCAAAATCTGATTCAGACTGCCTCCCTGGTCATGGTGGGACTGTGGGGCGAATCTTTTGGCGGATTTCCCAACACCATCAACATAGGTAAGCCAACGCAGCTGTGTATTTTTGCACTGGGTTCATAAATTAACTTGGAATTATCTTGCGGCTCTGTGGTTCAGTGCATGGGGGGTATGTGCCTCTGAAAAGCCACTTTGTGCGAAGCAGACGAGCCCCAGACTACTGTGCAATGGGGGTCTGAGAGGAAACACTGCAGCTTTTTTTTATTATGGGAAATACTGCATAGCTCCGCGGCGCGTGGGTCCCGTGGTCCATTAGTGGTTGCGCACGAGAGCCCTTTTTTTTTCTTCTTCGAATTGTTTTCATTGTTTTCCGATCCAATTAATATCCGCCCATTCCGCATAATGCTGGAAAGTTGTCACACTTTGACACAATAAAGCCCGCAGGGCTGTTGTCTGTCCTTTCAAGTGCGATGGGGACCTATGTGTGCGTTATGAAGGCTGCAAGATAACGAAATGTGGTCATGGCGCGGGGGTTGTGTGTGCCGGTGTCTGTGCGCGCGGTGTGTGTCTGCGCACACGCAGGATGAGCATAGCAAAGTCCCTTTCTATTCAAAGACGTGCAGAATTAGAAAGAATGTTTCCCTTCCACCGGGCGCTTCATGAAAGTACATCAGCTGCCCCCTTCGGCTCCCTTTGCCATGAATCCACGGTAAATGGCACCTGCATACCCGACTGTTTCTGCTGCAATCTCACACTTTAGGCGGGTGCGAACGATAAATCAGCCGGGCGCGAGACAGTGCAGATGTGCCTGGAAAGTCAAGAGAGACACTGGTGCAGGTTTCATTAAGACCAAGTCTGGAGCGCAGCGATGCCAGGCGAGTGCCAGGGGCGGCTCCTGCAGAGGGTGCTAGATTGGCAATGAAAGGAGCCCTGGGGGTCCCATTGCCACTTTCCTCTTGCAATGCAAGGCTGGGGCGTGCCTTTCAATGGGACAGCAGGAGCAGTGGCCCAGGGTCCGCGGACCCAAGGGTCCCATCGCACCTCAGCTGTGGCTGACTTTACCCTTCCATCCAGGCACCAGGGCAGCTCGAGTTCTGTGGTTGCAGTGGGGCCCAGGGCGCTTTTTCTACACAACTGCATAAGGTGGGATGCTTGTAGTCCTGGGATGCTGCCTCCAGTGGCATACTCTCCCTGGGGCTCAGGAGTTGGTTCTATGCCTGCTCAGTTTTACAGACCATGTTCCCTCTGGACCTCTAACCAGCCCCTTTCCACCATGTCCCCCCTTTCTGTCTCCATAGGTGGACTTTTCATGAGAAACACAATCCAGGAGCACAGCGCCTTTTTATTTGCTGTCCAGCTGTATAACACAAACCAAAACATCACAGAGAAGCCCTTCCAGCTGTTCCATCACGTAGACCACCTGGACTCCTCCAACAGCTTTTCCGTCACCAATGCCTGTAAGTAGAGGTTCTCACCTGCAAAGGCGGCGTGTTGTAAAGCGAGCTGGCTGTACCCCATGGGTACCATGCGCGCCAACGCGTGGGTTGGTGCAGCTAAGCCAGCGACAGCTGTATTCTCTGTATTAGAGTGTTTCACACCCACACACCTGCATACACCCCTACACCACGTGGGCCACCCATATGCGAAAAGTATGTATTCTGGTGACACGACAGAGCCGAAGTTTGAGTGGTTTGCTGATGTTACATTACCTACTTCTGCATGTCTGGAGTTAGTAATGTGCTACAGGTTAAAGTAAGGTTCAAGAGTTTTGGGTTTTCATTCGGCCTTGACAAATATAGAAGAGAGGGTTGATTGGAACAGGATCCTGAGGTTGGAAGAGTGAAGGAATTTACTTCTGCAAGTGCAGCAGTTATATGCTGAGTTGTGGCAATCCCTGACTCCGCCAGCCTTACGCTATCATGCACTTGATGAAAGCTCTCCATTAAAGATTATGGACTGCACCCAGGTCCGCCTTTTCCACTGTTGTTCTCCAAGTCAAGGTTTATACCGCTCACTTTCACAGTAAATAATCCTTACATCCAGGGCGCGACCTCAAGCGGTGGTGGACAAAAGAGGCCCTAACCTTAGTGCAGGTTGCACAGTCAGGGCTCCTTACCGTATGTCAATGCCTGTCTGCCGCCATGGTGCCTTTTCATTATGGTAACAAATAGGCTGTCAGTGTGCTTGCAATGAATGGGTTAATCTCTGCTCTCCCACAGGCCCGTGCAGGGACTCTGGCACAAAGACAGTAATGGGCTTGCTTGAAGGATGGGTGCAATAAGGGCTGCGATGCACAGCTTTAAATGAACAGATTTGTGTAATATATCCTCGGCCACAGCAGTATTCACTTCCACATCTGCACAGGATTTTCTCTGAAAGCACAAATCGGCTTGCTTGTGTTTTTTTCTTTCTTCTTGTGCTGAATATCCGTTTAGTTGAAGATCTCTGACAAGGATAGTACACACGATTTGTACATATGTGAAATAGTTAAACGTGAATTTCTGTTCATGATTTGTGTCTGATATTGTATTTTATATCGAGATAAATCCAGCTTCCGGGTACAGTATTCTTGTTTGCCGCTGACTTGTCTGCATGAGCTGTTGCCCTGATTTAAACCGTACTGTTATGCTGAGTTCAAGTTAAGATGTTCCCTAAATCGCACATTTTCACAACCCAACACATAAACAAACAGCCCACAGGATTGCCTCGTCGCCACAATTCATTTTTCTAATCCCTCCCTGCGCGAAGACTTCCATGGCAAACATCTGACTATTAATCCGCAATCATCTTAATCCCTTCAAGAGGCTGTATCTCAAACATAGCTTCCCAAATTTCAATTATGTGGATTAAAGCTGAATACATTTTACATCTGGCCTGATTAATTATCCATGGGTTGTCTGATTGTCTGTGCTTCTCAACAGACATTATTAAAAACCTTTGCCTCGTAAAGCATATCCACCAGATGCCTACAAAAACCCCCTCGTGCTTCATTCCTATGTATCTGTAGACATGAGTGTCCTT
Source organism: Lissotriton helveticus (assembly GCF_964261635.1). Classification (NCBI taxonomy): domain Eukaryota; kingdom Metazoa; phylum Chordata; class Amphibia; order Caudata; family Salamandridae; genus Lissotriton; species Lissotriton helveticus. The sequence continues at coordinate 2,063,478,386 of NC_136063.1, forward strand.
CCTTCCTATATATCTGTAGAAATTATTGTCTATATCTGTTTCCATTCATGGCCATGTCCCTTGAGCATGAAATACAATCCAAGGGAGAAAGGTCCTATGTGAAACACAATGGCAAAATGTAAGACCTCTATTCTAACTACACAGCAGATACGCCTTGAAGCGCAATGAACAAGAACATGCATAGGCAAATAATAGAATAATGATGACGAATAAGTGACCTTGTCGCTATGCCAACAAACAGACACGCAGTCGCGAAATAGAGAAATAATATGTATAGTCCCGCCCAGTAAGTCACTGAGGGCTGCATCGCTCCTCCAAATAAGTGGAAGAATGTCATTCTCTATCAGTTGTGAGCGCACTGATGGGAGCCGCAGAATTCCAGCGCATGCCAGTTTCTGAGACTGGAGAGACACTTCTGCCTGTAACAGATCCAATGTGTGGAGCTAGCAGTTCTGAGTGCGGTGGTTCAAGGGCACTTTGGGCTTTAGTTAGCCGAATACTGTAGGAACGCGCTAAGTGGTGGCGCGATGTGTGCCAGACAAGGGGAGAAGTACAACGGGGGATGGCTTAGGAAGTGTGACCACAGCTCCGTTTTCAGAAGCGGTCACTATGAAGGGCACGCGTGACACAGGGTTGTGATGACCTCATCAGCCAGTGAGGTCATTTTATGACCTTCTGTAGAAAAAGGAAGAGTTCCTAGAAGAACTTCTCTGAAGATGTAGGTTGAGGCAAAAAGTCATGCTGATATCGTAAGCTTTAATATTTAGCTACCTATTAGTGAGATTTATATAATGCCCACAAGACAAAAGAGCTGCTTCTCAGCACTAATTTAGGAGGGACAAGGAATAAAGGCCATATAAGTAGGACCTTGAGATCAAGAACCACTTCAGGTAATACCAGGGGGGAGGGGTTTTAATGGAAGAGGGCTATTGATCGACTAAAAGGGAAAAATCATTGAAGTATAGATTTGTATAGGTTTCCAAAAATGTATTTAAGCTTGGATAGCATATCGACTGCATGCTAACTTATTGAGCTTACATCACCATAACACAGGGAATCCCTTCACTGATTCCCCATCACACGACTCTCTTAGGCTTCTTATCTTTCTCCTGTGTTTTATATTGAAAGTTCTTTTGCAAAGGTCTTCTTCACTTCCAGCTGGAAAGTCTTCTGGAGCTTCAATAATTTCCAACCTCCCTGATGTCAATCATTATATTTTCAGCCTAATCAGATAGTTATCTTCTTTTTCAGAACATGGGTTCCCCTCTCTTCATAGGGCACATCACTCCTCCCACCTTAAGATTCCAATTCCATTCCCCTTATTTCCAGTTCAACACTTTGAGATTAGGCATTCTACAGATCTAGGTTTCTACTCCTGCGCCTACTTCGAAATGTAATTTAGTGAAAAATACTGTCAGACGCAACAAAGTTGTGTTCTATAATGTTTTGCAAGAATAAGGATGTAAGAGCTATTTCTTCTACCACTATCTAAAATCAAAGTCCCCCCTACAACATATTTCTTTTTATTACTATAAGTACACTCTACCATTACCTCTATTAGTTGAGTTTCCTATAGGTTTCCCACACCCTAGTACAATAGCTTTTGAGCAGAGACCAAGGCACGACACCTTCATACGACCACCTCACCCCTCATGTCATGCTTCCCTGGTGATAGATATTACACATTATGCAGAGATCTACTTTCTGGGCCCATATCATATTAGCAGGATCTTGTGTCATTAAGTATTTATTTTAGAGTTTTGTATAGCGCGAACATGACCCTAAGGTATCAGAGCGCTTTACACTAACCCATACACCTGCCTCCGTACCATTAATGCACATTGATAAATCACTCTAGTGGCATCTATATCAACACATATTCGTATTGATTTGTTACATTAGATGTATGCATTCCTATCTCAAGTTTTGAGTATGGTAGACGCTCATTGCTAAAATCAGGATTATAAATTGTACTGGAACACCACACTCATGACTGCGTTTTCCCATGTGCACTTCAATCTAGCTCGGTAAAGTGCCCCAGAATTAAGGGAAACGTGTGAAGAAACAGCAGTTCACATGGTTGTTCCCAATTTCTCAGGGGTTAAATTTGAATAATGCATTTTTCTGAATTGCTTATTTTTTCAAATGGTTAGGGTGAAAGGGTCATTAACTGCCCATACCTGTATCAGTTGTTATTGTCTTCTGACTGTGTTTTAAGATTATGAAATATGGCTAGTTTGTAAGGGTCTGCCTCCCAGTGAGAAGGCGATAATGATTGGATTCCACTCGGTCATCTTAAGAATTTAAAGGGCTGTTCAGACAAGGGCAGGTCCTGTAACTCCATTGCAGCCAGGCGTAGCCCATTGTCGGTTACATCAGGCTGGCTGGGGGCGGGTTTACTGGGTATGTACCTGACCAAGCTAATTGCCCGTTACTTAATCTTATCTCCTCTGCTTGACGGACTGGAATTGCAGCTCCATACAAACTGTCCTCGTTTCATTCTTGCCTTTTACCTCTCCGCCACTCTGACTCTTTCCTCTGTAGCACCAGTTGGACAGCATGGTTTGTGATGATTTGCCTATCCGATAACCATCATATTGAAACGTCACTGACAAAAATGCCAAGGTCAAGTGCCTCAATGACAACAAGCACTGGCAAAGCCAATGACAGAGGTCCCCTCTATCTGACCTCCAGAATAAAATACTATGCTCCTTCTAGGAATCTTAGATCGGTCCATCAAAAGCTGCTGCAAGCACCCAGATTCAAACAAGTTCGTTGGGGTGGCAGGTGTTTCTTGGTAAGAGTGACCAAACTCTGGAACAGCCTACCCATTACGATCAAAAACAGTCCGAACCTCATCATGTTCAGGAAATCTTTAAAAACCTGGCTCTTTAAAACAGACATCTAATGCACCTGCATCTGCTCTGACGTCGATTTTTTGTGTCAGCACCAAGACGCCTCCGGGCATTCGTTGCACTTTATAAGTTTTAAAATCAAATCAAATCAATCAAATAGGTGTGGCATTTCGTGCCAGCCTTGGCGTTTTGTTAGTACGTGTTTTGCTTTGTCATAGTTTTTGCACATGTTTATTTTCGGGGCAGCTGCTGGGCCCTCATCGATACAAAGTAAAACAAACTGTCTAAAAGTAAAATCTTTTATTCTGAAAAGCCCACATTGCCATTATAGTCCCATGCACTGAAGGGAACTTCACTGTTTGTGGATATGCTCCTTGTGGAAGAGCAGACTGCTGTCATTCACTGTGAAGTTAGTCAATTGCTGCTGGACTCCTGCCCCTTGGTGTATTCGTGGTGTTTGGCAGAAAAAAGTGAATAACACAACATTAGGATGAAGAGGGCTGAATGAAATCCCCTATTACTCTATTATACATATACTTTTAGTCAATTCGAAAGGACTTGGCTGACGCCAGACCTAATATAATGAACCAAATTGTAGTTAATGACGAAAATGAAACTTTCATACTATATTGTGGAGGACACACAGAAAGGACTTTTTCCGTTTTATATTGTAAAAAGAAAGATGACTTATCGAATGGGCAGTGCAATGCGAATCCTATTTCTGTCGCAAGAAAGAGATAGAAAAGGAACATTTTGTGCGGTGCCCACTTTTGCAGAAGTCCCCATGCATTCACCCACAGATGATCAGTCAGTGATCCACAAGTCCTCTATCTATCACTGAAACAAAAAACGCGATAGACGTGCAAAGTCCCGCACCAGGGTCACACAGTGTGCAGGCTGGTGATGCCGGATGAGCTGTGGTGTCAAGTATACTGAAAATGGTGTGACTTACCAAAAGCAGAGTGAAGAGGAGTGACTGGGCAGCATGCAGGGCACAGGGACCACGTCCCCTGTGGAAATGTAACAAGAAAAGGCAACAAAAACTCATTTGAATGGGCGTTTCCAAACATTTTTTTCATTATGCTAAATTTGCCCTTGACATTTTTGTCATTTACTTATTGATCGTTCTCACAGGGATCCAGCCATGTGAACAGATTGGCCCCAGCAAAACACTGGTGAACTAGACATTTCCCCCACATGCATCAACCTATTTAGGAAGTGCAAACGGTGCGAATCGGTAAATTCGGCCGTTTGCACTTCCTAAATACGTTTTTGGGATGCATGAAACAATTCGCTATTTTTTGCATTTCTTAAAAATGCAAATGCAATTAAGGATTTGCATATGTGCGATTCCTTAAATGCAATGCATCAATTTGTAAAAAATAGCGAATTTTGAATTTGGAAGTGCAAATTAACACGAGGTTGACCCTCGTGTTAATTTGCGAAAATGTTTAAAAAAGCAGAAAAATGCATTTTTTAAACTTGCATGTTACAGACACACATGTCCTTAGGACATGTGTGTGTGAAACATGCACTTGAAAATACATTTCAGGGGTGCAGGGGGGGGGTCCTTTGGACCCCCCTCTGCGCCCTTGCAATGCATCAAAAAATTGCGAGTGCAAAAAAAAATAAATGCAAAACGGCATTGATAATCAATGTAATGCCATTCCTTAATTGCGATTCGCAATTAAGGAATCGCAATTTCCGAAAATTAAAAAATCCTAAAAACTTTTAGGATTTCTTGATGCATAGGATTTTGCATTTCCTAAATAGCTATTCCTTAATTTTCGCTATTTAAGAAATGCAAAATCCTAGATTGATGCATGTGGGGGTTATCCCCAGCACAACACTGGTGAACTAGACATTTATCCCCAGCACAACACTGGTGAACTAGACATTTATCTTATGAATGCCTTCTGTCTGCTGTATTTTACCAGGTAAACACATATTATCCAACAGGGCTGCACATTCCTGCATTCTACTTTAATGTTTTCGTACATAGGGCATGCAATTGAAATATGAACACTCCTCAGGTTGTGTAACTGACTACATCTCTCGTGCCTGGCATGTGAATCAGGATTAAGACGCATAATCTCTTTAAATGTGCATTCTAAGAAGGTAAATGTGCCATGTAGACCACCCTCCTTTGAAGTGCCCACCTCTGCCTCCCTGCTCTGCTCTTGCGGTGCTGTAGCAACCCCCCCCCCCCACCCCCCCCCGCCTCTGCAGTCTCCGCTCATTAGCACTCAGAGCTCATATTCCCCTCTCTGCACTGTCATTGCAAAAATTGCTGTTCTACACCTTCCGAGCCAGCGAATGCACTTGAATTACGTATGGATTGCAGGAAACACAGGCGGTCGAATGAAACCCTAAAGGTGACCCTCTGTGGAATTTCGCTGGGAAAGCATTACTCGAAGCAACGTGATTCTTTGAAAATGGGCGAAGGGGGAGGGAGGAGGCAGATGTCTTTGACTGTAGCATCTAATTTATACTACTCATGCATAGGGTCTTTCCTCGATAAAACCCATTTTAGGGTTTCTGTATAATGTACATATCTGTTTCAGAGTGATTTTAAATTGCTGCTCTGATATCTATCTATCTATCTATCTATCTATCTATCTATCTATCTATCTATCTATCTATCTATCTATCTATCTAAACATGGCCAAGGGCATTAAAGTGCTTTATAACGCGGCCAGTTTACATCACACATTAAAAAAATCTTATTATGCACCAGGATATTACGTGATTTATCCAGGATCACAGGATGTTGATCCACAGCTGAGATTCCAACCTGGTTCCCCATGTTCAAAGGTCGGCAGCTGTAGCCTCTAGGCCACATCTCTTACCCCATTCTCTGTTGTAATAGTTGCCTTTCAATGGTAGTTGAAACATACCAGTGTGACAACCCATATTTTCTTTTTTCAACTCCGGCGATTACGTTTCCATTAATGTACCTTTGACAGGTCCTCTTAAACCAGCAGGAGCATTCCATTTTAGTGATATCCGAGCTCCATGGTGCTGTCAAACATTCGTGCGGCGAATACTCCATCATTTTAGAAGGTTTGCCATTTATTCCCTAGCAGCATATGCTGTACACAGCACTTGAGTCTATTTTGGAAAAAAAATCTCTCTGATGTGTTATGCTGCCCACCATGCCATCTGCTGCCATTTGGCATTACTTCTAGTTATTCGAATGACCAATTTTCTCTGTTCAAATCAATGTTTTTTTTTTTTGGCTAACTGGCATGGAGCTGTAATGCATGAAGTGTTCCAATATTTTTTGCCTGAAGTGGGGACTCTTCCGCATATCAAACTTTGGTTCACCCAAGATAGACGTTTTATTAAAATTGTGTATGTCAAGATTAATGCTTAAGCAAGAAAGATTGACTTTAGTAATATCTAATAAACATGCTTATGAATTACATTTGTTTCTACCTTGAAACTCTTCTCCATCAAGGGAGCCATTGTCAATGTAAATGTAAATGTTTTTGTACTTCTACCCGCAGTGGGTTTCCCGGCACTTGTACAAATACCACAAGGGAACCCTTCCTGGCTTTCCCTGTGAAGTGTCCACTCCTGGGCACCCCCATGGTGCAGACCAGGCATCCCTCGCGTTGTGGGGGCCGTTGTGGAGACTAAGCAAGCTATTGCCCAGAGTTGCGGCGTGGGACCCATGATCAGAATAGGCACTGAGGCGAGAATATCCGGTCAGGGGAATTAATGAGCCCGAGACCCGCCGAGGCGGGAATCAAACCCTGGTCCTGGCCAGAGCTCGGCATCGAGGTCTGCCTGCTCTAACCATTGAGCCACACTTCTCCACAATAATAATTTGGAGTTGGTTTTGAAGCAAGAGGCAGGGACATGAGTTCCTTGTTTGAGCTGTGATCAACATAACATTGTGAAACAATAGCTGCTCACCATTCTATTTATGTTCCTCGAGCACTTCTTCCTAGTGCTTTGTGTAAAGGTCATTTGATTAGTTTTGGGAATTGAATGGCTCCTATTTCAAAGATGTTGCCAACATTAAACATTGATGCACTTGGCCCAAGGCCAAAACTAATAAGCATTTCTTCTGAAATGCTTGATGTTAAGTGTCCACTTATAAGTAAAAAGTGATTGATACAATTAATGTTTTTTGGTAGTTTTTCAGAATACCAAAGACTTTGGAAAATCGGTTTGACACAAGCCTAATTTCCTACAAAGCATTCCACTTTGGTGGGAATGGACAATTGTCCATACATCCAGAGCGGCATACATTTTGTTGACAGATTCATCTCGTTTGCAAGTAAACCTGTTGCGGGCATTACTATAATTTCTACTTATTCTCAACTCCTGTGTATGCTTTTATGCTGTGATTACTCTCCTGTGTCTCCCGTGTGCTGTTTGGAATTCTGTTCTTAATTTGGATGTTCCTAATCACGACTAGACCTCAATTCTATGCTTTCATAAGCAATACTGCACCGAAAACCTTCCCCAAATTACTCTTGAATCCACTATGAGAAGACATATTAAATTACCCCTTGTTCTAGAGCCTCAGCGATCTAGGGGCAGTCGCAAACACTTCAGTTCACAAAAATGGAGCTTTAAACAACAAAAACCCCTTTCCTAATTTTACTAGCTCATTTTGTGATTCAGAATTTTTTTTCTGAATTGCAAAATTGGGGGTTCCAAGCCCTACCGAATCGCACTTTGAAAGTTCTGAGCTTTGGACGTTCCTTCCAAATTGCGAGTTGGTAATGGTTTGCACCTTCAAAATCATTGATCAGTTGCCGACTCTCAAGTTGGGATTGTAATATAGTCTCCAAGGGGAAGGGATTCTCGTTGAACCACTTCCTCTGTGCAAGAAAGGGTGGACCATTTGGGAGGGGCACTGCCAACTCTCACTGAAGTTTTTGAAAATTGAACTTTTTTTTAAAGCAGTTCAATTTCCTTTGAGGAAATTTAGCTTCTGTAAAAAATATAGATTTCTATTTTGAAATTAGGATTTCAGAAGCATGACATTTGCAGTCTTAGTTAGGTATTTTTTCGAACTCTGTTTTATTAACTTTTTGTGGATGTGGCCTTCAGCTTCTCTCATTTACAAGCCCCTACGAAAAAATAAAAGAGTATCCTATGGGAAAAATGTACATTAATGGGAATTTCAGTAAGGGTAAATCAATGGTTTGTAAAGGCTGGATTACCTATGCTTAAAAAAACCATACGTTAATCTTTCACAGACTGAAGTGAACCAAGCCTTAGTGGCTCCTCACTGACAGCGCTTGGCAAGATTAATGCTTAAATCTTGCAGGATGGAATGAGAGCTGTGGGATCCACGTACGAACATTCATGAAGCAAAACAATAAAAAAAATAATGAATGTGATAACTAAATAAAAAAAATAGATATAATGTGTTAAAAGGAACATCCAAATTTCAAGACTAAGAATTAATATCTCAAACAGAATAACATGAGCATCACAGGTATTTCCTGATAAATGATGGCCTTGCAATGGGTAGCAGGTGTTTCTGTGGAAAAACTTGAGAGGAATCTTCCACACAAAGCTGGTACATCTGATGGCTAATACAGTGTGTAACGGCATCGAATGAATGTGCCAGGTACACGTAGTTGGTCTTTCTGTGTCAGGTGATGTAAAATAAAGTCTCATCATATGCTGATTGGATCATAGGAAAATAATCTGGTGATAAAGAAAATGATACAGACTGTATCTGATGCTGCCAGAGGCCAGGTCTTTATGTGATTCCTCAGATGGGTACAACATTTGCTTTTTTCTGTTTTTTTTTAGAGAATCTCACATTAGTTGCTATTGCTGGACTGTTAAATTGGGTGTCTCAAATGCTTTGTGTCAACACATTAAGTTGATATAGAAAGTATTTTTTTCAGTAAGAAGTTCCAAATATTTCTATTAACAGTTTGGAGGAGCATTAAATATCTGTTTGATAGCAGTTCCTCTCTTTGTGCCGACTGGCACTGGGGCCAAGTTCTTGCTTTCAGTCATCTCAGGAAAACATGAGAAGACTGTTAGAACTCTACTTCCGAATAACAACATCTACACCTGAGTTGCAAAATGTCAATGAAGGTTTATGATACAGGTGTACAACACAGCCCCATGAGGGACCGATCCATGCAATATTTTCAGGCTTACCTCTGACTATGTAAATGAGTTCCATGTAGATGCATTATAGGTACATTTATTTTATGAGGATACCCTGGATAGCTGTCTTAGATCTGGCCGTCTTGGAGTATGGTACTGATCCAGCGCTCAGGAACTTATAATTTTTCAAAGACAGGGCCCAATTTCCATTACCGAACAAGCTCCTTTGCGCTGGGATTAGTGTGATTCTAAAAACCGTACCTACTTAACAATCTCCATTATTATGCTTTTCCCAATTTACCAAACTTGGCAAATAAATCTTTATGCTGTTGATCATGTAAACAAATCAGTACTCATCAATAAAATACTCTAATAAAGACAGACTTATTTGTAAATGTATAATATTTATCTAAATAATGTAAAGTAATGCTCATCAAGTACACAAACACAACACCAATCATAGCCTGTCACAAAACATCAGAAGAGAAAATGACAAATTCATAATCAATGTCAGTACATTAAGGAGTGGATAGGAGAAAAGACAAAAGATTCAGAGACAAAATACATTTGCAAAAGTTATGCAAATTCAGATATCAGGCTATACTAACCCACTTAAGAAACACTATCTCCTGGCCAGGGAAATAGCAAGAGCCCCTCAAGAAGGTTTAAAGAGGCAAAGTCTAAGTCAGGAAACATAGGAAGAACAGCAAACCGACGACATGCGACGATCTCACCCCAACAGTCAGCAAAGATGTCTGTCCAAAACCTCTCCCTCCGGGCACCTGAATTTTACCCTAAAACCCAAAAGACCAACCCACAGAAGTATCTAACTTAGGTCATGCTTCACATTTGATTGGTTATGGAAGGGGGTGTACTGTCACACCACTCTCTACGCACACATACGTTTTAAAGAGTTCATTGTTTTACTCGTCCATACGACATCAACTTTCTCCCCAGGAATTAAATTCAAGTCTCTATCATTTGTTTCCTCTTCTCCGGCAGTCATCTTTTACATTGTAATCTTTTTCTGCAGAGCCCCTATTTGCAGAGGAAGCTTCCCTCTACGTTCATAACATTGTTCTTTTCATACGGATCTTGGCAGGCAGTCACGATTCGAAGGAGAAAGTCAGGTTCCTCTTTCCCTCGTGCTCACATTTTCTCATTTTTCGAGGATTTAATTTTCAACGTAGCTGACTTTAACCCTTTATCTGTCATGCAGAATGAAATCCATGCTTGTTTCTACAAAGAACAAAACACAAACATTTATTTTTCATTTGAAAATGCATTTCTCTACGCACCAACCCAAATGCTGCATTTATCCCCACGCAACCCATGTTAGCGTTTGCATTACAGCTGTTATTAATAACGTGCACTAAAAGCAGCATTGGTCCTTTATTTTTCATTGGACAAAAGCATTTTTGAGGCCCACTTCAGTAGTTTAGTTCACGCTTGCGCAGAAACATTTTACCATGTTAAGCTTTACTCGTTTATTTTTTTACTGCACACGGTTAGTAAATGTTACCGAGGGTTTAATCCGAGCAGGTTTTATTTTACGCAAAAACCCTGCTCCATCAGTACCAAAATATTGTCTGGGAAAAATTTGTCCTCTACATATTCTTTACAAAAACATCCATTGGAGTTAGTGATCAAGACTCAATGGGACAATATTTTTGTAAAGAAAAATTAGGACACAATATTATTGCCAGATGACATTTTTGTTATTGATATTCTAACATAATCCCTCCCTGCCCTACAGTGTACACTCCTAGTTTATACTATCTGGGTACCTCTTTTGGATTCCATGTAAGTTTTTGATGCTATGTGCTGGATAGGAGGTTTCAGGGTATTTTGTGGTGGGACACTAACCCAATGGATCTGCAAGGGTGGGGAAAGCGATTCAGTTCCTCAATTCTGGAGAGATTTCCCCATATCCTGGAGTCCTTTCAAGAATTCTGGCAAGACCTTATTGCAGTAGAAATAGTTAAACATAAGATAAGCTCAAACGTCCTCGTCCACATTCTGATATGTATGGCACAATCCCTGATTACTGTTACTCTCATGAAATAAAATGACCTATTAGAACCTTCCTGAAATATATCTGTCAGTTTTCCAGAAAAGGTAGCTAAAGATAAATTAGAAAACTGCTTCCTAGTATCTAGATGTGTGTGTTATAGTTTGTAAGCAGGACATTTGCTAGTCTGCAGTGTTTACTAGAAACTGCCCTTCTAGTTACCTCTCTCATTTCTCAGTTACATACGAAAGTATTCACACATACTTGTATTTGGTTTTTATTTAAAAAACTAAGAACAACTCGGCCAATGAAGATTGAAAAAAATTACACGTAGTATACTTATCATTGGTATGAGGTAAAGAACGTAATATATTTTGGGTTAAACTGTATTAACAATAGCTTAACAAATTATGGAGAGACGCTGGATAACCTAGGCTATCCTACTGTTGTGGCAACAAAAACGATGAGAATGAGATTGGCTCTCAGAAAAGAAAAGGTTGTACTTCTTAGAGTAACATACCTGAGGACCTTTTGATGGCTCTTCTACGGATCAAGTTCCATTTCTTATGCCTGTAGTGTCTCGAAAGTTGAACATTAGTTTTGCTGTTTATTGTATTTATCTATAAGGGTAATTGTCTTGGTGTTTCTCTGTTTTTAAGTCATTTTTAGATCAGTGTTTCTTCAATCATGTACAGGCAGAGTCAATGGGAGATCTGTAACAAAAGCCTCATTTCATTAGCCCTTTTGCCTCCTATCAACTTGAATGTATTTTGCCATATACTTCAGCACAATTTAACGCCTCAGGGTCCCTCTTACTTTGGGGTCTAGTCATTTAACATAATTTTTAGTAGTGACATACCTCCTCATGACCTGCTATAATTATGCTATCTTTTGTAGTTAGCAACTCAAGAATTGATTTCCTTCTGTGAAATTTCTCCTCACTGGCCATAAACGTGTCCACTTCTAGCTCGTCATTTAGCCACATTAACACTTTATTCTCTAATGCTTCTCTGAGTACACTTGTGTGCACTGTAACACCATATTTCCAGTCACTAACCATTGCTCAGTTACTGATGCCCAAGTTGAGGTGTAGGCTCACTCACAAAAGGTAAGGAGTCTAGTAAGGGGTCTATATGGAACCTCTTTCCTTTTGTGAATTGGGATAGGAACTTTAGAGGGGAGTAGGAAGTGGTTCAGGAAACCACGGCCAACTCTCAAGTTTTTCAAAACCGAAAGCTGGTGTGGTGGTCTGCTGTCCTATGCAGGCCACCATCTTTTTCTTTGCAGTCATTTGGATGGAATCACAATTTGAGACTTATAAAAATCAATATCCAGAGCAAATCGTCCAGGCAAGACACCGTTGATTCACGAGGAGTACTCTCCATGAGGACCATATTCTGAGGAAATCGTTTTCGTTTCACCTACGGAACTTGAGTTTAGTGACCCTGAAGATATAAATAAACTAAATTTTTTCCATATTAATTGACGTGTTTTGCCCTGAGGAAGTCGGAAGATAATTCCACAAGAGGAAACACGTGTTGGCTAAAGTTGTTTTCTGATGGCTGAAGTGGCTGCATCTTTGCTGAACTTGGAATAAACAAGATTGTAGAACATTTCTACGAAAATATCGTGTGTACTCCTATTTTCACTTTAGACAATTTCCTCAGGATATTGACTTTTATTGCTTTTTATATTTGAAGACTGCTATTTACAAATTCAGTAACCTCAGGTGGCCGTTACTCTTTATCCTTTGAGCAATTTCTATGAGGATACATAATGCTTGTTATGTGACTCTTTCACGAAATAGCGCAAGCTATACCCAGCCACCCACCTTTCTTTGTGACAATTTGAGACTTGCCCAACTAAATTATGCAGGTCACTATGCAACACTCTCCAAATTATTGTTTAGGTAAGTTTGCAAAATACTTTAGTGAGTACAAAATAAAGGTATGAAATTGCGACCACTTTTTGCTACCACATTGTTAGTACAAATGACCCTAGGCTTCTTGTTCATTGTTTTGGAATTGCAACATTACTCGCTCACACTTAAATTAGATTGGATGAAACTTCATAAAATCACTAGGAAAATAGTTCCAAGAGGTGTGATCAGCAAGGGTGCTGATGGCTACCCTCTTGGCAGACAAGAAACTGCAAGGAACATTTTGAAACACCACATTCTCTAAAATACTGTGCAAACTTCAAGTAACTTTTGCCATGCTGCCACCAAATAGTGTAATGTTGGCTTGTGTGGAGTATATATGGTACGGGTCAAACGGAGGCATATGCGATTAAGGTGCATGTCAGCATGTAGGGCTCCCTTTTTAATTGGCTGCAGAGATATAGCGTTATGTTTGTTTTGATATCTGAACAAAAAGGGCCTAGTAGTAGATAATAATAAAGCCAGAAATCTATCCATCAGAGGTTTCCTCTTCAGATGTGCCTAAATGTCATTCATAATTGTGCCATGGAGAACCGATGGGCATCTCTAGATGTTGTAGAATTCCTTGTATCCTTTTACGAGTTCTGTAGATTGTCAGGAATCAGACTCTCAGCAGACCGAAGTGTTACCAAAAAGTCCCTTACACCTTTATCTTCTTTTGTTTTTCTTTCTATAATGCATTTCAGGTTCAGAAATACCTAACAGATACTTTGAAAACTTGGTGGTGTTTGAGAATGTCACACTAATCAGTACACTTCTTTTGGTCCTTTTGACACTAGGGGCCTTATTGAGGCCCACGTGATAGTGGTGTGGATGTAGGTGTTTGGAAAACGGGAAACCAAATGCAAAAAAGATGGACATAAATATACTTTCTATTTGTTAGTTACTATATTTGCGGAAAAGTGTACATTTGGCTCATAAATTCAGATGACATCTCCCTCAAATGTAATTTGTGCCAGAGAAATGACCTCCTAAGAATGCACACATTATATCTGAAAACTATTTGTGAACATTTCTGAACTCCTTGAGTTATGTCTTTGTTGCCCTCTACTACCTTCCTAGTTCATACCTTCAGCCCTCGGAATACCAATGTTACCACAAATGCAATTAGAACTGTAAAAAAATTGGCAGACCTTAGCTTAGACCATGGTTCAGTCGCAGGTAAATGCTTCCCGGTGCTGTTTCTCTAAATGGTGATCTGGCATTTAAACCTGCTCATCCATTGAGGTGCACACAAAGTATTGTGAATTAGGTTGATAGTTATCAACTGAATATTTGATAAAGCACCGGTCCTAGGCGTCTTTAAAGTTAGGGCTTCATAATGAACATATTATGAGATGCAGCAATAATGCAAGGGCTCCCTGCAGTCACATATAGAAGTTGCATACCTGCTCTCTATCAGTGAGTTGCACCAAACCACAATCGCTCTTTATACTGGCCTACATCATTTTAGGAGCTGTCACTAAAGCCAAGGGCTTTCGTAGAGCTTCTTCTCTGTCTATTATCACAGTCTAAAAGTAATTTCACCATCTTTTATCACTCTGGGGGGCTCCTCTTGACATTCGCCCATTCTGTTGGTTGACCCGGGAAGTCAGGCTTCCTTTAAAATTGATTTCTTGGACTACAAATAAAGTCGCCCGAAGACATATATGCGTGCCATAGGAAACATAATCTTTTGTGGATAAACAAGACTGTCGAAAAATCATATTCAGGACTTCCTAAAGCAACATGTCTTTTTTAGTCTTTCTTAGTCTTTACCACCTGCCTATAGAATGTGTTTCTCTCAGAAGTCCGAATTGTCTGTGGTTATGTTTACTTCTGATAAAACTCCTGCCCACCTACTTGTTTGTACCTGTGTTAATAGGTGCATTACATTTTTCATTCTATCACTTATGTCAGCATTGCTTATTATGTTTACACCATTATTTGAATTGATTGTAAAAGTATTTTTTGTACCGACTCTACATGTTGTCCAGGTGCAGTCCTGTGATCATTACACAGTGTCTACCTGGCACTTTTGTTTTTACCCAATAATAATAATAAAATACCAATGTAGATACATTTTCCACACACTCAGGGATGATGTGAAATAATCCATAAGATTTATTTCCCTAATTATAAATGTTACAACAACGTGTAGGATAGTTGTTTATCCAAAAGCTAGTGAAGGGTGTTTATAAAACGCGGTATTCTGTCGTTCTTCATGAAGGAAGAAAATAGAAGCAGAATTTTGGAAACACTGTCCATAGAATAATTACTTCTAAACTGACCAGTAGTGCAAGAACATATCATAGGGGGTGATATACCTTAACAGTTACAAATACATTTTATGAGCAGCAGTTTTGCTGTTGATGCCACCAAGGTGCCCATTGTACGACTATGTTTGCCTTGACCAGTGGCATAACGAAACTAGAGGGGGCCCCTCGCCAAGTACATGGAGAGGAGCCCTCCACGCTCTGGACTCAGGAGTTCTCAAGCCAGGGCCCCGCCACCCATTCACAGTGCCGGCGAGGGCCCCCCTGGAGCATGGACTCCCCCACACCACAAGGGCTCTTGTTCTGCCACTGACCTTGACTGACCTCCCTCTGCCAGGATGTGAAGGGCTGCCGGAGTGGGATGACATTACCGAGATCTACTCACTCGACTACAGTAATCCTGACCCCAGTAGAATCATTCGGTGTGGATCCTGCTGGAGGCCCCTAGTTCCAATGCCAATCATAAGGCCCTTGCATGCAAGCTCTTGCTGTTGGTCTTGTGGGACTGTTGCTGCCAGCTCTGTACTCTGGTGGTATATTGCTTGGTTTTCCCCTTTTTTCCATTGAATAGATGCTCATGGCCTGTCCATGAGGGGTGTTGTTTGTCATATCATTCATGTTAATATATCATTTACATTATTTAGATAGTCTGATTAGGCAGTAATACATAGTGTATGCCACTGTACTATTTTGCTAGTTAAATGTTTCTAAATATTAGTTTATTTCTAATCATCTGTTGTGGTCTTTGTTATCTTTGAAAATAATTTCAGCTCCATATCTATTTCTGTTGTATTCTCCTTTCCTTCTTCTTTCTCTCTCTCGAGACTACATTCTTCTGAATCCAGTATGGCTACATTAAAATCACACGGTTTTAGTGACGAAGAATTTGCCTCCATGGTGGGATCTTCGGTTAGCTTTGAAACTAGAAATACATCTAATGATGAGCAATGTGGAGATTTGTTAAAACTTTTGGCTCTTAAAAAGAAAAGTAAAAGAACTGAATTACATGGCAGATTCATATTAGATTACCTTAAAGCTGGAGTTATTCCGCAAGGTCTTCAGATCAAAAATATCCCTGGACTATTTGTCCATTTAAAACACTTTTTAGAACGTTGGTCCCTCATTTCCAATAGATGCTCTAGGGACCACATGATGCTCATAGTAGAAACTGTCAAAGAAGTTCTAGAAGAATTAGCTAAAGAAATTACAGAACTTGAGGATAAGATTAAAAACTCTACAGTAATACAAGACATAAAAAAAAAGTTAGATGACATTGAGATGGATCTTAATTCATACAGTGACTATCTATTTAAACGAAAAATGGACAAACTACAAAAAGACCTACGCTTTTTCAGTATGGAAAAGGTGTATCCATACTTAGCAGATAATTTCTATGCCCAAATGGGCGATAACGATCAGGAATACATGACACACCCTGAATCTAGATCAAATTTTTTTTCTACCTTTTCCAACTCCTCAGATTCAGGCAGTAATTCCAGTATGTCACCCTTCCAACCTAGAGGCAATCACTTTAGATTTAATCAAGGCTATAGACCTTTTTTAGGAAGACGCCAGCAGAGAGGCAATTGGAGAACGAATTATCGATCCCAATATCGGCCACAACAGCAATACCAACAAAATCAACAATATCAGCCTCAAGGACAATATCCACCGAACCAACCATATCAACCTCAGGGCCAATATCAACCTCATTTCCAGGACCATCCACAGAACACAGACAGGTATCTGGAAACAAGAAATGCGAGGTACTGGAGACAGTAAAAACAATACCTATTTTCAACCTGAGTAGCCATGATACCAACTCGGCCACTCTTGCGGTGCTCTCTAAGGGACTCTCATTTGTTCCCCATTCGGGTTTGAACAAGTTTGAACTTTTCAATGATATGATGAGTTTCTTTCGAAAAATACGATTAAAAAGCTTTTTTTCTAATAGGGAATGCGATTCTTGTGAACCTAATAAATCTGGTCTGTCACTGAAATCAATTTTTACACCAACTCTTGATCAAATAGATCCTGAAATAGGAATTTTTGAAAAGATTGTTACCTCTAAACTACAAAACATTACTAAATATATACCACATACTCCCTATAACATTTCCATCGATGAACACAAGGCCCTACTAGAACTCAAGGAATCCACTCAAATAACTGTAAAAAGCTGTGATAAGGGGGGCGGAATCGCCATCTTAGATACCAACAACTATATTGAAAAAATGGAACTTATGCTTAGTGATACCAAATTCTATACTAAAATCTGTAGGGACCCTACAATTACAATTAAAAATAAAATCACCAAACTAACTACAAAAGCTTTAGGTAATGGTGATATTTGTCAAAAAGAGTATGAGTTCATGAATATAGAAAATCCAAAAATGGCCAGTATATATGGTATCCCAAAAGTTCACAAGAACGAACATGATCCACCTCTTCGTCCAATAGTCACCACCATCGGAAGTGTGACTGAACCTATATCAAAATACGTAGACGCAATTTTGCGGCCGCATATTGTAAACATTTTGGGACATATTCAGGACACTAGACACGTAATTACTCAATTTGAAGGCACAACGTTTAATGCCCATAGACAATGGATGGTGACACTGGACGTAGAGAGCCTGTATTCTAACATTCCCTGTAAGGGTGCCATGGAAGCCACTAAATGGTTCATAGAGTCTTTTAACATCGACTGTAATATGCCCTTTATCTTGGATTGCCTTAAGATTGTTCTGGAAAATAACATCTTTGAATTTGCAGGAAAACTCTATAAACAAACCAGAGGAGTCAGTATGGGCGCTTCGTGCGCACCAACAATTGCAAATATTTATGTAGCTCAATTCGAGGAAAAATACATTTTTAATGAAGTGGCACCTTTTTTTTAATCGATTTTTTACTGGTCACGGTTCATCGATGATATCATTTTTATTTGGGATGATAATGAGGATGTTTTGCAAGAATCTTGGCTTAATGCCTGCGACTCCAACTTAAAATTTACAGAAAAAGTAAGCAATTCAGAAATAGAATTCTTAGATTTAAACATTAAACATCTTGAAGGAAAACTAATAATGGATCTTTTCACTAAACCTACTGCCCGTAATACACTTCTTCATTACAGTAGCTTCCACCCCTCGTCACAAAAAGACAGCATTCCCTTCAGTCAATTTCTCAGACTGAGGAGGAATTGCACCAGATTAATTGATTACGATGAGAGAGCTACTGTGATGAAGGAGAAATTCAGAGATCGTGGCTATCCGCACAGATTAATACGCGAATCATATAAAAGAGCAAGATACTATGATCGCCAGCATCTCCTCACAGGTACTAATGATAAGCGAGATGCTAGTTTGGTATTTGTAACGAGGCATTCCTTGTTGAACAATCAGATACGTCAAATTCTATATTCGAACTGGCATATCCTTAATGCTAATAAAACTGGCAATGAAATTATTAAAAAACCTCTCTTTGCATATAAAAAAAACAAAAATATAAAGGATATAGTGGTCAGATCTAGGATGTCGACAATGAAAGTTAAAAGTCAAAGAAACATTGTTACTGGGGCTCCAGTAATAGGAAACCATAGATGTGGAACTTGTAAAATTTGTCCACAAGTAATTGAGACTACAGAATTTATTTTTAACAACATAACTATCCCCTTGTTGCATATGACAAACTGTAAAACTACGAATATTATCTATCTATTAATTTGTCCGTGCAACAAGGGATATGTTGGGGAATCCTCACGTTCCGTGTGTACTAGAGTTACTGAACACAAATCAGCAATTCGAACGAGAAAAGTGAATGCCCCTTTAGTAGCCCATTATCTCGATAATGACCATAAACCAGAAGAAATACAGTGGGTAGTTCTAGAAAAAATTGTGGCAAAATCCGGTATTAATACAGACAAAATTCGTCGTAAACGCGAAGTATTTTGGATATTTACTTTGGATACTGTAAGATCGGGCCTAAATTCTGAAATCCCTTGGCAGCAAGCAATCATATAAAGTTTTCCCTGTTACAATCTAAGGTATAGACATGTCTCCAGATAGAATTATGCCATCGATATGAATAAAAAATATAGTTAAACTTAATATGAAAGGCAATGAGGACTCGGAAAGTACTTTTTTGTCATAAACATACCCTTAACATAATTTAATTTAATAACATATTTGTCCAAGAATAATAATACATCAATTTTTGGTTACTTAGTGATATGTCGGTTGTGTACAACACAACCTATTGATAAATGGTGAAAATTTCGAATAAACTGTGAGCATGTCGATTATCAGCCAGATGATTACTACTATCTCAATATCCTTGCATATGTTGCATAAATAGTCCCGATTTGAAAACTATCTTAGCCATTTCTCTAGAAACTATCTAATTACGGAAGTCTTTCTTCCTTTACGGTGGAAGTAGGAAAATCGCAAATAAGGACTACAACTTAGTCCGTTAACTATATCTATTATGTATCCAACCGGAACGGAGAGGAACACATCCGTTTAGGCAAATATACGTCATTGCTCCGCGCGAAGTAAATTAAAATCAGCTGAAATCGATCAGTAGTAAGTTACGAAGGCGCGTTGACCTATAAATAGTGAGTGTTTGAACAAATCGTTTCGACCGTTATCCTCGGAGGCGACAACGAGCAGACCCCATATCGAACATATCAACTCTAGAACGAAGGTATGTCTCTAGGTCTAGTATAATAACTACGTTTGGATACAACTATGGAATGGAAGCAGGGATTAACATCCTTAATGTTTTCTTTGCTCCAAATTTATATTGTAGATTACCTGTCCTAAACGATCATCCAAATAGCGAATTGCCCTACAGGACTATTTTAAGGTAATTATCTTCTGAGGTAAATGCAAATGCAAATTACTGACTAAAATCGGTTTACTAAAATACTGTTTGGTGTCCCTCTAGATTATTTATAAAAAATAAGAAATAGATGTCCCTACCTCGTGGTTCCACACTAAAATAGTAAGAAGAAGACTACATGGATTGAAAAAATAAACTTTAATCGAGAAGATATATTTAAGGTATGAGTTGAATGGGTTTTTGGGAACACTTTGGTTGAACAACTGTACAGTCAATGCCTTGCTAATGACTAGTTTAACTGTATCTTCATCTAGCGCCTTTTCTACATATAACCATCCTGATATGACCTTATATAATTCGATATCAAATAGGTGCCATGTATTAACATAAAATATGCTCTAACTAATATAGACAACAGCATTGTGGTACATAAATGTTATCCCTCTTGTCCCTTATTATAGGCCAACATAGAGTCATACAACTAGGAAGAATCTTCCATGAAAATATATATATATAACTCTATCTAAACCTTTGAGCCACATACGAAATCTCCAGCTCTAGAGGGCATCAACAGAAAATTATCAGGTATATCTACAAGATAGGTTACTACTTTCTATAATGCCGTATAATGAATATACTAGTGATTAAATAAGATTTTGTGCCTGTCTTACAGTGCGTAACAAAGTCGACGCCATTAGAGATAAGCAACTCCCATAGGGAACAGATATTCTGTGTGTTTGTTCAAACCTCTTTTTATGTAAGTAACAATAGTTGCCTTTCGCTTACTCAGCACTAATTGCTAATTGTAAATACAACCTATGTTGTATCTGTACTTCGTGTTATCTACTTGTCCTTTTCTTTGATCCTCTCCTTAAAATGGAACTGTTAGAAAACAAGCCTTTTATTTGAATGATACAAACTACTTAGAAATGAAGGAAACATGTAATGTAATAAATCTCCTGAGATAATATGCTTTAATGAGAATTACAACAGATATCAGCTTTTGATAATGAAATATATGAACATACAAACTGGATTGGAAACGCATTCGTTATAATTAACAGGCAACATAGTACAAGCAGATAGTAAGTGGATACACTGAGACAAGGATACTGTTTATATATGTATTTTTAATGAAAAATTACAGACCCTAGAATTACTGTACAGTTAATAACATAAATCATTGACTTAGATCATAATTATATGCAATTTTCTTATATATATATTACTTTTTTGTTTGTCTGTCTAGGTCTTTGTTACACTCTATTATGTATGTAACGTACGAATGACGGTCACCTGACGAAGGCCTTTTGGCCGAAACGCGCGTAGTTCCATTCAACCGCATTGCCTTCATCCAATTTTCCAACGACTGGTTATATCGTATATCACTTTTATGTTCTGTTTTATGTTTATGTACTTATTTGCACTGCTTTATTTGTAATATGTCTAACTTATGGAAATTGAATGCTATCTACAAGAATCCTATATGTTTTTTACTGAAGATATAAAATCAATAAGATAAAAAGAAAAGTATACTAAAATCGAAATAAAAAATTAAATAATTTTGATATATCACTGTCTCAGAAAATATTCACTTGATGTTGTACAGTACATATTAATACATGTTTGTTTAGGGTCAACATATATCCATTGAGTTTGCCACGTTCTTTCTCCACATTGGTATATTGCTTGGTTACATATCCCTAATAAGGCAAACGAAGCAAAAGGTGGTGCATGTGCATTACCTGCCTGCTCTTTTTGCCTGTATTGCAGACTGTAGCAATTTCGTGGTCTGTGGTTTGTGTTTTATATTCGGGAATGTGGTATTTCAGCTGCACCTGGGCACTTGTACATTAGGTTTAGGACTGGTCACCCTCAGCCCTTCTGTCGATGTAGCTAGCAACACCCGCAACATAACATGTATGGCTTTAAACAGATGGTATCCGAAAGAGTTATGTAACCTATCACATAATAGAAGAGATATGAAATAATTATAACTGTTATTGCAAAATTATCATATGGGCTAAGAATAATGTAAATGATTAAAAAGAAGGAATTGCCTTTAAAAAGTGAAGACGTTTTCCTTTGACATACATGTACAGCAGAATTTAGTGCTCGTTAACTGGTAATCCCTAGTTAGGATTGATGAAATATGACTGCATGGACGTCATTCAGGGGTCGCCGATGTTGGAGCTGCGACCCCCTGACTTACCTCCCGCGGCCCCTGGCACTGTTATTGCGGTCTGTGTCCTCAGGGGTGGTAAGGACAGTGTCGGGAAGAGAAGTTAGTTTCATGTCTATGCCCCTCAGCGCCATTGTGTGCGGACCCCATTAGAAATGCATCTCTGTTACGAGAGAGAGAGAGAGAGAGAGAGAGAGAGAGAGAGAGAGAGAGAGAGAGAGAGAAAGAGAGAGAGAGAGAGAGAGAGAGAGAGAGAAAAAAGAAGACTGACAGGTTAGCTAAAGGAGCGATGGGGAGAGGCAAAGGTGATTTTTACACAGACAGGTGAGACAAAGACAGCCAAGGGACCAAGAGGTGACAGGGTGGAGAAAGAGAGGGGAGTTAAAGACAGAACAGGTGAGAGGGTCAGTGAGAGGGCAATACGTGTGAGAATTATAAGGAGATCAGTGGGAAAGACAGACACCACTGAGATGGAGGGGGCGTGAGAAATAGACAGCAACAGATCACAAAGGCAGGTAATAGAGGGATTATAAAAACACTGACAGTTGAGAAACAGAGAGCTGAAGTGAGGGTGACAACATGTCAAGACCAATTGACATCACCTCATTTGGTGTCAATTGGGTCAAATGGCATGTGATGGTCACTTCCACTACCCCTGGCGTTTTGATGAATTGGCGTCCATGTGTGACTGTGCATTAGTGACTGGCAGTGACAATGCCGTTCTTGGTAAGAGAAGACATTAGGTTGAGGAGTTTTGTTCCAGGGTGGGAGTGTGAGTGCACTGCAGTTTGACTCTGGTACGCTAAGAATCACTTTACATCCCTGGTCCGGCAGGCAGTGCCTAGATTTGACATTCAGAACAAGGTCCATTTTTGGTAATGTTTTCATATCTACAATAACCAGATTATAAATTCAGAATTTGATCTTTTTTTAGATGATAGAGCTGAAAGACCTGATTAATTAGTAAATCGATTATAAGCAAAAATGCATCGTTGTTATTACTGAATTACCTGCGGTCCATCATAATTGGCCTTCCTCTCTTTGACAAACATGGACAATTTAGTAGAGGAAACAAGAAACCCTTTAGACAAAGTTAGCCACGCTTGGCCCTTAATGTGGCATGGACTGGATCAGTCATTGTGAATGCATTTCAGAGAAAAAAAGGCAACATCCACCAACTCAAGACACCTATGACAACATATTCCTTGTAATTAAGCAGTTGTTGGATGAACCCGCCAAAATTATACGTATACTAGGCATAATCTAGTGTGTCGCTATTTAACTATTACAAGACTTATTACAGAGCCTATTGAGCATATTAAGCCAGCCCTTACAAGTTTCAACTGACTTCATATAATGATTAATATATATTTCTGTAGCATTGTGTATATTGAAGGTTCCCTTGTCTTGTCTTTAATACAGTCCTCTTTTCTTTTCTATGTCAAATGAGGGTCAGGTGGCAAGAGCGCCTTCATTATAATCTTTCCATTCTTTCTATGTCATAGAAACTTATTGAGGACCTTAACAAAGGCTCCTTTGCCATCGAACCATTAATTGACATAGAAACAAAAAACAACTGTATCGGTGGCAAAGGAGTCTTCTACACTCGCAATGTTTCATTTCTTGTTCAGCCTCAATGTGCTTATGCACCATATGTTAGCAAATTAGATCCAGATTTACTGGCACTTGTCAATACTTCATTGTTTCTGCTTTTGTTTCTAACTGTTGATGGGGTTTTATCTTTTAGTCAAACTGTATTGTCGCCCTCTCCCTCCATTTGCTTCTGGATGGTTACCTTTACCTATTGCTGTAAAACAGATGGGGTAGTGGTCGTCAAACATTCTAATATTATACTGATATAATATATTTTATAATATATCATATAAAATGATATTATAAAATATAATGTATTTGGGACTTTTACATTCCCAACTACAAGACATTGATAAATGGGTGTTGGTAACAGAGGTAATTTCCGCATCCTCTAAGGCTCGCCAATAGCCAACACTGTTATTAAAATGTAATGAAATTGAGGAATTTGTCTGGCGCGACAATCACATGACCATAGAGAGAAAAGCAAGCAAATGATGCTCAATAAATATGGATTTCCTTATTTATTTGTTCATATCTACCTTAGGCACTTCATGACATGCAATTGGTTTAGTGTAACATTAAATCTGGACAAAATGGCACCCCTGCAAGAAGTTTCCTTTTCTCATCAAATTAAAAAAAATATAGTGTTATATATGGGAAACTTGATCACAAACAGAATTGGGTATAACGTTATTTTTGTCTTGCAATTTCGCTAGCGAAGGTGTTACAGTCTCTCCAGCGCTCGCGAAAACAATCCTCACCTGCCTATCACAAAATGGCTATCTCCCAGACCGCTCATCTCATCACTTTCGTGATAAAGAGGAACGTCGCAGTGGGGAGGCTATCAAATGTACCCATGTTGTGAGCCCTCACGAGAGTTGTACCATTTCAGAGATGATGCCATGGCGAGCTGTCTTACTGTACTGCCACTTTACACTCGATGTTCGAGGAATTCCCTCTGGTCTTACATACAGTTATGAAACATAATACTGAGTCACACATGTTGGCCCTTCACGCGGCATTATGGATCACCTGGAAAGTGGCTGGATGGTGTAAATAGTAATTATATATAAAGCTCACAGTTTTCCATTTTTACTGATTTATACAGATAAATACCGACAGAAAACAATGTATTTCCTGTCTGTATTTATTTTTAAAAGTGGAAATATACAGAAAATTGTGCTTCTTGTGGGCAACTCTCCATGCTGTTTTTCGTGATTTACAGGACAACAGCTGAGCAGATAGACTTCATGGGAAGTTAAAAAAACAGGTTGAGATTTCCCTAAAACATTCACATATATTTGTTTTATAATGCTGCTATTTACCTGTGGTTGCAGTGTTTCACTATATTTGCCTGCTTAATGTGCTAAAACGGGAGTGGCAGCAAAGTATGAGCACATGTTTACCAGTTAAATAAACGTGGAAATATACCATTTTACGGCTCCATTTATTCGCAAAACACAGAATAAATATGGATAAATGCCAATAATATGGGCACAAAAAAATGGATAAATACAGACAGAAATGTTGAAAAATAAATTACATAAAACCGGGAGCCTTAATTATATAATAGTACTAATAGTAATACTAATAATAACAATAACAACAAAATAACAACAGTAATATTAATAACACAAGGAAAATAATACAATAATAATGATTATTAATATTATTACTGATATTATTATATAGTCTCTTGTTCCACACATGCCTTTCTAAGCACTGTAAATAACGTGTTACTATTAATTAATTTAATGGCACTCAATTTGCCCATCTTAGAAGTATAACAGTCAACTTTGGCTATGCATGAGTATATTTATAACAAAAATAAAAATGCTTCCTTCCAGTTTTAAAGTAATTCTCTTAAGATGTGGGGAATTTAGTATAGTCCTTCCTCGCTGTTCATCACCAAAGAGCAGATGAAAGAGCCTTCCCCGGCTCTTCGTGCCCTGCAGCATGTTTTTAGCAGGTAAAGTTCACATCAGAAGCTTAACATGAGGACAAAGCGCGTTGTGTGGATGATCGTTTTAAGGCTGGCATGGAGCGTGGCCGGAAGGATGTACCTAGGAAGATGTCTGGGTTTGCGGTTAGAACATTATCATTTCCAGAGTGAGAATAACAGCCATGTTGTAGTGTTATTCTCACCAATACTTGTTCTTACAAAATGGCGCGCTTAATGGCAGCATTGTCTCCTGTGATGCTGATCTGTTTCCATATTCTGTTTGCGTTGAGTGGCTTTATGCCCAGGAGCATCGACTCGTGCCTGATCACTTTAATTATAACCCACATGTTTTCATCTATTCATAAATCAGCCAATAAAAGTGGGAGTGCCCGAGGCTAGAGCAGTGGAGTCCCTTTGATTAATAGCCTCTGAGTCCTGTTTGTACTGAGCAACGTGCTCCAGATGCTAACACAATGTAGGCGCGCGGGCTCTCCCCAAGTGAGGACACAAACCAGCCAAAAGGCGAAATAGATTAGTGTTTTTTTGTTATTCCTTCCCAAGTCGAAACTTGTTGTTGCATTTTGTGAGATGCAGCCACCATAGTGCTGCAGAATAAAATACATTTTCATTTTGATGCTAAACACAGCGACACAACAGTAGATAATTGTGGCCATCACCAAAGCTAATTAAAGAGATTCACCGAGACTCCTGCTGCAGTTTAGTGAAATGGAAATTTCCCAGGATGGTCCTGTAAAAAGCCTCTGGCACATGAACATTGTTCATTATTTCAGTGGCAGCGAATACAATGCACATATGAACCCACAACATTTAAGAGAAGTTCTGACTAGAGGAAGGAAAGCAATATGCCTCTCATTCTGACTTGCATGGTACAGGTGGACATGTGATTGTACAGTTAGCGTGCAGTAAATCCACCCCAGTGTTGTGCAATTACAAGTGAAACCCCATGTGAGGTAAAAATCAAGGAATTCTCAAATACATGGAGTTTAGTGCACATTCCTTTACATGTATTAAATGTATGAGGATAGGGTAATAGGAAAGGGAAGGGGAAAAGGTTTTCTGGCAAGAGGGAACTGCGTATGCTCACACTGTCAGAAAAAATTAGGGAATGAGACTTGGCTGCTGCTGTACTTAAAGCACCATGAAATGTTACAGTGTAGAATTACCGCACGGTAAAAGCAGGTCTGGCTCGCATACACCTGGAAACCATCTGTAGAAAAGCTGACCCACTTGGAATCAGGTGGAGCGATATCCCATGAGGCAATTCTGCTCCACTTGACTCGTAATGATGACCTAAGAGTCAGAAAGAAGCAAGGAGAGAGTGGAACCTGTGTAAACCTGCGGCTAGATGTGGGGCACGGAGCGTGGGAGGCCTGTACAAGTTAAAAGGACAAAGGAGAAGGCATGGGGGATGACATGGTCACAGTGACCCAGTGGAGAACGTAGGTAGTTGATGGGTCATAAATGTTGATGGACTGGTAGAAGCAAGTGCAGGGATACAAAGTTCTAAAAGGTTATTAATTTTATTATATAACCTGCATCTTTGAGCAATAACATCTGTTAATTACCCATCCTTGCAATTATGAGCCCAAGCCATGAGTGAGGTCACATAAAGAGAGAGTGGGTGATTTACAGCCATTATTGTCCAACAGGTGATGACAGGGAGGCTATTAGCGCCTCTGCCCAAACAAGGTAGAGCTGCATGAGCTGTGTCACACTGGACCCTGTGGATGTTGCACACTGTCAGCAAGGGCAGAAATGCCTGTTCGCTTCTGCAGCAGGGCAGCTCCGGCTGTCTCTCCACAGAAACCACTTAACCCCTTCCCTGCTCATGACGGAACCACGCCGTCATGAGCCACGGGCGGCGTGTGTGCTCATGGCGGCATGGTTCCGTCATGCTCGGCCGCTCCGCCCACACTGCGGAGTTGTGACGGAACCACGCCGTCATGAGCACAGCTCGCCCGTGGCTCATGACGGCGTGGTTCCGTCACGAGCAGGAATTACCGCCGCGGTCAAGGGGTTAAGCAACCATGCAATGCTGGCTCCACTCATTGCTTCTCTGAAGGTGAATGTAAGCCTAAATGCCACAGAAAAGTAAGAAATAGTAAACATTGAAGTGTGTTTATATTTGTTCTGCTTTCTGTGGCTGCTTTGAATTTTATTCCTTTGAGCAAAGCAGGGTGTGGGTCCAGCACAGCATGGCATTCATTTGAATCTTTGCAGGGTTGAACTCATTCTCTCATTAGACTATGGTTGACTTGTCTCCTCAGTGCTAGAGGGCCCTAGCGGGTAGACTTGCCACAAGACGCACCTTGTTATGTTCTCGGTGCAAGAGATTCCAGTCATGTGCTCTTCCCCTAGCTATCTGTTCTCGGTGGGTTCCAGCAGCGTGCTGGTGCTCCAGAAGTGCCTTCTCTGATCTAGAAGGGGAACATCCTTTACGACGCAACTATTACCCCCCACTACCATTACAACGCGGGGATTACAACGAAAGTCGTTACAACGACTTTCGCTGGAGGGTGCTGTTGGATAGGGAATAGTTTAATTTTCTATCCAACACCTTCCCTACTATCCACGGGGACTGGAGTTGGAATAGAAAATTAAACTATTCTACTATCCAGCGCCCCCCAACGCAAGTCGTTGTAACAACTTGCGTTGTAATCCCCGCGTTGTAATGGTATGCGGGGTAAAAGCTTGCGTTGTACTGACAAACAACTAATCTAGACAGCTCCAACAGAGTGCCCTTCCTCCAGAAGTGCCTTCTCAGACTGAAGTAGCTCCTGCAGTGTGCCCTTCCTGCAGACGTTTTCTCAGTGCTACAGGTCTCTGGCAGTACTGATTCCACAATAAGCGCCTTCTCGGATCTAGACGGCTCCAACAGAGTGCCGTTCCCCCAGACGCGTTCTCAGTACAAAGGCTTCCAGCAGCATGCCCTTCCTCCAGAAGTGCCTTTTCAGAGTGAAAGGGCTCCAACAGAGTGCCCTTCCTCCAGACATGTCGTCTCGGTGCAAAAGGCTCCTGCAGTGTGCCCTTTCTCCAGATATGCTTTCTCAGTCTCTACAACTCTGCAAGAAGGCGTCAAGGTGAAAGTTACCTAGCGGGACGGCTCAGGATTTCCTTGAAATTATTACAGGGTCAGGCACTTTCTTTATTTTAATGCTTGTTCAAGGTTGGCTTGTAGGGAATGCCATTTTCACAAATGTGTCTATAATGTTTTGAAATGTATCCTAATTCGTTTATGTTATTTGACATTCGTTGTATTGGAGTAATTAGGTTTGAGGATCTGAATACATGCACAATTTGTTTGGGCACGTTTGCATGAAAAGAAATGTTTGCAGAAGTCAATTTGGGAAACCTGAAACTTCCTGAGCTTGCTCGCATATCTGAAGAATAGGTTGTCAAAGGTGGTTCAGAAATGAGGCAATGTGCAGTGTTGTTTGGTATCACTGCATTGGTTTGCACTCAGTACAACTGCCAAGTAGATGTCTGATGTACAGTACTGTCACTTAATGCTAGACAGGCCAAAATGGCTTTCAGAATTAAGTAAAACTGATAGATCGCCAACATTGTCCATTAGAAGTAATAACTGTAGGATTCATCAGCTGACTGGGCTTGGTAAAAAGCAGGCTGACATTCTGGTCCATGGCACTGAGTACCGAAGGTAATCCACTGGAGAGGTGTTTTAACATGTGATAAATGTAAGATCAAAGCCAGATAGTGCTGTCTCTGAATACTCAGAAATTCAGTGCTCACACTGAATCATGAGTTATTGCTTCACATTTTCTTATCAATATATTTCAGTCACAGGGTCGCTAATCAGACTCATCCTGAATGATTCTTGAGAAATCACCTCTAAAGCAGGCTATGACTGCTCAAATGTTAAGGTGCTTTGGTTTCGTTAGGCCTATCGTATTTAGTCTCACCAATCTCCACCTCTCTCTATCAGGAAGGTTTGTACTGGGATGCTTTCCAGACCGGTCTGATTCCTTTAGTTAGCGGCTGATTACACTCTTCGTTCCCCTCTAGAGTGCCTCATGGGCGTGGCTCAGATACATGACTTTAAGCATGTGTGTAAACCTTTCTCTGTCCCTCTATGCCTAGAGTTTTGAACTTAGTCCTCCCAGAAGCTCGGTCTGCCTCAAGCACTACTAAATGGGGCAAACGATAAACGTGTAACCACATTTTTATTGTGTTTTTATGAAAATGTAAAGTTGGTTTAAAAGTGCATTGATGTTGGCCTTACATCATCATATTGCAATGCTGTCTTGTTTTATATTATCATATTGCAATGGAGTCTGGGATGTGTGCAACATTTGACTTGCAGGTAAAGCAATGCATTCTTGTGATTTTGCAAGCACCTGTAACCCACCCTGGCTCCCATTAGCATGCTGATTGGATAAGCATGGTCAAGACTCCAAGATTTTGAGTGGTTCATTGTGTAGTGTCTTTCGCGAAATCCAGTATAATTTGCTCAACCCAAAATTATTTACTCTTTCTGAAATATGTTTCAAGCCCTGACATAGATTGTAACTCTTTGTAAATGCAGTCCTACGTCTTTTGTTGTAAAACCACACCAGTAAGATTTGTTCCTGGAACTTTTAGAATGAGCTCTAAAGGGCAGGCGCTCTCACAGTAGTAGAATGGAAACAAACAAATGTAATAAGAGTATACACCTTATACATTTGTTAAGTTGAATATTACATATATAATAATGTATCTTCGGAGTCAACTTTATAATATTACTTTGAAAAGCATTGTAATTTAATTATGCATATGTACTTTTCACATATATATTTTAAAGTATAATACAATTAGACAGATTAGAATGCTGATCCAATTGTACCAAACAAAAAAAGTGAATTGCAAATAAAAGCACATATATAATAGGTGAACAAAAAGGGAGATAGAAAGGAGGAAAATAGAAAGTATAAGAGTATAATAAGGACAGCAAATAGTAGCTTTGGAATGTGTATCTATTCTCTATAGTATACAGTCATGTAAGGAATACTACAAGCACCATATACCTAACTACGTTGGTTTCTATGTATTTTATAAAAAAAACTGGAAGCATTAAACATATACTGTAAACAAAATGTATTTGTGTGGTAGAACTTTGCTCTTAGTTGACTATGACATATATCCAGAGATGCTTGAGTGCAAATTATTCTCAGTCATAAAAATGTCAACGAGTGAGTTGTGTTAGTAATATAGAGATGACCATCTTCAGCATACACTGAAATTTGACCTCTTCATCATTGATTAATACAACCGCAATATGAGAATAACATATGATACACTCTAAAAAGGATTCTAAGCTTAAAATATAAACTAAGGGTGATAAAGCACAGGCTTGGCAAGCTCGATGTTGAAGAGTAAAATAAAGTGATAGTCCATTATTTACATAGATACAAGCTTTGGGACCAGTGTATAATAATTTAACTATACTAATACATTTTGGACTGAGCCCAAACAAGGAAAGGGATTTAAATAAAAACGTCATTGTAGTCTATCATAAGCCTTTTTATTGCTTCTACTGTTGAGCCGAGGCAGTGAGCTTTTAGGATGACATTCAAAAGCATCCTCACATTATCAGAAGCCAGGCTAGCATTAACAAACCCAGATTAGGCTAGTTTAATAAGAACAGGTGTAAGTGACTATAATCTACACCCTAAGACCTTGACATATATTTTATAATCACCCTTAAAAAGTGATATGGTCATATCACTTTTACAATATCTATGATCTTTATCTAGTTTGTGCCATTAATACTTCTAAAAAGGTGCCACATCCTTCTGAATTATAAAAAAAGATTTATATAGTGGTAATATCCATAAAAGGTTATTACAAATTAATAATTAAACCATCAGGAATAGGTGCTTTAGATTTCTTTGAGAATTTTTAAAGTTGTTCTTAATCTCATCCAAAGAGGTACATTTTAATTGGGCTGCCCAATTTAAATTATTATTATCAGATTTAGTGACGTCTTCAAAATAAGGAAAACAAAAAGTGGAGGATGCCTCTCTTCAAGGTATTAAGTTCAATTGTATCATTAAAATACACTACTTATATATTCATCTGCAACAGAAGGTTGAACGTTTACAATGAAAATTCTTAATTGATAATTAATAATTGTTAAATCTTTATTTGTTATTCTGTTTACATGGAATAATAGAATAGAACTATGAAATGAAAGGAGCATGGCCTAATACAAAAATATTTCCAAATTCAGATTTTATCAAATTCGAAATGAGTGACTTTCTGGTAAAGATAAAAACAATTCTTGTTTGGGACATATGTAATGTTGAAAGAAAAGGGAATCCTTTAAATTCAGGGTTACAAATTCTCCATGTATCAATTAAAGCTCAAGAGATGACAGCTGCCTGGAAAACTTTGCAAGTTTTATCAGAGTTCAATTTGGAATTCGTATCCCAAAAAGCTTCTAGGTCTTGACTGCAATCTCATGCTACTATGAAATGGCTATTAGAATGCTCAATTGGTTTAAGTTTACAAGATGTCCAAAAAGATCGACTAAATTAAACAAGACCATAAATATTATGGGGCCGATTATGATGGCGGACGGACCTGAGTCCGTCCGCCACCATAGAGCAGGAGGGAACCTCCGCATTGCCTGCGGAGTTCCCTCCTGTGCAATTAGGATGTGACCGCCACCCTGGCGGTCACATCCTCTATTTTTACCATTGCGGCGGGTGCGGCTTCAAGCTGCATCCGCCGCAATGGTAAAAATGCATACATTGCATTTGTATGCAGAAAGCGGCAGGCACCGTGCGGTGCCTGCCGATTTCTGCATACAAATGCAGGGGGGTACCATAGGTACCCCCCATGTGCACCCCCACCCCCCTTCACCTAGGGGGCCCGCAACGGGGCCCCGCAGTGAAGTTACACATGCTTTTCCACGGCGGAAAACCCGCCGCGGAAAAGCATTTTTAAAAGCCCTTCCTAATATGGCAGACGGTGTCTGAGAGACACCGCCACCACATTAGAGCTTTTCTGCCGCGGTTGTAAGCCAACCGCGGCGGAAAAGCTGCGGACGGAAACCAGGACCCACCAGCCATCCTAATGTGGCGGTGGGTCTTTGGTGGGTCCGCTGCGGTTTTTCTGCATCCTCCGTGCCGGCGGTGGCTTCCGCCGGCCCGGAGGATGCGGAAAAACCGCAATCATAATAGGCCCCTTAGTACGGTTAAACAAGAAGCATTAATTCTAAGGTTTAGAAGGAGCCAACAACCTTTATTATCATGCGCCTGAGATACTTATTTCTGTTCTCTGTCCTATGATAGAGAACAGAAATACTACTTTGTGAGAGGCAGCACATGATAAATGAATATTACCCCCCCACTGTTTTTAAGCGTAAGAGACTTATGTTCAATACAATGTGTTTCTTGCATTAAAGCAATGCAAATGTTTAATGTAGACAAATGAGTAAGACGTTTTTGTCTTTAAACAGGGTTACTCAACCCCTTCACATTCCATGAAACAATATTAAGTATTATGAAAAATGTATGAATGTGCAAATAAAGTACATCTGCAGAAGATCATGCTAGCAGGTCAATACTGAGACGTTAATAAAAAGCCTTCCAAAGTTTAATGTTTTTTCAGGGCATGGAACAGATGCTTCAACTTTCCCATTAAACAACTTTTTCTCTTGTCAATTGGTGCGTCCCATTGTTGAGTTACGCTACCAGAGAGTTCTGGAAACTGGAGAACCTTTCCGTTCTCTCACTGTGCATCATTCGATAGCAGTAGTGCCCCTATGCCCCTAAAGTAGAGTCAAGATCATCTCTCTTCCTCTTCTTTTTGCTCTCAGGCTTCAATCTTATGCCACTCGTTAATTGTGGTGCATTTGAGTGCTCCAGGCTAATGCGATGCCATTCTGTAAATCAATGTCAGAAGGAACACAGAATACTCTCAGTTGCCGAAAGTGAAAAACTCAGAAATTGCAGAATTCACATGTGTACTGCTACTCCATCTTCCCATTTCGGGTTAGTTAGGCTCCATCCACAGTTCACAGGCACCACAATCAGCATGGTTCGAGGAACCCATGCCGGAGTGCTGAGATCCTGCATTCCAATAAGTGGCTAGCCTTAAAAATATAATTTATATGGCCACCTACATAGTTATAAAATGTGCACAAGAGCTATTAAGCGGTAGCCCACTGAATGGGGAATTCCTAGATGGGGCATAGAAAGGAAAGAAAGGAATTACAGAAGGAGATATTAAAATGTTTACTCAATGATGTGTTATTTATTGGTGAAAAATCTTAATATTTAACAATGTTGCAGAACATTCACATAGAATTAAATGCTGTGCCAGATAAATCAAAGTGTGTTATGTGAATGGCAAATTCTAGATCAAATTAAACCTATAACTATTCACAAAACACGGTGTGAGCAGCAATGAACATAAGTAAAGTGTTCTAGAAAATCATCCTGGTGGACTGGTCTCAGCACTTTTTCTGGTCTGCATACTATCTGGACATTCCAAACCCAGGTCGTTTCTTTAGGATTGAAAATAAATGAAACAAACATTTGAAATGCAATAGGTCTTGTTTTTGCGAGGGTTTAGGCTATTGGCATTGTAAATGACAATGCCTTTTATTTAACTGTTTTTCTAATTAACACATAAATAAAAGCTATTGTCATTTACTATGCCAATATTTCAACCTCTTGTAAATGCGAGACCCACTTCACTTCAAAGAAGCAGCCGCCATTGTCCTGGCTGCTTGGAAACTGAAAGCGCACATTGCGCGTTGAATGTTGCAGGAAAGGATGTCATGCCTGCAGTAGGAGAAATTCATTATAGAAAGTAGTGCTTACAGACTAAAAAAGACATACCGTGTAACAACCGAAGTGAAAGGGCAAGTCCTCATGTGAGATTACAAATGAAGATAAGGCGATACTAAGGAGGGACTAACAAGCCTATTAACGAATCAGAAGCCAGCATTTACGAAGGGCCATGACACAAGCCAATGACAAATATGGGTGGAGAGTGAGCATGGCTTTAATTCCAAACTCCTATACAGAATTCCACAGAGCAGCGCAAGCGCTTCCCAGGCTCGACCTAGAAAGGTACATCAAATGATGCAATGTTGCTGTAATCCAAATTGGGGCAACATTGTCAAGTGATGGTGTTGTATCTGTAATTACATCATAAATATACCTTGGTTCTTGGAGAATGACTTGTGAAACAGCCCGTAAATGCTGGCAATTGATGAAGAGGTCCTGGCCTCTGACAGTAGGGATGCTACTGACTTCATTCTAAAATTTGAGGAAACTCAAAGTACTTGCCTCTGTCTAGCTACAAGATCATAACCAGAATCCCTACAATGCAAATCACAATGTTGTATAAGCTAGGGACAAAAACCCAACTCACCACATCACCTCAATGCATATATAATTGATAAGAATGTCCTAAGATATGTTGCCAGACTATCTGCAGACAGGGAGATCAGTAAGGTGAATTTGTGTCAAAAAGTCAACAGAGTTGCTACCAGATGCCTGTGGTAGCAACCTTTCCTCATTTTGGGACCTCTCAGGTCCAGCTGCCATTTCATCAATCAGAAAGCTCCTTTTCTCAAGTTATTATGATTTATTACAAACATAATGTATCCTTCTGGGTCTGTATATTGTTTGACGAGGATGTTTGGGATTCACTTAAATATGTTTTTTTACAACCCGTGTATTTTTTCAAAGATTTTCTTTTTTATAACTATGAAGAGTGTTGAGTGAGCTTCAGTTACCAGGGAGAAGAAGTCCTTTGGCAGAAAATCTCTTAGAATCCAAAATATCAGTTTTGTGAACCAGCACAAAATGGATGCTATAACCCAATCATTGATGCTCATCTGTCAACTTCTCTTTGCACTCTAGACCCGGAAACACAACTGCAATATGCCTTCCAAAAGTATTTGTAGTCGGCCATGTACTCCTCACAGGGAGTAGAATATAAAAGGTCAGTGATGAGTACAGAAAACCACATGTCACTTATCTTACTATCCTGGTTATAAGCAAGGGAGGTCGGTGAATTTCAGGCAGCATGCAATTTTTTGTTTAAGAACAAGGGGGCCGATTCACAGAACTAACCTAAGACACAATCCTAACTTAAGTCTGTCTTAAGTCTGTCTTACGTCTGTCTTAAGACAAACTTAAGACAAAATCCTAACTTCTGTGAATACCAAAAGTAGTAAGTTTAGGATTTTGTCTTAAGTTAGTTCTGTGAATCGGACCCTAAGAGTTCCACTAAGCAATACAGTATAGCTGCATGCACTGTTTGGGGTGCACGCCCCCTGTCTGCTACAGAAAGTTTGCTTACCAATACATTTTACCCAAGATCTGAAGAATAATTTTCAGAACAAATTAGACAGTTCTCATTGAGGTATCCTTCCTTATGGGGGCCAAACATCTTGAACAATTACAAAGCACTTCTCAAAAGCAGTTGTGCCCACACCCCCTCTGGTTTTGATGAAATGAATATTTGTCATTTAAGCCTGAGAGATCTCCTCGGGAATATGTAGAGGAATTGCAGGAGCATTTGAGTCATTGCCTTGGCAATGCCTCTCATACACACACCCAAAGTGGAACAAGTTTCTATCAACAGTGTACGTGGTGTAAGTACTTTTGGCTGCATCATCCCATGCAAATTTGGAAATGACTGAGACTGCAACTGGGCACAAGGGGGGACAGCATGCTTTTGTTTGATAAGCGTTGCAACCCACCTGATATGAGATTCTCTCAACGCTAACAAAGGAACCAACTGAGATCGATCTTCATGTTATGTGGAAATCCACCTCTGATGTTACATAAGTCGAATAACTAACCAAATCAAGTGTATGTGTGCATTGCCACGTACGCCTGTATTGTACCCCTTCACACACACATTCATTCCAAATGCATGTTTCACACTGCTCTCTTTGCCCCCTGATAATAATAATAATAATAATAATACAGAAATTTATTGAGCGCGAACAGCTACCTCTGGGGAGGTGTCCCGGCGCTAGAGAGTCCCACAACAAGAGTAAGTAGTCAGGAAGGGGGGCAGGATTATTGCGTAAAAAGCCAGGTTTTTAGGAGTTTCCTAAAGCTTGCTTCTGACGTGGCGGATTGGATGGCAGGAGGCAGGGTATTCCAAAGTTTCGCCGTGCCGGCCGAAAAGGACCTGCCTCCAAGTCTCGCTTTCCTTATGTGCGGTACAGTTAGCTTGAGTAGGGAGTTTGAGCGTAGCTCACGTTTTTGGTGGTAGCGGGGAAGTCGGAGTTTCAGATAGTTTGGACATGTGCCTTTTAGCGCTCTGAAAGCCAGGGTTAGCACTTTGAACTTAATTCTGCTTGCCACTGGTAGCCAGTGCAGCTCGTGCAGATGCGGAGAGATATGCTGCCTAAAAGGGACCCGTTTTATTAATCTCGCAGCCGCATTCTGCACGATTTGTAAGCGTTGCACCGCATATTTAGGTAGACCAAGATAGAGGCCATTAGAGTAATCGAGTCGAGAAGTGATTGTTGCGTGAACAACCGTTTTCCGGCACTCGACTGGTAGCAGAGGCAGAAATTTCCGCAAATTTTTGAGTTTATGCAGGCAGCCCGTGGTGAGCTGTTGTATATGCGGCAAGAAAGACAACTTCTCATCCCATTTTACTCCTAGATTTTTTGCATGGGGGCTGGGAGATGGGGCAGGGCCCATTTCCGTTGGCCACCACAGATCCGGAGGGGGATGTTTGGGGTTACCAAAGAATAGCACCTCCGTTTTGCTCGCGTTCATTTTTAGTTTGTTTGTGTTCATCCACTTGGCCACGTCTTGCAGACAGCCCCTGATTTTGCTAAATGCTGCCTCGGACATGTCTGTGTATGGGAAGACTAATTGCGTGTCGTCCGCGTAGGATATTGCCTTGACCCCCCATTTGGCAATCAAGGTAAAGAGTGGGGCCAAGTATACATTAAACAGCAGGGGGCTGAGTGCCGACCCTTGTGGGACGCCACACCAGAGATTTTTTGGTCCAGAAGAGAAGGGGCCCAAGGCCACTTTCTGGGAGCGATTAGTGAGGTAGGAGAGTAGCCAGTTGAGAGCTTTGTCTCCAATACCTATGTCCTTAAGTCGGGTCAGCAATCTGCTGTGATCTACAGTATCGAAAGCAGCTGATAGATCCAGGAGCACCAGCATAGCTGATGCCCCTGAATCTAAGGACCACCTGATAGACTCGGCAACCTCAATGAGGGCCGTCTCGGTGCTGAAACCGGCCCTAAAGCCCGACTGAGTTTCATGTAGGGCGCCGCTGTCTTCAATAAATTTGTTAAGCTGCCGCTGGATTATTTTTTCAAGCATTTTGCCGGGGGCTGCAAGGAGAGAGATGGGTCGGAGATTGTTCAGATCATCCGGTGCGCCTTGGGGTTTTTTTTTCAGCGGGAGAAGTGTGGCCTGTTTCCAACAGTCCGGAAACGTGCCCGTAGCAATGGACGTGTTCCATATGTGTAGGAGGGGCACTGCAATTGCTTCCGACATTAGTTTCCACAGTTTAGGTGGGCAGGGATCGTCCGGGCCTCCCGATTTACATTTTTGTATTTCTTTTACTGCTTCAGAGAGGGAGATAGGCTGAAATTGATTTAAAGGGGTAATGAGGCACTCAGAGACTCTTAGCTCATCCATTAATGTCGGCTCAGGGTCCCTGAAAGTGTCATAGACTTTTAAAATTTTGGTATCAAAAAAGTCTGAAATGGATTCGCAGAGATTTACTGAAGGGATGATATCCGTCTCGATAGCTCTGGGCTTAAAAAAGGATTGAACAATCTTGAATACTTCTTTGCTTGATTGTTCCGCCTGTATGATGGAGGCCTCAAAGAAGTTTTTCTTGGCTTTTTTAATAGATAAGTGTAGAGCATGAAGGGCTTTTTTATAGCTGGATTTGGCAGCGTCGCAATAGTTAGCTCGCCAGAGGCGTTCCAGTCTTTTACATTGACTTTTTTCGGCCTTGAGTTCAGGGGTGAACCACGGTGCAGAGGGAGATTCTCTCCGTGATGTGGCAATACTGGCCGGCGCTATAGAGTCCACTGTTTTGCTTATCCACAAGTTCAGAGAAGCAGCATCGGAATTAGCATCTGAGGTAAGGGGTATGGGGGTCGCGCGAAGTGCTGGACATAATTTGTCCGCTGTTAGATTGTCCCATTTTCTCCGCACATAGGATCGCTTTCCAGTGCTCTGAGATTGGGGGGGGATTGAGATGGTCATGGTAATTAGGTAGTGGTCCGTCCAGAGCAGCGGTAGCGGAGAGGAGGCTGTTGTGCCAATTAACCAGTGGTGATGGTCCACCACCAACCACTTGTCTGTGTTCATTTTTCACAAGGTTTGGTTCTGTTCATACTTACCCTAACTTGAGGGGTGCCTAACTTGTCAGATATATGTAGATATTTATAGCCAACCGAGCTTTCTAAGAGTACTTGTGACCAGATGAGCAGCCTAGACAGACGCTTACATAATCATGAATACCTGTGATAAGTGGATATGTTCGGCTTTGTTCACATTGTGCACCTTTGAATGTACCTAATACAAACATTGGTATGTCTGCATCGTTTGTTAAAATACTCAATAAAGATATATTTTTTAAATAACAAAAGAAAATATAATGACTGTCAATATTTTTTAGATACATTTAGTTATGCCTTATAAATTAAAGAAAAATGCAAATTAATGGTTACTGTGTTTATACAACCAGCAGGCACTAACATGCTGGTGACTTCTTTTCATGCCACAACCATCGTCATTGTCGCGTTTTGAGGAGGACATTCTCAGCATGTCAATGTCTCCTGCGGACATTCTGCTTATTTGTTTATGATAATTTTCGTATGAAGTGAACATATTTACGCACCAGCAATTCCTAGTGCTAAAGATTAGCAAATTATATTTCCTCTAACAGATTTCATAGCAGATGCAGTTCAATCTTTCTTTGGGTTATTAGAATAAATCTGTCGACAAGGTCCCATTATCTGACATTTTCATTCATCAGCAAATTGGTTCAAGTATGAACGTCCTGTATTGTTCTGTTCAAGGCCAATCACAGTGAACAGACATTTGGCCATCTTTCCCAGCGTGGGCACATCCAGCCATTTGCGCACTGCTCTTCAGGAGCACATTTTAAGGTTGTACACAATGGTGCTTTGTTTTCGAAGCTGAGAAATGTGTGAAGACGTTTCCTAGCATCGCCTTAATTGTTCTAATTGTGTTTATATGCTAGAGTGCCACTTTTTGTTGATTTGCAATAAGACGTGTTAATGAAGAAGCAGTTCCCATGCACAGACATTTGAGATTTCCAATGTCAGCTGTTAGAACAACACTAAAAATTGTTTCCTTTCTGGCAAAGGGTTCATATTCGGTTCCCTTTCATTCCAGGCAGTGTGGTGCCCATGTGTTATTTCTGTAAAGCTAGTTCAGTGTCACATGCCCAGTAGTGTAGCAAGGTTGACAAGGGCTCCAAGTCCAGTACCGGCTGCTACAGGGCAGTAGTGGTGGGGTGGGGGGTTACGAAAAAAGAAAAAGTCACTTACATGCTGGCTGCCGCTTCTCCTCTGTCCTCTTCGGTTGAGCACTCCCCTAGCCAATGACAATGCTGTTGTCACCAGCATGACAGCAGCGTCGTGATTGGTCTGAGCGCCGTGGTTCTGAGTCTGTAAATATCCTCCAACCAGTCTGTGCAATGCAGCCCGGTGGGGAACATGGTAAGTGCGCAAAACAGTTTGGCCGGCCCAAGACGGCCAGCTGAACCATCATCCGCACTTACAAAGTCCTCACCACTCCCCCTTCTCTGTGGGCAGCCCCGCCCGCACCTTCAGAGCCTTCAGAAAAACAAAATGATAATATCATAGTGTTATTATCATTTTGTTTTTCCTGTCGTGTGGTGCCTTAGCAAAGGAGCTGCCGCTTCCTTCGTCTAGCATGGATAATGCCCCTCCCCTTTATTGGTCGGCTGTCCGATCATCCCTCCACTGCTCTACATACACCTTAACCTCCATTACCAACCTACACCGCCCCTCCCTCACACGTACATGTTCCAGAGTAGTGCCTATCTCTGCACTACAGTTGTGTAAGTCAAATTCATAACTCTCAGAAGACAACAACCTGGCTCATCTAGTACTGTTTCTGACCTTATAAGGAACGCTACATAATAAATGGTTAATCAGTAGTTATTGTGCTGCCACAGAACATTCATTTTACCATCCTAAAATTAACTAGAGGTGACGAGGAAAGGTAAGCACATTCCCAAAAATAGATAAACGTTATAACCTTAATTAGTTTATCTAACCTTTTTACACTAACATGTTTTCATAAACAATTTGGGGGATATTTGGCGTACTTAGTGCTTTTGGATAAAATCCTCATGGCTGGAAAAGGGAGGAAAGTGTGTGCTCTAGAGATGTTCAAAACATCAAAGGGCTGGCACAGCCTTCCATCCCTCCAATGACCTTAAAAGGCATTCTTCGGACTGGGCAATAGTGACCTCTGGCATATGCAGTGCTATGCAGCAATGTCACTGTGGTAGTAAGAGATACTTAAGGACAAAGCATTACTATTGCCACCTGCCACACAGTAGGAATGTGTTTACAGCTTGCTGAGCATGCAGCCCTTTAATAGACGAGACCATGATATATTCACAATTTGTTTGAACCGAATGCTTGATTTTTGTATTTTTTCCAGTTCCGTTGCAGAATGGCAATTACTATTATTTACCACTATCAACATTTGGAAGATCAGTGCCCATTCTCTGGTTGAATATTTTCACAAATATTGGGTTTCATTCTCAGCACCGTCACCTCTGGGTCTGCTGGGATCAGGAATCCCATCATCTCTTTAATTGCTGCGAATATATCTTTCCATAATTCTGTCAATGTTGGGCATGACCACCAGTAATGTATTGGGTCCACTCTTTCTTCACATTGACTCTGACAAGTTCCTGGTACTAGTCCTTAATTTGAGCCAGTGGTTTCCGGTGCTCGGCACTGGTACTTAATTCTTAGTAGCGGCACTTGTGACAGTGTGTCAGATGGTGGCGCTGTCTGCTAAAGGTTGGTATGAGTTCAACAACAGCTGTTTATTAATGTAATATGCATTACCAATCAATAATACGTGTCACCATAGCCAATCTTATAGCTTTGCATGCCTTGAATAGTATGAATTGTCACAGTTGTAAGAGTGTGAAGATTAGTAGTTGTGTTGGTACTGAAATTGGCAGTACTGGCAGGGGCAATGGATGGTGCAACTACTGTGTCCTACTGACAAGGACCCTGTCACTTATTGTTTTACAAATTAACCACTGCCTGGTACTCTTCTGTACCTGGTGGTGTAACATGAAATGATGCCCCCCCCGACCCCTGCAGAATGGAAAGAGGGGGCCCTGAGTCTCCGAAATCTCACAAATATACATTTGCCTTGGCATGAATGAGGGGACCCAGAGGTAGTGGCGGCCAGTAAGTTTTGGAGGGAGTGGTGGATGGGACAGACTCACACGCACACATACACATAACACTCACAGCAATGCATTCCCACACACACATGCATACACACTCACAAATGCATCTATTCACAACACTCTTTACCAAATATTCATAACACAAGCACACACCGCATTTCGCGGGTCCTTTCCACAGTCTCGACGGCGGCCATACTGGGGAGGGGCAGATTTTGCGCGTCCCAGTCCGCTCTGTGTCTAAAGGCGAGTATATAGGCAGC
Organism: Lissotriton helveticus; assembly: GCF_964261635.1. NCBI lineage: Eukaryota > Metazoa > Chordata > Amphibia > Caudata > Salamandridae > Lissotriton > Lissotriton helveticus. The sequence continues at coordinate 2,063,520,831 of NC_136063.1, forward strand.
CATGTCTGCGCGCAGCGGTAACGCGCAGCGGGGACGCCGTACTGAAGCCGGAGTTACGCCAGAGTTCAGCCCGTCTGCGCCCGTCCGCGCTGAGGACGGGCTGCAGGTCGGGCTGGACTCTGTTTCTACTCCTTCCCCTCCTGACAGGATAACTAGGCGATATTCAAGATCTGATTTTCTGTCACTTAGACCTGTATCCCAGCCCTGTCTACATCGTTATTCGCCTGAGGGGATCCTGCACTATTATTGGTGCAGGGCCTGTACGGCCCCTTTTGCTTTTTCCGGCACTGGTTGTGTAACATCTTCTCTTCCGCTTAAACAACCTGATGCTCCCTCTAGATCTGGCTTTCTGATTAATGCCCGTTCGCTTATTAAGCACAACGTCGCCTTTCACGATTTCGTGGATGAGCGACAGCCGGATTGGGTGTTTATCACGGAGACTTGGGCCTCCGATACCTCAGGACATTACCTGATTCTGGCCATTCCTGATGGTTATTCTCTTTATAGACAGGACAGATCCCTTCGCAGAGGAGGTGGCATTGCCATCCTTCTTAAATCCTCTCTTTATTGCTGCACTAAATCTCTATCGACGCCGTCAGATCGATTCGAAGCCCTATATTTTTGTATTACCCTCTCTCCATCAGCCTCTTTCACTGGTATTTTGATTTATAGGCCTCCCGGTGCCAGAGCTAGTTTCCCTTCTGAACTATTGACACTCTTGGAACCTTACTTTGGGAAAACGGCTTTCACTATTTTGGGTGACTTTAATTTTCACTTGGATGAGGTCTACTCAAAGGATACAATATCGCTGGTTGATTCTCTAGGTGCATGTGACCTAGCCCAACTTGTGAGTAGTCCCACCCATAAGGCTGGGCACATACTTGACGGAGTATTTTCCAACGACGTCAGGATTTCTACTGGCCCTCCGTTACCACTGGTTTGGTCTGATCACTGTGCCGTGCCATTAGAACTTTCCCTTCCTGCCCTAGGGATTATTAATATGGGAACTTCCCCATTTATCCTTAGGAGAAACCTCAGGACGATATCGGATGAGGCCCTTATCCCGCTTGTCTCCACCCCCGAATCTCTATCATCTAAAGACGTAGCGGTGGCAGCTCAACACCTGACGGATTCTATATCTAGGGCAGTGGAACAACTTGCTCCTCCTTCTCTGCGCTATGTCGCACGTCGAAAGCCTACAGCACCTTGGTTTACTGATCAGCTGCGTCTCATGAGGCAGAGATGTAGGAGTAGTGAGAGAAATTGGAGGAAATCTTGGGACGCCAATGATCGGGAGGCTCACAAGTTCGCACTGCGGGAGTATAAACGGAGTGTAGTGATAGTGAAGCAGGACTATTTTTCCAACCTTACCAGCTCACTCTCCTCCTCCAGGGAGCTTTTTAAAATTGCTGACACCTTATGCTCCCTGCAACTCCCAGACCCCGTAGTCAGTTCGCAAGAACTCTGCGACAATATCTCTGACTTCTTCCACAATAAAATTCTTGGCATTCACTTATCCTTGGAAGCTCACTGTCATGACCTGGATCAAAGCGTATGTTCTGCTATTTCTAGTCTTGATTCCTTAGGTACAGTTCCCTCCTGCTTTCTTATGGATTTTCCATCTTTATCCCTGGAAGGACTGAACCTGTTGCTTGACAGGACTAAATCTGCTTCCCCTCTGGACCCCCTACCTCTGAAAAAACTTAAAGAGTGTAGGAATAGCCTTCTTCCTCCTATGCTTGAGGTAATGAACATGGCTATTACTCAGGGTTCCTTCCCTGCTGTGTGGAAGAAGGCGATTGTAAAACCGCTCCTCAAGAAGCCGCCCCTAGATCCGGCCTTATTGAAGAACTTTAGGCCTATCTCCCTCCTCCCTGCCCCTGCCAAGATGCTTGAGGCGCATCTGAATTTTCATCTGTCCTCCTTCCTTGAATCATCCAAATACCTTGACAACACGCAACATGGCTTCAGAAAGCACCACAGCACTGAGTCCGCTCTCACTTGTGTGGTCAATAACATCCGACTTAAAGTGGACTCAGGTCAAACCACGGTCCTGGTTTTGTTGGACCTCACGGCCGCGTTCGACACCCTCTCCCCGGCCATTCTGACATCTCGGCTTAGGGAAGTTGGTGTCAGGGGAACGGCCCTGAGTCTCCTCAACTCTTTTCTGTTGGACAGGGAGCAGAGAGTGATGCTGGGGAACCACCTCTCCCCTGCCAAGTCATTGCAGTGTGGGGTGCCACAAGGGTCGGCTTTAAGTCCGACCCTATTCAACATCTATGTGGCTCCCTTGGCAAGACTAGTAAGATCGCAGGGGATGGAGGTGGTATCCTATGCAGATGACACTCAGATCATGGTGTCACTGGCTCACTCTTCTGTTAGGACATCTGCCACCTGTTTCAGGGTATGCATGCAGTATGTGGCAGACTGGATGACTATAAATTCCCTGAAACTGAACGGCGAAAAGACGGAGGTGTTGATTTTTGGGAAGGACCAAGATGTTTGGTCAAGTGAGTGGTGGCCATCTTCTCTTGGCATCTGCCCCACCCCCTCCCAATCTGCCAGAAACCTTGGCGTAATTTTCGACACCTCGCTTTCCCTTTCCCTCCAAGTCAACAGGACCGTGGCCACTTGCTGGGGTGTGATTAGGATACTCAATAAAATCCGTGGGTATCTTTCCCTTCAGGCTCGTAAGCAGGTTGCAGTTGCCTTGGTAGGATCGAGATTGGATTATTGCAATTCCCTTTATACGGAAGTCAATAAAAGCCTTTTGCATCGATTGCAGGTTGTGCAGAACGCTGCAGCTCGTTTTGTCTTGGCCCTTCCTAAAACCTCCTCTGCCACTGCAGCTAGGAAAGAACTCCACTGGCTCCCGGTGCAGCACAGAATCTCTTTTAAAATTCTGTGCTTAGCCTACAGAGCTGTGACGGAAGGTTCCTCCAGTGCCATTGGCTCTCTCCTTACGCGCTACGTCCCTACAAGAGGCCTTCGGTCTGCGGGACTCTGTCAATTGGTTGTTCCGCGTTTCAAACTAGCCAGATGGGGAGCCAGAGCGTTTTCCGTGGTTGCCCCTCAGCTTTGGAATTCTATCCCTCTTGATATAAAAACCCTTCCCACAATTGAGCTATTTAAAAAAGCTCTTAAAACCTGTCTCTTTAAGAGGGCCTACCAATGAGAGCATGCTGCTGAGTGTTACTGTAGGGGGCTTAGCTGATATATTTGATTTAGGCGCCTTGACGCCCTTGGGGCTAAGTCTGCGCAAGATAAGATCCTTTTCATTCATTCATTCACACGCACCAAACATTAACTTAAGAAAAGCACACACTTACCTGCAGCCAGCTCTGCCTCGCAGGTTCCAGGAGGCTTGGGACTGCTGCCTTCCCTCATTGGCTGACCTTAGGCCAGCCAATGAGGAAAGGCTGCAGTCCCAATGTCATCAGAGTAGGATGGGGTCAGTGAGACTGCTGACCCCAACGCACTCTGTGATGAAGTGTCACTGATTGACACTCGACCCTGGGCTTTTCAGGGCTTAAAACTGAAGCACCCAGATGTGAGGCAATCAGTGACGCTACCTCTCGTCAGTGAGGGAAGGGCCTCAGAGACCTTTGCTAAGCTGAGAACATCATGCTCACAGGAGCTGTGACTTCCTCAGCCCAGCAAAGTCCAGCTCAGGCAGCCAAGAGCATGCACATTAGCGCATGTCTGGCTCCTGGCTGCCTGACCTGAAAATGAACAGTATCTGTCAGGCTGACCTTTGTTCAGCCTGACAGACACTGTTCGTGAGGGGCAGAAGGTGGAGGGGCGAGATCCCTCAGCCCCAATGGGCCGGCCGGCCTTCCCTGAAGGCCTCTGAAGGGTTGAAGCCCTCTGAACTGCAAGGACTACAGGGGCCTATATACAGCCTTGTCTGTCAGTCTATCTGGTGTCAAGTATCAGAATATAACTTTTTGAGGTCTTGAATATCTACAAAGTTTATCAAATCTCGTTGCAGCTCTGCTGTAGCCCAGCCATTCTTTCGCTGCTATTTCTGTATTTATATATATTCCCATCTTTCCCTGTAAAACTATGTTTATGGTTTAGTGCTTTCTGTCAGAAACTTATATATCTTGGACACTACCCCTTTGAAGATGTCTAATGTTTTTCCTAATTTCTCAAAGTCGGTTAGATGTGTATTCGCTGCTAGCTGTTTGTGTGTTAGGTTGCCGAATGCCTTAATTATGGATAAGTAAGTCTCTCGGTTGCTCCGGCTCCATAAGCCTTTTTACAGTTGACAAAAGATGTGAAATCCCCCTTTTCATATGTCAGCTAGCATTCTGCAATCTCCTTTGAATTCTTATGTGATCAAGTTGTTTATAGTTTGATAGATGATATAGAATAACAAAACATATGAACTTTAATGTTGGTGAAAATGTAAGGTTTGCTGAGCCACATGCAGCATGGGATGTGATTAAATGGCTATCTTAGAGATCACACCTGATAATTGGCTATATTTAGGCTGAACAAGGAAGCCTGTCCTTTTATGCAGTGGTCTTGTGTGCCTGAGGTGGAAGGCCCACATTGCACTGACCTCTTCCGTCCTATGAATGCAACTCCAGATGGTGCAACAGATTCTCTATTGAGAACAAAGCCAAGCCTGAATGAGATACCTCCATCCAGCCCTGCAGTCCTCTTTGCACCTCAAATAATACTCTTGAGAGATGGGCGAGCTGGAAGCACATGCGGGACTTGTATGTTCACACTAGTGAGATGTCTCTGAAACGTTTCTGGGCTCAGGTCACAAAAGCCATGTGGGGACCTTCACTGGTCACATGGCAATGCCTTCTGGTTTCCTGTCTTATTAAGTCCAGGCTAAAACTGCTCTTGTGCTATGTCATTTAGGCCTAGAAGAAATCTACATTACTCCTGCGTAATTAGCATATTTTCTGTAATTTTGTGTTACTCTTGCTACTGAAACTATAGAAATTTCGCTATTACTCGCGTGGTCAGGGAAGGGAACAGTAAGAAGAGAACAGACTGGCTAAATATTACAATGTGTGTTTAGGTATTTGCTTTTCTTGGCAGAACATTACAATAATAAGTGAGAGAGAGACAGAAATTCTTAGCAAGACTGCCATACTTATCTTGAGACAGTTAAGGTACCTCTTAGTAGGGTCTTAGTATGGCTCAGCCGCAAGTTTTTTTTTGCTTTTTTGACTCAGCGTGTGGTATATTAGCTTTTTTATGCACTAGATTTAATACAAAAAGCAGAGTCGTGTAATAAATTAACAATGTTACAACACTAAAGAAATCGGTTTATTCCAAATTATGGTACGAATATTCCAATATATTTGCATAACTGTTTGCTAGGAACGCAATAGATAGTCAAGGAGTGTGGTCAAGGGCGCACTGCAGACCGACCAATTGGTCTTTGTGGATTTGTGTGGTGAAGGGCCCACACAGCAGAGAAGTAACTCATCAGCAGCTCTGGGTTTTCTTCCTACTGCGTCTCACAATACCACTGTACGGGCTCCACCACTAATAGCTGTGCCAATGCACGTGCTCAGCTTTGCACATATTCTATCTAGTCCCTCTTCTCTTACAGCTCAACAACAAGACAACATTGGTTCATTGTGTAAATGATATTACAGCAGCCCCGTCGTTGTTGGACATCCTGATCTTTGAAGTTCTTCCTTCTGACCATGCCTTCGGCAAGAAGCCATATGGTCCATCCATATGTGCTCTGAAAGGTTGTATGATGGAACAACGCTTGCTTCAACAATGCATGCTGTAGCTACGCGGTCCGCGTCTTTACCACACATGCCTTCACCACGCAATTTCATGGTAAAGACATGATTGGCAAAGGGGCATTTGTGGTAAAGATCATACTCCTGCACCCTTCCCTGAGCCCTAAAATTCAGGCCTCCTGCAGTCTATTTTATCCGCTCAGCCCTATAAACTACCTCAACCCACTATCCTGATCCTTAAAATCTGCCCCCTTGCCCCAAACAAACTACTCTGATCCCAGTCCACCTCCCTGAGCCCTAAAATCATCCCCCACCCACTAAAACCTACCCCCACCTCCCCCTGCCCCAGGCCAACTGCCCCCTCGCCCCAAAAACAGCCCCTTACCTGTCCCCTGCCCTGAGCCCTAAAACTCTCCACCCCCAGCCATGAAAAGTACCCAGACCCCCAACCTTGAAAACTACCCCAACCCATATAAGCTACCCCCTCAAAACCCCACTTACCTCACCGCCTCACATTGTATCCTCTCTCGATCCTTCCTCTTCCTTCTTCCGCCAGCCAGCCTGCAACTAGACCCCGCACATGCCTTAACCACGCCTATGCAAGGTGACTTGCTGCACTGCGTCACCTCTTCATAAATATGTCCCTAAGTGTTTGGGATCCTCCCATTCACAGTGGAACTTTTACCTGTTCATCACCATGTTGTATAAAATCTACCAAACCACAACAATGTGAAGTGGCTGACTGGTGATGCACAGTGCTTTATAAAACTACTAGTTACATAAGTAATGATATAAATCAATATTTTAGCTATATCAGAATTCCAGCAAGATTTAGTCATGACTTCTAGCTTGAAACATTGCAAATTTGATCTTCGCCATAAAAACACTCTAGTTTCTCACCGCTCTCGGTGCTCACCGACCGGTCCCATACGCACTCTTGCTTTTCCATGTTCACTGATTACTTTTTGCTCCCAAGCTTACCTACTGCACCTTCACTGCTGCTCCCTGAATGATTCTTAGTAACTGCTTAATCACATTGTTGTTCGACTCCATTTGTCATCTGCGGCGACCGAATCATCCCTCCTTTAATCTCATCCAACCACTTTAGGCCCAGCTAAGGTTCCCATTCTCAGATACAATAGACAGAAAATGAAGCCATTCGCCTAGGATGGATTTTGGATTGAATTAAATATAATCTTCTTAAAGGGCCGTCTCCTGTGCATACGGCTTTTCTTTCCCCGGCTCCAATTTATCTGGCTGATGAATTGATTCCTTACCACTCACCATGCAATCTTCACCTGGCGGCATTGGTCCTTTCAGGCGGTTCCACACGCAGATGCTGCAAGAGATGTGCCCATCGTGGCCATTTTGAACTGAGCACATCTCTGTTACTGGCAGCCTTTTGTGTATTCACAATGCAGGAGAGGCCTACTAAACTCAAGATTGGCCTAGCACATGCCTGCTACAATTTATTTGCATCTATTCAACTAGCTAGTGAAGAAAATCACACAATAGCTTGTTATTGTTCTGTTTTCTGTTCTATGTGTTAACTGCTTCTGCTGTACAGTTCATGGCACCTTGATGTGAGCTTTCGAAACAGTTTACAGTGGTGCAATATTTCTGAAATGTGATCTATGAGATCGCCCTATCAACAGGGGTCTGGTACTGACATCATTGACTGTGGCATACATTTTACCATACGATCAGCAACCAAAAGATCTTCTCAATGGTACACATAGTACATGGCATTACTGTCTATGCAATGTTATGGCCTGTTTTGTAGTTGTGATGTCTGACAAAGCCTGTAAAATCTGATCAGCACCCCTCCCCCCCCCCTGGTATATGAGATCCCTTTTTATTTTATTATTTACTTATTTGTAGCATTTGTAAAGCACACTGTGACCGGACTGGTATCCTGGTGTTGAAGCGTAAAGCTGTTTGGGGGTGGGGGCGAGGGGGTAGGCAGAGAGTAACATACTGCTGCGGGACTCTACTGCTTTGGGTATAACCAAGTCTTCTAGGCTTTCCTGCAACACAGCAGGTCTGTGTATGCTCTTAAATTTGGTAGGAGCTTGCTCCACAACTGAGGAGCTTTTATTGAAAAGGCTCGTCCACCTTGTCAGACCTTTCAGAACCTGCATACCTGAATGAGATTTACAGGGGCAGAACATAAGTACCTCCTAGGGACATATCTTTTCAGTGTACATTGCAACAGCACAGGCCTCTTGTTCTAAGGGGCCCTGAACACGATTCATATAGATCATAGGTGTGCTGTACCTATGAGTCAGGGGCCATGCTTATTATTATTCATTTCACAATTTTTTATAGATTTATCTTGCTCACACATTTTTCTGTCCTGATGATCTCAAATCAGTGAGATCAAAACGCCGTCGACCCCCATACAACAAGAAACTCCTATCGCTTGAAAAATTACATTTAGGAGTTTCTACCCCTGTTGTCAATGCGATGTATACATTTCAAAAGTCACCTTCACTCGTCACATCACACTTGATGTCACTTTTTTGTGAGCACTTGAACTATATTCTTAATATAGTTGAAAAATATGAAATTAAATATTGTACGTTACATAAACTCTTCTGCGTCCCTGTTAAATAACTATCCTTTATTGCTCCGCCTGGCATTAATTACCTTATATGCCCACTTAAGATAGGCATATTGATTAACATTATCTCTAATGCAAATGTTCTTGTTTACCTTGGACCACACTGGCCCTTTAGGAACCATTGTTTTCTCAAAACATTGATAGTCACCCCAGGTTCGAATGTTGGGGTTCCCTTGTTTTTTCTATAACATCATATAGACTTGAAGCCAGCGACGCTATATAAGGGCTGTCCAGTTCTGCCAAGTGTCACGCATCAGGCGTGACACTAACACATTTCAGTGTGGTAATCCGCATTACCGCATTGAAATGGAATGTCACGCATATGCTTGTGTTAGCTCTGCCACTAAAAGCCCTGATTAAAGCTGAGCCTGTGGCAGCGCGCCCCTCTGATTTGCGCGTGCTGCTGCAGAGCAGTCTGTGTTAGCAGCCGCTGTCAGCTGCTTGCTACAATACCATGATTGCGCTTTACAACCCGGGCGCGGCTCTCACTATTGGCCTGACGTCATCGCAGGGGACGTCACGTCACATCCTGCTGCCGGAGAGCGGGGTTCGTTTTGAGAGCTGCAAGGAGTGTAGCTACTTTACGGGCAGCGCTGTGTATCATGGCCAGAATGCTGCAAATAATTCATAGCGCAGGCATCGGACGATGCGGCGCTCAGCGCTACCTGATGCAGCTCGCACCGGGCCACGCCACAGCTTGCTATTTTGCCCAATCACCATCGGCGCCGTGGGCGAGGCGGCTGCGCGGCATTAGTTTCAGTTGTTTGGCAACCAGTGCAAATTTGGGCCTGCCGCTTCAGCTCTCAGCACGCGTCCCGCACCGTAAGAAGAGGCATTAATGATCGCGGGCGCCGGTGTCACAAACTAAACTGCGGCCAACTTAAGTCGGGGGATGACAGCAGCCACTGACTGAATCGGAGAAGACCGATTGCAGTCCCGTCCGGTAAAGACAGTGCATGAGACTGGCTGCAGAGCAGTCAGTACTGCAGCTGAGCTGTGCGGCCGCCGTAGGTGGTCCCTGTGTGTCCCGCGGCCTCGGACAGACCGGGAAATGTCTCTAAACTCGGCCACAAGTAAGTTATAATTAGTATAATAACTATACCGATGGTGCATCTGAAAAATAAATGTATTCACTAAATGGCGTCATCTGCAGGGCTGCTCACTCTCATCCTTCCCAGTGAGCCTCCTACCGGTTTAAATCTGCAGTCCGTCAGTGACGGATCATTGTGATTATAACAGTAAATGCAGGCGGGCCCGGCCGCAGGGTTTACTTAATCTCTGTCTGACTGTCTCCGATCTCGGGCACCAGTAAAACATCATGTTTAAGAAAAAACAAGGAAATCTATGAAAATATACACGTTACTATAGGGCACTTTTGTTTCCCTACAATTTTGACCAGGAAGCAGTATATCGTGAACATGAAAACAACATTTGGTTTAGGTTAATTGTAACGGAACAAAACCGAAAACATTTCCGTTCCAACATGGTGTCTATGTTAGTGTCCATTTCCACTTGAACTCAACTGCCCTACCCGGAATTACGTTGACAGTTGACTTATGTTTATTTTTTTTCATGTCATGATATTGTGAAGTGTGTGTTTTAAAACTCTACCCCTCATTCCACACCCATGGCTATTCTCCCTTCGTTCCAGACGTAGGTGCTAGTTACATTTTGCAAGTACTTTTTGCTTTGGTATTTTAGGGCTGTAGATTACTAATTGGACGAATAAAACTGTCTTGCATCATCTTCCTCGTGCACATTCCTTATAGTCTTGCCCTACCTAGCTGGCTGTAACCTATGTGTGCTTCGGCCTCATCTCCTGATGCTTGCCCGATGTGGAGTGTCAGTGACTAACTGTTCAATCAGGTTACAAGGCCACTTTATTTCTGGTGCTTTACAGCAATTTTAGGATCCCCTTAGAGTTTATCGTTACTCAAATAGGTGTAATTTCTGATAATTATACGTTTTTCTGGTCTTCATGGCTTGATTTTGCTTGCGATAAAGTGTCACTCATAGTCGTTGAAATGTCACTCATAATTACACTTAAATTATGAAAATGTCACACATGGCAATCTGAAACCTTGGCAGCTATGGCTGTCCATGCAGAAGGTCTTCGGGGTCTAATTGAGGTTAGCTTAGCAGCAGCTGTCTGAACTCTTTGCAATCTCCTAACCAGACACTCAGGGGATCCAAGGAGAAGAGCATTACAATACTCAAGCCGACTCAGTGTAATGTTCCGTGCAATTTGAGATTCAACCTGCACAGGTAGCACCGAGAACAGCTTACTTAGGCCATGGAGCAGTGCAAAACAGACCCCAGCCTCTTTATTAACATGCCTCTCAAGAGAGAGATGCTCGTCAAAAGTGACTCCCAAGTTATGAACAGTCTCAGGGGCGCAACTCTATCTCTGTGGGTAATGGCCAGAAGTTAGGGGGTAGTGGCATTGGAGCCTTATTTGCAGACCAGCAGAGGAATTATGTTGTATCCCCATTTAATTTAAAGGAATTAACATTCATCCACTTTACGATGTTTGAAATGATTTTGCCACATGCTGCTGACTATTATTAAGAGACAGGATCAATTATGTATCATCCTCATAGTTAATCAGGGTAAAATTATGCATTTTTGTTAAGGAATTAGAGGCTTCATACAATTGTTAATTAATATTTCAGCGAGTAACAGGCCTAACTTTTCGCCGCCCCAAAGTCATGCCAAGACATTCCTCTCATTGCCACAATACCAATTGTTCATTTTCTTGTAGCCGCTACCAGCGGATGTAAATGGACCATCCACTGTTTAATATTAGTAAGAATAGCTCAATCCTTTTGGATTGGTAGTGACTGTTACCCACCAGAAACCAGAAATTGAGTGTAAAGATACTTCAGGTAGTCAGTTCCATCTCTGAACACTGGCCCTTGCAGCTAAAAAGCTGACCTGTTATCACAGGAAGTAATGGGTATTCATTACAATGCAGGGTTCCTGACCAGCGTTAAACTATAAAGTGATATGAGAGCAGACCCTGCTACATTAAAACTACAAGAATGTACTTCCTGTACTGTGTGGAAATCAAGAATGCATTTCCTGGTCAGGAATGCATAAGACCAGCGTGGAAAGGACGCCGTCTGTAGGCAGCTGACCCTCTGACCACCCTCTACCATCTTTGCACTCAGAGCGATAACTGTCCCCTTTCAGCTCATCCAGTCTCCATGTGCATTTTAATGCTGTTTACAGCAATATAAAAGCTACTACTACCAGAAGTAGAAGTAGTAATATTAGTAATTAAAATAAATAAATCTAATATGGATGGTTAGGAACAAATATGATTGCTGGGACGCAGTCGAGGTAGACATATATCTATAATGCCTAAATATTCAGGTGCCATGGAAACATTAATCAGTCCAGTATTTCTATTTGAGTCAAACATCAATAGTCCACTGGCTGGCAGGTGTTGATGGATTTTAATATTTGAAAACCTACACTGCCCTTTAGCTCTTACACGTCTTGGTTCCATAATGCATAGAGGTAAGCACTGTCAATGGATGTTTTTACCCACTGCCATTATCTGACTGTACGATGGTACCCTGTCCGACTGAGCATGCTCAGGAGGCTCTTAGGCCCAGATGTACTAAACTTTCACATAACGCAATGCAGCATGGGAAGTTACTGCACTGTGTTGCGTCAATGGGAGTGAGCAGAAATGCAGCATATCTGTGGCACAGTTCTACTCTCTTGTAACACTGGTGCACTTCTGTCCAACACAGCACCTTTGCGCCAAGATGCAAAGGTGCTGTGTTGTGGTCAGAATCGTTTTTCGCAGGAATGTATACATTCTTGTACAAAAACTGTTCTTAAAGGCTTGTTTCTCTTTGCAGAGAGGAAGTAATGAGTGGAAATAAAGAATGTGGTCCTTGTTACACAACACTTGTGTAGTTGCACCATGTTGGTGTAAACCCATGTTTACAGACTTTACTTAATATAGTTTTTCTTCAAAATACGATGGTGAATGCATGGGATCCCCCCTGAGCCACCCATGTAGCTCCACCCCAAGGCAAGGTAAGACAAGGTAGCGCTATACGCTGCATTGCATTACGTTACTTTGTACAGCGTCTGGGCTGCGTCATTAGTCTCTGTAGGAAATCAAAGTGTCAAACTACATAGGACCCTGTTTGTCATTTATCTGTGTTGTGTACTGTCTCGGCCTTTTTGACAGCTTCTGCAAAACAATTGGACTGTGTGGGTGATGGATGGAGCTGGTACAAAATTATTCGTGGGCAGCAATGGGATGGAATTCGTTCTATGTGGCTACTTGTGTCTACTAGTGCATATGTCAGACTGATGCTGTCAATGAGTTGACTTCTGTTGACCCATGTCTTTGTTTAAACACAATACTCAACACAAATACAATCTTAAGGACCGAAGCTGTAGACATTCATAAATATATCTACAGATAAAGAGGTTATCACTACTCTCTATAATATGTAATGTGTAATGAGAAATGACAGTGAAGGCTACAAAGAGACAACCACACAGAATTGTCCCAGGATAGTTGGTATCCCATCAATACACAATCATGTGCCCAGTGTCATCATCTGGGGTCCCAAACAGTCTTCTGATGCCTCTCTTATCAATCAGAGACGGCAAAAAGAGGAACTGTATCCTTCCGTACAATTCTTTCAGAAGAAAAAGCAAAATAAGATTGTGTTTATAGAGAAAGGGAAGTTTTTTGGTGTCCAATATGCAGTGTGAATAAAAAAGTGTTTTTAAAAAGGATAAATTACTGAGATAATATACTCTCTACTAGTAGTCCTACCAGTCTCTTGTAGTTTTCCTAATAAAATCATCGTGAAAGTGAAAAGAACAGTTCGAAATTAATCACTGTTCATACAGTATAGGTCGACATGTTTCAGCCGCTCGGGATTCTTTACCGCTGGCTTTCTTCAAGACCAATCTACTTTCATATCACTGCATTTATAAAAGAGAAATCATACATACAGTATCACTGTTATGTCAGTTGTATTCAAACCCTTGATCGTCATGATGATCAGACTGCATCATTACTTCTCAAGGGATAAGCCTCACCTCACTCGGCACCAGCACAAGTTACCATTTATGAGGCCCCGCTCTGTCCGTCGGTACCCCGATCAGAGCCTTCGCTGGAGTGGAGATCTCTTTTATAAATGCAGTGATATGAATACCTAAACTTCTTACTCTGGAAAATCCTGTATAATGGTGTTTTCCACTGTTCTAAATGGTGTAGTCAATATTGCAACAGCTAATAAACAGGGCCAAACTGGCCGTAGCGGGCACCGGGCAATCCCCCGGTGCGCCACATGGGTGGGGGGCCGGTTTGGGCCCCTGGGGGCCATTTTTGTTACAGCTGCAAAATCGGCCCTGTAGCAAAATCGGCCGAAAACCGGCCCTGGCAAAGAGCTCGGCTGCACCCACAACACCCGGGGGCCAGCCGAGCACTTTGCCAGGGCCGGGTTTTGGTTCCCAGTACGGCCCTGCTAATAACACAGCAAGTATTCTCCAGAGGCATGCAGCACATCCACTGCTCCCTGGGCGTCAGCTGGCCAAGATTTCTTTGGTTACAGTAGTGGCTGAAAACGAGATTTCTGTGACACTTTAATTGACAACAGTCCTTTAAATAGGTCGTTACTCACAGGTGCTGAGTACCAGCACTTCTTATTTTTATGCCTCTGAGTACCGTATCTTCTCTACTGCGGTGGAGAGCACTGGTGCTCATGAAAAGTAGGCTCATTGGCTGCTGGTGAACACTAAGCTGTCACAGTGGAACCCATCTCTGACACCCAAGGCGCTTCTGTAGCCGTGAACTGAGCCCCAGGGCCCATTTGGATAATATCCGGGTGTTCACCATCATGATGTGTTTGATAGAGAAGGGTCCATTCAGGCCCTGTGCTGTCAATCACATTCACACTATTGTGTGCATTAGTGCAAACACAGAAATCCAGGCAGCCCTGTGAGCCAGCAATTAAGAAAGCCATGGGAGGTAAGGAGTTTAAAAGGCTTTAATCCCCTCTGAGTCCTTTGTGTGAGTGTCTGTTTATGCCTATGTGTTGTTTGCCTGCTTCTGTGTGCCTGTTTGTGTGTGAGAGAAAAGCGAAAGAGGGAGAGAATCTGGAAATTCTTTAGAGATATTTTAAAGGAAGTGTGTGGAATGTTTTGTATGTGCATGCATGCTTGTTTCTTTATGTGTGTGTGTGTGTGTGTGTGTGCATGCTTGAGAATATATAGTATAGAGCCAAACAACAGCAGACAATAGCACTGAAGTTGCAAACATTACAAAACAAGGAAATGTTAACATATCATCACGTTTGCCTTTCATTTTGTGTAACAGCTTCATTTTGTTCATATAAATACAGTTGTCATGTGCTTTGGGATGTGCCGCAACTGGTTTAGAAGTCATTTAGTATCATCATGTCCTTCCCTTAGCCCCGCCCATTTACCACACCCCTAGCTCATTTTAATGAGTACCTGCACTTATTTTTTTCCCATTTAAAGCACTGATTGACCATGGTTCCAGTTGAACTGGTGGTAGTGTGCATGTGAGATAAGCCGGCTGCGGACTGCCATGAGGTTGTGCTGCAGTTGTGCTTGAGAGGAGATGGGCAAGGGGGAAATAAACATGGTGTGTGGGGTTAAGTCTTCCGCGATGAGCCTGTGAGAGAAGATGGGTATGCAAAGGCGGAGGGGTTGTCTGATTGGTCAGCGGCGGAAGCCTCCCACTACAGGGAGCTGTATTTTGCCCAGTGGTCACAGGTTCCAATCTCCTTACCTATCATCCAGATGGGGTCATTAAAATCAGTGGTATCAAATTAAGTGGCAGCATGACGCAAAAAACCCTTCTGTATATCTATTTCACAAAGGCAATTAACATAGCTGACCAGTACTGTTAAGAAGGAAGGAAGGAAAATGAAAAACGCAAAACATCAGCCGAGAAATAGTAAAAATTAAAATGACTTAGCCCTTCAGTGGTTGTCAGTGTCTCCCTTTGGTAACCCTGACACGCCAGCCTCCTCCTCTTCTGAATGCAGGCTCACTTCTCTCTTGTGCTAACAGCTCCTTTATCCACACCGGCCCCCCTTGCTTGCTAATGTCCGTTCACTCATCCCACGCCCACAGCCCCCTTGTTGTCAGATTGCATATGGAGCAGGTCAGGCACTGATTGCATTAGTTGACACATTATGTATACACTGTGTCTTGTAATTGCTCAGTGAGGCTGGGACTAGGGGCGGCGTTCACCGCACCTTCAACCTTAGACATGCATTTTCATCCTTGAAAAACATGCTCGCATTTTTCCATTCCATATTGTTTAGTGAGCCTGTAAAATCAAGGCGCCGTGTTTTCATTGTTTTATAAGAGTTCACATAGCTGCTCGGTGTAAAATTGCAACTTCCAGGCACTGGTGGCATAAAGAAACTAGTTCCAGAATGAAAACAAGAGAAAAGAAGTCTAACAACAGTAATAGAAATTAATATATATGGACATAACGGGCCCGATTCACACATTGACTCGCTCTTGTAATACGCTTGTCTTGCTCCTGAAATTCTTGAGTTACATGAAGGGAACTACTAACATAGGATCCCAGCAAAATCGTTGTGAATCGGGCCCATTATGGTCAGATTTGTTCATCCCAATGCTTGTTTTGTGTGTGTGATAAAAGACCTAAGGATGACTATGAGGAGACCTTTTTTGTCTGAGGTTAAATGTGCACCTATAGTTTCATCGTAAGCAGACATTTACAACATACTCTTCAAACCAAAACTACTTCAAGGGTACTCCTGAATTCCAGGCGTAAAGGAGGGGCACTACAAGTGGCAGCACTAATGACGAAATCTTTGTGACTCGGGCACCTTGAGAGGGTACAGCAATGCTATAGAGATGGCACTCAGTCGTGTGGGATGGAAGTGGAACCCATTTTCATGCTGCAGCGCTTTGATATTACCAAGACATTAGGGCAATATGTCACTTTCAGTTGGCCTCACGTCCACTCCCCTGCGTGCATACAGGGTGATGATTACTGCTTGTAGCAGTGCTATTGCAGGTAGCATTAATCATTGTGACATCATACCCGTGCATCACGCGACACGTGCTCCTCAGGGAGATTTCAGAGAGGAAACATTGGTTGCATTGATTAGTAAATATGCGTAACTGGAGATAGTCTTGGAATTGATCTTTTGTGAATGAGATCATGCAGATTACTGGTACAGTGGGTATCTGGATGACCAGTGGACGCAGAGGACTGCCTTGTGGGGGTGGGGCCAGTCTTTCATTTGATTGTATTGTATGGTATTGTAATTGCATTTATATAGCACTTACTACACTGACGAGACGTTGAACCGCTTTTTCGGCGAGTAGCACACTACTCCAAAACCCATAAAGGAGGATGGCCACGTCCCCCGCAGTGGTCCACTAGAGGGGACATCCCCTTAGCATTTCCCCACTGTCCTGGAGGGGCTAGTAATTTTTCCATGGCCACCTGACCGGAAGGGGACAATCGCACAGGAAGACCTTGCTTCCCCAGTAACTACGCAATTCTCGGAGGCCGAGGGCTATTTAGGTGGGCGGCTCACCTAGGCAATCCCTCTTTTTCCTACAGCAGTAAAAGAATATAATAATAAATGCATACACTTTTATAGAATAAAAAACATAAACTTGCAACAGTTTTCCCACAAGAAAAGGTGTTAGTCTGTTTTGTTATGTATAATGGAACTGTATAACTGTGTTTTGACACAAGTTAAGATCCCTATAATGATATGTGAGATAACAGTGGGCAAGGGGTGGGAATGCTAGGATTAGTGGTGAATTAGTATTGTGAAATATGAAAGTAATTTGAGTGGTGGATATGTTAGTCAGTTATTTGGATTGAGAAGGATAGTGGAGGGATAGAAGAGGGGAAATGGTTTGCATTTATACAGCGCTTGCTAACCCCGATGAGGGGTTGAAGTGTTTTGGGTTTTTTGTGAGTAGCACGCTACTCTGGAACCCACACAGTGCTAGTGGTGTACTACTAATTGTTTTCTTTACTACAAAGTATATTAGGACAACTCCTAGATTTCTGTTATAGTATCATCTGAAAAACTTCCCTTACTGCAACATGTTTAGTTGCATTATCTACATCTTGTCTTATTATTCATTCCTCTTTGATCTTTACATACACTAAAACTTGGTACTCTGGAAGACAACTTTTTGGGAAAACAAACGTGAATCCCCATGTCAATCAACAGCACCTCCCTGGACTCTTGCCATTCAAATGATGAGAGCCTAATTAGTAATTTAATCAAACTATCTCTAGAAAACCACAGCGATAACTGCACAACCTTATTATACACCGAATGTTGGCTTACTGTGTTACGGAAACCAACAACCACCTCCAACAGGTCTTTATTTCATACACTGTAATCTGTGTTTCCTGAGTGGGAAACGTAGAAAAGGTTAATCTCAAAGAGAAGGATTATCTCACCAGGTACGTAACAGTCACATAGCTATAAAAGCCGTCTAAAGACAGCGGAGCAGCTGTGCAGCCCAGATGTGCCTACTGGAACCGCTGTTCCCTTAGAAATACATTTCATGCACATGGCCTGCAGCAGTGTTGTCAGAAAGGACCTCTAAAGCACAGAGAAGAGGTACTTGTATTAAATTTGGAAATGCATGGCACCCGGGCACCAGCAACACTTTTAGAAATGCGCTGCATCGAAACAGATGCTTTATAAATGTCAAACACATCACATATAGTAGGTGAGGCTGGCGGCTAAGAAGGTGGGATTAGCAGGTGGGGCATGATAGCATCTCTGTAAACAACAGGGCAAAGCCAATATGGACAGTGACTCTACAGGCTCGACAATTCTGTCCTGGATTGGATTTCGCACAGGGACCAGGCAGAGCCTCTTACTGTAGGTCTTGGACACGATCTCTGCGAGCCGGTTCAACACAACGGATTCTCTCTTCACCCAGGTCACTACGGCCGCACGGAGTTGGATAGATGAACAGAGGCTGTTGTTTACTCTCTCGCATCAATCAATCAATCAATGCATTTATAGAGCGGGCTACTCACCCGTGAGGGTCTCAAGGCGATGAGGGGGGGGGGTGCTGCTACTGCTCGAATAGCCAGGTCTTGAGGTGTTTCCTGAAGGTGAGGTGGTCCTGGGTCAGTCGTGCCTGCCAGGTAGGAGAACGATCTACCTCCGGTGGTGGTTCTGCGAATCCGTGGGACGGTGGCGAGGGCGAGGCTGGCGGAGCGGAGCTGGTGGGTGGGAGTGTGGAATGAGAGGCAGTTGTTGAGGTATTCAGGGCCCATGTCGTGGAGCGCTTTGTGTGCGTGGGTGAGTAGCCTGAACGTGATCCTCTTGCTGACGGGGAGCCAGTGCAAGTTTCTCAGGTGGGCGGATATGTGGCTGTGGCGAGGGATGCCGAGGATGAGTCGTGCGGAGGCGTTCTGTATGCGTTGTAGTTGTTTCTGGAGTTTGGTGGTGGTTCCTGCATATAGGGCGTTTCCGTAGTCCAGTCGGCTGGTGACGAGGGCCAGGGTGACGGTCTTTCTGGTTTCGGTGGGGATCCACTTGAAGATTTTTCAGAGCATGCGCAGGGTGTTAAAGCAAGAGGACGAGACGGCGTTGACTTGCTTGGGTATTGAGAGGGAGGAGTCCAGGATGAATCCCAGGTTGTGAGCGTGGTCCGAGGGTGTCCGCGCGGAGCCCAGCGCCGTGGGCCACCAGGAGTCGTCCCAGGCGAATGGGGATTGTCCGAGGATGAGGACTTCTGTCTTGTCTGAGTTCAGCTTCAGGCGGCTGAGCTTCATCCATTCTGCGACGTCTTTCATTCCTTCCTGGAGGTTGTTTTTGGCAGTGGTTGGGTCTTTGGTGAGAGAGAGTATCAGCTGGGTGTCGTCGGCGTAGGAGATGATGTTGATGTTGTATTTGCATGCGATGGTGGCGAGGGGGGTCATGTAGATATTGAAGAGGGTTGGGCTGAGCGAGGAGCCTTGGGGGATGCCGCAGATGATCTCGGTGGCCGCTGAGCGGAAGGGAGGGAGGCGGACTCTCTGGGGTCTGCCAGAGAGGATTGAGGTGATCCAGTCCAGGGCCTTTCCTTGGATCCCAGTGTTGAAGAGGCGGGTTATTAGGGTGCGGTGGTATACGGTATCAAAGGCTGCCGAGAGGTCCAGGAGGATGAGAGCGGTTGTTTCTCCGTTGTCCATCATGGTCCTGATGTCGTCGCTGGCTGCGATGAGGGCGGTCTCGGTGCTGTGGTTGGCTCGAAATCCGGACTGGGACGGGTCGAGCGAGTTGTTTGCCTCGAGGAATGCAGTCAGCTGTTTATTGACGGTCTTCTCGATGACTTTAGCCGGGAAGGGAAGAAGAGAAATGGGGCGGAAGTTTTTAAGGTCTTTGGAGTCTGCCGTGCGTTTCTTCAGAAGGGGGTTGATTTGTGCGTGCTTCCAGCTCTCAGGGAAAGTGGCTGACGTGAAGGAGTTGTTAATGACGTTCCGGAGGTGGGGTGCGATGATGATGTCAGCTTTGTTGAAGATATGATGGGGGCATGGGTCCGAGGGGTGTTGAAAGTTGGACTGAGACCGTCAACATTATCGGCGCCCTCTTGCTCTCCTTAACCTTTTTGTGCGCGTAAAACAGCCGCCATTTTGAACACCATGGCTTCCCTGCTCCCGCCGAGAGCCAGCGCGCCTCTCTCCCACTCCTAGCTTCGCCGGCATCCCCCGCATACTGACAACCCCCCTGCCTGCACCTGCCGCGAATCATAAAACCCCTCTTCAGCGCTGCTCTGCGCCAGGCCCTCGTCCTGTTCCCAGCGCAACACCTCCCTTCTTCCCATTTATGATCCCCGGCCCTTTGATGCAAACCCCTTTTCCCCGTGTGCCCGTTTGTCTTCCTCGTTCCCAGGCCGACACCCAGCTCTGCCGATACTGTTCCTTGCCCCTCCCCGTGCAATAGAAAGTCCCCCCCCCAGCAAGGGATCCCCGGGTTGATCAAAGCCCCCCCCCCGCCCTACGAGATCCGATCAAACCCCACACACTCCGTGAATCGGCGGAATATCCAGCTGCGCGATGATCATCACCTGTTGTGAACGGGGCGGGGACTCCCACTGTAACCTTGCGTGGGAACGGGCTGGGAAGGGGGGATTCGGAGGATGTCTTTCCGTACATCAAAGTATCGACGAGAATGTGTTACATGCAATAAACAGATAAACATGTGTATAAGAGGCCAGGCCTCAGGGATGCAGTTAGAGCACCTCAGAACGATACCTTCTGTCCGTTTCGTTGTGTTCTCCTCCGGAGAGAATAAAAACCTTGTTTCCTGCCTTCCAGTCTCCAGCGCCTGCCTCTTCAATAGTTTAACTTCTTTGTGGGTTCAAGAGGCGACACCGCCGGGCAATACTTAAGGATCTTATATTCTGGTTGGTAGCGCCCCCCAATTATTTTCTACAATTGGCGTCCCAAGCGTGGGGCCCATCAGCGACCCATGGATCCAGTGGGAGAGGTCCTGACGACAAAGTGAACGACTGCAACGATCGGGAACGCGTCTGTCCGATAGACCCTCGTCTGACAGCCGATCATCCGAACTTCACTGGTTCCGAACAGACCTCTCTCGAGTGATCTACGGTCCTGACTGGGAACCATCAGGAGTGCCGCGAGGATAACGAAGAAGAGAGGACGATCGGGCGCTGGATTCGGAAGACAGGAAACTGTCCATGCGGTCCGGGTAAGGTCGTGTAACCACGACAAGTCGCGAAATATTTGCTTGATTGCTTGTTTGTTTAAAAATACTAGTATTGCTCTTTTTATTTATTTGGAGATTCACTGTCTGCAAACGGAGAAACAACGGGCTCTCTCTTTGCAAACAGTGGAGGATAGGTAGGGCAGCAGCCGTGCTTATTTTTTCTCCCCCACTCAATAATCACTTGAAACTGAACTGTTGTTCGCAAAACTATTGTTTCCTGGAGATTCCCTATCTGCAAACAGGGAAGAGACCACCCTTTTTGCAGATAGTGAAAAGGGTAGGTAACGCAGATCTTTGCGGACCTGCTCATTCTCCCCATTGTTATTTATTGGTCTTTTGTTATTTTTGATCCATGAGGTATTCACTGCCTGCAAACAACGTAGAATAGAAATATTCTGTCCAGTCTTTGCACCTAGTGATAAGATAGGCAGTGCTGACTTTTTAGTCCCTCGTTACGAGCCGTCATGTCTGTCTTCTCCCCACTGATTAGTAGCCTGTTTAGCCCGGACCGCTTATTAGAGATGGACCATCCAGCCCCACTGGAAGGCACCCCTAATAAGGACATGTTCATGAAGCATGGATTGACCGCTATAGCCTATAGTAGACTATGGCATAAATATACAAAAAAAGGTCAAGAAAGTCAATGGCCCCTGATAGGATCCTTCGATGATGATAAAATAAAAACGCTAGAAACTGCCCTGGGTAAAAACAAGACAACACCTACTATGCTTGACAGCTTCGGCATGTGGCGAAAAGAAACTGAACAACGTAAAAAGAAAACTGAGAGTAGGTTGGAAAAAGAGCTGCGAAAAGCAGCCCACCTAGCTGCTCAGAAACTAGAAAAAGAGATAAAGGAAAGAGAGAAAGCTAAACAGAAACTAGAAATGGAAACGCCAAGCCAGTGTCCGGTTAGAACCCCCTCCATGCTCTACCCTGATTTACCCTCGAAACGACAAGCCAATGAGGACCTGCTGTTAGGTCCTCCTATCATCTACATGCCCCCTCCATATGCCCCTTCTCAACCCGTGGCGCAGCACGCGCCACCCCCAGGTACAAACGAAGGTACCGCCACAGCGTCGGCCCCAATGGCCTCTGTGCCAGCCGAACCCCTTGTGTTAAAACCCGCATCCACAACAACGATAGACGACCATGAGACTCGAGGGGCTGGCCCTGCAAGAACAAACAGACTAGACAAAGATGAGCGAGCGGGGATCGACAAAATAGCAAGGACACTGGTAGAAAGGAAGGATGATGAAGAGTACATCACAGATATGTTCAGCTCGTATACAGGGAGTCACAGACGACATTTTACCGTACGACTGTGTTATCATGTCTTGAATGCATACGAGGACCGATATCGAGACAAAGGTCCCGAGAGCCTAAGGACTCTGTACCGGAAGGTCGATATCGGGGATGAGGGCGAGTGTGATGTGTCGGACCTCCTTACGCGTACGCTTGAGGTTTTCCGCCACCTCACTGAACGAAAGCCGGGAGCTAAATCCGCAGCCCCCGTAGTGACCGAACCACCAACCGAGCAATCTAACACCATGATGCCGATACGTGAGGCTGCCCCTTACTGGGTTCCTCCTCGGGGTACAGGGACTCACGATGATGCAAACAACCAAGATGCGAAGGGAAGGGTAGTATACAACTGGGTCTACCAGCCATGGGACCGGCAAGAGATACTGACATTCCGGAAATCTCTACCCGACCTACGTAAAAACCCCACTGCCTTCTATACTGAATTGGGTACAGCCCTGGGTTCAACGATCATGACCCTGGCTGACATCGACTTGTTCTTCGGGTTATGTCTACCAGCTGATGTGTGGAAGCAAATCCGGAAAGTCGACCACCTTGAGCTGTTTGGACATACCTGGTCACAACTCGATGACCTGGACAAACAACGGGGACCAGGACAAAAGCCGTTGAAATCCATTCTAGACCTCCCAGATAAAATCGTAGAGAAATTAAAAACCCTAATCCCAGAAAAGAAAGTGGACTGGTCGATAGTAACAGCCTGTCGCCAAAAACCCCAGGAGGATGTATCGGAATACTTCTCCCGGTTTGAAACGGTGTTCTCCGATTACAGCGGCCAGGACATGACCACTGCAACCGGACACCATCTGTTTGTCCAGAATTATGTTAAGGGCCTATCATCGGAAATCTCCCAGAAACTACAGGCCAGCGAGAGTAGTTGGGCAGCCTCCAAACCTACAGCGATTCTCCAAATGGCCCAATATTATGAGCATCAGAAAAATGAAAACGATAGGGCGACAGAGAAAAAGAAGAAGGACTTAAAAGAGAGGGTGATGATTGCCAAACTGCAAGGGGTGACTATAGGACGAGACCAATACCGGGGAAACTACCAGACAAACGTCCCTAAGACTACATTTCCCCAGGACCGCACTCTGACTTCCTACAGTGGACGCACAGACCTTAGAGAAGACCAGTGCGCTTTCTGCAAAGGGACTGGCCATTGGAAATCCCAGTGCCCAGTTCTTCTGGAAATGATCAGAAACAAAGACCCCAGGGATGTAGCAAACGGACCGAGACCTAAGGGACAACAACGAGGGCCCCCAAATGACGCAACTAATGACAGATCAAACAGACCAAATACGTTCGACCGACCCAGGCAGAACCAATATCAACAATCTGACTATGACGACACTCACACCTTCGCATAGGACAGCCAAGGGCGAGGGAGGGATCCAGTCGAGCTCTATGTTGACCAGCAGGGCCCTTATGTCACTGCTAAGGTCCTGGGTACCAAGTCTCCATTTCTGGTAGACACTGGCGCAACACGTAGTGCGTTATCTAAACGACTGATTCCAAGGGCACCCTTGTCTGGCTCACTCATAACATCGACAGGTTTCGATGGAACGCCCTCCACCAACCCTTTGTCTGCCCCGATTCTCTTTGACGTAGAAAACAACACCACCGACACCACGTTCTTGCTTTCCTCCAATAGCCCTGACGCCATTATGGGACTTGACTTACTGAAACACTTCCGAGCGACGATTAGGTGTTCTCAAGATGGAGTTCGAGTGTTTCTTTACGACAACCCCGTTCTGCTTAGACATTGTTCCCCCCGACACATGTTTTCCATCACCGACGTTGACGCGTCCCTGCTTGACACTCTACCTCCGTATCTGTGGGCCAAAGCGGATTCGGACGTAGGGCGTATGTTAATTGACCCAGTGCACATTACTGTCCGACCAGACGCAACACTCCCAAAACTCCCACAATATCGGATATCGCCAGAGGGCGAGAAGGCATTGGTAATGATTATCCAGTCACTGATAGACGCAGGAGTGGTAGAGGAAGTGGTTAGCAACGTTTGCAACAGCCCTATCTTGCCCATTATCAAGAAGCAGGGAGAGGGAGATGAGAGAGCATACCGTTTCATCATCGACCTCCGAGAGATCAACAAAGTGGTGGTACCCCAGTACCCTGTGGTCTCAGACATCACCACCATCCTGACCTTGATTCCATCCACTGCCACCACCTTTTCCGTCATCGACCTCAAGAACGCATTCTTCTCCATCCCCATCCACCCAGACAGCCGATATCTCTTCGGCTTTACCCTAAAAGCCCGCTCATATAGGTTTTGCCGAGCGCCTCAAGGCTACACGGAAAGCCCTAGCATCTACAGCCAGGCCCTCAAAAGACAACTAGACCAAGTCCAGTTACCCGACGGGGTGGTGTTGGTACAATATGTCGATGACATCCTTTTGGCAGCCGACACCACCCCTCTAGCGGTTACCGCCACCATTCAACTCTTGCACTTCCTTGCGGAAAATGGCCACAAGGTCTCCAAGAAGAAGTTGCAATTCTGCCTACCCCAGGTCACTTACCTAGGCCACCTTTTGTCCAAAGATGGAAGAAAACTCACCCCTGATCGAATCCAAACCATTCTAGATACCCCTGTCCCTAAAACCCAGAAGCAGGTTCGCTCCCTATTAGGCCTCACCTCCTTCTGCCGACAATGGTTACCAAACTTCAGCCTCGTTGTAAAACCACTGCTTTCTCTGCTAAACAAAGACGTCCCTTTCCCACTCCCTTGGACTCCTGAGTGTCAAACTTCCTTCACAGAACTGCGAGATGCTCTTTGCTCAGCCCCTGTCCTGGGTACCCCTGATTACAGAAAGCCCTTCTCCCTTTACACTCACGAAAGGGAGGGGTGCGCTTTATCTGTCCTGACCCAGGCCATCGGCCCTAAGCAACGACCGTGCGCTTACTTCTCTGCCACTCTTGACCCTGTCGCCAGAGCCTTGCCTGCCTGCCTTCGAGCTGTAGCTGCTGCTGCAGTCTCTATCCGACAGAGTGAGGGGATTGTACTCTCGAATTCCCTCACGGTACTGGTACCCCATGCAGTCGACACCCTCCTGAACCAAACCAAGACACAACATCTGACGAGTGCACGACTGACTGGATACGAACTGACCTTGCTTGCCCCCCATATCACCCTGAAAAGATGCACCACACTGAACCCAGCAACTCTGTTACCCTTGCCAGAGAACGATCCCAATGTGCATCCCGTACATGACTGCGTGACTCTTACGGACGAACAGACCAGGAGTAGGGTCGATCTCAGAGACACAGCTTTCCCTGACCCCGACGGGGAGTTGTGGGTGGACGGTTCTTGCATCAAACTCTCCGACGGTACCACTTCCGCTGCCTATGCAGTCACCACGGCTCGAACTGTAGTAGAAACAGCCCGCATCACCCAGCGATCTGCCCAGGCAGCGGAACTGATTGCTTTGACGCGAGCCTGCATCCTGGCAACAGGAACCACAGCGAACATTTACACTGACAGCCAGTATGCCTTCGGGGTGGTTCACCATTTTGGGCTCCTCTGGAGGGAGAGAGGATACTTGACCTCACACGGCACACCCATTTTGCACGGGGATTTAGTCTCCGCCTTAATCGAAGCTGTCCTCCTCCCCAACAAACTTGCCGTTATCAAATGCCAGGCACACAAGAAAGTGACAGACATTATTGGACAGGGAAATGCACTAGCCGACATCACCGCCCGAACGACAGCTGAAAATAGAACGACAACACATATGTACGTGACCAGGTCACAAGCAGAAAACTGGACTGACGCCAAGGACACAATTAGAGACATACAAACGGCTAGCACACAACACGAATTGACTGAATGGACACGGGTGGGATTGAAAGACGATGAAGGCTGCTGGCGGACAAAAGACACGAACAGATGGTTGCTACCTGATTCGTACTTGATTCCCATATTAACCATGGCACACTCCCCTGCCCACATAGGATCAGCCCCCATGATCGAACTTGTCTCCAGGGTTTGGCACAATGACAAGATCCCAGATTCCGCCAAACGCCTGGTCCAACAATGCTTAATATGCCTGCAACACAACCCCGGGAAAGGAACTGTAGTACCCCGGGGGGGATTTGGGGTCCCAAACCACCCATTTGAAGTCCTGCAGATGGACTACATCCAGCTAGACAGATGCCAAGGCCTGAAATATGTACTCGTCGTGGTGTGCGCATTTAGCAAGTGGGTGGAAGCATATCCAACCCGTGACAACACCGCTATGGCCACTGCAAAGGTTCTGTTAAAGGAGTTTTTCCCCCGTTATGGCCTCTGTCGTGTTTTATGGAGTGATAATGGCCCCCACTTTGTAGCCAAAGTTATCCAGCTCATCCTAAATGGGCTGGGTATTAAACAGAAATTCCACGCAGTCTTCCACCCTCAATCTGCTGGGCTTGTCGAACGACACAATGCCACACTAAAGCTTAAACTGGCCAAAATAGTGGCTACGACGGGCCTGAAATGGCCAGACGCCCTCCCATTGGCATTGCTATCGATGCGCTCTACCCCCACCCGACATCACTTAACCCCTTATGAAGTTGTCTTCGGTCGACCCATGAGCGTCTGGTCTGCCCCGAAACCAACTTCCATTCATGACGTTCCGGATGTCCTAATGTCTGATTATCTGTACAAATTGACTGAAACTTTGTCTGTCCTTCATCAGCAGGTGCAGCAGGCCATCCCCGATGCTTCCAGGGGTCCGGGTCACGCCATCCAACCGGGGGACTTCGTGCTGATCCGAAATTTTCAGCGATCAAAGAGTTTGGAACCCCGGTGGACGGGCCCCTGGCAAGTGCTGATCACCACTCGGACCGCACTTCGAGTGGAGGGGAAGAAACACTGGCTGCACGCTCATCACTGCAAAAGGGTCTCTCCAGCCCTGGCCACGACAGACACCGTCAACACCCAAGAAGAGCTCCTGAACCAGGACCGACCATCGTTGAACTGCTACCCTGATACTGAGACACTTGAACTTTCAAAACATCCTGACCCCACTGTGCCATCTCGAGAAGGGTATTTCCTGCGTCGAAAGGAGGGAGCTTCGGCTAAGTAGGCCACGGACTAGGTTAAAGGATCTCAGAACGGTGACCCAAACTACCAAGGGTTACCCGGAGAGAAGCTAAAACCAAGTCTGTGGTCCTGCCCACTACCGAGCACCTTGAAGACGAAGATGATGGAAGCGCCAGATAAGAAGATGATGGAAGCGCCAAATAAGAAGCCGACGGAGACAGCAGGAAATACCCACTACAGAAATCCGAGAATAGACAGACTCCATAGCTCAAAGACAATTGCACTCTTCATCGTAATCCTCCTCTGTTTTCTCCTCATGACTACGCTCTGGATTATGGAAGAACACGCACCTGCTCACGAAACATTCCTAACCACTGCTCAGCCTACCACCATGAAGGAACATTATCTAATTTCGCTCTCTCCTCAACTAAGAGAGAGGCGAAAGGAGTTTTGGAACAACTCTTTCGTGCAGCTACTTCACCAGCACAATCTTGCCACCAATACCACCAACTGCTGGATCTGTGGGTTGCTACCCCATGCCACTGGACATTCAATACCATTCATCCCTTCACCCTTCTCTGTACACGGCTCCTGCCTTGCCTGGCTGATCCTCCTGCAAGAGAGCTATACGAGCAATGCCACCTCCAGCAGAACTGCAGCACATTCTTCTCATGGGGCCGGGCGAAACAAGACAAAGACACACTTCTGCCCGCTGACCCCCAGCGACTCGAACCAAATGGACATCCCGGCTAAAGAACGAATCGAAATGCAGGTGTTCAACAATCCAACCAGACCCACCTTCTCCTATCTGCGGAAACGAACGGCTGCCACTCTGACTGTGGCCCTGACGGTCATCAACGTCACAGGCCACATGTGTGTAGAAGGACTTGGGACACAGCTGGTGGGTCGCAGCGCTTGCCGCTTTACCAGAACTCTGGATTCCACGGATCCACCTTCCTTTGTGTCATCCCCAAACATGTATTTCATCTGCGGCACGAAGGCCTACACCTGGCTCCCCAAAGGCTGGGGGGGCACTTGCTACATCTCCTTCGTCCTTCCTCCAACTTATGTGGCCCCAGCGAATCACCACAGGCAGAAACGAGCCAAAGACGTTGAACAAGCCGACTCAACAGGGGCGCAGTTCCTCGATGCTATGAAAGGACTCGTCCCCCTCTGGGGCCCGATGGCAAACAGCCGTGCCATCCGACATTTGACTCAGGCAGTCGAGACAACCATGAACATCACAGCGGTCATCTTTGCCAACAACACTGCCGAGCTCCAAGCGGTCCGTTTGGTGGCTCTTCAGAACCGCCTCGTTCTAGATGTGGTTCTGGCGGACCGTGGAGGAGCATGCCGCATTATTGGGTCCAGCTGTTGTACATACATACCGGACAACTCACCCTCAGTGTACAAAGCCATCGAACATCTTCACAGACTCTCTTCGGAAGTTCACCAAGAGCAAGAAGAATGGTCGCTTGGTGGTTGGTTCTGGGACACCGTCAAAAACTGGGGCTGGAGACTGCTCACCATTATCCTGATTCCCGTAGTTATAATATGTGGCCTATGCTTAGGAATTCAATGTTTGCCACCTATGTGTTCTTTATGTGCGAGTTGTATTTTTCCCAAAACTGTGGACATTGGAAGTGAACATATGAGAGCATTGTATGATACCGAAGTTAGGAATTTGATGAAAATTGACATTGAGTAAAGCAAGGTGGCTAGATATGTTGAAAAGGGGGGACTGTTGAAAGTTGGACTGAGACCGTCAACATTATCGGCGCCCTCTTGCTCTCCTTAACCTTTTTGTGCGCGTAAAACAGCCGCCATTTTGAACACCATGGCTTCCCTGCTCCCGCCGAGAGCCAGCGCGCCTCTCTCCCACTCCTAGCTTCGCCGGCATCCCCCGCATACTGACAACCCCCCTGCCTGCACCTGCCGCGAATCATAAAACCCCTCTTCAGCGCTGCTCTGCGCCAGGCCCTCGTCCTGTTCCCAGCGCGACACCTCCCTTCTTCCCATTTATGATCCCCGGCCCTTTGATGCAAACCCCTTTTCCCCGTGTGCCCGTTTGTCTTCCTCGTTCCCAGGCCGACACCCAGCTCTGCCGATACTGTTCCTTGCCCCTCCCCGTGCAATAGAAAGTCCCCCCCCCAGCAAGGGATCCCCGGGTTGATCAAAGCCCCCCCCCGCCCTACGAGATCCGATCAAACCCCACACACTCCGTGAATCGGCGGAATATCCAGCTGCGCGATGATCATCACCTGTTGTGAACGGGGCGGGGACTCCCACTGTAACCTTGCGTGGGAACGGGCTGGGAAGGGGGGATTCGGAGGATGTCTTTCCGTACATCAAAGTATCGACGAGAATGTGTTACATGCAATAAACAGATAAACATGTGTATAAGAGGCCAGGCCTCAGGGATGCAGTTAGAGCACCTCAGAACGATACCTTCTGTCCGTTTCGTTGTGTTCTCCTCCGGAGAGAATAAAAACCTTGTTTCCTGCCTTCCAGTCTCCAGCGCCTGCCTCTTCAATAGTTTAACTTCTTTGTGGGTTCAAGAGGCGACACCGCCGGGCAATACTTAAGGATCTTATATTCTGGTTGGTAGCGCCCCCCAATTATTTTCTACAGGGGGAGCCGGAGTGGATGGTGTTCATGATGTGGGTGGTGTCTTCGGTGCTGATAGGGGTCCAGGTGCTGAGGGTGGTGGTGGGGGTCGTTGGTTCGGTGACTGGAGGCGGAGTCTGGGGTCCAAATCTGTCGTGTATAACTGTGATCTTGCGGTGGAAGAATGTGGCGAGGGAGTTGCAGAGGTCTTGTGATGGTGTGATGTCGCTGTTGCTGGCGCTGGGGTTGGAGAGCTCTTTGATGATGCTGAAGAGTTCCTTACTGTTGTGGGTGTTGTTGTCTAGCCGCTCTTTGAACGATGCCCTTTTGGTGGTGCGGATCAGCTGGTGGTGTTCGCGAGTGGCGTTCTTGAGGGCTGTCAGGTTTTCTGTTGTCCGTTCGTGGCGCCATGTTTTTTCGAGGGTTCGGCAGGATTTCTTTGATTCTTTGAGGCCGTCTGTGAACCATGATGTTTTCCTGTTGCCGGTCTTGTTTGGGGGGTTCTTCAGTGGGGCGAGGTCGTCGGCGCAGTAGGTGATCCACCGTGCGAGGTTGTGGGCTGCTTCGTTGGTGTTCGTGGTGTCGGCTGGCGGGTTCTGGTTTAGTGATGAGAGGAGCTGGTCTGTGGTGATTTTGCTTCAGCATCTTCGGGGGATTTGTCGTGTGCAGTGGTGCGATCTATTCTTTTCGAAGGTGAAGTGGATGGATCTGTGGTCGGTCCAGTGTAGTACAGTGGAGTGGCTGAAGGAGACGTGGTTGCTGGCGGTTGCTCGTATGAGGCTTGCTTTGAGTCCGGTGCAAAAAACATTTTGAAAAATGTCTCGTTCCAAAAACATTTGAGACAGGCGTTTTCCTAGTTTTCAGGCTAATTTAGCTTTAGTGCTAAATGTGTGCAATTGTACATTCGACTTGAATTTTGTCTGATTTTGTCTGTTTTGTAATTGTGTATGAATTTATAATAGCGCTGATGAGCCCTGACGAGGCATTGAAGCGCTTTTTTTGCACACGACGGCAGAATTTCTTTTTTTAAAGAAAAAATGCAAACCGGGAGCGATCACGTTTACCTACTTACCCTCAGGGCTAAGTTAGCTGCAAATAGCCTCATTTACAGGTGTCTTACTGAAACCCGAGGTTTGGTGCCTTCACACAAATATCATTTAATTTTTTCAGCTTGCTTTTCTCTATCGATCAGTATTGGGTACCGGTTTTGTTCTGCTTCACAAACGGGCACAGTGCTGTCGCCATTCCGCGCCTGTGTATTGCCCCAAGATGTGTACTCTCTGATGGCAAGTGCCCCTGCTGGCACACTCTTGCGTACAGGTGGAGTCTGAGACTTCAAAGATTCAGAGAAGGTTTATTCCAGCACTTGCATCGGTTTCATTCGTCAGGCTTCATTGCGGGGATATTTGCACGGCCTGCTCTTGAATACACTTAAAAGCCCGGGTGGAATGCGAGAGAGGATAGAGGTAGGTGTGTTTGGTCGCGTGTTCAGAGAACGTCATTTTATCTTAAACAAAAAATAGTTTCTTCAAACTATCAGTTTATTTCCGGACAAACTTTGACTTCTGCTGTATGTTACGATATCTCAGTCAATACCTCGACCTGAAAAAATATTGTATTCACAATACTGACTACACCACTTTACCAAGGTAAATATATATATATATATATATATTGAGCAGCTCCTTTAGGTGAAGCTCCCTTGAAAACCACCAACACTGAATTTGTGATAGTACTGTTGATGTGGTATAGTTATAGGCTACATTTCTGACTGCGATGCTATGTTGAGGCCCATCCCCTCCACCCACAAGGATGCACCCAGTGTAGACTAGGTCTGTGTGCGCTTGCCCCAGGTGTGCTGTCGGCAGTGCTGTTCATCTATGCTCTTCCTCTTACCTACCTGGCAAATTTATCTTTTTAGAGAAATACCGTATTCCAAGTTTACCATGAGAATGCTTAACATTCCTACGCGCAGATTTAATTGCTTCAAAGCACATGTATTTTCATCCTAATCTCCTTGGATTTGGTATGTCCAAACATATACACGTGAGGTTTACACATTCAATTAAAAAGGACCTGCCCAAAGTTTAAATTGTCTGTGCCATTCATTTCCATTTTTTAGGTCTGACATTGAGACAGCCTCAGCTGTTGTGCTGGGTATTGTTTTCCTAATAATTCATAAACGTTCTACATACATTGTGGGGCTTTTGGCCAGTGGGCTAAATCCATCGATCTGTTAAATCACATTTTGCTTTGTTCTGTACAGCATACTGCATGGGCACTCTTTACCATTGGCTCTCGTAACTTTGAGTGACTGCACAAAGCTTTTGCACATGTTCACATTCACCTAAAATAGTTCCTATCTCCTCAGAAACAAAGGTGGTTAAAAGGATGCTGCATTTTTTTGTTTTATATTTGTTTTTATATTATTTTAGATACTATATATTTATTTTGCCTGGTCTATCTGTGATCAGTTATAATGTTATTTCTTTTATTTTCCAACTTCTTTTTAAAGTGGTTGTAACAAAGTGTTTAATTGTCACCGTAAAGTTGCAGTTCTCTGCACTTTCAGGTTTGGAGGTGATTGATTTTTGTCTCCTTTACAAATAATAAGAACATGGATAGCAGTGGTGTAACCAGTGTGTCAAGGGCACTAGTGCAAGTAAAGAAATGGGCCCCAGGCCACTGTTGAAAGGTAAAGTACAGCAATAATCAGGGTTCAGTGGGCCACTCAAGCCTCTGGGCCTCAGCGCCACTGCACCTGCTGAACCATGGGCAGGTAAGCTCCTGATGGATGACACAAATAAAAAACCTGTTATTTAAACACATCACTATTAAAGCAGCTATATGTGTGAAGTGTTTTTTTTATTTAAAATGTTTTATGGTGGGCATGTGGCACCTATATTTAGGTGGTTGCATGTTTTTTAATTCTATTTTGTGGCACATGCTTGCATTGCAAAATACAAAAAAATAACCATTTCACCAGCTGACGAAGTCCAGCCTATTGAATTTAACAATTCTTGTGATAGGCCTTGGGCTTGAGTTTCTTGTTGTCCTTCTCTCTGTTGTTGTGGTAAAAGAAAAGATATAATGAGCCTGGTTTTGTAATTTTATAAAATTTTTGTCATTTTGAACCACACAAGGTGTGTCAGAATCATTGGTTTACACTTTGTAGATGTAGATCAAATGTGTATATTGGTTCCTTTTTTTGACATATATAGTTTGGCCTGTATGATACTGTATTATATTGTTATTACTTTTGTACAGTGCTACCTAGACCAAATGTGGATCTAAAGTACATATATTTCTGAAAGGTAAATATATTAGGCACATCTGCCTGGTTTTGCAGTGGTGTTACCAGCTGAGGGAATGCTATGCTTGGTGAAGGTGTAATTTACCGATGGTGGTAATTCTTATGAAGGGATCCAGTTATGCTCACTTGAGTTATCCATGGTTGGAACAGGGTGGAATTGCTGAATAACTGAATGTCCATTCATGTGCCAATTACTGTTGCTAATGTGCAAATAATTACTGTGCAGGTTACATGTAATGCATGTGCACCAGTTAGGTATGTATGGCCAATGCCTGCATAGTTGGCATTAAAACAATGTAACATTCTCCATGACTATTTAAAGAACCATCCTCTTTTCTGTGGGTATTTCCACAAAGGGTGGGGGGACTGAATGCCTGCTATTCCAGGAGGTTTCACAACTCTTTTATTCCCTAGGATTCTCAACATTATATTATCTCCAAATAAAGATATAACAGGTACTTTTGAACGACACATTTTTTTTATTCTAATAATGTATGACTATGGGGACCGGGTAATTTATCTACCCAGTGGTCTATCACAGGACAAGCCATGCAATGTACTGCTTTTTTACATACCATATAATGGAGGCCTCCATGTGACCCCAGGAGAGTTATAGATAGTTACACATCCCGTAAAGCAGTGAAAAATCATGCAAAATAATTTGAGAATGGTCATCTCCCAACCATTCTAAAATACAAGAAGCACATGCATGTCCACTGAAACCTGCATAATGAGGCCACAATTGGATGGTACATGGGAGTCTTTTGCGTCTTCCACTGTCTTGCGAGGGACATTATCAAGCCACACACTGTTGTAGACACATCACTTTCTCACCGAAGAAGGTTACAGAAACCAACGAGTAATACGTTTCACATTTCTCTCATTAGCACAGTTCTAACCTATTTATAAGCAAGGATCTAAACGCCAGAGGTCAGGCCTGCACTGCAGCATGGTTTGCCCACGCAAAATACCTATTTGCGGCAGTGACAAATTAACAATTATGGTTACTTTAGACTGAGTAGAAAAGTGTGCAAGTTCAATAACTCAAACATGTTATCTCTTTACTGCCTTGCCATACTTACCCGTTTATTGCATTTTCATTTCTTTCTACAGGCCCTTACTGTACCTATAACCTCTTCCCTGCTAAATTCCTATTTACAGGTCTATGAGATTCCCATAAAAACGTTCCCCTTTGTATGTCATTAACACCTGCTGTCTTGCAGAGGCCTTGCTGGATGAGGTATACATGTACTGGACTTTATTCATACCCACTATGTGGAGTGTTCATAAGATCCCTCTGGGATTTGTGAAGTAAAAGCTCAATCTGGCGAGTTAAACCTTTGAGAGAGATGGGTGAAGCTAGTCTTATGCAAAAACAACAGTTGATGGACAGAATGCAGAACAATGTTATACATTCACCCCAGTTCAGATATCTGGGCCTCAATCCATTGTTTTTTTGCATTCCACACTACCCCAGTTCAGACATGGCCATATGAAAATCAGCCTTGACCCTGTGTCTCATGGGAACAGTCCAGCCCGAACTGCCAAGCCATGTCTTTCCTGGACCGGAATCAAGCATCCTAGGACCGGTTTCTGGCTATCAGCCGTCTTCAGCCAAGATAGCTTGACTCCAGTGGTGTGGAGAGCATGGGAGTCACGTCTGAGCATACCCATCCCACTCGGGGTGACAAATGCAAAAACAAGAGTTGATGGACAGAATGCAGAACAATGTCATACATTCACCCCAGTACAGAGATCTGGGCCTAAATCCATCGTTTTTTTGCACTCCACACCACCCCAGTTCAGACATGGCCATGTGCAAATCAGCCTTGACCCTGTGCCTCATGGGAACAGTCCAGCCCGAACTGCCATGCCGTGTCTTTCCTGGACCAGAATCAAGCATCCTAGGACCGGTTTCTGGCTATCAGCCATCTTCAGCCAGGATAGCTTGACTCCAGTGGTGTGGAGAGCATGGGACTCACATCTGAGCATACCCATCCCACTCGGGGTGACAAATGCAAAAACAACAGTTGATGGACAGAATGCAAAACAATGTCATACATTCACCCCAGTACAGAGATCTGGGCCTAAATCCATCGTTTTTTTGCACTCCACACCACCCCAGTTCAGACATGGCCATATGCAAATCAGCCTTGACTCTGTGCCTCATGAGAACAGTCCAGGCCGAACTGCCAAGCCATGTCTTTCCTGGACCGGAATCAAGCATCCTAGGACCGGTTTCTGGCTATCAGCCGTCTTCAGCCAGGATAGCTTGACTCCAGTGGAGTGGAGAGCATGGGACTCACGTCTGGGCATACCCTTCCCACATAGGGCAAACAGCAAAACACACAAGATGATGGACGGAATGTTGCACAATGGCAAAATATTCACCCCCAGTCACAGATCTGGGTTTAATCCATCGTTATTTTGCTCACCAAGCCACCCCAGTTAAGACATGGCCATATGCAAATCAGTCTTGGCCCTGTGCCTCATGGGAACAGTCCAGCCCGAACTGCCAAGCCATGTCTTCCCTGGACCGGAATCAAGCATCCTAGGACCGGTTTCTGGCTATCAGCCGTCTTCAGCTAGGATAGCTTGACTCCAGTGGTGTAGTGAGCACAGACCCACGTCTGGGCATACCCTTCCCACATAGGGTAAACAGCAAAACACACAAGATGATGGATGGAATGCTGCACAATGGCAAAACATTCACCCCCAGTCAGAGATATGGGTTTAATCCATCGTTATTTTGCTCACCAAGCCACCCCATTTCAGACATGGCCATATGCAAATCAGTCCTGGCCCTGTGCCTCATGGGAACAGTCCAGCCCGAACTGCCAAGCCATGTCTTCCCTGGACCGGAATCAAGCATCCTAGGACCGGTTTCTGGCTATCAGCCTTCTTCAGCCAGGATAGCTTGACTCCAGTGGCGTAGTGAGCATGGTACCCACGTCTGGGCATACCCTTCCCACATAGGGTGAACCGCAAAACACACAAGATGATGGAGGGAATGTTGCACAATGGCAAACATTCACCCCCAGTCACAGATCTGGGTTTAATCCATCGTTATTTTGCTCACCAAGCCACCCCAGTTCAGACATGGCCATATGCAAATCAGTCTTGGCCCTGTGCCTCATGGGAACAGTCCAGCCCGAACTGCCAAGCCATGTCTTCCCTGGACCGGAATCAAGCATCCTAGGACCGGTTTCTGGCTATCAGCCGTCTTCAGCCAGGATAGCTTGACTCCAGTGGCGTTGTGAGCACGGTACCCACGTCTGGGCATACCCTTCCCACATAGGGTAAACAGCAAAACACACAAGATGATGGACGGAATGTTGCACTAAGGCTGTTCCCATGAGGCATAGGGTCAAGGCTGATTTGCATATGGCCATGGCTGATCTGGGGTGGTGTGGAGTGCAAAAAAACGATGGATTTAGGCCCAGATCTCTGTACTGGGGTGAATGTATGACATTGTTCTGCATTCTGTCCATCAACTGTTGTTTTTGCATTTGTCACCCCGAGTGGGTGACAAATGCAAAAACAACAGTGACGCATCACTTTGTAAATATGGTGCAACAAGGCACATAATTTTCTCTGCTGGAGCGTCACAAAAGTGACGCAAGGGCTCATAAATAAGCCCCATACTACCTTGGACAAATATTGCTTTTAAGGACATGTTAAGCTGCAAAGGGATGTTGGGAATACCATTTATAATCGACAATAGGCCACATTCTTGCATTCCACAGCTCAGAAAATGGAGGCCACGTGTGTTGTCGTCTCTCCGCTTTTGCCCTTGTACTGTGCAGCGGTGGACATAGAAATAGAGACGCCATTATAAAACCCAATACAGGCTGACATCCCAGTGACACGAGGCACTGGAAGGAAAGGCGCCCGGTGCATACATAACGGCCAGCCTGTGTTGTGCTCCCTAATGTTTACTAAATGGGAAAATGGAACGAAATAAATCATTTCTGCAGTAACGATTTGGAAACTTGGAAGCAGACTGAAATGAGGCCTGAGGGGGTTGAAGCTGTCACTTTAAACAATGTGAGGGGCTTGCATTTCAAATAAAGGCGTGCAGCCACTGTGAAAAAAAAATATAGGAGCCACCCTTCCGCCCTCAAAGGGACTCATTACATTGCTTCAAGTGGAACGTGCGCTAAAGTGTGTCACGCGCGGCTGAGGTCGCCTTCATTTCCCTCCATGACTACAGACGCAACAAAATGGCGCCACATGAAAATAGAGATGAGCATAACGGGCGCCAATCGCCTTCTTAAAATCATCTATTGATTTTCAATAAAACACTGTGGCAGTCCAATACACATCTTGCTGTCAAAAGAAAAATGTGGCTAACGCTGCCCATGATGCGTGTTTATTGAGTTAGCATAATATCGTTATAGACTCATTTTTGGGGGAAATACGGCACTCATAATCATTATGAAGAAAGTGGGGTGTCTTATTATAAAACAGCGACTTTGTTCACGTTTTGGAAATATTCTCATTCTACATGTACATGTGCACTCTGTTCTATTTATGTAGCTACATAATGTTACTTTTGAAAAAGCGAAAAAAATACTTTTTAAAAAGTAGGAGCCCCTAGGCTCTAATTACAATCGGGCTAGTCATCCGATTTTGGGGTCGCCCAAAGCAGGATAACGAGTCCGGTGCAAATTGCAGATTCACCCCCCACACCCTCCCCTCAGATGTTCGCCGCGGCCTCAACCCGACTAGAGGGTCGATTATGATGGGGGACGGACCTGCGTCCGTCTGCCACCCCCGAGGTGGAGGGACCGTCCGCAGGGGCAGCGGCGTTCTCTCCATTGTAATTAGGATGTGACCGCCACCCTGGCGGTCACATCCCGTATATTTAACATTGCGGGTGGTGCTGCTGCAGCACCCACCGCAAAGTTAAAAATGCATGCTGTGCATTTGCATGCACAAAGCGGCAGGCACTGCGCGGTGCCTGCCGCATTGTGCATGCAACTGCAGGGGGGTACCATAGGTGCCCCCCATGTGCCCCCCCACCCTCCCCTTCACCCTGGGGGCCCGCAACGGGCCCCCAAAGCAAGGACGTATGCCTTTTCGTGGCGGCATTGCCGCCAAGGAAATGCATAGCCCCCATCACATCCTAATATGGCTGGGGGTGTCTGATAGACACCGCCACCATATTAGAGCTTTTCCGCCGTGGTCGCAAGGTGACCACGGCGTAAATGCGGCGGACGGTCTTCCCGTCCGCCACGGTCCCCCCCGCCATTGTAATATGGCAGGGGGGGGAAATAGGTGACGGACGGGCAAGGATGGCGGACGGATCGCCACCGCCTGCATGGCAGTGGCGATCCGTCGGCCATCCTAATTGACCCCTTAATGCCAATCATACAAGCAAATAGCGTCCATTCCCACTTTGGGCCCCTAAAAAACACGGACATTATCCCCATTCCATGGTCTGAAAGTTGGAACCGGGTACATATTACATACATACTAATTTTGGCACAGTAGGTGAGCTGTAATTAGTTGGTGAGCAATTAGAGACCAAAATTGTTCCCGACTTGTAATTGGTTGTGTTTCAATGCTTAAAAAAATGGAAAGTCAATTCAATTAATCTTTAGTCGAGTACAAATGGATTCCCCTTTAACACAGAAAAACCGTCACCCATACCCTCATCAGCAGTAGACTGGACTACGGCAACACACACTACGCAAGAATCAACAAGAACCTCACCTGCAAACTCCAAATCGTCCAGAACGCCTCCCTCAGACTACTCCTCAACCTACCGCGCCTCATCATCCAACACCTACGGATATTACATTGGCTCCCTGTCGAGAAGAGAATCACCTTCAAGCTTCTCACCCACAGCCAAAAAGCCCTTCAAAACATCATACCTGTCTACCTGAACCACTGCCTCTTGTTCCACGCACCCAAAGATCCCTGCGCTCAGCACAACTCTCTTTCGCTACGGTGCCGTGCATCAAGACAACCAGAACGGGAGGCCACTCCTTCTCCTTCCTCGTGGCCAGGGCATGGAACACCCCCCCTCTCCACCTCCGGCAGACGCCAGCACTCTCCAAGTTCATTAAGGACCTCACGACTTGGCTCTTTGACGAATCGCCGTGATCTTTCCGGGAGCTGCGACCACCCCCTCGCGCTTTGAGACCCCTCCGGTGAGTAGTTGTGCTTAATAAAGCCATGATTGATTGATTAACAAAAATTATCCACAATATTTCAGACTTACACAATGAAAACACATAAAAAGTGTACCATAAAACGTATAAATAATTAAGACATCTTAAAATACGTAATTAATTACCATTTCATATCAACCATGGAAGAAATAATACTGTGTGATTATATATTCAGATTAATCAATATTCATCAAATTATAGGGGTGAACAACCTTTACAACGAAACTATTACAACGCACTACCATTACAACGCGGTCATTACAACGCAAACCATTACAACGCATTGCGCTGGGGGGCGCTCTAGGATAGGGAATAAGTTTAATTTACTATCCAACACCTTCCCTAGTGTCCACGGGGACTGGAGTTGGAATAGTAAATTAAACTATTCACTATCCAGCACCCCAAAGCGCTATGCGTTGTAATGGATTGTGATGTAAAAACCGCGTTGTAAAGGCAGGCGTTGTAATAGCCTGCGTTGTTACGTCATACATCCAATTATAGGTTCTCAAAAAAACACCTGTATGAGCGATTGACTCATCACCATTGAGTTGGAGCTGCATACTCTGAGGCATATTTACTAGACCCTATCTTCCCCGGAAAGTCACTTTTTTCGGCGTTCCTTTGACAATGCGGGCTTCACCTCATTTACAAGACAGTGTTAATCCACTCAACAGGGCTTAACGATGTATTGTAAATAAGGCACCCTTTCACACTATACTTAGTGTGAAAGAGGTGGGCAATGGGTGTTGGGTGGGCGTTCTGCCACAATACCCATTGATTTTGATGCTGCCCCATATTTACAAGGGTGGCGTGAATATGGGGCAGTGCCAAAATTAAGACCACAAAAAACATGGCCTTAACATGGTGCAATGAGGAGAAATGCTCTATTTGTCCTCATTTTTGCTGTTTCCATGTGTGCTGCATCATACAGCACACATAAAAACAGCAATACAACATGCATGATTATTTATATGCAGGAAGGGATACCTTTCTTCACACAAATACTCCTACCCACTACGCAGGCACCCTTGCACAATGATTCAAGTGTTTCTGTGTTAGTGCTAGGCAGCTGTAATTAGCAGGGCTGCACCGGATCACTGAAAGAATATCGACGGACAGAATATCGACCATCAAAAATATCGTTGAGAAAATATCGACAGTCAAAATATCGAGTTTCTATCTACAAACAGGTAAGTACAAAAATATCGAGTTAAAAATATCGTTTACAAAAATATAGTTGTAAAAAATATCGTATTTACTAAAAACAGTGTTAAATTAAATTAATATTAATAATTAATTACTAAAATATACTTAAAATTACTTAAATTAACTTATAATAATTAAATAATTAATGAAAGTTAAATAAATATTTTTTTATTTCATATTTATTAAACATATATATATATAGTAATAAAATATAATAAAATAATACCCAAAAACTGAAAACTGACCCTGAACCCTAAAAATACCCCTTTACCCAAAAACTGAAAACTGACCCTGAACCCTAAAAATACCCCTTTACCCAAAAACTGAAAACTGACCCTGAACCCTAAAAATACCCCTTTACCCAAAAACTGAAAACTGACCCTGAACCCTAAAAATACCCCTTTACCCAAAAACTGAAAACTGACCCTGAACCCTAAAAATACCCCTTTGCCCAAAAACTGAAAACTGACCCTGAACCCTAAAAATACCCCTTTGCCCAAAAACTGAAAACTGACCCTGAACCCTAAAAATACCCCTTTACCCAAAAACCCAAAACTGACCCTGAACCCTAAAAATACCCCTTTACCCAAAAACCCAAAACTGACCCTGAACCCTAAAAATAAAAACGATATTACTTCACTTACCTTAAAAACGATATTACTTCACTTACCTTAAAAACGATATTTTGGCTGTCTATATTCTGTCCTGTCGATATTTTCTCCAAACGATATTTTGGAGTCGATATTATGTCCAAACGATATTTTGGAGTCGATATTATGTCTGTGCACCGGCTGCACCGTATTGTTGTAAGTACGGTACAGCCATTCATTTTAAAAGTGGCATAGTGTGGTGTTAAGCCAGGAAGGCTAATGCCGTGCTCCGTCACTTTTCTTGTAACAATGCCCCTAAATGCTGTCCTAAAGTCTGTAATATTGTGCCTCTTTATCATGGGGCAATGGGCAAGTCAGAAAACCCCTGCTTAAGGGAGTAACGAGGAGATCTCCTTCAGGCTTATAAATCCATAATTACATCTTTGAAATTGTGGGTATCATCCTTTGCCTACTGTTCAGCTTTTTAACTGAAGTAGAGGCTATTTAATGACCGGTGCTGCCTTTGCTATCTGGCTCGACTACTTTAATAATGTACACGCAGTTTGTTGCCCTGTAAGCACTCCTATGCAGAATAATTGGCTGTTAAACGTAAAACCCAGGAGTGGAGCACTGCATACTTGGTGCCATGGACATCTGGTAGTCTTAATTAATATTAAGTAACTTGTAAAAGAAGTGGTGGTGGCAGTGCACCCGCTCAGTTTTTGTTGATGCCAGACACTAATGTTGTGAATTCATGAGAAGGAAGGCAGCCTGTAATGTGGCGTGGGTCGCAGCCAGGGAGGCAGCAGATGGATGAGATGGCAAAATAACCTAC
Organism: Lissotriton helveticus; assembly: GCF_964261635.1. NCBI lineage: Eukaryota > Metazoa > Chordata > Amphibia > Caudata > Salamandridae > Lissotriton > Lissotriton helveticus. The sequence continues at coordinate 2,063,563,020 of NC_136063.1, forward strand.
AGAGACCAATATCGGAGCCCACATTTTGAAAAGTCATTGAAAGGTGCCAACCCTACACTTGTAAATCAAGGTAGAGCTTGCCAGCTGAACAGCAAACTAGCAAACATGTTAACTTTGGAATTGATTCCATGTTCATACATTAAAGAATAATAAATTCTGAGAACCAATTAAATCTGCATTCTCCCATTGGCGGATTTTGAGGCACAGGTACTTGTCATAGAAGATCGAAACAGAAGATGAGGGGCAAGCTAGAACCTTTGGACTCTTGGACGTCGATTGTACTGGGACCGACTGACCTCCTGTCAGCGGTCCTAACCCAGCAATTACGATGCGACTGAACACTGTTTGGTCGCACTCCTATTCTTTACAATGGGAGCATGCATTCCGACTGAAATGCATGCTCTCATTGTAAAGAGAAGAGGTGCAGTTCATCCCTGCACCCCGTGGGTGCCTGCCACGGGGTGCAGGGATCAACAGGGGGGCACCATAGGTGCATCTCGGCCTCTAACCGGAGGCCGTGTACCCATGGGGGCCCTGCTTGGGACCCTCAAAGTCAACTTCCTACAGCCTTCTGTGTTAGAAAGACCCACACAGAAAGGCTGTTGGAATCTGCAATTGTAATCTCTTGGCGGAAAGAGCGGCCCATGGGATTACTGAAGGCTTTCCGAATGGCAGACGGGCTCTGAGTCTGTTGGAAGCCATTCGGAAATCCAGTTCGGATTCCTGTCCAACGGACTCCATCCAAATGGGTTGGTCGGAAAGGAATCTGAACAGCCAATTACGATATATCTATTCTCAAACTGTAAAGTCAAAAATTTGTCCCTCAAACTAAAATGCGTGTGAATACCTGCAAGAAATGTCATGTTAGTAGAAATTGAAAAACAATATTTTGTACAGGTTGAAAATGTAGGCGTAAAAGTCAACTTTGCGTGTTAAGCAAGAGTGCACATTTAATATGTATGTGCACTTCCAAACACAAATAAATGTAATATGTCAGTACATAAGAGTCACAGACAGTAAAATCTTAAAGGTATATGTATAAGTGTGTCAACAAACTACATTTTTGCAATATATGAAACATTAGTGTATACATTAGATAATCTCTTTTCGTGTCTAGAGTAATCACATTTTACATATATGAGAATGGTTTCTATTCAATCATCAAAACAATGTATTGTGGCACACATTATGTAAATCGAATTCCATTTTAGTGAATACATATCTACTAAGTTAGGATAGTTTATTCACCAAGTCTTCAAAGAATGCATCATTTAATACAATTAAGACACACAGTATAAGTGGATTCAATAATCCTACAGTAAATGCACTCTAATAATAAATGTCACATGCAACACTCATTTTTAGGTCTCGTAGCGTTTAACAGGGCGAAGCGCTGTGTCCGCCAGGAGACCTATTGTTAGCGAGTCTGCTTCCCAGGAGACAGCACCTGGCCGCGCGGATTTCCTCTCCAAGGAGGCGATTTGAGCGGGCCACGCGAATGCGCTCGCTGTGTCCAGCTGCTGTCTCCTGGGAAGCTCCAACACCACACACGCATGCGCATACACACAGACATACACACACGAGCGCCCATGCACCCACGCACCTACATACAGGCACACACCCCCCCACACACATACACACACGTGCGCACACACACACGAGTGCACCAAGACCCCCCCAGCCCTCTTGAACTTACCGGGCCAATCTCGGGGGACTCCACTCTCAGCACGCAGCAGGGGCAGGCACCGGGCATGTGCCTTGTGCCGCCTCCGCAGAGTTCACGCTGCGGCTCTTGCCAGCTCCTTTCCCGGGGCTTCCTCTTGGTCAAGGGAGCCCCGCAACACTTGCGCAACCTCCTGCTGGCGGCCCCGGGGCTCTCCACCGCTCACAGGAGCCCCAGGCCACGAGACGCATTTACTCCGCCTGCCTCCTCTTCCGGTCCGGACGCGGCCCGCCCCCGTCACAGGCGACATTGCCTTGACTCCCGGTTTGGCTGCGGCGGGATTCCGGGGGCAGTAAGAGTTATCTTTTTAGGTTTGTCCACTTCTCCTGCAAGATATAAGGAGCATGAAGGCACGTACATGGTTGCAGTTGTGAGTGTTTTTTATTTTTTTACTTTTTACTTTTGAGGCTCTTAATGTCCACTCCAGTTTTATGTAACTGACTGCGAAACATCTGTTCTGGATTTTATATCCATTGTAGCATACCTCGTTCAGTGGTTGGAACTAAAACAGTAAGCATACCGCATTCGAAGAATTTACTGTGTGCAATTTTAATTTGGATTCAACGTTTCAATGCGACACCTCAAGCACCTGTGTTATGCCACTAAAATAAAGCAGTTCGCAGATTGTAATCACTGTAACCAAACGAAAGGAGGTGGACATGTGGCCTCTGGCTTCAAAGGCACAAAACCAGAGTTCAGATCTTCGTTCCTGCACACAGGCAAAGCGTCTTATCTGACCGTGTTGTGCCTCCTGAGGGCACAGTGAGTGCTTAGAAGCCGGACTACCACAGAATTCAGCACTTTACAGACAAAAACGGAAGCAACAAAAGTGCGTTGTGTCTAAGCCCCCAAACAATGACCCCTGCCCGGTTGGTTGGGTCAGTACTGAGGCAGAGAAAGGCTGCTCTCACCAGAATGGGGCAGGGCCTGCTTCTGCCTCGAGGGGGGAGAAGTATCTGGAATCCATTCACAGAGGAAATGGCCTTTTATGGTAAAAGTGTTACTTTGGTCTGTTTCTCTCCCTTTACACACCCACCCCACCCCCTGAAGCAGAATCCTGGGCCTGGTCAGCACGAGCTCTCTCAAACTCCAGTCCACTCCCATGAGTCCATAGGGCAGCTGATGAAAAATGCCACAAGATTTGCACGGCGTCTGTCTGCTGTAGACAGTGTCATGAGTATTAAATAAAAGGTCCAGTCTGTTAACATGTTTATTTCAACATGTGAACTATACCCATTTTTTATTTTTATTTTGTTGCTGTGCATGTTTAGCCGTACTGAAATCTTTTTGTCTAACACGGCCTACCTTGCAGGGCTGGCATAACGGTGCATAGATGCTTATAGCAGCTTCAGGCATCCCGCTTGTCGCGCTCTATCGAGTCTCAGCTCTGTCTTTGTGTTTGTACTTGGATTACTTTTCTGTGTCTGTCCGGGTATTTTTCCGTCTTGTTATAGCTCACATGACCTATAGCAAAGCATATCCAGTGCATAGAAGGGTGCATTTTGAATGGATTTTTTGTGCGGTGATTACATGTGGAGGGTGTCGATGGGACCCAGGATCTGCACCGGGCTGTCTATAAGATAAAGGATTCACCCTCCCAGAATAAAAAATAACTAGAATAGACCCTTTCAAACCCCTCAGAACACTTTTTTTTGGCCTACAATTTTTTGACTTTTGTTGCAATTAGTGTTGCAATATTAAGCAATGCCAAAAGCTCAAACTTAATTACTGCGAGACCTATTGCATTGCAAATGCTTGTTTTTATTGTTGTTACACCACACTAGAAACGTGCTAAGTGCACGTTCGTGTTATGTGATTGTAAAATGTACAGGTGTGGCTAAATTTGCACTGCATCACTATGTTTACCGGACCCCTCCCCCAAAGAATGGTATCGCTAGGGAATGTTAAATTGAACTTTCAAACAAAAATTGACAATAGACGGTGTACCCATCGCTCTCTGATACCACATTGATCACTTATGGAGTAGTCCTTACCCAGACCTTGGAGGTAATTTAGGCTACCTTGATTCATTATACATTGCTGAAGGGCACAGTTCTTCTAATAGAAGCAAAATGTAAAAAATAAAAATCAAGAGTAAGCTTCCATTAATTGGAAACTGAAAGAGCACAATTAATGCTAAAGCACCTATTAAATGCACGAAATACTCTCAACCCCTCTCAAAAAACTCCAACATTTTAGGGCCGGGGGTGGCAAAAAAGAACACACATACGTTGTTGGGACATATCAAGATGAGGAGGCGTTCTGCAGTCCCTGGTGCTAAGGATCTTTAGCAGTGCAACATAACAAAACAGAATATAAAGGGCACGTCAAATAAAGTGAGCACTGTAAATGCTAATGTAAGACTAGCCTCTGCTACCATCTAGGCCTGAGTGGTTTATTAAGTAGTTGAAGAGCTGAAACACCTCTATGTTACCACCCTATACAGTAGTAAATGGTTGTTTTTCACTTGAATTTTAAAGAAATGTTATGCTTTTGGCTAGAAATTTTCTTGTTAGCTTCAAAGGAGAACCCTTAAAACTCATGAAAACCTGTGTATAAAACAATTAACAGAGATACGTTGACGGCGGACTTCTGTTTCTGCACCTCACACTAGTTTCATTTATATCAGATGTCCTTGCGCAACAAGCCCTGGCACCAGCCGTCAATTGATGCATCTGTAAATCAGATCTTAAGCAGTGGAGGGACGGAGGCGTGCGCCAAGTGATGAAGTCCAAAAAGTCAATATTCGATTTTCAAGTAAATATTTTTTGGGTAAGTAAGTAACAAGAATATATTGGATTAGCGGTTCTCCTGCAAGAATAGCTGATTCTGGGAGGAGAACCGCTAATCCGAGGAATAGTTGGAGCTAGGCTGAACTGCATCCACTATACTTCTGGAGTGGAATTCATTTCCAATGTATTCTTGTTACTCACTAGAAGGACACACGCCCATTGAGCTCTGACAAAGTTCTCACCTTGAGAACGAAACGCTTTGGCTGACCATAAAATTTCCAATTTTGAGAGAACTAATTGATTCCAAATAAAGACTTACTTGAAAATCAAATATTGACTTTTTGGACTTCATCACTTGGTGCACGCCCAACCCCTCCACTGTATGACACAATCCTTATGCAGCAATGGTTGACATTGGTGTCATTTGAAAGAGAGTATAAGTTTAGGAAGAAAGCATGGATGGAACTGACAAACCAACTTCAGCGATATAACACCACCCTCCAAAAATATGCACAGAAACAGAGTGAATACTCAGTCAACCTCATTGACATAGATTACTAGTAATTTACATAGCCCCTTTGATTCAATGCTGTTTTATCAGAAAATCAACAGAGACCACCAAGATAACAGACAGTTTTATCTGTTCAATTATTACATACATGCAATATATTCAGAAAACACAAAAAAACAAAGCAATGCAATGTGTTCCCAGTGTGACAACCACAACAAAAACAAAATATACTAGTAAGAGCATATGGAAAGGCTAATGTGTTTGTAACAAGCAACCCCATAGAGTTCTTAAGTTAGTCCATTCCAGTTCTGGAATCTGAAAAAAAATCTAGACTGAGGCACCAAACCAGGATCACTTGTCCAGTATGCAAAGAAACAATACTGGACTGAAGGAGCAAAACAGGACTAGAAGATCCAAAATGCAAAGTAAAAACTCTGGCCTAGAGCAGCTAATCAGGAATAGACCTGGGAAACTTGTCAGCTATGAAAATATAAGCTGCCTATAAATGTATCAAGTAATTAAATACCTTGCTTTTTCTTTAATATATACAGCCAGTTCCAAAGAGCAGAGGAGCCAGATGTAGAGAACAAATTTTGTAGCAGAATTATTGTCAAATTGTGGTCATGTAAAAAGAACAGCTCAGTGTGTGGGGTCTACCTGAACTCAGATTGCACAAACTCGGGTAACCTTGATGAAGGGGAGGAGGGGTGGCCTCTTTACAGTTACTTTCTATATTACACATATTTATTAATTTTTAAATTTGCAAGTATTTTTATTTTAATATGAAAGGAACTAAAGTGATTTGACCACAACCACACAATGCCACGGCCACTATTAAGGTTCATCGCTCACCACTAGAAATATGAACGGTCCTGTTGAGATGTGATGCATATGTAGCTCATCTGCTGGGTTTTGACACCTGTCATATAGCGCTTAGCCTTGAGGAGTCAACAGATCCAGTAGAAACAAAATACAACAGGATTAAAGAGCGACTCTTTAGGTTGCAGGAAGAGCAGGCCTTGCTGCAGATGGGTTTCTAGTTCTTGCACCACATATGGGATTGGAGGTCAATGCATTGCCTCTTCAGGGTTTATCTGCAACCTTACTCAGTTGTTCTGAAAGTATAGCATTCATTTTGGAAACCTCTGAGCCCTTCTTTCTACCAAAGCTAACCATGCATTGTCTACAAAAAGCTCAATGAATCATACTTCAAATATGTGTTGGCTGACTTCTTCCTCCAATGCCACAATCTGGAATCTCCTATTTGTGGGTAATTATCTACAGAGAATACATTTCAACTCTTGGAGGCACACTGCATGCATCTCCATTCTGTGAGTGGTACACCATGGCTTTATTGCTGCCATCGAGAGCTGCTAATTCTGCACATGCACCTCATACATGCTTGGGTATGAAAACATATTTATGGGCCGGACAGAGTGCATGGTTTATGCGCCCATTATGTACACACGCACAGTGTGCCTGATTTCATGAGGAGAGCCTGTTAGACCAGACATCCTTGGCATGGAGTTCTCCCAAACATTTTGCCTTCACTCGTCCTGTTTTGCTGAATTTATTTTTGTTGGCTCTAAGACTGTGCACTTTACCGCTGCTAACCAGTGCTAAAGTGCTTGTGCTCACTCAGGTAAAAATTGAAAAATTAGCTCACACCCAATTGGCATATTTAATTTATTAGTAAATCCCTAGTAAAGTGGTAAACCATATACCCAGGGCTGGTCAATTAAATGCTACTAGTGTGTCTACAGCACTGGTTCTACCATCCATTTAAGTAGTCTTTTAAAACATGCCCGAGGACTGCAAATTTTGACCTGCCAAAGTAAACATTTTGTTAGGCCTAAACCTTCATTTTTATCGCCTTAACAGCGGCGGCAATTCCGCCGCAGTGCGGGTGTTCTAAAGAGTGAGCGGGGCTGCGATGGCCGTTGGCCGTTGGCAGCACCAGGGAGGGAGTGCTCGGAGCACAGAACGGGTTAATATATATGTTACCCCAAAGATAGACCCTAAACAGCCCATAGGGCAGGGTGCTGTGTGCCTGCAGGTTGTTTCCTGGGCCACATGGGTATGGGCGTTAATAGTTCGGCAGTTCTGTGGTGGCGGACGGACCACCACCACAATGCGGGACCGCCCACAGTATTAGTACTGTGGTGGTCGGACTGCCTTGAGAACACCAGCACCAGCAGGATCAAGGATCCTACTGGGACGGCAGTCTGCAACCAGCTGTAATATGCTGCGGTGCCGGCACCACCGACCTTATTACGTGTTGCATTTTTGTTGCCCTTTTCATGGCGGTGATCTTGTCATGGAAAGAGTGGCAGAAAGGCAACAAAAGGGGCCCCTGTCGGATTTGGGCCGGGGTGAATGTGGGAGGGCACATGTAATACCCCCCTGCATTTGTGCCCCCACTTCCTTCACAGTGTGGCATGTATGCCACACTGTGCAGGAAGGTGCAGTTATCAGTCTAACTGTGGTGGTCTGCATTATAGGCTCTTTTATAAGCCTTGCAGACTGCTGCAGTCAAGTGGCCGCAACACCGCCAGCCAGACCAGGATTTAACTCCTGATCTGGCAGGCACTCGCACCAAGGTTTTGACAGTCCTACAGCAGACGGAGTAGGGCTGCCGCCAATGTAGGACCGCCAAACTCGTAATTAGGCCCTTGGTGTAGTTGACCGTTGAACTTTGTGTATTTCTGCCAGGCAGCATCACAATAGAGGGTGTGGGTGTTGGGAAGATGGGCCTCTGTAGCAGGATGGGGGTGGAGCTGTCACCTACCACATTTGTACTTCAAAGGGGCTGTCCCAGCACATTCACAAAGGGTTTTGTACTAGTCTATTGTGACCCCAGACAATATGGAGCCAGAGCAGGGAGGAAGGAAATTCCAGACATCTCTGTGAAGGGGGCTCTAAGAGCTTCTCTTATTCAAAGGGAGCTTCAGGTATAAATATAGGACCCTCGGACCCACTCCTAAGTACACTCCTGGTCCTGTGGATGCTACAGAAGAGAGATGTACTGATGCCTTGCTGCTTGAAGCCGGCCCTGCTTGTTGAGAAGAAAGACTAGACCTGCTCCCTTCATACCAAACACATTAAGATGATTGACGGAATGCTGAATCTTTTCAGACCCTCATCACCCCCAATCACAGAGCTGGATTTAATCCATCATTATTCTCCTGCTCACTAACCCAACCCAGTTTGGACTCTGCCATATGCAAATCAGTCACGACCCAGTTCTTCATGGGAGCAGTCCAGCCCAAACTGCCATGCCAGGTCCTCCCTGGACCGGAACCAAGCATTCCAGGACCGGTTTCTGGGTTTCATCCCTTATCAGCCAGGCTAGCTTGAATCCAGTGGCAAAGTGAGCAAAAGACCCACATCTGGGCATACCCTGCCCACTTAGGGTAAACAAAGTAAACACAATAAGATAATGTGTGAGTGACTCCAAGGGTCTTCTGTCTGACATCCTGTTCTGAAATATAGGTATACCACAAGCTCCAGAGGCTTCGCTGTAACTACCCAGCTGACCTGCTGCGCTGGGCCTGCAATTGGACCTGCTTGAGCCCTGCTGGCCTCTGCTTGAGTGAGCTCCTCGCAGCTGCATAGTACCTCCTCAGGCCCTGTAACCCTTAGCTGACATCAAAGAGGGCTTCTCCTGGCCTACCTGAAAGTTCCCCCAAAACCAGCGTGAAGCAACTCAAAACCACGCAAATCTTCACCACACAGCTCCAAGTTTCTTTGGAACTGACGCCGGGTGACTCAAAGCCACGCAATAGTGAAACCCTCATCTGAATCAATGAGAACAACGCAAAGTCCGCAAAGTCTTGCAGCACTGCAGTCCGCTTCATCGGAGCTGACACCGAGTGGCACAAAGCCCAGCAAAGCCTCGTGCACAGCTCATCATAACTTGTGCAGTGATGCAAAACCTTGCCACATAGCTTCATGGGGATCGACGCCTGATGACACAAAGCCTCGCAAAGCAATGCCATGCAGACTATGCACCAACCAAACACATATGGTACAATCCTCAGCTGTTTAAAATTAGCCGGTGTCTGGCCTGTGCTTTATCTCTTTGGTTTGCGCTTTGCTACTTCTGGTGCTACTATTATCTAAATATTTAAAATTGAATAACTCCAGTTCTACCGATTGTATTTTTTACCATTCTGATGTCAATTCATTACATTTTACTCTATTTTTATAAATTGGTGTGGGATTTTTCTAGTGTTGGGTTTTCACTTTATTGCTGTGTGTATGCTGCAGATTTACACATTGCCTCTAAGTTAAGCCTGACTGTTTTTGTGCCAAGCTGCCAGAGGATTAAGCACAGGTTAATTTAGTGACATTTTGTGGTTCACCCTGACAAGGATTATAGCTGTTGTCTGAGTAGGGTTTCACCCCCCTTAGCCAACAACCCAATTTCTCACAGAACCCATGTGACTCATCCGTGTATACATTGATACATCAGCATATTAAATTCAGGGATACATATGATACTGGATTACAAGTATCACAAATGACTGCATTCCTATTTTTTCTACACACAAATTCCATGGGGGAATGAAGTCAGAACAAGCGAAAAAGCAGAATTTGAGCATCATAAGTAAAATTCTGTAGGTTTTCCCTGATCTCTAAAACGGATGTATGACGTTACAACGCATGCTTTTACCACGCATGCTGTTACAACGCGGTTTTTACATCGCATACCATTACAACGCATAGCGCTTTTGGGTGCTGGATAGTGAATAGTTTAATTTACTATTCCAACTCCAGTCCCCGTGGACACTAGGGAAGGTTATTGGATAGTAAATTAACCTATTCCCTATCCTAGAGCGCCCCCCAGCGCAATGCGTTGTAATGGTTTGCGTTGTAATGACCGCGTTGTAATGGTAGTGCGTTGTAAAAGTTTCGTTGTAAGTGAGGTTTCCCCTCTAAAACTTGTGTAATTATGTCACCCCTGTGTAAATCCTCAGGGTCTGTGTGGTACTGAATTTACTATTGACAAAATTGCTGCTCAATACATTAGACAACCTTGGAATGAGGACCTGTGTGTCCAAACCTAAAAAAAAGAACCTGGTAATCCACCACTCTAAAAATAGTGGTGCACCGCCTTAACAACTAGCCCTAATCATAGTGGAAATTTTGTCAGTGAGTAGTGTTTGGGTGAAAGGGCTATGTAAAAGCATAGAAAGATATGTTATCATACAATAATACTTTACCTGGGGTGTGTCAGTACCCAATATAAAAATGGAGAGATCACATGTATAGATCTGTTTTTAAAAGTTGACATGTTTAACTGGTAAACCAATGTGTGTGGAGTTTCATCATGTCTTCATTTAAAACCAGGCCAACAGAAACAAGGTTAAGCATACTCACTGGCTGTAAACGGGTAGGTGTCTCTACGTCTGGAATAGCAAGTCTATTGACCCAGTGCCAGTGTGTAGGAGATTGCAAGGCAGATTCTGAGCAGTTATCTCCTAAATATACATGAAGTCCTTGGGCCTCATTTATGAGGCCGTGCGTCACTTTTACACCGCCGGTGCGTCACTTTTACACCGCCGGTGCGTCACTTTTTGTGACGCACCAGCAGCGTAAAAAATGTGCCTTGTTGCACCATATTTACAAAGTGACGCATCTAGGTCACTTTGTAAACCCCTGCGCTACATTATACCTACGCCAGGTATAATGTATGCAATGGGGGCGCTCCGACGCAAGAAAGGGTCATAGAAGTGACGCAGTGAAATCTATAAGAATTCACTGCGCCACTTCTAGGACACAAATGCGTCAATTTCTTACGCCCTGCCTCACAGCAGGCGTAAGACTGACGCAGGCCCTTTCACATGGGGCTTGCCTCATGTGAAAGAACACATTGCTGGAGTTGCGTCACTTTTGTGACACACTCCAGCAATGCGTCACTTTTGCGCCATACAGATACGTCAGAAATACTGATGTATCTGTAACTCCTTGCGCCATGATGTGTCATACTGTAAATATGACGCATCATTGGTGTCGCAAGGAGGGCGCAGTGAAAAGTGACGCATCGCTGTTTTCACGCAGCGATGCGTCACTTTTCATAAATGAGGCCCCTTAAACTTACAATTCACCTATCATACCAGAGGCTACTGGACAAGCTTAGGCAATGATCCCAATTGTAGGTTTCTCTCTACATATAATAGAAGTCCTCACTAACTAGACTAACAGCTGCATGGCGCCCTCCCAGGCTTTTTGCGTTGGATTTTCCTGTTTGTTCCTGTCTTTTCTGTTCATGTTCTTAAACCAGGGTACCCCTGCCTTAACTTTCGCGACCTGGACACGGGGTCTTGCATGATAGTGCAGTGTTTTCCCAAGTCCCCTCAAAGTTAGAGTTCCCTAGCTTCCCTTGTCATTGACTAATGACAGCTAGACAAGTATGACCACTGGTGGGGGGCTGAAATTGTGTTGAGCCAGCACCCTCATTTGAAATTCAGGAGTTGATCAGACGTACACAAACAGCTACAATCTGGGAGTTTCACTCAAAGCACATTTACGTATAAATGGCTATGGGTCTTGTTATGAGCGCACAAGCTCAGATTTACTAACTCTTTGGGCCACCGTCAAGTGACACATTTTTGTCAATGGACTGGTGCTCTCTCCTTGGTTCAAAAATGCTTTATGTCACTTTGCATCAAGGGCCGTTACAGGGATGTTACTTGGGCAGATCAGTGAAAACACCCATAGGGTTTGCTAAGGCGTAAACAAGGAGAAACGTTTTAATTTCTCAAAAAACATGGTTTGCATGTGTGCTCAAGTACACATCACACATGCAGTGTGTTAGAAACTTATGAGATGGTCTAGGTAGGGGAAGTTGTACTAGGAGGGTTTACTTCCGGTACCAATCCTAAACTGGACAGCGCACAGCCTTCACCATGATGCGAGGCTGTGGGTTACGCAAGTCAGCCCAATTAGAGCACCAATCCTGCTAGAAATGCCTCTGAGCTGCATTTTACCTCTTGTGCAATGCAGCGCTGCAAATGTGGTTGCTTACCACGTGAAATATCAGTAAATCTGCCCCCTGGTCTTTTATTTGATCTGTACAAATGTTCCTAATGTTAATGTGAACCTCGCTTATCGAGATTAATTCTTGCTCGTGGCTATGTAAGGAAGTATATACTTGGTTGCTGTCGCTTTCATTGCAGTTGTCAGCCGCACCACCTTTATCTACACACTGTGCATACTAAGGTGGGACAATGAAAACCATAATTCTTCACACAAAGTGAAGTATCCTGCTGTGTACTGATGTGTTAGCCGTGGGGAGAGTAGGCACATTTCACATAGCAGGTGGGAACGAAGCCTAATTTAATTGAGGATGAAGAGTTGTGCACTTACATGTCATGAATACTTGTGCAAGCCTGTAAAAGCACATGGTTCACCTAACTCTTCCTGTGAATAGACCCGGGTAAGGGTGGGTGCTGAGTCTTCTGTGAAGTCCACAGCGCCTTCCTGTTTGATTGAAACTTAGTCGTATAAAAGCCTTGAGTCTAGATAGCTGTTAGATTACTCCCATAGATTAGTGAGAGTGTCTGTGATGGAGACACAGATTGCTTCAAAATGCTTTGCGAGGCAGGAGCGAGTGAATATATTCAGAATATAATGAGAATTTGCTGCAAATTGCATTTAATGTGTACTGTGGCATCTCTGCAGTTCTGTCTGCACAAGTCACCGTGCCCTGCTCTGAACTTGCGTTTTTTGATTACAGATACCAATAAATATCCATTGGAGAACTCCAATGCATATCTAATGGGCAAACAGAAGTAAAGGTCCATTGGGCAAATGCCAAATGAGGTCCACTGAATAACCTCTAAAAGATATATTTACAGGTATCAATAGAGGTACTTTAGAGTGCACCAGTAGAGATTCAATCGGCAAACAGGAATAGACTTCAATTTGATAGAAACAAAGAGAGCTCCAGTGACATCAAAACTGATCCATAGAACAGACACCAAGAGAAAACCATTGCAGGACACCAATTAAGCAAGAGAAATTCACTAGCAGACATCCATGAAAATCCATTGCACAGGCACCAATTAAGCAAGAGAGGCCTTGCATTTGGCGATCTGCCCTCGATTTAAACTCAGCAGAATGGGTGGACGCTCTTTCCGGGTGCTTGCTGCAGGACTATGGAACTCGCTTCCAGCACACACCCGTGCTCTGAATGATCTGTTCATTTTTAGGCGTACTATTAAAACGCTCTTGTTCTCTACTTCTGAATAGCCCTCTTTTATTCTGCCTGTTATGTTACAGTACCTGTCTGAGCGCCTGGACGCCCCTTTGCTGGGGTATCAGTGCGCTTTAAATATATAAATAACATAACATAACATAACATTCACTAGCAGACATTCATGAAAATCCATTGCACCGGCACCAATAGACATCCATTGAATGAAACTGATAGAGGTCTAACGAAGAGACAAGAATAAGGATCCAGGGAGAGACATCGACAGACAGGAGCGGCCCGCACCCATGCGTCGGGGCTGGGATGGGGGGATTCGGCATTCAACCACGAGGGAAAATTAACCCCTTCCATGCTCATGACGAGCTCAGCTCGTCATGCAGTACAGTGCTCCTGTGCTCAGGTCGAGCTGAGCTCGTCATGACCACACCCGTTTTTATTGCTGTCCAGCGCAGCAGCAGATTCGCTCTAGCAGCGATGCGGTTAAATAAATAAGTAATTTTGACTCGTCGTCGCATGTTGAAATCCTCCCCCAGCCGCCCCCACAGCCCCACCGCTCTTATCTGCACAGGCCACGGCTGTCGACAGAGGTCCATTGGAAAAACATGTATAGGCATCCATCGAAGGATATCAATAGAGATTGAATGGACAAGTATTGATAAAGATCTATTTACCAGACACCAACAGAGATGGAATGGTGGACACCAACAGCCTGAAATAGATAAACATCACCAAAAATGTGAGTAGATATCCATTTGAAGGATACCAGTAGTATCCGTCGCAATGGTCTCTACTGATATGTGTATTTGTTGGAGGACACCAGTAGAGAGCCAATGGAGAGAGTACTTTGGGATCCATTGGAGGGAACCAACAAAGCTCCATTGACAGACATCAGTAGAGATTTATTGGCCATGGTACAGTAAATGTCCAACACCATTATTTTTACAAGAAGAAATTAAATATGAGGTGCGCTACATAGAACATTATAGTGTGTGTGATTCAGCTGAGACTAGATTACATAAACCAAAATGTCTATTGGGAGATGAAGACGTTTGCAACTGGAATAGCGCAGGTCAACCTGTTCTATTCTCGCGTTTTTACACATTTGTAATCTGCGGAAAACCGAAATGAAGTGATCTGGCCAGGATCACACAATGTATTGGTTTAAGGTTAAAACAGTATATTAGATACCAAGCCTTTGTGTTTCAAAGTTGGCTGGTTGGCCATTAGACTCCATCGCCTCCACTTTGATATTCGGCATCAATTTGTTTTAAATTAGGACAAAATGAATGAATACCATTGGTATTCCCCCGTATTTTCTAGATATTTGAGGTTTACAGCTGTAACCTTTTGCCTGATTCCCAGTAACATGATACTATGATTGCCTTCTTCGTCTTTCTCTACATTGACCCTATACCGTTCACCATCGCTCATGCTGTCATCTGGTTAATGGTGTGCATCCCTCCTGCCAGGGCTCCATGCTCACCTATTTCAGTGGTATCAGAGGCGCCCAGCATCCAGTGGGATCAGCAGCTGGCTCTCTGGCTGCTACCGCGCTGACGTTCCTGTGGCAATCTGTTTCTTTAAATGGAAATGCTAATTCCCAAGGCGATTCTGATGCAACATGCTCAAGCAAAGTATCGATGTTTGGCCAAATATTGCGCATTAGGCACACAAACAATTTTAATACGTTCATTAAAAGTAAAGAACAGCTTGGGCAATAAAAAAGCTGAATACCTTCTCTATTTGATCCATGGTTGGGCTGAGATGTGTGGTGTTATTCCATGCATGTCTTATTGGTGCCACTGGTTTCATTTGTTGCTCTTAGCATACCAGTTTGCACTGTAAAAGAGAGAGTCCAAGGACCATACAAGCTACTTATTAAAGAAAGTGTGTTGCCTATGATTTTTGTTCTAGGATTTACAGTAATATATTTTATTTCTTATTCTTTGTTGTTGCTAATTTTACAGACTCATCAGGTACAGTATCCATTTCTTCTCTTTTCGTTTGATGATCTTAGGTTCACAAGAAGAAAACAAATGTATGGTGGGTGAAGCTTTTAATATGCAAGTGAGTGTCACATAGATACCATATATTGGCCTATCCGTAGTTCATGGGGGTTCCCTTTTTTTAGGTTGAAGCCCACCAGACAGGTTGCTAAAGACTTCTTGCGGATATTCTGAAAGCAGACCTAAGAATGAGTTCTGCCATTTACTAACCACTGACTTTGTGGTTTGTAACTCATTTTTGCTTGCTTTTCTATGTGTTGGCTTTATTTGTTTTAGGCAGTCCAGCATGTCTTTCTCCCTCCTGTGGAGCATAACCTGTTCATTGTACTCTTCCACAAGTGCTCGCTTTCCATAAACAGTCCTTTAAAGTTTGTTCTCATCTTGTCACATATGCTGGGCATTAAAAGACAGAGGTCAAATGTCAGACTATGTCATCCACTGGAGCTTATTGTTTACTTTTCTTTCTCTTGACTCCAAAGTGAGAGGATTACCCTCAAAATATGAGTGTGAGAAAAGAAAGGCTTTTTCTAGCACACAATACAATGTAAATTTCTGTTGATGAACTGTGCAAATATTTCAGTATGTATCAGACTTAGGAAAGCGCAAATAAAGCATATTTTTTGTAATTCTAAAGTTTTGCTGGAAACACATATTTTCAAACAATCAAAACAAATCAATACACTAAGTGATGTCATTTCCACATATTCTCATTTGTGTGCTCTATAGTTTTATCAATAAAACTGAATGCCTGTGCAAATGTAATGGGCATTTTAATTGAAAATGTGTTGTCTGTGATGGCAGTGCACTACCACACCATGTATACTCCCCTCTATATCACTCTACATGGAACATAACTGTGCTTGGGACCATAGAATATCAGTAGACTGGGGGGGTGAGTAGGCCTAACGGAAAGCAACCTCAAATCTGGGGAACTAGGTTTGAGTCTCGCCAAGGACGGGCAACATCCTGTTATTCTGGGCAAATCACTTAATCTCCCTGTGCCTAACAAAAATGAATGTGTCCTCATGTAACGTAACTGGTGCTCGTGTAAAGCGTTCTGATACCCGATACCTTTGGGTCAAGTTTGCGCTATATAAAACTCAGTTAAAAAAAAAAACAGGGACTGAGTCACCATATCACCTCCTCACTCGCCCTCCTACTCATATCCAGAGAGACAAGTGAATTGACACCCCAGAATACAAGACTCCCGACCCTCTCAGTCGGTCAATAAGATATGACAGAGACACAAAGGAAGTTTGAAATGTTTGTTTACACTATATTGCTCTAGAATGCAGTAAACGTGCCACAGTCAGAAAACAACTGCCTAGCACAAATACCATCAGCTTTGTCAATAGACTGTATATTATGAAAATCCCTGTCATATTATAAGACAGAATAAGCTCACCCCCTCCCCTTCTACAGAAGCAAACTGATTATAAAAGATCTCTGGGTTTAGTAGCAGACCCTGTACCTTAGCATACGTTCTAAATCTCAGCTACAGCTGTGATCTTCTCACAGAAAACACTTTCTCTCTCTATATGTTACCTTGCTGTGCATTCCTATATGATAAGGTTTACATGTTCATAAAAACCAGCTGCATTTCTGTGTTGTATCTAGGTGTGAGTGCCTGACCAGAACAAAATAACAAGGGACATTGTTTGACCTTGTCTGCTGTGTTCAGACTAAATCCCAGGAAAGAACAGAACGAGAAAACAACTGCATGTTCTCTGTGAAAGTATAATGTGGCACAATAGCACGCATGTATATATAGTAACATGTGCAAAACTATTGTGGCCTGTGTCATGCACTGTTAGGCTAACACAGGGAGAATAACAATGGGCCCTGTATAGAACACATGACTCAACCCCACTCCACTCTGACACTTCATGCCCCTTCATGCCACTATACGCCACTCCACTTCACTTTACTGCACTCTATTCCGCTACACTCTATTCCACTCTTCGACTCTCTACGCCCCTCCACTCTACAACTCTTTACCCACTCCATTTATGACCCTCTGCTTTACCCCCTCCACTCTATGAGAATCGATGCCACTATACAACACTCCACTTTACTCCACTGTACGCCACTCTATGCCACTCTATACCACTCTATTCCACGACATACCACTTTACTATGCTCCACAGCACTCTGCTCTACTCTACGACACTCCACTCCATGACACTCTCCTCTATGCCACTATCTTTTAGCCATGCTTAAAAGCAGTCAAGCTGGTATACAACATGGCTACAACACTTTAGAAAAGCCAGTAGCTCTTGCATATGCGAGACCTTTTGGCTTTGCCAAAGCAGGCTCTACTTCAATACCTAGGGTTATTTTTGCCTCGCAACATTTCCTAGCTAATACTATTTGTTTCTTAACTGAATGTGCCATTTTCTTGAACGTTTACTTTGAATGTGTTTTCTTTGCGATTTCCCAATGCAGCTATTGGAGATTTGTTTTTGAGCAACCGCCCAGAATTTATTATAAAAAACTCTCATACAGGGGCAACTTTCTATTATTCAAGAGAATCACACCGAAGCGCAGCTCCCAAAGTGGGCTTGTTGTACCTATGAGGTACTTGCTGAAGTACAGTCTTGATCATGAGAGTGGCTAAAGGGGTACAGCATGACACAAACAGTCCTACACCCCAGACGCAGTGAACTACAGAGGTTGCCATCCAACATTTAGTAGAAATTATTTTTTCACCACACTGTTGTCACTTCCTGAGTCAGGGAGTTCCATCTACCACATCCGACTGGGGTTTAATTTCATTAAGTATCATTTGGTGAGATTATGCCTTACTAGCGGTCCCTCATATTTCAGAGTCATTTGAAGCCTGTGAGTTCTTTTCCATGTGATAATTGCCATAAATCTGCCACATTGCGTACTGATAAAATCGATGTTGAAAAAGCTTGAGCCCTGACAATCATCATTCTCCATCCAACACAACCATAGACACAGGCATCTAGGCAATCACCAGGGCTGTCCACCCACGCGTCAGCATCATCTGTGCCAGATTGTGCTGTCAAAGAAGGTACTCAAGAAAGAGATTCAGCTATTCTGACCGAAAATAAGCAAGACCAACCCAAAGCAAAGTAAAACAAGCATTAGCATAGCCGATAGGTCTCGCCCGCCTTTGGGACCTTATAAGTGTTTAGTTATCCACCACAATATTCTTGATGCAATAACATTAACTATTGCATGGTAAACACTTATAAGGTCCCAAAGTGAGACCTATTGGCTATGCCAATGCTTGTTTTGTAGTGGGTAGAGCCACTTACAAGGAAGCTCCATCCTTCTCCAAAAAGTCAATTTCATATTGTAATATTTGCAGGAGGAAACCAGCCATAGACAAAGCATCGCCTTATATAGACCCCAAAGTAGCAGGCCACAAATGTCTTTCTAACCAAGTATTAGAAATGGTACCAGGGAGTCAAAGAGAGACTACGTATCTACTTTGAAAACAACAAAACACAATACTGTGTGATGGTTAAAGTGACGTGACTATGTGTCATTCTGCACTCAAATTTCAAAGGAAATTTGAGTGCAGAATGACACATAGTCACGTCACTTTAACCATCACACAGTATTGTGTTTTGTTGTTTTCAAAGTAGATACGTAGTCTCTCTTTGACTCCCTGGTACCATTTCTAGTTTTTTATGTGTCAGTAGGGCATGTACCCGGTGGGTCGTTAAATAAGCCCAAGGACCCCATCCTAATGTTCTTCTTCTTTCTAACCAAGTATACATTTGACAGGATACCAGTGTGTGCCCAAAACCTTTTGCACCCCTTCGCAGAGCGTGCACAGTCAAAGACTGAAACTCGCCTCTCCAAAGCTGGCCGCTCCTCTACCAGGGCCCGCTCTAGGCTCATGGTGGCCCTGGGCAAGGAGCTTAGGTAGGGGGCCGGAAGAGGGGGTCCGGGCGGGCAGAGCGCGCAGGCCAGTAAAGAGGGGAGGGGGTCAGGGTGTTTAGAAGTGGAACAGAGCCGGAGGCCGCCAAATCCCTGCCAGGGGCCACCACGCAAATATGTATCCATCCTCAAAGGATTAATATATTAAGGATATATATTGGCGTGGTGGCCCCTGGGGTTTGGTGGCCCTGTGCAGGTGCACAGCTTGCACATGCCGAGAGCCGGAGAGAGCAGAGGTTCAGAACCGCTCGATCGAAGCTTGAGCAGTGTGATCCTGGGCTTCTGCGAGGGGCACACAATAAACCCAAGCCGTGCGAGCTCTGTGTGCTTTAGCTCCTGGTACAACCATACCTAAACTACTTTGAAAGCAAACAATAGCAATCACAGTTTGCAGTGGTTTATTCTGAATAGTGACCGAACAAGACACATATTTTAATTTCGAAAGCTCTTTCTTCCACTCTAAATATAAAAACAAGAATAAATATCAATAACGAATATATAATAAATGGTCCTGTTACCAGATTTGGAGTTGACCATTTTAGAAGCAGAAACAGTTGAAAGCCAGGACATATATTCCTTTTGTTATCAAAAGCAAACATTCTTTTGGCCCATATATAATACATAATTGAAGTGCAGCATAGTTTGCTTTATTGATTCAATTGCCGTTCATTACATAGATTTGAAAGCAATAGTTTATTCCTATCTGGCTGGGCTGTGTGGGCGCACGGTGTAATGAATGCACCAGCGGCTCGTGAAATTTGTTATTCATTGGCAGTGTTGAACCACTGCTCTCAACATGTTGAGCTCTGAATGATTCATGAAGTCTTTCTCTTTCTCAACAAAGACAGTGAATGGCACATTGACAAAACCCACGGATGCAGATATTGTGTCTTTCAGCCTTGACCAAGGACAACTTGGTATGAACAATAATTTGTGAAAAGAATATTTTTCGAAAATTGGAGTGATCTGTGAAAACAAGCAGTGAAGAGAGGGTTCTCTAAGGTGGTGTCTGGACTATTTTCTGTCATACTCGCCTCAGCCTAATGTAAAGCTCGTACATCCATTTCCCACATGCTTATAGGAGGTGGTAAATGCATGCAGATTTGGTCTGTTGTGTTCCCGAGCATGGTGAAAAAACACATAGAGCTGGACTCAGTATTCCCGGTTCTGCAAGTTATTCCCCATTCTAAAGAAAATAACTTGTGACCACTGTGTTTCAGTGCAGAGACCACAAGTTGGAAACTGTGTCTCTTTCCCCACTATTCTCAATTCAAAATATAGGGAATTTGTAAAAAGGGCCTATCAGGAGGTTCAGCGTCCGAAAAATATAATTGATAAACCTGAATGATTTTATTTGCCCTGGCTTCAGTTCTTCTCTTGGCCCCTTTGCTCCCTTCATCCCAGTGTAGCTCACTTCCCATCATATTAGGTAAGTGTTGGCTCATGTACTTGGCAACCCCGCATGCAATTCACACATCCTTACTGCTATTTTCAGATTTATGCTGCATCGTAAGTGCTAGAGACATGCTCAAGAAACACCACTAAAAAAATAAAAAAAAAGATAAAATAAAAAACCTAAATAAAATAATAAATAATAGATAAAATAAATTAAAAGCATTATCAACAATTTAATTTCTTGAAGATAAAGCACAACCACTGTCTGTGTCCACCACCCAGAATTGTGTAGTCTTTGCAGGAAGTAAATTAAAAGGAACTGCATTTTTTCATAAAATGGTCTAGTTGTAAATCATGAATCATCAGGATACCTTACTGAATGCTCTATTTTGATGGTGAGGTGAGGCAAAGGTACCCCACTTGTCAAAACCAGGAAGTAACAGAAGTGTTAAGTGACAGGCTATTCTTATGTCATGGCACAACAAGCAATGTTGATATGGGGGATGCAGGAAAATATTTGTTTTCTGCATCTTGAGAGATCAGTACTGCATCTCACAACTTTTTTAGCCTTGGGGTGCAAGGCTCTTTTTCTTTGAAGCTGGCACCCGCTGTGATACTGACGTAGTGACTAGGCAACAACAAGGTTCCCAAGGGATTCCTTCCCAGCATCGGCCCTTAGCATACATGGTTGATATGTGGAAATCCTACATAGCAGAGGATGGTAAAGTCTTATTATTTTTTCATTGGAGCAAATTGAAAATCAGCTTCAAATTTGAGCAAATCCACTAATTAGCTACAGAGATTTGAAGTTATTTTTTGGAAGACTGTGACATGAAAGCAAAATGGTAATTTTATTAAATGAATGATTGTTAACATTGTCTTTGTTATGATTCCATTCATTGTGGGTAAGAATTGGTTGGTTTAGTTGTTTTTTTAAAATAAATTATTAGATCAGATAACATCAGTTTTTAGATAGTAATCGATTCTAAACACAATTTGATTCATTTTTATAATGTTTTGGAGGCAGACGTGCTTATTGAAATATGAATGTTTTCCATTATTTTGGGAAGAAAACCAATTTAGTTCTATATGAAAGGTTCTAATTTAGGGAGAAAAGAATTGCCCTGCACAACTGCTAAGCCTTTGCTTGGTTCTCTCTGTGACAGGAGTCGCCGAAGGTGACATCCATTGAGTGATGGAACTAGTTCTGGTTTTGTGGGATAAGAACAAGAGGACAAACTTTGCTCACTGGTACCTAGAATTGAGCTGCATAGAGGCAAAAATGTACTGAGACCCCCGTGTGATTTAGAAAACCGTTTCCACCAAAAAGAAACTTGCCCCTTGCTTCGTTGAGCGTCTCTTGTTCACGTGACAACAAGAAAATGAATAAACAAATTCAAATGTTCTCCAGCACTGTATTTCTCATAATAGTTATAATTATTCTAAAATGATTGCAAAAAATTGCAAATTCTGGGATTGCTTTTATCATGCCATTTGAGGGCAGGTGGCTAAGTTTTCAGCAAGGATTCATTGTAATATGTCATGGGGGTACCCTTCAACTTTGCCAGGATTCTGTCGTTACCCACAACTTAAACTCAGTGGCCCATGTTTCATCTTCAAACTGTAAATGTAGTAACTAATTAAATATGAAAATATCTGAGGTTTTATTATATTAAAGGCACTTACAGCACAAGTGACAACCCTTATACAAGCCCTATATTCTGGGGTAGAAAAAAGTCCTGAGAAAGGCAAAGAATGTGTGTCTCACAGGAGTGCTGTTTGTGTATTCCCACTACTGGAGGCTTAGTACAGCGCAAGGAGCGTCCTATGCATCCACTGGGCTTCTCTGCACTATAAAGGCACATTGTCGGTTACTTGTTAAACAGAAAAGCTGCATGCCTAGCCACACAGCCAAACTTTGGCCCAGATTTAGAAGGGGCCTGAGTCACTGTTACGTCAAGCAATCGGTAGCACAGCGATGCAAGCCCTTATGTGAGTCTTATTATGCCGCACAGTCTTGCGTGGCTCTTTGTGGCATCGCAAATCTGTAGTAACGTAAGGCAGCAGAAGTTGCAGCCTTGTGTTACTCTACCCTGGAAATGCATTCCATGGGTGGTGCACCATGGGTGGAGCGTGGGTGTTCCACCTATGCTTTTTGGTGCATTCCTTCACAAGTAAACCAAGGAATGCATCAAAATGCAATGCCTTCCTAGGTGAACCGTAACGAGGAGAAATATATTTATTTCTCCTAATTTTTTCCTCTTTCTACATGCGCTGATTTCTGCAGCACATATAGGAAGAGGAAAAAGCCTCAGGGGACTGTTGTTATATAAGAAGGTGTCCCTTCCTGCACAGAAACAATCCTGCCTGTAATGCAGGTACCCTTGCATCCTACAGCAATGGTGCCTGTTTTGGCCCTAGGCTTCACTCAGTGTGTCAACACAGGGAGAGAGCAAGAATGTGCAGTATCCTAGTTGAAATGGCGCATTCCTGCCCTCTCCTAGTCACGCATCACAGCACAGCAAGGTGTCTTGCTGCCTTGGGTTGCATTGCGTAACTTGTTCATGAATCTTGGTCTTTGTGTCTCGGAATAGTCGCACATGGCATTTGAGGGCTAATGATGGGGAGATGTGGTATTGATCCTCCTTTGAATCAAGGTAATACACTCAAGATAGGTGGTTTATGAAGGTTTATTGTAGAATCCACAACAGAGACTTCATCCACCAAGTGACTCTCACAAATTGCCACTCTTCAATCTTCAAAGTTCCACCCTGGCATCCACCCACATTCTAGATGATTGCATCATCCCCTAGCAACGTACACAACGCAACAAAGATAAATATAGAAGACCACATCACCTGCCCATCATTAATACAATAAAAGAAAAGAAAATGTGAACAATACAAAAAGGAACAACAATGTCAGAAACAACTTAGCAGGCACACGAGGCTACTCCCTTCCTCTTGCTTAACATGTATATTTGCACCACAAGCTTCATCTGGTTGACATTTTGAAATTCTATTAAGATTCCATATCTTATGATCATCAGGTTTAACTACATCCTTAAACATCTTAATAATCTTCACTGGTTGACTGAATTTAGACTTCCTCACCCCCTTTCTTGGTAATTTGACACTGACCCAATCACCCACACTCACAACAGTCTTTTTCACTGCCTCCCTCACATCATACCTCACCGTCCTCCTCTCCCTTTTATCCCTCTCTCTTTCACTTCATCCTTCTGCACCATCCACATCATCATACACTTCCTTCCTTTTTGTAGCTGTAGTGTCCTGCGAGACACGTTCTAGTGTCTCGACAGGCACTGGTCTAGTAGCCACTCGCCCTATGGGAGTGGACACACTGCACCCCACACCCATCCACCACCGGCGTCACGAGTGACGTGAGCCGGCTAATAAAGAGGCCCGGGTGCACATGCTCGAGGCCAGTTGTAGTACCCTATTGACGGTGTCTGTGTCTACTGTTTAGCGGCATGTGGGCCTTAGGCCCCAACACGACAGTAGCAACCCACAAGGGAATCGGCTCAGTATTAGCTACCACTGCCTTCCTCACATCATACCTCTCTTTCCAGAGTGGAAGTAGGCCTTCCTGAAAGCAAGGGGGGCTCCTGCCACCCCAAGGGACACATACAATTAAAAATCTGTTAGAATCTGCATGTATTCAAACTGAGAAAGTGTGTGCTTGTGCTGCAAACCTGCAGCCACGGTGCTTGCAGGTAACAGCGGTGGGGCCGGGTAAGGGGGATTTCGAGGGACTATGCAGAGGGAAAATGAATTATTTCTTTATTTTTACCTCGGCATCGTTCCTCGAAATCCCCCCTTACCCGGCCCCAGCACCCCACCGCTGTTACCTGCACAGACCGAGGCTGCAAACTTGAGAGTGCCACACGCTATGGGCGACGTATGCTGGAGTTTGCCTGATGCCACCCAGGCGTGTCACCATGCCTGGCACACCGTAGCGTTCAATAGCAAAACTGTCTGCTCCAGGTCTTACTTCTATTTAAGCCATTCACTCATTTTTGCACAAATTTCTCAGTTTAGTTTTAATCGCATGAATAATAAAAGAAATCTCGCAAATTAGCCGTTGCAGTAAAGTTTCTCTTCAGAGTGACACTCATAATGCCTCCATATGTTTTCACCTTTCATTCACTACAAGTCGCTCACATATGCTACACATTTTTCTGCATTAAGTAGACAATGTGAGTTAACATATTCATTTAATGGCGCGTTGCCTTGCCTTAGACACTGCATAATTTAGAGTCATCTTCTATTGTGCTATATTCACTTCACTTCTAATTTGTGACCTATTTATAGTGACATAATAACAGTGTGGAAGCAAATAAAAAAAATCTAAAGGCATCAGGAAAAAGGCTTCTTTTAGTAATAGTTAACTCCTTCAGAGGACTCCTGTAGTGAATGTAAAACGCGCTTCTGGATAAATAGAGGGCATAAGAATCAGTCTTTGCTCAGAATGACATAGAATGCTTATTTTCAATATGTGTTTATTTTGCCGAACATACACGGTGGTATTGTAAGTATACGTCGCAGGTATTTAAATGATTGAATGACTAGAGGCACGGATTGCTGTTCATGGACTCAACCACGTGCATATTGTTCTAGCCATGCACTGAGTCAGTCACTCACTCATTTGTCCATTCACACAATGACTCGCCCATTCCCCCTTGCATGTATTGACTCTCCTATTTATCCATTGGTCACCGGTTTCCTTTGCGCTCACTCAGCCATACAGACCTTCATGAGTGACACTCTTCCAAGCATTCGTTGACTCATTATCACCTTCAATCACTCATCCATCCACACTCACACAATAAATGTAAATCCAGTACTTGTATAGCGCACAAATCACCCCCGAAGGGGTCTCAAGGCGCTGGGGGCCATTGGGAAGATTAAGCGAGCTATTGCCCAGAGTCGCATGGTGCTGGGCAGACCCCTGCCACCGGAGCCAGGGATCGAACCGTGTTCCTCAGTATCCAGTGTCAGTCGCCCTGGCGCCACACCTCTCCCCTAATATCGAAGAAGCAGCTTCTCTTAATAACTTGTTGGAAGAATGACGGTCCTGCGAATAGTAAATGCAGCCCAATTAGACAGTGCCTCAAGTAGCACATGATTAACACAGAAATCTGTATTGTCTGTGCAATGTCAGTTCTCGGGTTCTATGTCCATTTGTACACCATCTTGTTCAAGCCAGTGACAACACTAGCCCAAAACAGCCGTTAGGTGTGGGGGGGGGCAAGCTCCAGGGGGCCCCCTCCGGCACTATGCATGGGCTGCAGGCCCCGACTCTGACGGCTCCTGACTGGGTCCGGGGGAAGGGGCATCTCCATGTACTTTGTAGGGGCCCCCTCAAGATTCGTTACGCCACTGGTTCAAGCAGTGACATGCTTGAGTCAACACTGATTCTGACTCATCACTGTTCCTTGTCCGGATCCCTGCTTATTGTTTTGTAATTATTAGAATCATTTGCGACACATGCAGCTTTAAAGTGTGTATGATCTGCTGGTGTGTGGAAGCAGGCCTTGCAGAGTCATCTATTCTTTATTTTTGGGTATGTCAGACACGTCAGCCTAATGAAATCAAAAGCTGAGTGCTCTAGGATGTAGGATTTGATATGGGAGATGCTATCTCACCTCTCATTCTGCACATAAGGCCCATAACTGCCCATTTAATGCGAAAAGTCAGCAGTACTCCAAGTCAAAAGTACCGGCTTGGCAAGCACCTACAAAGTTTAGTCTGCTCATCAATCTGCACAAAGAGACCTGGGTACAGATAAAAATAGGGGACGGATCCGCCTTGTCAAGGCCCATACAGACCAATAGGGGCCTAAAGCAAGGCTGCGTCCTGGCCCCCACGCTTTTCAACCTGTTCCTAGACGACCTTGTCCCAATTCTAAATGGTTGTAACTCCCACGCCCCTAAATTAGGAGGGCTCCAGCTACCTTGTCTACTATACGCAGACGACATCGTCCTAATAAGCCACACTAAGGTAGGACTTCAACATCTTTTGGATGCAACACAAAAGTATTCAAGCAAGAACGATCTTACAATAAACCTGGAGAAAACCCAAACAATGACCATTAGCAGGAAAAAAAGGAAACCAACATCATGGCATTAGAATACGACAAGAATTGAAGACACCCCAATATACAAATACCTAGGAGTGAAGATCGACAACGGTGGGCAGTTCTCGGTCCACAGAACAAGTATACGAGGGAGAGGACTTTCGTTGGCGATTTCGTTGAAGTCGCTAAATCACAAACTCTCCGGCCCCTCTCTCCTACCCTTGACGCAAGTAATTCGTGCTAAACTTCTCCCAACAATTACCTACGGAAGCGAGGCACTCAGAGGAAGGGATGCCAAGACCCTTTACAAAACTATAATAGCTGCATCCAGAATCATTTTCAGCCTACCCAGGCAAACCTCACCCGCTCAAATCAGGCTCGAATTCGGCATCGACCAACAGTTCCTGGCAAGGCAGGGAGCCTATATGATAGCCTGGGACAAAGTGAGGAAATCAAAACAAGGAAATCTGAACGAACGCCTGTGGAAGGAGTTAGAACAGCACCCCTCCTCAGCAGCAGCTAAGTACCTCACGGGCAGCCTGACGAATACAGGTCTGGAACAGCTCTGGAACACCCCAACAAACCACACAATATTCAAAAAATTGGTTAAAAAATCAGTCAAATCACAATCATGGTTGCAAGACAAAGAAGTCTTCTCGAAAAGAACACATGGCTGGCTGACCCTGAATTCGTACACAACTAAAGCACAACAGCGCTACCTGGCCGAGGGATACTCCAAAAGTGTCAAGATGAGCTTTTTAAGGCACAGGTTGGGCCTGCTACCTTTTACTCAAAATCTCCCACGCTGGCTCAAAATCAAAGCTGACCCCTTATGTCGGCTATGCGGCTTGGCACAAGAGGACATGCTGCATTTGATATGCTCTTGTAAAAAACTACGGGACGAACGGAAACGCTGGCTAAAGCATCACTTCAATCGACAAGGGATCCGTACAAGAAGAACGGCGGTCCTTGCTTGCTTTCATCCTAATGACCCTGGCTTGAATTGCAGCTTTGTAAAATTTCTGAGGGCAGTTCAAAAGAAGATGCCAAAAAACCTAACCCACAACTGTCCTAGCTCAACTGACTTGACATCACTCTGCTGACTGTTTTACTGACTTCATGACCTCATGAGGACACTGAGCAATACCTTACAAATACGAAGTCCAAATATTCCTTTTAAAATTTTTATTGAATGTGAACATTTTAACTCCTAATTCTTTTAAAACTGCAGTTTTATCCTCTCTGTTCTTAATCCATTTTATATTGCAATGGTTTTAAGTAACTATGCCAAATAAAGATTTTTTTTACAAAGTTTAGTCACTAATCAACCTGAATTCAGAAACTGGTTGGATTCCTTCTAGGCTGGATTTAGTTTCAAGAGCCCTCTTCCCCAAAGCCAGAACTATAAGGTTAAGCAAATGGTGCACCTAATACGTTGCTGCAAAGTGTTTTCTATTTGGAACTTTGCTGCAAAGAACACTATTAACTAAATATGTGCATTTTGGACAATGCAAGTGTAACTGATGTCACCAGCCATAGTGAGATGAACACATAACGTAGAAGCAGAGATATATCCGTGCCAATTTAAGATTGTTTTATTTTTCAAAAACATCCAAACAAGATTTAAAGGTAGCGTGCTACTCATCCAGTACCCTCTTCTGTGCCTTGTCAGAGTCGTAATTGCTATATAAATTACAATACAATAAAACTGAAAGCCAGCAAACTCACACTTTAAAATTAATACTTTAATCTGCCCTTCTTTGTCGATGTCCTGCTCTCCTGTGTTTTCCCTGTATAGATACACGCACTCAACACTGAGAGCAGGTGGTTCTTGCGGTTTTTTCACCTCTCATGACCTTACCCACTGACACATACACAATAAACAAATAAAAAAATGTGGTAAGAGTCAGAGTCAGCGTCGTAATTGCTATATAAATTAAAATACAATAAAACTGAAAGCCAGCAAATTCACACTTTAAAATGAATACTTTAAGCTGCCCTTCTTCGTTGATGTCCTGCTCTCCTGTGCTGTCCCTGTATAGATACACGCACTCAACACTGAGGGCCGGGGGGTTCTTGCGTTTTTTTCACCTCTCATGACCTTATCCACTGACACATACACACACACACCCACACATACACACACCAACACACACAATAAACAAATAAAAAAATGTGGTAAGTAATTACCTTTTATTTATCCTTAATTGAAGAAAGAGAATGACAACCCCAATAGGTTTGTTTGTAAAAGTAAACTTACACTTTTGTGTAAGTTTACGATTGTTTGCTATTCACAAAGGAATTTACGAGTAGTGTCTTTACCAGAGCAGAGTCTCCACACATAAAAAGACTGGTCTTCTGTGCCTTGTCAGAGTCGTAAGTGCTATATAAATTACAATACAATAAAAACTGAAAGCCAGCACACTCACACTTTAAAATGAATACTTTAAGCTGCCCTTCTTCGTCGATGTCCTGCTCTCCTGTGCTGTCCCTGTATAGATACAAGCACTCAACACTGAGAGCAGGGGGAGTCTTGCGGTTTTTTCACCTCCCATGACCTTACCCACTGACACATACACACCCACACAATACAGCCCAACTACATATATTACCAAAGGCATCCAGAATGAGCAGGTCACAAGCAGGCATAGCTCACCCATGGAAAAAATTGTAAAACCTATAATCTCACTCTGATTCTTGTTCGCCAGCTTACTCCCACACTCTTACTAAGTGTAAAGCGATTCCCTATTAGATTTTCATCTTCCTCACTAGGACACAAAGCACTTATACCCAAACTTGAGGTAGCCCTTGTGGCCTACAAACTCACTGTGGGTTTCAGTCAGCAGTGAAGGAGCATATAATCTGTCAAGCAGTGTATAGGCCCCTTCTTCCTAAACCCTGCTGTTTTTTGGGTCCTTCTTCTTAAAGCCTACTGTTATTTGGTTGTCCACCAGGAATCTAGCATGAATATATGTAAAGTTTAATTGAGTACTACCTGTCAATCTGAGATTCAACCTAATTTACCTAATTCAGCATCCACTTACTGCTCACACAGAAGTCCTTGGGACATGGATTCTCCAACTTCTCCCATTTTCATACATAATCACCTGTTCAAGACTGTGATACTTTCTCTAGATTTTCTAGAGGTACAAAGGTTTTTTTTTTTAGACCTCTTGGAACTAAGGGCTCAGTCTGTATGCAAACCCAAATCTGAAAAAGTTATACTCAAACCTTTCCAAAATCCACTGAGATTAATTTTTTTAGTGAGATGTGTTTCAGGTAACGATCCACTCCAGGAGATTTTGCAAGGGTAGTTAGTGGAGTCCCTAAGCCAACCCTTCTTTTATTAAGGAATAGGGCACTCAAGAACACTAGAACACGAAGGATACATTTCGAAGTTCACTGTTAAACCATAATCCTAGTATAGTGCATGCAATATAAATTGTAGCAAATAAAATGTCAGCTGCAACATTCACCAAAAGTATAAATAGGAGTGACCACTCCAACATGATTGCTGTTATACATTTTTAGCAATCCTACCCTCATTTTCAACTAACCACTGATCTATTTCTCGCACAGCAGAAAAGAAAACCTATTCCCAGTGTCTTCCTACGTGAAGGTTTTTCTCTATCCTTCACTCTATGGGCTCACTTTTTATAACTTTATTTAATGTTTATTAAAACATAGCATGTCCAATTGACAGAAGGTTGCCTAATGCCCTTGCATTTATTTGAATTCTTTTGATTAATAACAATATTCAAGACAATAATTGTCAACCTTCTAGAAACTCTGACAAAATAACAACAAAACACTGTAAAATAAAGCAGTCATCATTTGATTAAATACTGTGAATATATTGATGAAACCTCGATCATATTGCAAAAAATTATTCCATAAACTAAATATGTACCATATGAAACACACGTGTTCACTTTAGATTGATTGAATAGTGCAAGGACCTCAAGCAGGGGAAGAACCAGAATAGAAAAGACATAATACTCATGCTCAGACCTACCCTTGCCTTAGACTGTTTTGTGCTTTGGTCCTCCATGACCTGGTCCACCTTCCAGAGATGCACTGAGCCAAATCGATTGTTATACTTTTTTTTATTACTTTTATAATCTCTATCAAGCACTGTCACTTAATGTCACCATTTTCTGTAAAGTAATATTTCATGCATCATATTTCATCCAGCAAAACAATACAATGCATTTCGGGCCTACTTTTTAAAGCGCTTTATCAGGAGTACTAATTACCAGATTTCCTTACTAATTATATTTTTAAAATGGAAAATAAATGAGTAAATACGGAAGCAAATCTTTAATTAGCAATCTGTCATTGGCCAAAATAAGTTATGTACAAAAGCAAGCATGCATGTCTACAAAATATTCATGTGCAGCCAGTTGCAAGCAACCAGTATGAACACCAGCAATGCCAGTCATCAAATCCCTTCTTCCCAAAATCTTCTGCCTCCGTTTGAAATGCCTGCTTTTGCCATCACATGATCATCTCTTTCAATCGTTCTTCCATTTCTTTTGTAGTCTAAGCTATTTATCACGAGGAACATACCATATTCAATTGTTCTCTAAGCCCTCTCTGCACTAGACAGCATAAACTCCTGCTCCAATACACGTCTCTCTATAATAAGTGTGGCTCTAATCGCCTGTGCTCCCGGTGTACCAATGAGTTCCAGCATCTAGCATTTCAATTGTAATATGTCACTTTCTCACTCCTTAAAGTGTACAAAAATTAGTAAATTTAAATTGCAGGTTCTTGTGTTTTTATGGGTTAGTTAATCCTTGCTTTAAGTTTGCAATCTATCTTGCCCACATAAAGAAAGCCTCAAAGACACTTCCACGAATAACCACAGAATGAACTTTGCTACAAGTTTTAGTAATTTTGTTTCTGTTTTTTTATTAATTTCCGTATTTTCGCTATTTGTCCACTTTATGTTGAAAATTTAGAAAGCAAAATGATTTGCCTTCGACGTTTGCATCAGGGGTCTCTTCACTTTGGATGTGGGTGAAAATTATGCATTATGATGTTATAAATTGGTAAATTGGTAAATTTTCATAAATACAACTTGTTATGAACCCTCTTGAAATGAAATAAGCTGTTACGTTAATGGGGAATTTTGTACCGGATGTTGTTCTGTGTTGCACCTTTGAAAAAGATTTTCATGTATAAAAATTGAATTTCTTCTTTATGGAATTAGTGAACAAACTTTAATCGAGAAGGTACTACATTGAGATAGTCTCCTTGTTGGTGAATTCATTTTCAAATATCGTCCAGACAAGAAACATGCCATAAATATATGCCATAATATATACAAGTAGTTTTGAAATCCCCACTGTCTCTGTTCTTTGTTTGGATTAAGTCATGCTCTATTTGAGACATACAAATATTTGTAAAGCAGGGCGCTACCAGAGATTCCTTAGTGGTCTGATAAAATTGACAAAGCATATAGTGCAACAATTTATAGAAAAATGGCTCCTCCTATCCCAAGCTATAAAATCAACCACTCAACAGCCATTAATCCCTCAGAGTGAGATTTTGAAAATATAAACTCCATATGATAGATTCATCCTTTGACCAGAAGTCCAATCGTACCATAACAAGTCAATAGTAACATGTCTGTAGAAAACCGCAATGGTCAGCCTTCAAAGACGTGTCTTATTACATGTTGCAGCGTATCTCATCCAGGGCCTGAAGAAATATAATCACATCAACCCCATCCCAATGAAACTCCTTTGGCTGACCTTTCCAGCCCTCACCATCTTCAAAAACAGCTGCACCATTTATAAAGCTATCACGACTAGCTCCTTGCTTATCTTGCAGACAAACTCACCATCTCTGGTGAATCTCGGCAAAACTACAGCCAGGACACCAATAGACTGCAGACTAAGAAGTGTAAAAAGGATGACTACAAGAGAGCATGCCTTTTCTATATATGCACCCTGGATCTCGAACAACATCCTCTTATCCAGCAGGACCACCCACCAGAGTTGCTCACGTTTAAGAAGGATTTAAAGACCCACCTCTTTAAGGAACACTACATCACAATGCATTTACCATCCTCCACCCAGCTCCTTTTCCTTTAACCATATACCGTGCCTGCTGTCTTGTGGCTAGGTTACAATACAAATCCATATACATGCATACTTATATACATACAGATTGCTGAAAAAACAAGAAGTCGAGACCCTGCCCATTTCACTGAAAAAACAAGAAGTCGAGACCCTGCCCATTTCACTGCTCCCCTACCCAGCAAAAGTCCTCGAGAAAGCAATCAACCAGCATCTCACCCAACACCTAGAAGACCACAACCTCCTGGACCCCTGCCAATTCAGATTCCGAGGTAATTACAGGACCGAGACATCCCTGATTGCAGCCACCAACGATATCAGAGCCCTCATGGATCATGGGAAAACAGTAGCCCTCATCTTCCTGGAAAGTGTATGCCGCGTTTGACACAGTCTTCCACCACATCCTGATCAACAGACTCCACCACATCAGGATTCACGGAAACGCCCTCACATGGATCACCTTGAACCTCACCGGCAGAACCCAAAGGACCCATTTTCCACCGTTCACCTCAGAGCACAAGAAAATTATCGGCAGAGTCCCCCAAGTCTCATCCCTCAGCCCTACCCTCTTCAATACCTACATGACCCACTGGCTGATGCCGTCATATCACACAGTCTGAACATCATCTTCTACGCCGATGATACACAGCTCATACTCTCTCTTTCTGAAGATCCCTCCAACACCAAAACCAACTCCCACAGGTGCATGATGAACGTTGCAGACTGGATGAAGGATAATTGTCTCAAACTAAACTTGGACAAGACAGAAGTCCTCATCTTTTGCAACAGCACCTCGCCTTGGAATGACTCATGATGGCCTGCGGAGGTTGCCACCCCCCCACCCACCCCCCAATCCAACAGACCATGCCCACAACCTCGGCATCATTCTGGACAACAAGCTCTCCACGAAGAAACAAGTCAATGTAGTTTCATCCGCCTGCTTTCACTCCCAGAAGGACCATCACACAGGCCTTCATCACCAGCAGACTGGACTACAGAAACATGCTCTACATAGGAATCACTACACTCCTCCTGAAGAAACTTCAAACAATACAGAACTCACCGGCAAGGTTCATACTCGACCCCCCCAGAAGGTCCCATATCACACCGCATTGCAAGAAAGTGCACTGGCTCCCGATTCAGAAGAGATGCCAGTTCAAGCTGCTGACCCACACCTACAAGGTCATCCACAACAATGGACTAGGATTTATCAACAAATGCCTACCCTTCCACCAACCATCCAGACACCACCAATCAGCCTCCCTCTCCATCGCAGACACCCCACGTATCCGTCGAACCAATAGCAAAGGACGCTCCTTCTAAAACACGCCAGCTAAGGCTTGGAACAACTTCCCATGCACCACAGGATTTCACAGTCGCTCCAGCAATTCAGACGAGATCTAAAGATATGGCTGTTTGAATAATCAACTTCCATGCAGCAGCGAACAGCTTCAGCATCTCTAGACCCTCACGGGTGATATACCGTGCTCTATAAATGATTAATTGGTTGATTGATATCATGATTAAACCTTCATTACCTTTTGTTTGTTGCAAAGTGTTTTTTAAGTATTTACAGAAAGGAAGTTGTAGGGTTAGTATTCAAAGTTAAAAAAGGTACACGTTTTGAATGTTGCCCTCCTTTTTTATGCACCAGAATGTGTACATTATTACCAAACCACCACCTTTAGCAGCCATCTTCATGACAAAGTTGCCATTGTTTATTAAATTGTTAAAGATCTGAATTGGTCTTCACCAGGTTTGGAGTTATCAGAAAGCAGTGCTGTATATTTAATATGTCAACCAGTTTGCTCTTATTCCATTTGTAGAATTCCCCTAGTAAACTATTCTCCACAGGGAAATTATTGTAGGCAAGGTACGTTACGGCTGCTGCGATTTCGTCTTTAAAAGTATCCCCTACCAGGAGTGTACATTTGTCTGGTGTGAGGGATGGCAGCATCAAGTTTTCTAGAAGTGTTCCTCTTCTTCCATTTTTGCACTCCTTCTCATTGTGAAAAAGTATTTGTAAAAAGAGTCAAATATGTTGGCAAGTTCTTGCGGAATAGAGAATATCCCGTTCTCCTGATTATAGATGATGGATGTCATGGAAACTGCTTCCTTCTGCCGAAGCTGCATTGCCAACATATTGTTGTCTGTATTAACAGAAAAGAGTGTACTCCCACTTTCTAAGTGTAGGGGAGTTGAGTAACAGCCTTTTCTTTTCCAGGAATGTAAATTTGGCAATCGTCGGTGATTAGGTATATTTCTGAGTTAGCGTACTAAGGGTTGTTTCCAGATCTTTGTTTCAATTCAGACCACTTGTCTCTTCTCAGTTGACCTCTTAGGGCTGCTTTGCTGATGGTCCATAGCACTGGTTTTAATGTCAGTGAGCCCTTTAGCTTAATGTAGTCTGAGAGTGTCTTCAGATTTAGTGGCAGCTTGCAGCACAAGATACTAAGGCACCATTGTTTGCACATTGTACATTGCAGACCATAGGCTAGGGTTAGTACTATCAGGGAAAAATCAGAAATTTCTAGAATTTTGCTTCTAGTCATAAGTGATAGTGAGATGATGAGATAAAGAAAGAGTATATTCTTGATTGAGATCCTTGTGCTTCTAATACTTTGGAGTATTCTTTGCTTGATGAATGTTGAAGTTTACTTGCATCTATAAGCCTTTAGTCTGAAATCATCATGGGATGACCATTTCTCGGATTGGGTAGGCCAGTTTTGTTCAGAATCAGATCCAGTGCCATAATCAGCTGTATATCGTTAAACTCTGTGAGCAACCTGGATATGTGCAATAGGATAACGTTTTGTTGTGGTTAGCAGAGTAGATCAAGCCTTCTATCAGGTATTGATTGAGGAAAGCGAGTTTGTGAGAATGTGAGATGTCCCTCTTCATTGGCCAGTGTTTTCAGAATCCTACATGGTCTTGACTTATTTTATTAGTATGGCGACTACGTATTTTCTTGAGCTAGAGGAGCTTTTATCCATAATAATGACTGTGGGGTCAGCTCAGCAGCTAAGTCTCACTTTTCCTGGTACTTTTCCCATTTCAGCCTGTCAGCCTCTTTTGGGGGCGAATCAGCCGCTAGGAAAGGATGGTGTGCGCTTTTTTGGATGTCAGACAGGAAAGTGTCATATTCCAGTTTATGTAGTTGCCAAAGCCATTCATATTAAAAGGCAGGATAGCCAGAGACTTTGAAGGCTATCAGGTGTAAGTTACATTAGGCATATTGGTACAGGGTTCAAGGGCAATGAGAGGGTTCAGCACTTACGAGTGTGGAGATCAAGAGGAGAATTTGGATTGTCATAGCCTGGCTACCGTACATAAACGTCAGACAGACATCAGATGGAGAATGGAATAATATCAGAGTCAGGTCCAGTATGGACTACGGGGTACATTTTACAGTCAGTCTTGGCATGTTGGGTTATACTGGGAGGGAGGCACTGAAGTCTTCTTGAAAGAGAGGGTGGAAATTAAGGACAATATGTGTGGTGATTCTCAGATTGAGGGTAGAGCCTGGGCGGTCCAAGGGCAATTGGCCAGCAATTTTGAAAAAGAGGCATTGGGTATCCAGATCATTTAGTGGTCCAGGACAAGAAGGTGGGTTATGGCATCTGAGGGCCAGGGAACAGTCATCATGTAAAGGAATAATTATGGTGGTGTTGGAGGAATAGGAGGCAAGAGTGGAAAAGAGTGGAAAAGAGAAAATGAGATGGGGAAAGGGAAGATTGAAAGAAAGATAAAGCAGATCTATGCCCATTTCTGCCTATTGAATCCGCTAACTATGCGCTCAAGGCTCTACAAAACCAATGACCCACCTACATTAACCACTTCCTGAACCTCCACCAACTGTCGAGAACTCTACGCTCTACCTCCCTTTCACGTGCCCGTACTTCCTGCATCTACCAAAGCAGAAGTGGAGGATGCCCCTTCTGCCAAAGCGCAGCAAAGACCTGGAACAGCCTCCACACGCACCTACGGACCATCACCTCAATTCTGGAATTCCGAATGGGTCACAAAGCCTAGCTGTTCAAATAAGCCTTGAAGAC
Organism: Lissotriton helveticus; assembly: GCF_964261635.1. Classification (NCBI taxonomy): domain Eukaryota; kingdom Metazoa; phylum Chordata; class Amphibia; order Caudata; family Salamandridae; genus Lissotriton; species Lissotriton helveticus. Next base: position 2,063,599,760 of record NC_136063.1, read on the forward strand.
CTGCACGCACCTGGATACCCTATAGGGTGATTACTGTTCTTTATAAATCCTGATTGATTGATTTCTGATCCAAGTGTGGGGCCATCGTCTTGTAGGGAGGATACCGATAGAAGAAAGAGGAAGGGGAAGGAGTGCCACATTGTGATGAGAGGCTAAGTGTTCGCATATGCACCTATATTGTGGAGTCTCTATATCGTAGGAGAGGAAAGGAAAGAACTAGTCACAAACGCAGGGGAGAGATAAACTAGAGGCAAATGTTGGCTATCATATGAGGTAGGAATTTCCGATTTTCTTGAGTGTTCTCTTTAACGATGTCCTTAAGACAGTGTGGTCAAGGTGCACATTAAGCTTGAAAAGCTATCTCAACCATCCTATAATAATGCAGTCTGATCAGTATCTTGAGATTTCAGTCATCTGGATTTATCCTATTCTTGATCTTTCACCGCAGTGTCAATAATACAATGTGGGATTGGACAGTTTCATGTTAGGAAGCAGTTTTTTGTGGTTTTGATGTCTTCTCCAGTAGTCTGGTGAGGTCTCGGATTCTAATGGATGATGAGGTGTCCATGTCATTCGATTCTTGGCTTTTGAGGCCTACTTGATCAGTGTGAGGATTTGCCCTCAATAATGATCTAAATTGTCACCAGCTCCAGGATTCCAAATTTGGTGTCCAATGAGCATTGCATAAATCATATGACCAAAAATGCCTTTCTTCTAGCATTAGTATCAAATAAAAAGTCTGCCGACATGGATGGCATGTCCTTCCTAGGTGTAGCAAACATGCTTACGTGCTTTTTAGATGACTTTATTAGGCTTGTTCTTGTCTCCGGAAACATGAACTTTGATGGTTCTAGGATGTTACGGTTCGCATTAGGATCTCACTCAGATTCAGTAAATGCTTTAAAATTCTACAGGTGGGTCAAATGGTGTGTGTAGCAGGCGGGTAGAAGCTTCACAGGTGGATTTTCATGCGTCTCTCTCTACCTATACCGGGACCCCATAGAAGCATTGTCCAGTCTTAATTAGTCCTCCAGGCCCACAACCTTCTTGTATAGGTCCCATATTTCCTGACCTCAGTTTGGAACTCTATTCCAATGTTTCTCCATGTTCATTGCAACTCTTTTTCAATATTGCAAGCCTAGCGTGGAAAGATGTCATGTCACTACTCATGGTTTTAGTCTCCGAGGTCAGCTTGAGCAGTCAGTTGTCTAGTTTGCCTAGTTTGTGCCAAGTTGATGTCATCGCTTTCATAATTGTCATTCATATCACTGGCTAATGGTCTACAGACGGGAGGGTTATAGGTGTTTCCCAGCATTTACTACCACTGATAAAAGTAGTAAATGCTGGCTCATTTGTGCAAGCGTCAGCTTGCACAAACGAGGACATCATGAATGTAGTGTGAAGGGCAATGGAAATGTTGGTTGAGGGAACAGGTGACTGCTTGTCTTTCAGTACAGTAGAGGGGGCAACCCGTTCTCACAGTTGGTCAGTGAGTAACTAAATCAGGAAAATCAGGCTTGCTTGTTTTCAGCTCAGAATCAGGACAGTATTCAAATGATACACCATTCATAAGGGCATATGATCTTGTTCCGATATGGAGGTTATTAGAAATTCTGCATATCCAGTTATGAATGGGCTATCCTTTGCATACAGTGAAGATATTAGTGCATCTCAGTTAGCCAAATACCTCTTAGGCTTGCCTCAGCGGTCTGGCTATGTGCGAGGGCGTATAATAAAGTGTGTGTAAGCCTTGCTTGGACGTGCTAAGATCAGGCATTGAGGGTGAGATATTCAAGAAAAGTCGTACTAGGGCCTCAGTCTGCCTCTTCATGAGTGTCAGAGTTTCTCAGCTTATTATATGCCTATGTTGGTGAAGCACAGACCTCTCTGTGTTTCAGGCTGCATCCAGCAGGGTCCTGCGAGAGGCTGGTCAGCAAACAGGTCTCTGTTACGTGCAGCCACTGGTAGTTGTCCTGGTCAGTGCACTTCCCCACCAAGGAAGAGGAGGTTAACACAGTGGATAAGCCCACTTCAGCTGGCATCCTTGCAGTGGTTCGGCGATGTTGATGGTTGCCAGGTTTGCTGCAGGATTGATCATGGGCGCGGTGCCTTAACTCAGTTATCGCCTCTTACTGAGCTTGATGAATTGGTCAGTTCGGAGTTTAGGAGGCCCAAAAAAGCAGCACCAATAGAGATTGATAAGGTTCCCCCCTCTCGAGGACAGTAGTCTGCTCTCTAGGATTCCCCCCATGTATCCACAGGGCCACCCGTATCACCCAGTTCCAATGTAAAGCCGCCATCTTCATACAATCAAACTCAATCTCTGTATTTATTCTTTCTTTTGTTCAATAAGTGTTTCTGGTTTATATTAAGCCACATGTGATTCCCAAAGCTTTATTATATTGCATTAGAGAGGTTGATATATTCATTGATGAACCGCTTTCTGTATTAGATACCGCAATTGTCCAATGGTGTGCACTACCTCCTGGTAACGTTTATCGTAGTTTTTCTTATTAAGATGGTATATTTTGCATAATTTTGAGTAAAAGCTAAAGTGTATGATGCAAAATTTCCGTCATCAAAATTTTTTATTAGATTCTTAAACTGTTGCAATACACTGCGAGCCGGTGCCAGATTAAACCCTGTAGCGTCCCTTAGGCAGTCGAAATGTTGGGGCCCCCTCGCAAATTATCTCTGAATACCGAATGCAATGTATTCTTTTACTAACTGACAATTGTCAGAAGATAAGCTTTTAAGAAACAAACTGTTATGTCAATCTGATGTGTCTGGTTTATGTACTTTAAGGTGTTAATGGGTATATTAAATTAATATAGTATTTTCTCTATAAAGCCTTTAATGTCAAGTGTTTTTTCTTTGAGATGATTCATTTTTTTCAATCTTTTGGAAAACAATATTTAAGAAAGCTTGATTGTAATTTTCTTTCAAGATCAAGTCAATATTATTTGAATCCTTTGTCAAAGGGCCCCTAAAAGGAGTGGGGCCAATTGGCCGGTTGCCTATAATGCTTATTTTGTAATCCAGCACTACTGTGAGCCCAAAGATTACAGCTGTGCAATTGGATTGAACCATCGTCCTGCATGATAGTCACCAGGACTACCAAAATTGTATGACGTGGCAAAGTTTGTTTTAGACTAAAGCTTTTCACTAGAGAACTGTGAATCTTCTTTAGTTTCCTTTTACCCACTCACTCCATGCTGGGCCACCAGTGTCAGTAATCACAGGCATGTCACGTGTGTGCTTCACTCCGTCTTTTCTACAGCAGAACTGTCCTCTGGAATGATCACCTGCTAACTTTAGTCACTCCCCTGCAGGTACAACAAACACAGAGCCTGCCGACATGATCAGACTTCTGAGACTTGGGGCTATGTGGAGGTCCTGCCATGACTGCAGACCCCCACCATGACTGCAGGGTCCCCGCCACGAGTGCTGAGGCCCTCTGCGAATCGGGCCCCTTGTTACCTTAACATGCCTTTTCTCCACACAGATACATCTTAGGTTTCCTCGCAGGTCGTAGGGCCTCCAAAAGTGTCTGCCAGGAGACTAGCAGACACACAGCACCTGCTACAAACATACCACAGGCAAACAGCACTTTGTGCATCCCATAACTCACGTGGTGGTGGCCCTCAACATTGCCTCACTAGCTGCTTCCAATTGGGTGGACAGACTTATACAGACCTGACAGCTACTCTCAAGAGCACTATAACAGTGGTACCCGGAAGCAGCCACAATATGAGCCGGCATGACTCATGGGTGAGGGGGCGGTGGGTCGAGCGGTGAGGGAGTCGTGCAGGCGGGTTTTAGTTTTAAATACATTTTAAAAATGTAACTGAGCCTTGCAGCCCGGTCCGGTCTTGCGTCGACCTGTGTCCTCTCCTCCGCACAAGAAGCAGGCAGCCTCCCTCCCCTCCCCTAACTCAATCACACCGCTGGCATTGCAATGGCACCGTTGTGATTGGCTGGGACGCTGACTGCACTGGTATCTATGGGGAGGTAATTTTCTCCACGTTATTTGCATGCAGCCTACATGGCGAAAAGGGCAGAGTGCGTATGACTGGCTTGGTCGGCCCTGTCAGCACCCACAACAGTGGGCAAGCCACTCTTCCCCTGCCCTGAAGCAGGATCGTCCACCCACTCGCCCCTAACCAAACCCTTCTGCGTTCTCGCAGTGCTAGAAGCAGAAACATAAAATGGTATTTATAATACCATTTTATGTTTCTATTTCTCGCACTGCGAGAAATCAGTGAGGCGACGCTCCTCCGCCCACATGGAAGAGCCGCCCCTGAAAACACAACCGAACACTCGGATATTAAAGCAGAAAAGAATCGAACTACTCTGCTGAATTAACGAAATTAAATGTCTGTGGTTCAGAAACCACCCGGAACACTCATTTGTCGGCAGCGTGGTCTGTTTAATATGTAATTAATGAATACATATGAGTTCATGGCAGGCACTGATGAGACATTTAAACACCCTCCTCCCAAAATGCGAAAAGCACACGGTACGCTATAAACTGTACAGGTCGAGTGCAGAGGAAGGCATGTATTTATATGCCAAGGATGTTGACATAAGAGGCATAAAAGAGAGTTGTCTGAGTGAGTAAATTAGAAGCAGCAGGACCAGCAAGCAGACTGCTGCTAAAATTGTAAAGAAGACATTCATTCGCAGGCTTTTACTTCTGACATTTTATGGCGGAGAAGTCTCACCGCAGCGTCCCTATAATGTGCACTCTCCAAGTGGCTTGACACAGTAGGACGAGCACCCCTGCTAACATTAAGTGGTTTAAAAGGCTCGGCTTTTCCGCCCAGTTTCGGTAGGTCTTATAACATAAACCCTCAGCTTCATTCTCACTGTCGGAACTACTTTAAGCAAGAAAGGTCAGGCTTGCTTGTCACGTCGGGTCTTCGCTGCACCCTGCACAGCTGGGGGAACTGCCTTCCTGTGAACATCAAGAATTGTGGATTTACAGCACTTTATGACATTTTAAGCAGCTCCAATGTCACTTTTAACCTGGGTGTTCTTTTGCGGAGTTAGATTCGCTTGAGACATGTGTTCTGCTGACACCTTCATTGGAAAGAATGTAAACATCTTAGTGTTTGAGATGTAGTCAGACCGTCTTGTGTCAAGGGTTCCAGTCTGTGCACTGAGATTCACCTTTTACAGCCGCGTTAAAGACTATCACTACCAGCACTTTTCAAGGACATGAGGTCATCTGATATACATGGCAATTACAAATGGGGATTTACAATAGTAAGCTTTTTTTATGCTGCATACTGTGGTGCCGCCAGGGTTGTGTGTGCCATTTCCAAACAGCCTCATTTGTTGTTATGATTTGCAGCTGTCATTGGCTGCACCCCAAAAATCTTTGCTTTTGACTTCAGGGAGGGTCCTAGCCTCAAACCTGCTCAATTGTTCTGTATGGTAATGATACAGACAACATTGTTCTCTCAGAGAAAAGGTAAAAACATCTACTTGTGAGCACCCATTGACTGAAAGGGCCTTTAAACCCGAAATATAGGTTGTCAATCAGCTTCAGGCCCCCAAAAGTAGAACCGGACTGGCCTATAAGGCAATCAGGCGGTGCCCGATGGGCTGGTCAGACCGATCAATGTATGGGGCCGTTTTTTAGCAGTTTGAGGGTATGTTTTATGGCTAGTTGGGATTTTACTGCTGGTTTCCCTGATTTGGCCACAATCATTGCCAGTAGCAACCACACATTCATGTTACCCCCCATACTATGTAAAATACCCATACAGCTTGTCTTTACAAGTTCAAAACTGGCCTTTTTGCTTTTGGAAACTTTAGCTATGTGATTAACTTTTGAGGGTCACTTTTATTTTGGTGCCCTAGCCTAGTTAATGTCCCAGCCCACCCCTGCCCCAAAGTATTACTGCAACTATTGTTATAAATACTGCCTACAAAGATTATATATAGCGGGTACTTTGAAAACCATCCTAGCTGTCAGCTAAGGCAAAAAGTCTGCTGAATGTAAGGTAGAGGATTAAGCTCTAGAATTGTGCGTGCACGTTACACTCCATTAAAAATGTGCTGGGAAACTCAACCACCAGTAAAGCTTTTGCCAGAGGATCATCCCCTACCTTTTATTTTCCAGATTGTGTAACATATTGCCAGAACTCATATTTAATTGCTGCCATCCAGTTGCCCACCCGAGATACTCCTGATTTGATTTATCATAATCAGATGTATTGCTTTCTGTATGTGGATGCCTCACTGAAATTAGGGCAGTACAGCATGTGAAGGTGATTCTGATGTACAGTTAGCCCTTTTATGAATGATAATCCATTATTGGACGATTACTGTTAGATCACCTGGCGGCTAGAAATCCCACTAGTCAAGATGAGGGAATTTCATATATTGTATCAAGCTGTGAGCGTCCTAATTTGACCACTCTTTAGGGTAGTAGCCATCTTATCAATGCTTTATTTACTGATAGTGTTTGAGAGTTCACTAACTGATGGCCAAAACCACTGCAATGTTTTTGTCTCGTTCTTGGAGTTGGTGTTCTCTCCAACTCTGGGTGAAGCTCATGAGGCCACCAGGACAGCACAACATTCCCTGATAATCACATCATTGGCAAAAACTATGATGAGGGCTTTAAGAGTTTTTTTTAAACTACAAAGAGTTCTGTCGGGTGACACAATTCTTCACCAAGAATTGTGATATATGTTGATCATTCAAGGGGTCACAAAATTATCCCTTTGAAGCAGAATATTGAATTGTTTCTGAATCTAAATGTTAATGAAAGAAATAAAAACATTCACGACACATAAAGCCGATTCTATTTAAATATATTAATTTGACATATATCTAACATTTCTTTTGCATAAAACATATTATTCACTTTTTTGCCTCTAAATAATCAGCTGCCATACCACATAAAATATTGGTACTAGATCACAGAAACATATACATATTGAAAATTTAAATCACAGTTTTCACGCACAAAACTTGAGACAGTAAAAACATATAAAATCAAATGTCCAAAGACTTAGAGTTCAGGATATCCTTACATCTTTGTTTTATATCATAAGATAGTTGATGTAGGACATAAAACAATGCAGTTAAGGTTTCGACCCTATGATCATGAGTTAGTAACTACGCATCACACTGGGTCTTCCTCAGGACTAAAATTGTAGTGTAGCTCCTATTTTCCCAATAGGCTCTGCGCATTGGAATAATACCTACAGCAGTAAAGGCCTAGACCAGACGTTAACTAGGTCTACTACTGTCGATACTAGACTTGATTTTTGGGTTTGCCAGCGTAGCTCAGAGTTCGCTAGAAACTTTCTCGAATGTTCAAGGAGGAGTTAACTTCCCTGATTAGACAAGAAGGGATTTAGTTTCTGACAACCATAGAACATGACAACTTTGCTCTCCCCTAATCAAGAGTCAATCTCGAGAGTCGTGTGAGCACAAGGCAATTATTTTACTCAGTCAGTACGTGCATTCTTAGTCTCATCAGAATGTAGAGAAAAGGAAGAGACGGGCGTGTTCAATAAAAGGTGTTATTTATTGATCAGTCTCTTTTCTCGTACAAGAGAAATGGATCGATATTATTGCAATACTTATAGTTAAGTAAAGTGCATACATTAAAAGCAATAGTATAAAATAATACTGTAAAAACATTGATATGGTTTCTGAGCCATATGATGTTTGAAATGATTAAAATATATTTACATACACATATACATTTGACTAAACGTACTCAACTGGTGTTTCTAAATACGCCTACCCCGTGTACCTGACCTAAGTCTAATGCGTGGGCGGGAATAGAAAGCTACAGTTTAAGTTAAGTTTGTTTTTGCCAAGTGAATAACTAAAGAATTCTCTGTGAGGGGTTATTCAGTTCTGTACCTGGAAGTTAGGATGAATGAGGAATGGTATCTCTTTCTCTGCTCTCGATATTCCAGGCTGCCTGCGAGGGCTGCCCAGAAACGCCGGTGCTGGGTCTCTCGGCTTGAGATAGCAGCGCGTCTCTCAGCGCGTCAGGAAGGCGGGGCTGCTGCCAGCGGGGTCTGCTTCTGCTCTCGGCTTCGGCAAGTGTGGCTGCTCCGTCTTGTCACCACGCGTGTGTTTGCATAGGGCAAGATCGGCAATATTTATACCTTAAAGGTGCCGAGATTGACGTAAAGATGGACATAGATACGTCAATAAAGATGTCATACGACTTGCTCGTTAGCACATTCTTTACTAAAGTTCTCTGTGAAATCAAAACAATGGCCGCACGGATTTTCCAGGTTGTCATAGGTTTGATTTGTTATGAGAACGTCGTATGCCTTATCAGGGGCTGGAGGAATGTCGCTTGTCTAATTAGATCTCAAGCGTTATGACCTAATCAGATAACACGTTCCTGTGCCGTAGTGTGACTGCGTCAGATAACGGTATCTGCATCATGGGGGCTGTTCTTGCCTCATGGGCTGACTGTTAGTTAACTTGATAGTTAGTTTAACCAGAATAGGGTCAGGAATAGGGGGATCGATTCAGAACCTATAGGAATACATGACAAAATCATAAACCAGAGGACAACCTTCAAACAAATGTAGTTAGGCACACACACACCTTGTGTCCTACGAATATCAACATCAAAATGTGTTTCAAAACACTATGGACTCCAGCTTGGGTTCACTTAGTATGGATGGGATATGCATCACCCGCTAAATCATCACGTATGTTTCCCTTTGATTAATAAAATTCCTCAATTTGAATTCGTAAATCTCATTAATTGGAATTCCTCACAATAGAGGAGCAGCCAGCTTGCTCGTGTCACCTCGTTGTGTGTTCAGGGCTTTAAGTGGAGGGTCCTGCCGGTGCTCAGCACCGGCAGTTCTAGAAAGCAGATGCAGAGACTGTTCTCTATCATGTTCTCCATTTCTGCCCTCACCCTCAGGGAGACAAGAAAATATTAACTCTGCAGCAGTACCACTCTCCACTGCCTTTGATGTAACTTTGAAGAGACTCTTTGTAGGTCTTTCATAGTCTCATCATTTCATAACTGAAGCATGTTCAATATTATAAATAACAAAGCCATAGTTGTTGTTTAGTTATCTTATGCAACTAACAACCAGTGACAAAGCCAATAGTCCCGGCTTGTTGTAGGTATAATGTTACATGCTGTATTATATATCTGGATGCATATATCTGGATGCAATGACAGAAACAGCAAACATACCAGTTGACCGACACAGTATGCTAAGCACAGGCTTTTGGCGTAGGTGTTTTAAGCCACGCCCTTAAATATATAGGCCCCGCCCCTTTGAGCATTCCCCCCCCCCCCCAGCCTTTCCAACCCACTTAAAGCCTAGACTATGATCATTAGGAAGAATTAAATAGTCACCTCAAAATATTAGTATAGTTAAAGGGAAGAAAGTGTTCCTGTCAGAAATAACCAGTATAGATGTACTCTAGGATCAATGAGGCCCTTGGTGTAAATAAACAACTTTGCCTTTTAGGGCCTTTTTAGTAGGACCAAGATTAGCACTCAGGTCAGCCTATGAAAGGACGCAATAACAAGATGTTCTTTATTCTGTAAGTAGGAGCTAGACAACTGTCCTAACTCATTCTCTCATTTAAGGTATAACTGGGTTGCTGTTATGGCAAATTGTGAAAGCAGAAGATGGCCACAGGCTTTAGAAAAAGTAGTCAAGATAACTTGTGAGTGATTGCAGTACAAAAGTTAGGAGGATGGGAATCTCTGTATTACTAATGAAGCAGTTTCTCAAGCTCTGTTTTCATTGGGACACAGGAGTGATGAGAGCAGTCACTGCAGTCCAAGAGTTCTATTAAGCAGTGTCACCACATGAGCACTGCAGAGGGACTTTGTCCAGGAGGTAAAGAAATGGTACTAAACAACAAAGCCCCGTACATGAGTGGCCAGTTGGTCAACAAAAGTTGATGTGAACTTGATTTCCATGAGGATCCCTTGGTAGCACAACAAATAGCTTATAAGAAAACGCTTAACAACTTGTCTACCAAAGACCTATGACTTGTGAAATAATTTCACATCATGAAGAATGGAGGGACAGGGTGTACCATTCAAGTACAGTGCAAAGGCTTCTCCACAGGAGTGAAGGGCCAGTGGCAGGCAGACTCCCCAGGCTGACAAAGTTGTCAAATTATTTCTGGTGAGTAAATGATGAAGGTTAGGCTCAGCCAAGAAAATAAGCTTATCGTAGACCTTAGAGACCTAGGAAGACTCGTTGGCAACTACCTTATAGCAAAGTGAGTGTTGTTTTCTAATTAGGATTCCGTTTGAATCTGGTAAGTTTTAAAATGTTGAGGTGGGTCATATATATTGTTATCGGGTTGCATTTCTTATCCTCAGTGGTTCATTATGGCAGTGCTTGCTCCAACACCTTCTTCTACCGCATTATGAAAACAGGATTCTAGTGGTGGTAATATGTGACAAGAATGTTTGTGCACATTTGCTGTGTGAAATTGTGATGTGTTCTGCTATTTTACTACTGCTTTCTTTTCTGCACTGCATTATTGTACTGCAGCTGATCTCTTGACAGTTCTTTTGTGTTGTTTTCCATGTGGTTTTACTAGTCTATTATTATGTTGCTTTATGGATCTCATTGCTATGTTCTGTTGTTGTTTTTTTAGAGATGAGAACAAATGCTGCTATACTTCCAGGCACAAGCAGCACATGATAAATGGTGGTAAAATATCACTGCTGTAGCTTGTCAACTATGTAACACATTAGGCGCCGTATTACACAGTGTACCCCTGGGGCGAAACGGCCTTGTGCGCCTGCTTTGTGATCCCCCGAGGCACAATGGTATTACAGAGGGAGCCACAGACACTTGTGCGCACCCTTCTGTAATACTGATAGCTATCATAAGAGAGTGTTTCCTTATTCGCATGGTGGCATGGCTCCATGCAAATGAGGGAATCACTTTGCCTTTGAAGCAAACATGCCATTTAGAAGGTGCACTGAAAGTGTGCCACAAAATGTTAGCACATTTTCAGTGCGCTTCCTAAAGGCTATCCTCAAATTGTGGATAATTGGACCCCCCAAGAAATCCTCTTGCAAGGGGAGCGCTCTCCCCTCTTGAGAGTGCAGACAGGTTACCACCTGCACTGTGGAACACAGAACAACTTTTAAACAACTGCTCAGTATTTCACTTGAATGTACTGCCCTGAGGGCAGCACAAGTTCGTGGCTGTCATGGGGCAATGTATTCTTTATAATTCGGTGCACTATCTGTGTTTGCCCCAAGTGCATCTTTTGAAAGGTGTGCCGTGGCTCAAACAGTGTAAGTGCGCCGTATTCGTAATACATCCTCAGTCACTCTAAATCTGTGATAGAAGTTGTCTGAACTTAGCACTGCCAGTGACCAGTTTAGGTGATACGGCCTTAGAAACCGCACTGGTGTCAAGCAGCAATATTTTAGAGTTGGAATTGCAACGCTCCCGAGTGGTTCCCAGATCTTTTTTTGATGGGAAGCATTCAACCCCTTGCCAACGACCCTGTCCTATACTTAAAAAATAAATCACTTCTTTGAGTACTTTATTCTGAGAGCTGACTTTAAAAGAGCGTATTCCAATTATTTCCAAATGGTTTGCATGTTTTGCAAATAATATTTGATTAAGAGACCATCTCTAACCTTAGTGCCCCCTTATATAACAAAGAAGTCTACCTGAAAGGATGATATTTAGCACAGATCAGGGTAGACCACGTTCAAAGAGAGAATGCAGAAAAGTAATCCCTTTTGCTGGTTTGGTGGAAGTATATGACAAATGTTTTTTTTCCCCCTTCAACCTCATTTTGTGCAAAAAGCGGTTGGGCTTGTTTATTAAGCAGAGAGCCTCTGGGGAGCCTATGGTGTGTGTTCATGTAAAGTGGCGTCTCCTAGTCCTAGCCCCTAAGCTAGGCCTTGATGAAGCCATGCAGCGGGGGCTTGTATGATGTAGAAAATATTCCACACAGCAGACTTTACTCACCTCCACCAACCCATTCAGGCCTCTCTTAGGCTTGGAACACCCGCGGCGTCTCCCACACTGGGCAAGCGTGATAAAATGTCGGCTGGCGCGTGCCGGCTCTTTCATAGCCAGCCTCCTCAGCCTATGCCGAGGCTTCCTTCACTGTACATTCGAGGACACGACAGAGTTCCCTAATTAAATTAAACTGTTTACAGTATTATCTTATTCTCGGCATGCTGATTTTCTGCCTTGCTATTTAAAGGGGGCGATACGATGAGCAGAAAGGCACGCTCAGTGCATGAGTTACTGACGTGTCCATACGCTAGATGTATAGAATTGGCTTGCAGCAGCGTTAGTGCATTTGAGCGAACATCTCTGCTTAGTTAATTCTGTGTCACGTGCTTCCCGAGCCAGTGTGCTGTAAGGTAATTAGCCTTTCATGCAGCGATGGGCCGGCATGTGGAAGTGTGCCAGCGCTTGACATTGGTGGTCATGTGTTAACTGTCATTAAAATCTCCCTTCAGCAGTGACGGATCTGAAGCGCTTTGGATCAATATTCTGACAGCTGTAGGACACTGTCAGTGTGATGTGAGAAGGAGCATAACGATGCTTCCGCTTCCCATTCATATGTTCGAAAAAGTCTGTGCTTGTTAAAGGTATTGTGTAACTTTGTCCTCTTTTGTATTTTTGATGTCACTTTCTGTGGTGGTAGACCAGGTGGTGCCGTAATATAGCCTTAGAGCCCGACGTAGTGGGCTCTATCGATCATTAACCCCATCCATGCTGCCGTCGGCCATTGGCGGACGGCAGCACTACCTCGCTGGTGCTGCCGTCGGCCAATGGCCGACGTGGCCCCACCCGTTTTGCGGAAGTGCTGCACTTCCACTAAACGGGCGGCGCAGCCAACGGGTTAAAGGCCTGCTCCAACGTTAAAGGCCAAAGGCGATGGCCTGTAGCAAGGGAACAGGCCTTTAATGGCTTGTGGAGCCAACTACGGAGGGCTCTAAGGCTATTAGAACATTTCGCCCCTCGAGGGCTGAATGTTCAGATTTGTAAAAAAACAAAGGCCTCTCGGAGCCTGAGGGGGTGGAAATCCCCTCAGGCTTCATAAGGCCTTTGTTCACAGCAACCGCTGTGAACAAACATAGGAAGTTTGATGCTTCGGGCTTCTATCCAGCCATTAGAAACCCTGAGCACCCCATTGTCTTCAACGGGGCGCTCAATATTCCAATGTTGTAAAATGTGTTGGTTCTGTTTCCTTCAACATTGTTTGACTTCGTCTAAGGCACCGGATTAAAGTTGTCATCTATTTAGTGTTCTGCTGAGAACAGCTATAAATCCTGCCAACCACTACAAATCATGTAATTTAGACCTGTGGCCTTATCACAATAAAATAGCAAATAGTTCAGACAGGAGCAAACCAAGACGGTAAGCCATTTTAATAAAATGCACCATACCCTGTGCAGGTGCAAACTCCTGCCTGCTTTGGGCACAACAGCATTGAAGTGGTTTGAGCTATGTCATATAGCGCAAGCGAAGAGGCGAAAGTGTTCCCTCATCAGCACGGGACATGACTTGATGCAAACCAGCAAACCTCACCTTGGGAGCAGGCAGGTGCCAATGTGCTCCCATGTCTCTGAAGTTGCTCCTTCCACACTATCAAAGAGCCACATAAGGTTTAAAAAACACAAATGTTTGTTGCTGTGACTCGGCCCAAGGGCTGCATTATGTAAAGGGCACATTGTCCCGGTTTGAGCCACGGTGCATCTTTAACCCCTTCCATGCTGGTGACGGAACCATGCCGTCATGCCGCGGCCGCTCCGCCCACGCGGCACTGATTCCCCGCCTGTGCGGGCGAACTAGTGAGTGGGCGGAGTCGTGACAGAACCACACCGTCATAAGCACAGCCCACCCATGGCTTGTGATGCCGTGGTTCCGTCACAAGCATGGCGGCGCCGCGCGAACGCCCCTTGCCCCCCAGCGCCGCAGAGGAATTACCTCCGCGGCCTAGGGGTTAACAAAGTGTGCCTGGTGCAGACTGGGACAGTGCTTCCAATTACAGTTAATGTGCTACCCTCAGGCAAGCACAAACTAGTAGCTATTCTGGGGGCAGCACATTAATGAAAGTCAGAGTGGCTTTTTGATGCAGCCATTCCATCTTTCTCTTTCCAAATAGCGCCCGACCTGTAATTCAAAGAGGGAACAGTGATCCTCCTACAGGTGGGTCCAGTGAGTGACTGCATCCACCTGCATGGGGATGTCTGGGGTGTGGGTCTATGGTCCTTCTTCCCCCCCCGCCGTCGTTGCAGGGGACACACTGCCTGAGGCAACCTCTTTCTGGTGCGTGCAATCAATGTACCTCCTGACAGGCTCTTTGCCTCTATGCCTTTGTCTATAATATGATGCAGGAGCAGATCACAGCTATTTCCCTCATTTCCATGGTGCCACCCTCTCATGCAAATGAGGGAATGCCCCCTTAAGATCGTGCCTGCATTGTTTGTGCATCAGCTCTATTTGTATTACATAAGATGCTGTGCAAGCATCTGCAAATCTTTCTGTCATACCAAAGTGCCTCGGGGCACAGAAAGTGAGTACACACTTCTATTGGCCATTTCATAATCCAGCCCCAGGTGTTTATTGAGGGTGGAAATAACATTTCACCAGGTATCAAGAATATGTTTGTACCTATTTAATACATGGGTGTAACCAACTCTGTAAAAAAAAATATATATATATATAGGCACAACCAGTTTTGCACCTGTCTCTTGTGTGGTTAATGCCACACTTTTTACATTGTGACAGCACTTTCATAATAGGAATATGGTGAAAACGCTTACACTACGGTGTTTGGCACATATTTTCAGTTATAAATGACCATTAGCCTTTCCTCCTCCGAAATTATTAAAATGAGGTGCATTGAGGTCGATAACAAAAATGTTTGATTTTCAAGTTCCTTAAAATAATTTAGTTTCGTGTGAGCATTGCTAAAAAAAGAGTTATTTTTATTGTTATAAAATATTTATAGTGGGGAAATGACCGGGAAACAGGGGCTCTTTCTAATAAGCAGATTCGATCGGAATGAATTTAGCAAGTGGACATAAAACTGCTTGTGATTCGTAGTGGAACACATCTGGCAAATGTTCTTACTCAGCATCACCTGCTTCTCATTTTTCTGCTTGCTTAGAAATGCACAAATTACATCTCCACAATCCCTGGTGGGGTAGAAAAGCATCAAGCAGTCGTTTAATGATGACATCTCTGAAAGGTAATGTAATACTTCTGGCTCCTGCCCTCCTGGTTTACTTGTTAGGCAGTTGTATAATAACTGGAAGAACCCTAAGTAAATTTGTTCAGCATGTGAAGACAATTTTATAGCTAGTATTTTATTGTGTAATTGAGTATCCTTTTGAAATTCCAACACTAAGTTGAATATACGTTACTATACATATATATATATATATATATATATATACACACACACACACACACACACACACACACACACACACACACACACACACATATATATATATATATATATATATATATATATATATATACATATATATATATATACTAGCAGCCCGTCCCGACGTTGTCCGGGTATGAATTGCTGCCGGCCAGTAGTATATTGTTTTGTAGGATTTCGTTTTGATAGCATTTCTTATTTGTGACAGGCCTGTGAAACGCTCCGAATCACAGTGCACTGCTGATGCACTTAAGAGTGCGCGTTCAGTAGTGTGTGAACTCGAGTTTCCCTGCTTTATTTTTCCCTGCAATATTATATAGCGTGAACTCGACAACATGGCATGAGCACAATTTACATTACAGAAGAACACATTCATTTGTGGTAGGCACGGGAGACAAAGCGATTTGCCTGGAATCACAGGATGTTGAGCTGATGCCGAGATTCAAACGTAGCTCCCCAGCTCTAAAGTTCGCAATTCTGGAACTTGTGGCGGGAGGTGTGTCTAAAAGTGTATGTCGGTGCTGCCCATCAATGAGAGAGACCTGTGCATTTTTCAAACCGGTGGTGAAAAAATATGAGTATGTTGCTGGAGATGTGGGCCGCCGTGCCACCAATGTACTTACCGGGGGAGGGTAAACACCCATTATTCCGCAACTTTCTTTCCACATACCATCAACCGCACACTTTCATTACGAAAGCACCATGACTCCGCAATGCCATTATAAAGCATGGCATTACATTTTATATGCTTTTACCACGCATACATTTAAAACGAAAGTCGTTGTAAATGCATGAATGGTAAAAGCATGTTTTTTTTTAATGTTTGGATAAGGTAAATATGGGTAAAGGGGTATATGTTTTGGGGTACTGAGGTATATGTTTTGGGGTGTTTGGGTATTTTAAGGGTTCAGATATAGTTTTGGGTTATGGGGTACAGGGGTAGTTTTAGGGTTTAGGGATAGGTATGGGTTTTGGGGTACATGGGTATTTTTAGGGTTCGGGGCTAGGTTTGGGTTTTGGGGTATAGGGGCATTTTTAGGGTACAGGGGTAGGTTTGGGTTTTGGAGTACAGGGGTATTTTAAGGGTTCAGGGCTAGGTTTTGGTTTTGGGGTACAGGGGAATTTTTAGGGTTCAGAGCTAAGTTTGGGTTTTGGGGTACAGGGGTATTTTAGGGTTCAGGGGTAGGTTTGGGTTTTGGGGTACAAGGTTATTTTTATGGTTCAGGGCTAGGTTTGGGTTTTGGGGTACATGGGTTTTTCTATGGTTCAGGGGTAGGTTTGGGTTTTGAGGTACAGGGGTATTTATAGGGTTCAGGGCTAGGTTTGGGGTTTGGGGTACAGGGGTATTTTTAGGTTTTAGGGATAGGTTTGGGTTTTGGGGTACAGGGTATATTTATAGGGTTAAGATGGGTTAGTGTTTAAGGGTGTTGGGGTATTTTAAGGAGTAAGAGTGGGTTATGATTATGGAGTGCAGGGGTATTTAAAGGGAGCAGGGTGGACACCGGAGCTGGAATGTACAGAACCTGGGAAGAAAAAACTATGAAATATTGGGCACAACTCTCGCTTTTTTTTCCATAATCCCGCGCCCCGCACACGCCCACGCCCCCAGCACACGCCCACAGCACACGATATGAGACATGGCATGAAGGGCGGAACGTACCACACGCCCCCAGCGTTTGTCACGCCCCCAGCACACGCCCACAGCACAACCCAGACACGCCCACAAGGGACTACCTTGCTGGCACGGTTCTTTTACCTTTTAAATGTATATGGTGGGTGTCTGCATAGCCTATGTCCTTCTGCTCAACTGCCCTTTCCAACGCTGTATTGGGTGTTGTGATTGGTGCTGTGGTTCCTGAGATTACCCGCTTCAAAGGTTTGGCCTCTCTCTTTATTATATTAGTATAGATATGTATATATAGATTGATATATAGATAGATAGATATATATATCAATATAGCAGCATTTGCCTCTGAGGCATAGGTGGATATCATAGGTAATTATTTAATTATCTCATATAAGAAATGACTAGTTAAATTAATAAATATAAGACGTTAATAAAGCATAGCACGAATATCAATCTTTGGTTGTGTACATCAACCCTCTGCAATTTATCTTGTTTATACTCAGGGACGGCTCCTCACTTAGGGCAAAGGAGCGCCTCCTCACTGCTTTCTCGCAGTGCGAGAAGCAGAAACATTAAATGGTATTTTAAATACCATTTTATGTTTCTGTTTCTCGCGCTGTGAGAAAGCAGAATGGTATGCCTGATTGGGGGCGGGTGGGAGGGCGGGTTGGGGAGGAGTGGCTTACCTAATGCTGTGGGCTCTGACTGATTGGTGGGCCCTCTAGGGCTGACCAAATCAGTCATGCGCACTCTCCATTTTCTCTATGTAGGCTGCATGCAGCCTACATCAAGAAAATGGCCCCCTACAGGCCCCCGGCTGGGCGCCGTCCGCACCAATCACAATGCTGCCAATGTAGCGGGCAGCGTTGTGATTGGCCTAGTGGAGGGGAGGGAGGATGCCTGATTCTTGTTCCTGTAAGAGGCAAGAGAGCAGGAAAGCAGCAGGAAAATGCAGGCGCAGGACCTGGCCATGAGCGGAGGAGGCACGGGACAAGGTAAGGTACGTTTAAAAAATATTTTTAAATCCCCTACCCCGTGCAAATCCCCGCCCGACCCAGCCCCACCGACCCCTGCGAGTCATGCAAGCCGCCACTGTTTATACTCCTAGACTAACCTTCTCTTTCAGGCAGCTTGTTTATCTTTAGAAGTGGGGCATAAAACATTGAATTAGAAGGCACCTCACCATGGGGCTGGTCAGTTGTCCAGGGTGGTAACTTTTAAATGTTGGGTATGCAGGACTTCTTTATACTTATGAGGAGTAGGCATCAAACTTGCAGGCTCAAGCCTGTACCTACGGTCATGTCGTGGAGTAGAAGGTGACAGCTTAGTTGACTTATCAAGTCCAAATCCTTTCAAAGTTTCTTTCACAATACACTAAGGAGTACCTAATGCACTGGTTAAGTATTGATATCAAAATAAATAAGACAGAAATCAACTATTGAACTGGTTGTTAGGAACCACAAAGCACCATTAATGCATATAACCGAAAGCAATACTCTAGCCTTATAACCTGTTGTATGGGCTATACCGGCCATTAGAGGCCTGCTGCAGCGTTTAAGGCCCGAGGAACGAGACTTTACAAGGGAACGGGACTTTAATGCCGGTATATCCCTGCTACGGAGAGCTATAAGGCTATTATAACATTCCGTCACTAGAGGGTAGAATGTTCTAAAAAACAAAAGAAAGATCCCACTGAGCCCCAGGGGGGCTCCGTGAGGCCTTTGTTCACAGCCACAGCTGTGAACGACAACATCGAAATGTTGGGACTTCGGGCTTTTTAGCAGCCATTTGAAGCCCGAAGCACTTCCTTTTTTCCAATGTTTCTCCCAACATTCTGATTTTCTGATACAGGTTGGAATAACTTAGAGGCATGCATTGTAGGGTAACCACCACACTCCAGGGTATTGCAGTCCTGAATGTTTCACCGACAAATCATTGATCACAGAAGTTTTAGTGTAAATAATGCAATGGAAGTTAAACAGAACTGCAACATCCAGACTGCGTAGGCTAGCGCACAAAAGTCCTTGACTGGGAATAGTGTTCGTAATGACCTGGAGGGAGGTGGTCACCCCTAATGTCCTGTATTGCTAAGTTAATGGGCTACAAGTGCACAAAAAACGTCAGAAAAATGTCTTCCTGCAACATAAAAAGCAGTTCATCAAACACTGATCCTAGGATAAGTTTCAAAGTGATGAAAGCAATTTTGCATCACTGAGAAATGCATTTCAAATGATAGATTAAAAAATGATGTTTTATGCCTCTTAAGCTAAGCTATGAAATGCAAGAAAATATACCTGTAATGACATACCATCTTTACAAGACAGCTTTTAAATGCTACAAAAATGTTTTTTTCAGTTTCTTGACATTAAATATAAATAACCGTTCAGCTTTGGTGTATTGCAAGAATAAGAACTTTGCATACACACTTTAATTCCTTATTTTTTCTTGTACATCAGTGTAGTGCTTTCATTTACATTTAGATGAACCTGTGAAGCTTGATTGATTACAGAATGGGAAGTGTATTTCACTTCATTATGATGTCTGAGCTTGACTTCCAGACACCTTAAAAGAGGATTATAAACCAAATACCGGGAATGCAGATTAGAGCCCAGAACTAGGGATCACAATTGTAATATCTTATTCTAAATAACACTTTCTTACCATATACTTCTGTGTCTGTAGTACAAAAACGACAGGTCATGGTATCACTTATCTGGGTGGTATGGATATATATATATATATAAATATGCATATATATGTATATGTGTGTGTATATATATGTATATGTATGTATGTATGTATATATATATATATATATATTATATATATATATATATATATATATATATATATATATATATATATATATATACATATTTGTAAATATCTTTAAGGTACGTAGATGTGGAATTGGGAATAGTAAATTTATACTTTCTCCATATGCACTTACCTTTCGAAATGTTGGTCTTGTCTGTATTATTTTTATAACGGATCAACAGTATTAGGCGCAAAAATACTGTTTCTCTAATCTGCACCCAGTGGTTATGCAATTTAGGGATTGACAGTAATAGCAGGAAATAACTCGCACCAATGTCATTTGTGGCCATTCTGTATTCTTTTTAGCCCTAGTATTCATATTTTACATTCACTACTACCAAGAGGGAAACAATTGTGGTACCAGCGAGTGCCAAACGTGCACGCACAGCTTGCGTCCACTGTCAAAAGGCAACAATGCAAAACAACAACAAAACTGTTAGGATCCCTTTATGCACTAGCACCCGTGTTTAAATGATCCTGTTTGAAAATACTTAACAGGAGCCCTAGAACTGACACTTTGCATAACCCCACTCACTGCCAGCATGGAGCTTGCAGATGAAGGCCACTCAACGGTTTAATATTTGTTACCTCAGATGCAAATATTTTAAATCATGAGGTTTCCAAATGTGGTATGAGTTGCGTATTAGTCGCAATACACAAGGGTAGCACTTTTACATCCCTTCAACATGAGTGCACCATGCATTTTATTTATGTAGACTACATCTGTGCTAAATTTCAGCTGATGGTTTCTGGTGCTTGGCTCGGCACTTATTCATGAACACCGGCCCAAAGGGCCGGCTTTAGAGCTGGTTGGGCCTGGTGTGACAATAATTTTTGGTGCCCCCATGCTCCATGATCGCATCCTCTGATTCTCTCACTACCACCGGGCAAAAGTGCCCCTCATCTCTCCACTCATAAGTTATTGATAAACATTGTGTTCCACCTGAGGTCAGCGCCCCCATCCACAGGTCAGTGCCCAGTGCGACCGTACCAGTCGCACTGCCCAAAAGCCGGCACAGGGCTTGTAATATTTTGCCACATGTTAACGATGTCCACCCATTAAGGAAAAAAACACAAATAGACTATGAGGTATTAGAAAATCTATGCCCCATCTCTCTCCTACCTTTCTTTGCTAAAATCGCAGAAAAAAGAGTTAACATTCAGCTCACAAAACACAGCGATAGTAACAACCTACTTACTACACTGCTCAATATCAGGTTTCCGTGTCGCACATTTCACTGAAACCGCCTTGCTCCTGGCCACAAAAACTCTAAGACAATGGGTGGACGAAGGACACACAGCTGCACTGATCCTGTTGGACCTCAGTGCAGCATTTGATACAGTCTCCCATGGCCTCCTCCTACAGAGATTAGAATCTTGTGGAATCAGGGGTATGGCTCTGAGCTGGATGAAATCCTTCCTGGGGGAAATGGGTTTCCAGGTTACACAAGACACATTCACTTCCAAGAGATCTCCCCTATTACAAGGAGTTCCCCAGGGGTCAATACTGAGCCCGACATTGATCAACCTATATTTGGGACCCCTTGCCAATATAGTGGGGGCCACAAAGTGCCCATTGTATCTTACGCTGACAATACTCAGTTTATCGTCACACTGTCACAAAACCCAGAACATAATGCACATAAATTTTCCCAATGTATGGAGGAAGTAAGCAGACCACTGCTTAACACTTAATGGCAGCAAGACAGCAGTGATGGTAATGGGAAGAGCGCCTTCTATCTGGACATCAGCTTGGTGGACGGAGGCACTTGGCTATCTCCCAACCCCTAAAACCGAAGTCAAGAACCTTTGGAATATGGCTTGACCCCAACCTGACATATGAAAATCAAATCCGGAAAATAACAGGCAAATTGTAGGAGAGTAGGATGTGCTTAGTATGGTTACCCCCACTTTTTGCTGGTTTTTCACTGTTTTCCGACTTCAGTCTGGCTGGGGCCCTGCTAACCAGGACCCCAGCCTAGCTGCTTCCTCTCTAAATTGATTACATGTACCTTAGGTACACTCCAGATTGGTTACTGGGTTATCCTTGTGAGTCCCTAATATATAGTACCTTCAGTACTAAGGGCATAGGTACCCCAGAGGCCTTACTGGGGCTGAAGAATGTATTATGCCACCCCTGTGAAGCCTTCCAAATGGCACCGCAGGTCTGCTGCAGCCTGGGTAAGGTGGTGCATGCACCCCTAATTAAGATATAGGTTACCTATATCTACCTTTAATCACCGACACATATAAACCTATGAGTCACTCCTGTGGCAGATCTTATCAATCCTGAAGGCAGAGTGCTTGGTTTTGTGTGAGAGGGTGCCCATGCTTTGAGCAGGACCCCTCTGCAGCTTTCGGAATCTATTCTCTGAAGCTGTTCTATGCTGCAGCCGACCATATACTCTTTAGTGCATTATAACCTTGCGGTAAATGCTAACTTTGTAATGGCTGCATGATAACATGTTGTGTTTGGTGTCAAACACCTTGGAATCCTACCCCCCTCCCCCTCCCCCGCCAGTCCTAGCGGCGGGGGTAGAATTCCACCCTTCTACAGGGAGAGACATGTACACACTGACCTAACCGGTAAAAGTTTAAAAGAGTCACAGCATCGCAAAATGTATGCTTCAGCCACAGACATGAGTCTGACCTCCTGCTGCTGGACAAAACTCCAGCAGGGGAGGCCTGGACAATAGGTTTCCTGTCACAGGGAGGTGTAACCACCTCCCAGACAGGCTTTAGTGTATTGGGGCTGGGTGGGTGCATTCATAGAATGCTTTTCAGACAATGCTGGGGGCACACTTGGTGTCCTTGTGCATATCCAGGTTCAAACCGGTTGCCGGCACTCAGCCCCTGCTTTGGCACGAAACTGGACAAACGGAAAGGGGTGTAGCCACCCCCTCCCTAGATCCTCCCATAGGTGGGTCCCCAGAGAATGTCCAACCCTCTATCTTAGTATAAGTATAGGAACCCAGTCCTTAGGACTTTAGATTACACCTGGATGAAACTCTGCAACATATATCCTGGAACTTCGACATTCTACATCGACTAGAAGACGGAAGACTCTCCCTTGGGGTCAAGGAGTGACTCCTCTGTTGAAACAGGCACCAAAGAAGCATCTTGCCGGTTTGCATTTCCAAGGCTCCCGCTGGATCCCGACAGATTTGTGACTCAGGACATGGACTTCCAGACTTCTCAGAGGCCAACACCAGATCCCAGCAAAGCTGAGACCCACTGCCCTCACAAGTGACGTGGGACCGTAACTCCTGGATACTGTGCACATTTGCAAGTGCATAAACTTCCTGAGCTTTACTGAAGTTGTGCATTGGGCTACTTGTTGTCCAAGATTGTGGGCCTACACTCCACGAGTGTTCCATGGGCCCTCTTCTAGCATTTCCGCTCGAGGCTCCTTCGCGATCCCTGGTCTGTCGACTGGTCGGTCCCCACGAAGGTAAATCTCCTGTTTCCTGGTTGCTCCAGATGTGCCCTGACTTCCCTCCAAAGGGTTAGTCCCTCAGACCTTGCTGGTCTGCACCAAAGCCAATCTTTGCTTTCTGCGTGGATTGCTGTTGCCAAGGCTTTTTGGGTCCAATCCAAAAACCCACACTGCAGCACTCGACATCCTTTGTGGGACAGCTCGAATCCAGCTCCTGGTCATCCTCGACACCTCCTGGTCCTTGTGGCTAAAGAGTCAAGCTTCACCTTCTTCACCTGAATTCACCCGGCATCTGTGGCAAATGACCCAGACTCTGTCCCCTCTGCTTTGAGGTTCTTCAGATCTCTGATCTACCCTTGGATCCACCTGGACACTTTCCAATTGGTCGCCTGCAGCACTTTTCAGCAGCTCGCCATGGAAATCTATGACGAAACCCGACACCTATACACCCGGCTTCCTTGGGTGAGGTAACTCGAGTACTCTGGTGCTCCCGTGGGTGTTGACTCTAGAACCTCCTAGTTCTAAAGGGGTTTGCTCCAAGTCCTCTTCTAAGTGTCCTTAATCTGTAATTTTCCAACCGCAACTTTTCCCATAGAAGTTTATGGTGATTCACGGCTGTGTTTAGACACTGCACGCATCCCCGTGGGTCCCTGTGTCACTACCTTGGGTGATTCCGGGTGGCCCCAGTGATTTTAAAGGCTCGAGACCTTGTATCTATGTCAGTCATGGTTCTTATACCACTTTCTTAGTATATGGTTTGGTACGCCCCTAGGGCTCGACATATATTGTGCTAATTTACTGTGTGCTAAATAAGTTTACTGAATGTACTTTTGCCTCTAGCCTCATAAAGAGACTGGGGGGATGTGCTTAGAATAAATACACATATTTTATATATATACCTGGTGTGGTTCTCCTTTCATTTGGTAATTCATGAGATTATAGACTGGTGAAACAAGCTGCTTTACATTCCTTCAAGACTTAGCCTGAAGGTTGCTCTCCACAGCTACCACTAGGATAGCTTTCTATATAGGTTGTCTTTAAACCTACCATCAATAAGGGTCGTTTGGACTGGTGCAAGGTGCCCAGGTGAATACTGGACAGCATATGCCAGGCCAACTTCTCACACAAATGTTTCCAAACGCTGAAAACCCTATGGAAAGTTATTGACCTACTACCGGTTCAAGCCAGAAAAACTATAATACATGCTGTGGTCACCTCTCAGATTGACTATGGCAATGTTCTATACCTAGGTGTAGCAAAAAAAAAGATGATAAAACTGCAATCTGTCCAAAACGCCACTGCCCGGCTAGTGCTGAATCTACCTAGAAGCTCATCCAACACAAAGGCCCTGGCTAAATTACATTGGTTGCCTGTGGGCAAGAGGATCCTGTTCAAGGCAATGTCCTTCTGGCATCGTGTCCTAGCAAATAAAGGCCCAAGTTATCTACAAGACATGATTACACCCTACACCCCCAATAGAAGCCTAAGATCTGAAGGAAAGTCATTGGTAATAGCACCCAGATTTAGGAAGGCCAGGCTAGGAGGCTGCTCTTTCAAACACCTGGCAGCAAAAAATTGGAATTTATTACCAATGGATTTGAGGAAAGAGCCATGTGAAGCTGCCTATAGAAAAAGGCTGAAACCTGAATAGACCTTGAAAGATTACAGCTAGGGCTCTCCTACCCATCTCGTGTCATTTCTTAGTTTCTGCTCAGCGTGGGGACACACCGTTGGTGTAACCAGGTGCTCTACAAATACTGATGATGATGATTAATTGAGTGTACATTAAAATGACTATTGAAAGCCTCCCAGGCCATTCTTATAGATTTGGGGGCCTGGAATAGACCATATGGTCACTCTTGTAGGTGTGTGATGATTAGTAATTTGTGTTGGTTGTGCCATTGGCAGTGCTGGCAGGGGCAATGAGTGGTGCGAGCTGCAGTGGCCTCCTTACAAGAGCTCTGGCACCTAAGCACTGATGTAGACTAAGAATGTTAATGCTGATTTGTGCACAACACGTCACCGATAGATATTCGCTGCTCTTGCCAACAAGCACCAATTGGCCCAGAACAACATCTACCATGTGAAAATGTACGCTCAGGAGAGCGCGCTGAAACGTGCCGAAGAAACACTGAAGCAAAGGTACATCTGTTCTGCTGCACGTTATGGACGCCATTGGCAAAAGTGTGTGTGGGAAAACATGACAAGGGAACGCGTGACCC
The DNA here is from genome assembly GCF_964261635.1 of Lissotriton helveticus. Classification (NCBI taxonomy): domain Eukaryota; kingdom Metazoa; phylum Chordata; class Amphibia; order Caudata; family Salamandridae; genus Lissotriton; species Lissotriton helveticus. Next base: position 2,063,625,291 of record NC_136063.1, read on the forward strand.
CAAGACAATTAACCGATGCCGCGTACCGGAGACAGGCTGCGGAGGAATCAATGTTTTTACTGCCCTGGGAGACTGTCCTCGATTTACATCCTCATGTAAAATGATGCATCGTCTTTCTGTCAAGGGTCTTTAAAAAATTGATTTGAACAAATGCTAAATTGTGTGAACAAAGTGAGGCCTACTTGTGACACATCAGGCGCTTAGTGTGTAGCGGCAGCCCTACTTTTTCAATCTATATATAGGGCGTTATTGAAGTTAGATCGCAGCCATATTACTAATGTATAGAGCGAGCGAAATGTCACTGTCCTTATAACATCAACATAAGGAGGAAACTGAATTTTAAGAAATGCTTGCCTTTATACCTCACCAGTGCCCTAACTTATTCTGCTTTGATGCTCATTCACGGAGGGCGGTTTCAATGGGGGCAAATTCACAAAAAAACCTTTGCACCATAAGATTCTTCCCTCCGTTTGCATATATTTCCGATTTTATGAAAGTCAAAAGAATGAGCACTGAAGCGGCAGTAAGTCCTATTGCAAACTGCACATTCGCAGGAAGTCCCACAACCCCCTGACTCATGAATATTTATTAGGCAGAATGGATTTTCACCCCTTGTGAATGTCAGCGAATGACCTTGTCAGCAGATCTTCCTCTGTGAATCCACATTCCTTACAGCCCCTGTTTCATAATTACACGGATACAGTTTTTTTTATTTTTATGAAGTGTTCACTTGCAGTTTGCATCAGGAGGAGCATGCAGTGTTCCTGTAGACCACAGTCTACTCCCAGTGAGGAAATCAACCACCTTTCAAAAAGTGGAAGCTGTCTGACGTTAACAGTTTTCATTTTGCGAATCACAAACCACCGTAAGGCAGGTGCTGATATATGTTACACTGGAGAAGTGTGGCTCACTGGTTAGAGGCGGCAGACCCTGAAGCAGAGAGGACCAGGTTTCAATTCCCGACGTGGCAGGGTCTTGGGTCAATGTCCGCGGACTCGATAATTCTCGCCGAGGTGCCTATGCTAACCATGGGTTCCACTCTGCAACTCTGGGCAATAGCTTGCTTAATCTCCACAACGGCCCCATCAGCGCTGGCGATGCCTGGCTTCACCTTGGAGGTGCCCAGGAGGGAACATCTCACAGGGAAAGCCAGGACGAGTTCCCCAGCGGTATACAGCGCCAGGACACTCCGAGATGGAGTAACAGTGCGCTTTACAAGTATACTTACCTTACCTTGCACTGCTTAATTTGTAATAATGTAAGTGCCAGGGTAAGAAGCCTTTGCAGTTTGCACCACCTACTGTCATTTCCAGCGCTGCCACATGCGAGTACCATTGCAACTACCAATAATCACACCCATATAATTTGGCTCAGACGCATTGATATACATTTTTTTCATGTATATTTATTGCTAATTGCACTGATATTCTCACTTCAAACTTAGGCAAATAGTGCCATCCTGTGAATGTGAGGAACTGTCTGTCATAAGAGCTGGTTTTGAGAATTAAGTGCCAGTGCAGAGCACTTGCAAACACCAGGAACGGCTCCTCCGCAGTGTCGGCCCACTGGCTCAGAGCCAGCAGCAAAAAAATAGAATGATATTTCAATATTGTTTTATTTTTAAGTCGCTGGCTCAGCCAGTGTATGCAGGGAGGGGCGGGGCTGATGCATGAGAGGGGGGAGGGGACAGGAGGAGTGCTAATGCACTCTGTAAGTGCTCATGTGTGTGTGGCCGGCCGTCTCAGGCCGACCAAAATTCACATGCGCCCTTAAGTATCTCTAACCCGGCTGTATTGAACAGCCGAATTGGAGAAACCCCACAGATTTCCTGGTCTGAGCAGGGCATCTTTCTAGCCTGCTCAGGCAATTCCACACTCTTCTCTGAGGTGAGGGGATTGGAGAGGGAGTTTGTGACGAGTCTGCGATGTTTGCTGGGACAAGGAAGTCCCAGCACCAAGGCGCGACGCGGGAGGCGGGAGACGGCCGGCAGCAGGTAAGTTTATCTTTTTAAAATGTTTTATTCTTATTATCTTCTCCCTCCTCCTCCGCGCCTCTCCCACGCTCCGTCCCGCACTCTGTCCCGTGCCCCTCCCCCTTCCCCACCCTCCACTTAAAGTATGTGGTTGCCGCCACTGGCAAACATGGGCTCAAATTAGGCAATGGCTCCATGATTTGTGATCACAATTGTTGAAAACCACTGATACATTATATTTGGAATCACAATGATGATGTGGACGCCCCTCTCATACGCTCTCCTTTTTGCAATTTAGAATCTGTGGTGATTGGTGCTTTGTAAGTTGGAGAAGCATTTCTGATTTGCAAAGTACCATTAGCACATTTAACTGTGGCTCTGTGATCAAAGTCAAGACTGCTTTTCAACCACAAAATCAATTTATACACCAAGCCCAATTTTATGCTACATGCAGGACAAACAATGTGCAGGGATACGTGTGGTGGAAATTTGGACATTTAATATTTTTATTCAACTGTAAAAAATATATTTGGCACTTGGTACATCTCCTTGTTCATCCTGAGGTCACATTTGTATGCACTGGTCCCTTTTGGGCTTTGCATCCTCTAATTTGTGTTCTTATTGCAGGCCCTTGTCTCACGCTCGAATGGGTTTGACCTCTACTCCAAGAAATTGCCACATAGGACCATCAATATTTACTGCTTTGCTACACAGCCCACCTTCCTCTTAGGTGTTCTTGTGTTCATCAGGAAAGTTCTGTGTCATGAACCACCTCAGGAGTCCCCTTTCCCTGTAAATCTTCTACATGGCACGTCTCCTTCCAATAGTGATCTGTCTCTCAGAAGACGTTGCCTGAAGCAGGCAGTGGTCCTTCACTTCATCTGCTCTTGGAGGCCCTCTGCCATGAGATCCCTTCTGCCTCTAGCCTCCACTATTCCACAGTCAGAGTGTTAATGTAGAGGGGAGGGCAGCTTAGCTTTTCCAAGCCAAGCAGATGGCATTGTTCCCAATAGTGCTTCAATGTAATGTTAATGAGAACATGTTTATACCTCATTGGCACATCCAAGCACTTTGGGGTGCAGTATTTTTGCTTTTCTCGATGAGGCTGCTGTTTCGGTCATACAGTGCCCCATCTGATTTAATTCTGTCACTCAGCTGTTTGATATAGGTTAGACTGAATAAAACCGCCTGAGAGAGCCACGTTTTCTTTGATGCTCCCAGAGACAAACCAGACAATGAACTTAACCTTCATGTAAGCAGTCCCAGTGCACCATTGGACTGTTCTAGGTACCACCCGGCGTTCGGCTTTGGAGCGAAGAAGAAGGTGAATGTTCATGGTGATCTAAGAGACTCTGTGAAGCAGTGGAGGAAAAATAGCAACTCCATTAGAGAAAATAATGAGAGTATGACAGGAAGTCAAAACAATAGGGGGAAAAAGACACCACTTACAAGGATCATGAGCCACATTACAAACACCACCTGGTGAAGCATTACAAGATCCAACTCACAGGGCGAAATAGGGATGAGGATATATATCTGTCTCAATGTCTTAAATAAATGTAGATTTTCTTTGTTTTGAGTGGGAAAAATCCCACGTTTACAGCAAAGCAAGGAGCCACTCAATATATGCATTTCACAGCTCCTTGAAGAGCCGCGTTTTTCTGAGACCTGAAGTGTAACAACCTTAATGGGGATATGCTTGGCCAATCCACCACCCTGAAAATATCTTCCAAGAAGCGGCAACATTGCATGCAGCCTTGGAGGTGCAGTGCCTTGTATTTCTCCAGGTCCTTTTGTCACTGTAATAGCCCATTGCCATCTCCGCCTGTGAAGGTAAGGCCTCATTGCCCAACCTGGAATCCTCAAGGACAGGGATACCCCTAAAATTCAGCATAGCTACCTCACGTGTAGATTCAACCTCAAATGCACATATTAACCTCTTCAGATACAACTTCAATACCCTATTCAAATTCCAGGTGTGGAGCGTTAGTTCCATAATCCCAGTGGAGCCTTCACATGTACAGATAAAGCAACAGATATCTTTTTCAGGGTCTCATACCCTAGGAGGGCCTGAAAGGCCAGACAGTTTCTTCATGCACAGGCCAGCTCAAGCTCTTCATGTGTGGATATATCCATGACTACTCAGTGCAACTTTCTAACTCCAAAGTAACATTTACACAGCACACAAATGCTGACTACTCAGTGCAACTTTCTAACTCCAAAGTAACATTTACACAGCACACAAATGCATAAGGATGTTTTGCAAATGTTAAGAAAGCAAAGCAGCAAGAAAGTGGACTACATAAATTGAGGGAAGGGAATGAAGAACTACACAAATTCACTGCTAGAAACAAGAAGAAATTACCCAGAATGTATGGGACCAGCCCAGCCAGCATTCAATACAAACGCTACACACTAATAATCATTACTCACCAATAATAGATCGCTAGCTTAGGAGTTGCTTGAAAATATGAGTGTTGAGTTGTTTTCTGAATGCCAGGAGCAAGTGTGGTCTTAAATGGTGAGTGCAGTCATCCAGTGTTATGATATAAAGACAAATGTTTAGAGCAGTCTACCCTTCTGTAGGTATTCCACCCACCTTTGGTTAGTTAGCAACTTTTTATCGCTGGATTCCTGTATCTGAAGAGTTGAGTGCACAGACAAATGGTCCCTGCACCAGTGATATGTTTTCTGGCTCAATATTCAGAACATGGCCCTGTATGGACTTTCCAATCAACTGGCACTAAGGACTTTGTCAATGTGACAACCTGAGACAGAAATCACCCCATAACTAAGTAAAATGTTTTGGGAAACTGGGTTACTGGTTTAAAGGCTGAAACCCTACTCAAGCAGCAACCACAATCTCTGGCAGGGTGAAACTCAAGAAAACCCCAAATTAACCAGCGCTTAACCCTCTGGTATCTTGGCCCTAAAGCAGTCAGTCCTTACTTAGAGGCCACGTGTAAAGTATGCAGCACTTCAAAGAGTTGCTGTAACACATGAATGTGTTCAAGCAGACTTGATTATCACATGGCAATGAATACTACCCTGAATAAATGTGCATTTTACATTTCAATACCTAGATCTAATAACCAACCACTATACTTTAAAAAAGGAGATTACCTAAAAGCAAACAACGTGATCTTTATAACATCAGTGGGGCTTCTCACAGCGTAGCTGAGCAACACTTGTGCCTCCTGCTACATGTGGGGAAGCTGGGAGGATCTCATTACAACTAGATACACCTGTGCCAGGGATGCACTCATTCCTGAAACTGTACATGTCTGTTCTGCAAGGATATTTCATGCTTTCTCGCTCTGCTGTCACAGAGGTTGGAAATGATCCCGTCAGTGGATGCTCTTCTGCCTAAATAAGTGCTTTCTTAAAGGAAAGGGGTGGGGAAGGATGGGAGATCCCACCCCAGGGAGGGAGATACCACTCCTGGCCCTACTCTTAGGGGCACACGCATCAAGGGTTTTTGCATTCGCAAACGGTGCGAATCGCAAAATTCAGCCGTTTGCGAATGCAAATCCCTTTTTTGGGCTGCATGAAGCTTTTTGCTTTTTTCGCAATTTAAGAAATCGCAATTTATTTGCGATTTCTTAAATTGCGATTGCATTTAAGAAATCGCAATTTTGCGATTTCTTAAATGCAATGCATGATTTTTTTTAAATTGCGAAATCGCAAATAGGTAGTGGTAAATTACCATGAAGTTAACCTTCATGGTAATTTGCGAAAACTTTAAAAAGTGCATTTTTGCAAGTTTCATTTTACACACACACATGCCCTTGGGGCATGTGTGTGTGAAACATGTACTTAAAGGTACATTTCAGGTGTGGGGGGGGTCCTTCTGACCCCCCCCTGCACCCCTGAATCGCAAAATAAGAATGCCTTCACATTCATTCCTATGGGCCTGTAGGCCCATAGGAATCAAGGGAAAGGGATTCCTTAATTGTGATTCGCTAATTGTGAATCGCAATTAAGGAAAATTTAGAAATCGCACAAAAAATTGCGATTACTTGATGCATAGCTGTTTGCGAATTCTTAATTGCGATTCCTTAATTTTCGCAATTAAGAATTCGCAAACGGGAACATTGATGCATGTGGCCATTAGACTCTTGTGAGCATACATTGTTCTGACTATATGCTACAGGTTGGGCATAAACCAACATTACAGGCAGTACACATTCCTGTTAGACCCCATTGTGTACTGTTCCTTATTTGTCTCATCTCTGAGGTCTCAGATGTCAGGGGGGAGTGTCTGTGGTACCAACGAGCAAGATTTATTTATTTATTTATTTATGGGTTTATATAGCGCTATGAATAAACTCCCAGAGGAGTATCTCCGCGCTGTAACAACCGGTACAGAAACTGATAAAGGAGCAAAGAATTAAAAGTACTGTGAGCAGAAGGGCTAATTAAAATGAACCAAACAGAAAAGTTTTCAAATATTTTCTGAATTGAAAGTGGTCATTGCATTGCCTTAATGACAGCGGGAGTGAGTTCCACAGGTTGGGACCTACGACAGACAGAGCCCTACCACCCAACCTGGTTTTAGTTATCTTAGGAACATTTAATAACAACTGGTCGCTGGATCTGAGGGCATGGGTGGGGACATAAGGAACAAATTTGTTCGCCAAGTACTCAGGTCCTAATTGATTGAGGCCTTTGTGGATAATGCAACAAGTCTTAAACTTCACTCGTTGACGTATTGGTAACCAGTGAAGTTTATGAAGTAACGGTTTGGAGGGGGATCTGGGGGGTGCGTTTAGCACCAACCTGGCTGCTGTATTTTGCACCACCTGCAAACGGTCCAAAACCTCCTCACTTGCACCTGCCAGGAGACCATTACAATAATCAAGCCGACTGATGATCAGAACCTGAACAAGGGTTTTCCTATGGGAGTCAGGGAGGAAAGGGAAGATTTTACGGAGGAGACCAATCACATGAAAGCAAGATCCTACGGTGATGTTAACGTTTTGCTTCATGGTTAGCTCCGGTTCCAGTCTGACTCCCAAGTTCTTGATTATTGTTTTAGGCTCCGGAACTAGAATAGAATAGAAGATAGAATTAGTAGCTTATATTAGTGGTAGCTTTTAAACTATGTCCTTGCAGATCTCTTTTGCAACTGTCCTCGTCTGTCTCTTTGGCTCCTTTCTTTATTTCCACTTTAGAAACCTTTCCCTGTCTGCTGAACAAAACATGTACCAGACAGGGAAATATGCCATCAATTTTGGGGCAGAGCATGTGGGTCAACTCACTTTACATCCACATTCAACACCACCAAATCAACACAGCTACGCGGGGGAAGACAGCAGAGCACTGTTTCCCAAACTGTGGGTCGGGACTCCTTGGTGGGTCACGAGCCGATTTTTGTTGGGTTGTGAAAGGTTAAGGGATAAATAAAGAAGCCTCAAATTCTATATTTATTTTGTCACATTTTCTGTGCCTTAAATACAGAGGTCAAATATCAGGCTATGTCTTCTGACAATATTTTTTGGGCATGGGGACTGGGTTTTAAAATTCGTCTCACTTTGCAGTCAGAGAAAGAAAAGCAAAGTGAGATATGTGACCATCCTGCTTGGTTACAGTGAACGTGAAAAAGACTGTACAATGTCATTGTTTGTAACACACAAAACAAATGAAAATACCTGTAAATTCACCGTACACATTCAGCAGTTAGGAAAGCAAAAATGAAGCATATTTGTTGTAATCCTGATGTGTGATGGAAGCAAAGATTTTTAATAGAATCAAAACACTATTTGGTGATGCATTAATGATAAATATTCACTGAAACCCAATTTCCACACATTGTCATTCGTATGCAGTATGATTATGTCAGTGAAACTGTATGTCTGTGTAAATTTAGTGGTCATAGCAATGGAAAAAGTCCTGTTTGTAATTGACAATGTGCTGCCAAATGATTCTTTATGTACATTTATACATGTTCCCTCCTCACTGCCACTAAAGCTAGGTGGGTTGCGAAAGTTTGTCGCTGTAAAAAGTAGATCATGGTTCTAAAAAATGTAGAAATATATAATCAGGAGCAGAAAATCCAGAAATGTTGATAAGCAGTTGAAGCGAGAAAGGAATAGTGAAGGAACACACTGTCAAGTCGCTATATATTGTTTCAGATCCTCCTGAACCCCATGTGACCACTTCTAGAAGTTACTATAGCCTTACAGGTTGTCGGCCACTGTTGGTGGTGTTCCCACCAATGTACTCTTGTTGGTATGCTGGGTGCCAATCTTCATCAGACACCCAGCATCAAGCAGTAGACACAATGTCTTGAAAGAGGCGTCGGAACACACAGAAGAAACCTCATGGTGAAGATTGAAGATTGACGGGCTGATAAGACAAAGACGCATTGGATCCAGAGACTCTGTGGAACACTGAGGTAAAACCACATGCTCAGAGGTAATTGGAAACTGAATTAACATTTGCTACGGACGATTGGAAGAAGATATAAGATCCACGTTCCTTTTTGGAATTATATTTGCGTTTGAATATTCAACAAATTTTAACTTTATTTGGACATGGAAATATACAATGAATTGCCCTGAGGAAGTCCGTGGTTGATTGAGCACAGGACGAAACACGTGTTGTTCCTTTGAAGAAATACATAATCGTTGGAATAAAGAAGAAATCTGTGAAGAACAATTTGTCTCTATGAACTTTTTACGTGGAATATGAGATCAGGATATACCTCATGTTCTATTTAATGGTTTGGGTTTTCCACACCTTCTGGTGAATGTTGAATGTCCTTCACTTTATCCTTAGAGCTCTAAATAATTGAACTGGATTTATAAATCGTGCAACATTGCGCAATTGTTAACCCAGCCATTCGTTCTTTTGCATTGTTTTATTGGAAGGTGGTAATTGAGTGTATCAATGAGGTTTTGAGGTTACCCAAACGTCAATCCCACATACTCCCTTGGCCTGCTTACTGGGGTGGGGGAGGGGTTACATCGTCCTAACAAACGTAAATTCACTACGAGGTTTGTGGACTTAGCACTAGTCCTTGCAAAGCGGGAGATTACCATGCACTTGAAGACCTCGTGAGGCACTGAATTATTTAATAGTGGGAGGACCTCGTCCGATGGGTGTGGTATGAAAGTGCAGCATTATTCCAGGAGGAGAAGAGGACGCGGGTCGATGGATACGGCCAGGGCGCGGGATCACAGAGTGGATTGCCTCAAGAAGCCTGAATTAGACAGCCCCGATTGTTTCCCACTGCCTGCGGACGAGCCAGAAGAGGGGCAGGCTTAGACATACCTGCTTCTCACACACTATGGAATGTGTGAGGCTCTGCTTGTACAGATATCCTATGCGATAGTAGGGGTACAAGTGATATTTAACATTGAGTGACATTGATGGGAAGGGGCATGTGATGATTGGAAGTGGGGGTGTGGGGAGTTACTAGATGAACTGGAAAGGGTTGTTATAATTAGAACATGGTGTACCTTGTATTGATATCCATGGATATTCTCAATGAAAATGTACCTTAATCGATGCATAGCACATGTAGAACTACATACGGTCATGACAATCAAAACAGACGGGTGAGGTTTTTTTTAATTTGAAAATGCAATAAAATTTTGTTTTAAAAAATAACAGGGTTGACGCTGAACAAAGAAAAGGGCAAATTGTTGCATGACGTTTATGGGGCTACAAGTATGGGCTGAAAAGTACAACAGCTACATGCCAGAACTCCTTAGAATCCGCCTTTTGCCTTGTGGAAATGCTCCGGGTCCATCTATCACGTTCCCTCGCTCTCTGCTACTTCTTTTGAGCCATATCATCTCTTGTACACTGGTGTTTTCTCATTCAAATACTTACTGCCTCGATTGCTTTCATTTGATAACATTGGTTTGCCAGGCCTTCGCCTAAGACTCCTATATGCACATTGAACACTAATGTGAACATTTAAATAGCTTATTGAACAAAGATGACTGGACAGAGACGAGGCTCATCAGCATAAAACTGCTTTCCCTTCTAATGTCTGAATCCTCCTGCCTGGTAATACCACAAGACACATAAGTCATCCTGGAAAAAAGGGCATGTTTTATTTTCAGCTCTGCAAACAGTGGAGCAGCAGAACAAAGCTTGCTGAAGTCAAATATGAGCTTAACCTCTTCACCCACTCGATAAAGGATGTCTCCCTCCGCAGCTGGTCGGAGCATCATTTATGGAGGCGGCTCATCCCCAATATTGAAAACATGCTTTCATGCGTGGCTGGCCGGGCGCGCTGGGCCGTTCAGACCTGCTTTCCTTGCAGATTTCTTTTCCAGAGTACTTGCGTTAAGTCAGACCATGCTTTAAATACGTTATAGCATGTTTATTAAAATAGACAGCTCAAGATGGAAGGCACTTCTGCTGATTGCTGAGAGTGCACCCAGAACATTAATATGTAGAGGGAGTTAGCCCTCCCCACCCCTGCCAGGGCTGAGAAATCGTTGCCCGGGTAATGAGCTAAAGGCCCTGACAGCTGCCTCCATTCATGGTGACACCGCTTTCCCATTTCTGGGCAGGTTTTAAATGCAGCTCTAAGCCAATTAAGGAATATTGGCTAAGGAAGATGTAGATATTGACCGGGGTGGAGTTAAAGGACCCCGAGGAAAAGTCAAGGGCCCTACCCCTCCATGCCACTTGGGCATAGCCTATCCTCAGCGATTAGTACTATTGTACATGGAGGCATGGCTATTAGTGCAGCAGGAGCAGTGTCACCGGGGACCAGGAGTGTGAGGGGTGGCCTGCTCCTATTTTTACTAGCAAGCCTTGGCACGGCAAGGATGGCATTGGTGTCTTTTACACGCGCTGGTTATAAATCCTGCCTCAGGAAGGAGATGGCTTGCAGTGGTGAGCATAGAGCAGAGAAGCCCGTGATTCTTGCCCTCTGCCAACTAACATGGGCACAAGTAACCAAGGGAGACGGAGGAGTTTGTCACATGTTTGTGATCATCACCTACCATGGGCCCAGGAGATTTTCTTTGATTCTGCTTGGCCTGAGCCACACACTGCCTCTCAGAGACCACACCTCCACCCATATGTTTTCCTCCCAAACCTGGGATTTTTGGCGACCAAGAGCTCTTGATCTGGAACGTATAGATGGGGTAGTAATGCTGTGAGGGTCTGCCCCCCACTGTGCTTTGTGCTCAATGCAAATGATTTGAAATTGACCCTGTACCAGGCTAGAGCCAATGCACCTTCCTGGGGGCAGAGTCAATGTGACTGCATTTCCTGAGGCCCAGGCAAACAGTCTCACCTGGGTATGGATTATCTACAGTTTTATGATCTGTTTCTTGGGAGGCCAGTATAACCAATGCTGCAGTAATGCGCCTTAGAAAGAATCTGAAATGATAAGCGCTCTGGTGAAAGTGTAATCTTAGCCAAAAGAATGGAACCTGGGTTGGAATAGATTAAATATTTATATTTCACAAAAGAGTGCGTATGAATAACATAATTTTAAATGTACACATTAAAGGACTATTGGGTAAAATTGCAGCACGCTTTAAAATGTAATAGAGCTGAATTCTTGGAAGTAGTACTTTAATTGCATCCATTCAGCATTACTGGCCTACAACGAATTGACTCATAATATGCATGATGTCTTAAACATACAATGAAATGTTCTCAGGGTGAATTCTCTTATGTGCTCTTTTAGGTTAAAGTGTTCTCAAACTGAGTAACATTTTTATATCACATAAATGTATCTTCCGTACAATATTCCTATTCCGTATGAGTGTTAAGCATTTTGCATAAAATGAAAACGCAGATATTGTAGCCATCAGTATTTCATGTTTCATCGATCAAGGTCCCAGAAATAGTGGTGGCCCGTTCCCTGCCCAAGTGGTAGGCAGGCCGGAGGAGGGAGGTGGGGAGAGGGGCGGGAGAGGGGACAAAACAAATAAAAAAGAATTAAAAAAATACACTTACCTTAACGCCTCCGCCGTCTCCTGCTGCACTGCACTTTTCCTGATTCTGGGTACAGGCTCCCAGAATGCACTGCAGCCAATCCTGACGCTGCATGAAAGCAGCATCGGATTGGCCCGATTGCCGGCATCTGGCACTCCCAGGCAGACTGGGAGCCTCTGCCTGCTCTCTCCAGCCCCAGCAACACAGCTGGGGCTGGAGAGGGCTTTACTGGGCATGAGGGTTTGGTCAACCAGAGACGGCCGGCCAAACCCTCATGCGCAGTGCAGGGAGTGCCCACGACTCCACAACCAACCGTGTCATCCCGTATACCCGCCACCAAGATGTGTCAGAGTCCTGGGGCAGGTCCAGGAGAGTCAAATAAAACGATAATAAAACAGGTTTAAAACCTGTTTTATTATCGTTTTATTTGCTGGTGGAGACGGGGGGAGGCGAGGGAGGGGCGGTGCTCTTCCGCTCTAAAGGTGCAGCTGCTGCTGTACAGAAAAGTGCAAAATACTGTTTGAGTTGAAACAGTGGGATTTAATAAATATAAGAGAAATGTAAACTGATGTGAAACTTACCAGAATATTGGACATCAGATCAATGGATTCATGGTGTTGGGCATTGCTTGCCATACAATAGCATCACCTTTCATCAACTATCTCACACAAGTAGACTTTGTGTACTGCAAACTGGGCATCGGGCAGTGAGAGATACCACCAACACAGCTTGCACAATCTTGGTAATGTTTACTTATTTGTATAGTTGTGAATCATCTCAGAACACTTCACACATTCACTGTTGGCCTCTGGTTCTTTACTAAGAAAGTGACTATGCCAGGTTTAAACACTTTGAGAAAAGACATCAGGTAGGCATGGAAACCACACACATCTGTGAGTAGCAAACCTGGACATCCTCTGTACATTGGATGATAGCACCTGGTCTCTCAGTGTGTAAACTGATCCTAAAATGTACAAGAGTGCCCCCTGAAGCACACCACCAAAAAGATATGGGTCATAAGCAAAATAGAAGAACATACTTTACAATTGCTAGGCACTCAATGCTTCTGACATAATGTCGGTGCCACGCAGTACCCAATTCCCACTAACGTTAAACATAGTGCACAAGTCCAACATCATATAGGCATGAAGTTCGAGGTCATGTTAAATCATCATAGTTTATCCAACATCAGTAATACTATGAGCAGTAATTGCACCCCGACCAAACCAGCATAGTCATATCCAAAGACAGTTAAGGTAGTTTGGACCGATAGGATACCTTTTCAGGTCTCGAGCGAGTTATTAGCCACCTCAGGAAGCACTCTGGTCAGTCCAAGGAAAGGGAGCCAGATACTTGTCTGGTGTAGCAATCTGTATATGATTTTTTCATGGGCAGCTGTGGTCTCTATGTCTTGCATCCAGGTGGTATGTGTCAGACGGGTTCTTTGCTTCCAATGCCATAAGATCGCAGTTGTTGTGACAGGTAGTGCAGTGTCAATCCAGAGCTTTGTGTAGTAGTTGATGTCAGATGTATCATGAAGAAAAAGCAGTTCAGCAATGAGTTGCAAATTGAAATCATTAGACGTGTTCATGATATTGATCACCTGCTGCCAAAATTGATGAATAGAGGGGTAGGAGTGCATCATGTGGAGTATGTCCCCTTTGGGGTGTCTCCAACAGGCAGCAGCCAGGGAAAGTTTGGCTTGACGTAACCACTGTGGACACCAGTGGCAGTCATGTACGAGTTTGAAAAAGCGAAGCCTAAGTCTAGCCTCACGTAGACCCCTATCATGTATGTCAAGCAACTCTTACCAGTCTGCTTTGGAGAACACCCTCCCCAGCGTTTGAGTCCATTTGTTGCACAAGTAGTATTGATGGGGGCAGAAGTGTATCTCCTCCATCAATGTATTATAAAGACTGGATACCACACCTGAGCACAAGCTCCAGGTATGCAGGTAGTCATGTACTCCAGAGTGTGGGAGAGGATGTGGGGTTGATTGGAAAGGTTGGGTAAGGCAGTGCTTAAGTTGGAGATACCTCCATCTCTGTTGAGGACCTAGATGAAATTTGTCTTGCAGGTATGCAAATGATTTAATTTCCGTATCGTGTACCAGGTGATCTATTGTAAGGATGGCACATTCGGACCACGCATCCCAAGAGATTGTATGTCGATTTATTTCAATTGTTTTATAGTTCCAAAGCGGGCGTGTTCATGGAGGTAGAAATTCGGTTACTGGTTGAGTGGGGTGAATCCTTACGTAAGCTGCAACCACAATCCTTTCCAGGGTGAGGCACGGACAAATCCCAAATTAAACTATGCTCAACCCACTGGTAGCTTGGCAAAGAGTAGTCAGGCTTAACTTAGAAGCAATAGCAATTAAGTATTTATGTAGCACTTCAAACAGTAATAAAGCGAAAAGACAAAAAAAATACCACACCAATGTAGAATTATAGAGTACATTTTAAAAAACAAATCAAGATTAAAACAACAAAAATCCAATCAGTAGACCTATAGATATACAAGCTTAAAGATTTCATAGAAAATGGCACCAAAAAGCACAAAGGGCCAACTGTGGCTATCTGGTTGCTCCGGACTGGGAAAAAGTCATCAGTTCAGGCCGACCACGCTTGAGTGTAGGCCTGCTACCTGGGCCCAATTAAATATGCTGAACAAGAGTACCTTAAATCCTGGAACGTTGTGAGGTCCCATTTTGAGGATCCATCATGCAGCTGTGGCGATGTGTCATTCTGAGAAGCTGAGAAGCTGCAATGTGAGCTCTTGCATTGTCGTCGAGGATCCTGTCAACAAGGGCTTGTTATACAAAGTCCAGCGTCTAGGATGCATCATGTAAATGGGGTGATGTGTTCAGTTTGGAAGAGCTGCATCGGTGAAGCTTCACAGAGGCAGTTCTGATAAAGGCTGTGAGGTCGATGCGGGGTTCATGCTCTAGGAAAACCCTCGCAGCAGAGGTGGTGCATTGGTTCTGCTAAGAATTGCACCGTGCAGCCCAGTCATGTGACCCAGGAACTGTTTCAGGCACCAAATGGTTAGAGCAAGAAAATGCTAGCTTTCTAAAAGTGGCATGTTCAAAAGAGAAACTTAAAATCTGACTTGACAATTAAAGAGGATTTTTAATTTAATCTTCACCTGTTCCCACTCAAACGTTAGCACTTATTAAAAGTAATAAGGCAGCCCTATGTTATCCTATGGAAGAGGTAGGCCTCACAGCAGTGAAAAACACATTTAGGAGTTTTTCTCTAGCAAGACATGTAAAAGTGAAAAGTACATGTCCAACGTTTTAAATACACTGCACACTTCCCTATGGGCTGTTCAGGGCCTAGCCCAGGGGTGACTTATAAGTATTAAAAAGGAAGTTTAGGCATGGCAAAAGGTTTGTTTTGGCAAGTGGAAATGGCAGTTTAAAATTGCTCACACCGGCTGCAGTGGCATGCTTGCGACATGTTTAAAGGACCACTTAATTGGGTGGTACCATGAATGTTGCAGGGCTACTAGTAGCATTTGATTAAATTAAATATGACAATTGGGTGTAAGCCACAGTTTTTTATGTTTAAAGGAAAGAGTACATGCACTTTAGCACAGGTAGCAGTGGTAAAAAGTGCAGAGTCATAAAGCCACCAAAAACGAAGTCAGCAAAAACAGGAGACTGGAAGGCAACAAGTTGGGGGAAAACCACAAAAGGATGTCAGGTCTAAAGGTGTGTATTAGATAACTATATCCTGAGAGCTATCACTCGGATAATTAGTGTAATACAAACCCTCTTTCATCTTGGAAAGGTACACTTAAGAACAGTAGGAAACAAAAAACTAAAATGTTTCCAGTTTTCTGATTATAGGCTACAGGACATGAAGCAGAATTACAGATCCTATTGTTTACTGTTTCTTATCTATCTCATGCCTGAGGCCTCAGATGTTAGGGGGGGGTGGTTGTGGTAGCAATGAGCAAGCAAAAAATGAGCAGCTTACGTTAGTGGTGCCTCCTAAATGATGTCCTTGCAGATCACTTTTGCTGCTGTCCTCATCTGTTTACATTCTAGAAGCGGTGCACTCTGCCCCACTCACATTATCAGAAATGTGCCATTAAAGTAGGGCATTCATTCTGACACTATTTCTTTCCCAACCAATTTTTAGACTGACATTACTTTCTGACATCTCACTGTAGACCTCCTGGACCCAATTTAACCGACAAGTGCAATTCTTGATGACTTTGGAGTCTATACAGTCCTTGCACAGGTAATTTTGAGACAATTGAGATTTACTCCAATCCCATTCACTATGTCTCCCTCGCCCCCTCCATTTTATCTCACCAATTATGTCTGTTGTCTTGTGTATTTTGAATCTATAGATGTAGCTGAATTGAGCCCATTGGAGCCTTTAATAATGTTTGATTTGTGACTAGTCAGTCACTTTATATACATTGGAATCCCATACTGTGGCCTTCTCTACTCTAACATTATCTTTTCTGTGCTCACTTTCAGTCCTCTATCTTTCTCCGGCTCATGTATTCTTGGAGTCCTGATGATGATCCTTCTATCTGTGCAAAAGATCAAAACGCCGTTGACTAGTTCTGCAGACTTAGGGGCCGATTATGATGGCGGACGGACCTGAGTCGGTCCGCCACCATAGAGTAGGAGGGAACCTCCGCATTTCCTGTGGAGTTCCCTCCTGCGCAATTAGGATGTGACCGCCACCCTGGCGGTCAAATCCTCTATTTTTACCATTGCGGCGGGTGCGGCTTCAAGCTGCACCCGCCGCAATGGTAAAAAATGCATACATTGCATTTGTATGCAGAAAGCGGCGGGCACCGTGTGGTGCCTGCCGATTTCTGCATACAAATGCAGGGGGGTACCATAGGTACCCCCATGTGCACCCCCCGACGCCCCCTTCACCAAGGGGGCCCGCAACGGGCTCCCAAAGTCAATGTCCGTATGCTTTTCCACGGCGGAAAAGCCGCCGTGGAAAATCATATGATTTCCGCCATCCTAATATGGCTGGCGGTGTCTGATAGACACCGCCAGCCATGTAAGAGCTTTTCCGTTTTTTAGACCCACCGCCATCCTAATTTGGCGGTGGGTCTTTTGTGCCTCCGCAGCGGTTTTCCCGCATCCTCCGGGCCGGCAGTGGCTTCCGCCGGCCCGGAGGATGCGGGAAAACCGCGATCCTAATCGAGCCCTTAATTTGATTGTGCATAAAAATAAAATGGTTCTGTGTTGTTCTTACTTGAAACACACTCTTGAGCATGTATTATTATACATGTGTATCACTTGTATGAGAGTAACGAGAAAGTTTCTCACCATACACCCACTGTGCCGGCACATTATTTTTAATGTTTCTTTTTTAAAGATTGAATATATTGATCATTTGATGTATTTCAACATTGATTGTGAAATCTATCAAACTTCGAAAAAGTGGCATTTTCAAAATTGTAATTTAAAATCCAACTTTACCCTGAGATAGGATTTCACATTACAGTTCCGAAGACACCAAACATGAACTGGTTACCTGCTCCCATATGAAAACTATCACGTATTAAACATAATAAGGTAACTCCAAAGTTAGCCTGTGGGAAAGGTACCCCTTCCAGTAGTGAAAAAAAACAATTCAGGAGTTTTCACTACCAGGACATGTGAAACTAAAAAGTACATAGTTCACTTTCTTTTACATACACTGCACCCTGCCCTCTGAACTGGCCAGGCATACAATAGGAGTGAATTTCATGTATTAAAAAGGAAGGTTTGGGCCTGGCAAAATGTTTAATTTAAACAATAGGAACATGAGAGGGGCCCCTCACACCAAGGGAACAGGGCACTACAAACCCAGTAGAATACAAAAGTCCACTTAGAAACAATGTGTCACACAAATCGTTCAATCATCCACACCACTCTACCAATCGTCCCTGCTTCCACTATGGGTCCTATTATTTCCAACAAGTACCATCAAGCTAAAGAGTTACATAAAGCATTAATAACATGAAGATCACATGTAAATGCCCAACAGTTGTGTCATATCGCTATAGAGATTATTAAAATATCTGTATCAGTTAAAAAAAAGTATGTCCAGTTCCAGTTCAGTCAGACTGAGATAGTGAGGTTTGTGAAGAAGAACACCTATCCTAGCCCATAGGGTAGAGTACAGGGTCTTATAAAAACAAGGCAAATTCCTTTATACTCCGTTCTGTGTTGGTGATCAGTCCCCTGTGTGATTGTGTGGTTGGTTTTGCGCAAGAGGATTCATCTCGATTTCAGGCAACAACCAGCCAGAATCGTGCCAAAATGATAGTGCTTTTGCTTTATCCACCCAAGAGCCTTTTCTGCCAAGGATGTGAATATGGCATTAAGGTCCATTTAGACTTTGTGTGATGTGCTGGAGGTTGCCTTTCGTGGGGTTGTACTCTCTCATTAATTGGGATCTTATGTAGACCTTGCATGCCACCAACAGGGTTTGTAGGGTGCTGTTAGTATTGTAATTATGGAATCAAAAGCCTAGCAGTAAAGTGCAGTAGGGTAAAAGCCCAGGATTATTTGCTTATTTTAGTACACTACATAATGGTTCTTGGGGGAGGGATCATCAAATCTCCTGATGTGTGTTAAATTATACCAGCAGACATATGGGGTGATTACGAGTTTGGAGGTACATAGGACTGCCAAACCTGTGTTGGCGCGCCGGCTACCAAAGCACCGGCGGTCCGACCACCCTATTTTGAGTTTGGAGGTCTGACCGCCACAGGCCAGCTTCAACCGCACGGGAACTGCGTTCCCCAGCGATGTTGCAGCGGTGTGAGGCAGTAATATGCTAGCACTGCCACTGCGGCATCACCAACCATTTTATGAGTTTCCTCACTGCCAGCCTTTTTATGGCAGTGAGACCGCCATGAGAAGGCTCACCCAAACAGCGCACCGTGGTGCCTCAGGCCATGGGGATGCATTCAGGGGGGCTCACATGTGCCACCCTGTGTGCCTGCACTTGCTTTCCTGCATGACATGGAGTGCAGAGTCCATGCCATGCAGGATCGGGCTATGGTGCTCCCGGTGCGGTGCCTTTTTTAAAGGCACCAACGTGGGTCTGCCACAGGACCGCCTGCCAGACAACGAGAAAACTCCTAATCTGGTGGGCGGCTGGCGGTGGACTTTAGTGGTGTGGGAGCATGGCAGCCCTGCTCCCACACCGCCAAAGTCATAATCAGGCCGTAAGTGCCTTGTAACCATAAATATAGATAATTTTATGCTTTTAAGCCGATAAAGAAATCTACTGAAAACTCTGGTTATTTGAAGAGTGAGATCTTAAGGGATCTTTTTCACAACACTTTCTATTCTATGCTGCAGAGGCCCAAATTCTTAAAGCCAGCAAAAACGAAGTCTGCAAAAACAATTAAAAAAGGAGGTCTGAAGGAAAAAACTCAGAGGAAACCACGCCAAGGATGCCAGGTCTAACAAATGCCATATTTTTTCTCCTAAACTTGGGCTCTTTAATGGCCAAGAGCTGTGAATCTAGGACTTATAGAAGGGTTTGTAATGCTGTGTGTATGTCCCCCCCCCCCCTATGTTTTGTGCACGATGCAAATGATTTGAACTTGAAGAGGTCTTACACACAACGCTTTCTACACTGTGCTGCAGAGGCAAGGGTTGCGTCCGGGCATTGTAAATCAGCAATCTTCGGTAGAACTCCACTGTCATTTGGCTTTGAAAACCAATAGCCTTTGTAAAAACCAATAGGCTTTATGACAAATAATCATTGGAAAAGCAGCACTTGCCGTAAAGTCCTTCATTATTATGCAATAAGAGCTGCAGAATCTGCTGACACAGCAGTCTGTCCCCGGAACCAGACGCCTGTCTCTCGCGGAGAGAGATGGCCTGAAAGTAGCATAATGGAACAGGCGCACTGCGTCATCGGCCTGCGCGTGCTGGGATCGATACATTAGCTTTCAGCGCTATGACTCGTTTTTCACAGGCTGCTGGCAGAAGAGAGGGATACTGTACTGAGGGAACAGAAATGAACATACTGACATGCCACGTGTTTGCTTTGCCCCACTGTTCTTTGTTATAGGTGAATGCAGACAATTTAGCTAAAAACAATGTGTAGGTTTTTTTGCAGCCGTTTTTAAGCCTCCCTTCCGCCATTTTAAGTACTCTTAATAACTAGTGTTACTAATACCAAATTTAATGGAACTCATTTTATCGGCATCGGACGCATGAAAGGCTGGTTCTGTTGCGCCTACGCTCATGCTCTGTAAATCACAGAAGATGTCCTTGGTGGGCATTCATTTAGCAGCAGTGTTGCCTTTGCAGTGGTGTAACTGTAGAACAGGAAGTCGTACCTTGACACCAGTGTGTGGGGCAAGTTAAGCTCAAGCAGAGAACTATTATAGCAGAGGAGAGTTGGAGGCGAGCCCTGCTGGATTGTTCTTCCTACCTTGGTTTTCTATCAAAGTAGATCCGACTTTAGATGTCACTACAGCGGAGGATACGAGAACTCTGCCAAGTGCCAGCACTTTATGGTAAACGATGAAGAAAGGGGGATTTTGGCTTCTCGTGGCTTTGTTTTTAGTCCTAAGAGAGCAGTTCATTGCCTTATCTCTACGTAGAGCCAGTTCTGTCCCAAACAAATGTTTTTAAAAAAGAAATTCATAAGTGCATTTTGAGCACTTATGGCCAAGCTGGCCAGTTAAACCATGCCTGAGAGATACACTTTAAAATGTCCTGCAAATAATGTAAACTACCCCAAAACCTCCCATCCTTTTGTTCTGTAAAAAAATCAGTGGATAAGTTACAAACTGATTAAGTTGTTGCATATGGGTTTGGGTAATAATAAACTGTGCGTGCCCTGCCTGAAGAAAAACAAAAGGATGTCATAACTGGCACATAAAATGGAAGACACCAATGGCAATTTATAAGATGGAACTGATACTTTCTGCATAGTTATTCAGTAGAAATCCAGAATCCCATAAGCCATCAGCTGGATCTAATACAAACAGTTTATAACTGGCCGTCTGGAATGTCTATCAGGATTATCATTATTTCATCATTAAACCTTCTTTTTCAGTTAGTTTTACTGTAGAATAACAATATGAGCTCAGTAACCTCTATAGTACCCCAGATAGCAACTCTGATGGGCAAGAAAGTCCGTTAGAGATTTTGCGCAATAATGCCATGTCATAGACTAACCCATGGCCTCCATCCAGGCTCTGGAATGAAATACTAGAACTGTTAAGGGCAGGATACATATATGAAAAATAGTAGGTTCAGACCTTTAATTTAATTTGCCAGAATAGTGATAGTATAGGAAAAAATATTGTGTGTGTGTGTGTATATATATATATATATTCACTGAAAAAACCATAGGTTATAGACCATATATAGTTAGGAATTAGCATTTAAAAAACCTTATTTTACTCACACAAAACCATTGAAATTCCATATATAGTTAGTTGCACTAACTATATATCGCGCACCCGCAATCCACTGCTGATGATGTCACATATTACATCATTCATGACATGGTCAGTGACATCACTGATGACATCACTGATGACATCTCAAATGACATCACTGATGACATCATCCAGTGACTGTGTGTTTCTGAAAAGTTTAAATATGTTTTACATATTGAAGAATGAGTAGATGTAGAAGTGTCTGGATGAAGGATTTAGTAGGTGCGTGACTGACTGTATGAGTGAGTGATTAAATGTGTCTCACTGAGTGCATGGGTTAGTGACTAAACTGTCTTAATTTGTGCATCATTATGTCTGTTGTTCTGTAAACTGCTGCATGTGTTGGTCAGTAGCTATATGAGTAACTATATGGGTTATTGATTGATTGCCCAAGTATTTGTATGGGAGACTGAGTGTGTGTGTGGCTGGCTGGGAGGTGTGTGACTCTGTGCAGATCAATGTGTACTTGTATCAATGATTGTATAAGAGAGTAAGTATGTGTTAGTATATGTTTCAAAATGTAAGGTGCTCTATGTTTAACTGTATAGATTAGAAAATTGAAGTGTGATTGATTATTTACAGGACTGACTAGGTGTGTGAGTAACTCCATGGATGAGTGACAGAGTGTGAGAGTCTGTATAGGTGTATGAGTGCATATGATAGTGTTGTAAAGATGAGTGATTGTATGTATGAATGATTGTATGGGTAAATGAGTGAATGTGTGTGTAAACATAGGAATCACTGAGTGCGTATGTAGTAACTAGTATTGGTGTGTCAATGGTTTCAAAAATTATACTCTGTATTTAACACTGGGTGTAACAGAGGTTATATTAAAGTGTGAGGAGATGCATTGTATTGTCACATGAATGATATCATCAGTGATGTGGTCATTGATGTCAAATGAGATGTCATCAGTGATGTCATCAGTGATGTCATTTGAGATGTCATCAGTGATGTCATTTGAGATGTTATCAGTGATGTCATTTGAGATGTCATCAGTGATGTCATCAGTGATGTCATTTGAGATGTCATCAGTGATGTCATCAGTGATGTCACTGACCATGTCATGAATGATGTAATATGTGACATCATCAGCAGTGGATTGCGGGTGCGTGATATATAGTTAGTGCAACTAACTATATATGGAATTTCAATGGTTTTGTGTGAGTAAAATAAGGTTTTTTGAATGCTAATTCCTAACTATATATGGTCTATAACCTATGGTTTTTTCAGTGAATTTTCAAGGTTTTGTAAATGCTAATTCCTAACTATATATGGTCTATAACCTATGGTTTTTTCAGTGAATTTCAATGGTTTTTTAATAGCAAATATCATAAGCTGTCGAATGTCAAGTACGTGGTAAGTGAAAACATTTTCGTGTTTATGCACACTGATCTGCTTTGAATGGTGCCCCCCCCTCATTTCTATTAGGAGTACTCTCTCTTTGCACATAGTGAAGGGTAGTTAACGCAGGCCTTTGCCCCCGTTGTAATACGTCGTGCCTGCTTCTCTCTCCATTTGATTGATTGTTATCCAAGTATTTACTGTTTTAGAATTGGTTCTCTTTGGTTCATTCTCTATTTACAAACAAACACAGAGTCGCAATACTCTGTTTAGTCTTTGCAGATAACGAAAAATCGTGTAAAAAAAAAGAAAAGGAATCGAGCAAAATCAGTAGGCCACTAATGGGATCTCTTTTTGACCTCGCTAAAATAGAAACATTAGGAACAACCCGTCATGACAAATACAAAACTAGTGAGATGAACTGAACTCCACACAATGATGGCTGCAAAACAGCTCGGCTCCGCCACCCACCCCGCCCAAAATAACAATAAAGAGCGGCTGCCATGATTGGTTGCGGAATGGCCACGACGGAGCTACGAAATGGTGCTGCTCTCATGCTAACCCCAGCTTCAGTCTGAAACATCCAGAAACACTGTAGACTACCAATTCGATCAGTTCCGGTAGCGCCCCAATGTAACCCGGTAGAGAAGAACTAGCCCTCCCCTCTTTGACTGATGGTTCTTGTTGCCTGTCCCTTCTGTTGTCATTTAACAGAACTATTTAGCCTGCTGAAAGGGGTTGTGTTCCGACCGCTGGTTGGTGGAGACATTTTGACTATATTCTGGACCTGCGTTGTCGCGTAATGCGTCATATGACGCGCCGCGTTAGCGCATCCGGAAGTCATCCGGGGCGCGCAGCGCGTAACGTAAGCATAACAAGTCATGTGACTTGTTAATAAAACTTTTCATTGGTTCATTTTACTTTTCTTATTCTAATGATGAAAGGCTTGGTCATATGACCTAAAAATTACGCTTTTTATTACTTCCGAACATTATTTTTTCTTAAATATATGTTATAATGTTCCAGGCTAATGTACTTTCCCGGAAAATTTACAACTGTCCTGCAAGTAAAATATATTCTTTTTTCGAGAAAAAGAGCGTTTCTTCGTCCCATGACGGAGCCGTTGAGCAAAAGAGGGTCGACCTGCTGTCTTAGTCGCCGATACGCCTGAATATGAGATTCTTATCGATCACTTTATGTTGCAGGAGTAGAAAACACAACAGCCCTTGACCATTTATCTTTACTGCGTTCCTTCGTATTATACCTTTTACCCTTCATGTAATTGGTCTGCTTTATTTCACTTGCCTTTTAATGATTCTAAAACAGTGACTATTATTAAAAACTTTACCAATGTATATACTACTACCATGTTTTCTTTTAAAAACCTTTATTGTGAAAATTTCATTATACAAATACGAGCCTATAACCACGTGGGCCGGCCACGGAGCAAACTGTAATCGTATATGATGAGTAGACATTTACACTGTAGAGGAACGTAACGGGCGGGCCATTAGGTTGCAAGAACTAAGGTGTCTAACAGTTACGGAATCGGTGGACGTACATTTTATAATTAAAATACGACAGGGCCAGTTACAATAAAATTATCTAGATATACATTTGCGGGCAAGTACCATGGGTGACGTTAATTCGAACTTTCAATAGTACAGTAATCAATAACACATCAGAACTTAATATCAATAGGGATGTCGAAATATTCAATCAATTCTCGTCCCCGCCCGCCATGTGCTTCAAAACTGCATACGTATCTCGTGATTTCAAGGTTCTGCAACCAGTACACAACAAGGAGTTACGAGTCCCATTTATTCCGGCGCCATTTTGGGCGAGGACGGGCAGGTCCAGGATATAGTCAAAATGTCTCTACCAACCATCGACTATGATGATGTTCATATGCTGTATTTATTAGAGTAACACTCATCTGTCCACATGAAATTAATTTGCCACAATCTAAACATGTCATTTTAATCTTTCCAAAGTTCTTCTAAATATTTGGGACCGTTTCCCTTGCCTCTGATGCTGTCAGTGCCACTTCTTTGATGAATGTACTAGCAGGTCAAGGGTTCTCCTCCAAATCTCTCTTTTATGCAGCACTATAATTAATTGGTGCCACCTCTCCATATGACGATGCATGGTATAGTTACCATAACTATATTTTTTTTCGGTTCCTCTGGAGAGTTCATCGTGGCAGATGAAGCGTGTAACGTACCGGGCATTTACCTTTTTTTGCATGTACAGGAAAGGAAAAAAAAATCGAGCGTCCGAGTTCTAAGGTGTCCCAGGGCCATTTTAGTGGACCAGGCCCAAATCCAAAGAACAGGCCGCCATTTTGAGAGTCCTGTTGCAGCCGCCTGTCGCTGTAGCATCAAGAGCAGCCGAAACTCAGCTGAATGGCAACTGAAACGGTAAAGGGGCGCCCCACTACAGCAGACGAGCCTCCACCTAGGAAGGCCCGTTCACGCCGCCTCCCCCCCCCCCTTCGGGCACCCCACGCCGTTATTCGGAGCAGTATTGTATGATGGCCACACCAGTGCGGCAACTTGCTAGACATCACCTCGGTGGTAACCGAATCTCAGCGCCTTGTGGTGTCTTCTATTCAGAAAACATTGTTGTGCTGCCTTCGACCTATTCGCCGCAAGTGCGCACGCAACTCAGCTGCATAGCTTGCTAGACACCACCTCGGTCCTAACCGAATCTCAGCGCCTTGTGGTCTCTTCTATTCCAAAAATATTGTTGCGCTGCCTTTGGCCCCATTCGCACATCGGTCCGCTACTGCCGCCATCTCACAGGCCAACGGGGCGCCCCACGCCGACTTTCAGCATTGTAGGATGGCCACACCAGTGCACCTTACTAGACACCACCTCGGTGCCATCCGGATCTTGGAATCTCAGCGCCTTGTGGTGTCTTCTAGTCAGAAAATATTGTTGCGCTGCCTTTGGCCCCATTCGCACATCGGTCCGCTACTGACACCATCTCACAGGCCAACAGGGTGCCCCACGCCGACTTTTACCATTGTAGGATGGCCACACCAGTGCCACAACTTGCTAGACACCACCTCGGTGCCATCCGGATCTTGGCATCTCAGCGCCTTGTGGTGTCTTCTATTCAGAAAATATTCTTGCGCTACCTTTGCCCCATTCACACATCGGTCCGCTACTGACGCCATCTCACAGGCTAATGGGGCGCCCCACGCCGAGTTTCAGCATTGTAGGATGACCACACCAGTACAGCAACTTGCTAGACATCACCTCGGTGCCATCCGGATCTCGGCGCCCCACTGCAGATGAAGTGCCTCTCAACTATGAAACCACCACGGTGACATCCGGATCTTGGCGCCTTGTGCTGGTTCCGGCCTATTCACACATCGGTCCGCTACTGACGCCATCTCACAGGCTAATGGGCGCCCCACGCCGAGTTTCAGCATTGTAGGATGACCACACCAGTACAGCAACTTGCTAGACATCACCTCGGTGCCATCCGGATCTTGGCATCTCAACGCCTAGTGGTATCTTCCATACAGAAAATATTGTTGCGCTGCCTTTGGCCCCATTCGCACATCGGTCCGCTACTGACGCCATCTCACAGGCCAACGGGGCGCCCCACGCCGACTTTTACCATTGTAGGATGGCCACACCAGTACCACAACTTGCTAGACACCACCTCGGTGCCATCCGAATCTTGGCATCTCAGCGCCTTGTGGTGTCTTCTAGTCAGAAAATATTGTTGCGCTGCCTTTGGCCCCATTCGCACATCGGTCCGCTACTGACGCCATCTCACAGGCCAACGGGGCGCCCCACACCGACTTTCAACATTGTAGGATGGCCACACCAGTGCGGCAACTTACTAGACACCACCTCGGTGCCATCCGGATCTTGGCGCGTTGTGCTGCCTTCGGCCTATTCGCACATCGGTCCGCTACTGATGCAAACTCACAGGCCAACGGGGCGCCCCACGCCGACTTTCAGCATTGTAGGTTGGCCACACCAGTGCTGCAACTTGCTGGACACCACCTCGGTGCCATCCGGATCTTGGCGCGTTGTGTTGCCTTCGGCCTATTCGCACATCGGTCCGCTACTGACGCCGCCTCACGTGCCAACGTATTTTCTCTGCATTTTATACCCTATGCCGCATAACAGGTCATGTGACTTGTTTATAAAACTTTTCATTGGTTCATTTTACTTTTGGTTTCCTAATGATGGAAGGCTTGATCATATGACCTAAAAACAACACTTTTCATTGGATGAAAACTTTTTTTTTTTCCCAAACGATGAAAGCCCCACCTTGTTTCTGGATGTTTCAGACTGAAGCTGGCGTCAGCATGAGAGAATCACCATCTCGTAGCTCCGTCGTGGTCATTCCGCGAGCAATCATGGCAGCCGCTCCCCACCAGAAGCCTACAGGAGTCGGGGGCCCCCAAAACTTTTGATGAATCCTCAAGGCGGAGGGGACGCTTTCGAGAATGGGGTCCAAGACCTAGCAGACAAGCGTCCGATTTCCAAGGTGTCCCAGGGCCATTTCAGTGGACCAGGCCCAAAAAGGAAACAGCCTGCCGCCATTTTGAGAGTCCTGTGACAGCCGCCTATCGCTGCACCGCAAGAGTGGGCGCAACTCAGCTGAATTGCGGCTTTTGACACAGTGGACCAAAAGCGGACGGAATGGCAACTGAAACGGTAAAGGGGCGCCCCACTACAACAGACGAGACTCCACCTGGAGAGGCCCGTTCACGCCGCCTCCCCCGGGGCGCCCCACGCCGTTATTCGGAGCAGCATTGTAGGATACCAAAACCAGTGCGGCAACTTACTGGACATCACCTTGGTGCCATCGTTCTGCTGCCTTGGAACTATTCGCACAACAGTTTGCTACTGATGACCCACCCCCGCGACGCCAAACGCCAGAAATCTGGACGTTGTGCTGCGTTGGGACTATTCGCACAGCCGACCGCTACTTCGTTGTTTTTCCCTAAAAATGTTTATATGTTATTACTGTTTTTGTTTTCTTGTATATATTTATAAGTTATTAAAGTTTTATAATCTTACTACTTTGTTGGAGTGCTATATATTTTTAATGTGACACATAATTGTAAAAACTTTGATGTACAAAGAGTCATCCCTGGAATCTTCCGCTTCAGGCTCGGTCCCCCTCCCCAATCACAATACAGGATGGTTTTCAGATAATAGGAACGCGTCTGCTGTGACGGATCTCATCGAGTGTGGGCCTTGATCTACTATAACTCCTTTGAAGAGGGGTGATTCTTTACAGCTGGGGCCATAAACTACATCTGCAGGGCTAGCTGATACCCTAGGACCGGCCTGGACAATCGGACACAGAGGAAAAGGAGTGTCAGAGGGTGCGGTAGTGAATAGGGCGAAAGGGAGGTGTCGGGCGGGCACAGGGTGTGATTCTCAGAGAAGAGCAGCGCAGATGGGGGGTGGTTTATTACCCATGCATAAGACAGAGAGCGGGGGTGACCACTGCCTGGGGGAGATGCTTGCGAGGGTGGGGAGCCATGCTAAGGATCGACAGCGGGCACAGAGTGGGTCTGGTCAAGGCATCTAAAATGACTGCCGTGCACGACAAAAGTGTGGCATTTGAAAAAAGGCAAGATGGCGCAGACAATGTTTTTCAACACTTCCTGATTTCCTTCGAATCGAACGTTAACAGACGTTGGGGCATATTACCAAAGTTAAGCGATATTTATCCCTAACGATGCTTAGCAACGATTTTTTTACCGCTAAGCATCGCAGATAAACCTTGCTATTATCAAGGTTTATCGCAAATACGATAAAAAACGACCGCAGTGCATTAATATCGCTGAAAACTCAGCGATATTCATGCATTACCGAGCTAATGCTCTTAGCCATGTTATTCACCTCCCATTGGATAACATGGCTAAGAACTGCTCAGGGCAGGTGCTAGCTTTTGGAGATATTCGCGCTTATCGCGAATATTTCCAAAAGTTGATAATAGGAGATAGCGATGTTAGCGACTGTTTCCAGTCGCTAACATCTTGGCATGCCCACTTTGCATGTCATTAGTGATAAATATCACTCACATGCAAAGTGGGGCCCAAGATGGTCGCTATCTCCTACTAGCCGTCGCTAACTGGTGTTAGCAACAGCTAGGTAATACAGATATAATTTTATCTCCGCGGAGCGCTGTTACAGATATATATCTTGTTTTTGAACGATAATTTCTCAAAATCCACTCAAGCACATATATTGAGACCTAGCAAAGGCACATCGAGCTACCAGTCCCTACAATTTTGCCAAGTTTCGTGCAAATCCATTCAGCCGTTCGATTATTATTATTATTTTTTTTTTTGCCCCGCGGGGCCCTTTTAAAACCTCCACATCAAACCTAAGAGGCCAAGGAGGATGTACTATGCCCCCTTATGGTCATTTGCCCCTTCGCTTTGGCCTCCTCTTGTCTCTCGATCCTACCGAGAGACAAGATGGCGGCCGCTACGGACTGTTTGCAATGTTTACAGACGCCGGAGAACCAATCAGCTTCGCAAACCTCCGTTACGCGAAGCGGAGCGCTGTTACAGATATATATCTTTTTTTGAACGTTAATTTCTCAAAATCCACTGGAGCACATATATTGAGACCTAGCAAAGGCACATCGGGCTACCAGTCCCTAATATTTTACCAAGTTTCGTGCAAATCCATTCAGCCGTTCGATTATTATTATTATATTTTTTTTTTGCCCCGCGGGGCCCTTTTAAAACCTCCACATCAAACCTAGGGGGTCAGCGAGGATCTACTATGCCCCCTTATGGTCATTTGCCCCTTCGCTTTGGCCTCCTCTTGTCTCTCGATCCTACCGAGAGACAAGATGGCGGCCGCTACGGACTGTTTGGAATGTTCACAGACGCCGGAGAACCAATCAGCTTCGCTTCACAAAGCTCCGTACCGCGAAAAGTCCGCGAACCGGAGCGCTGCCCGGTCCGCTGTTACAGATATATATCTTTTTTTGAACGTTAATTTCTCAAAATCCACTGGAGCACATATATTGAGACCTAGCAAAGGCACATCGGGCTACCAGTCCCTACAATTTTGCCAAGTTTCGTGCAAATCCATTCAGCCGTTCGGGCTAAAAGTGAGGCCAACCGCCCTATGAAAAACTCAATGTTAAAAACACGTTTTGGGACCCCCCTTTTTTCTCGGCCCCCCCTTGACGAACCCCCCCCCAAATTTTCAAGGGCTGCTCAGAAACAAAATGTGCCATTTTCCTGAAAATTTCAGCCAATTCCGTCCACAAACGCCAAAGTTATTAGACATAGAATTTTCAAAAATCCCATAGAGAAAAAATCCTAACTATATATACCTACTGGCGACCCCCAGTAGGTAATATATATGATTATTTCTTTCCAAACTCCTGCCTGCGGTTACCGCTCTCAGCAGACGAGGAGGGACTCCGAAACACTTCCCCAAAAAACCGCTGGCCACTCCGCGCTTCTTTATCTTAATACTTATTTCTTTTTTCACCTGTAACCTTGGCTGACAAATGCGATTCTGTGATTTGGCCTTTGTGCCTGAATAATTTTAATACACCTGTGACGTGATGTGACGTGACATGCCGTGCTTCGGCAATCTTGAAAAGGTAAACATAACAGAGGACTAGTATTTCAACTTGTTCTTACACAGTTAAAGAGCACAGTGGCCATTTTGTAACTGCAGAAAGCGTGCTTATGTATCCTCTCTCTTGGTTTATAATATATTGTATTTCATATATTTCATTGCTTAACTCTTCATTCTAATCATGTACATATACATTTGATTTACACCCAGTCATCTAAATTCATTTTGGTGACATCTCAATTATTACATGAAATTCAGAACATGATCACAATCTTCTATTTTTGTCTTTTGTATACTTGTTAGTTGGATGTACATCTTGATAAATACAACACAATGATCTTATGTGTCCACTCATTTGTGCAATTCCTTATCATTCGGTAAGACCTAATTGTACTCGTACCCTTCATTACTTCCTATATCTGTATAAAATAGATCCAGTACATGTTGTTCAGGGGTCTAGCTGATGGTTACCCATAATTTTAATTTTTAATTGTGACAGCCATCTTAGGACTCAGAATTCAGTCCCAAGTTCCCCAAAAAGTTTTTAAAAAAGTTAAAAAAAAATAAAGGCATAAGGGGGCAGGGTAGGGATACCCTACACCCCTATGCCTGGGCTGGTGACAAAAATATAAATATGCTGCAAATTTGTGGAATATCCACGGATCTGTGGCAAAACTTAGTTTTTTAAACAATTGAAGTCTCCTGTGCTTGTTTTAAAAACCCTCCGGGTTTGCCCAGAGGCCCGGGTGATGATGGGTTTATTTTTTAGGGGAGAGGGAGGGGGACACACATCCCCCTGGGTCCAACATCTAATCTAGGGGAGGGGAATGCGACTCCTTCCCCGGGCTGATTTGGACCCCGGTAATCCCCTCCCTCAGGGTCCAATGTATTATTCTAGGGGAGGTGGGTAGACAGCAACATAGGCCGCTTTTGGCCCCAGGAACTACATTACCTGAGACCCTATTTTTTTTAAGCAGAGGGGGGCATGCAGCCCCTTTCCTCACCAAGCCTTTAAAGGTCCCGGAGACTCCCATCCCTCGGGCTGCTAACCTTTTGAAAAGGGAGGGAGGCCATGCGTAACCCCTCCCATAGCCATTAATGGCCCAAGGAGCCCACCCCCAGGACATAGTGGTTTTCCTGCCAGCACAGACATAGGCAGGGAACGTGTGCTCTGCCCTCACTGATGTGGGCAGGGAAACAGATCAAAATATTACTCCCACCCGGAGAGTGCAGCATTAGTTGCTGTCACCTCCAGACGGGAGCAATGACGGCTCCCGGGGACCACCGGGCTACCACCATGGCCCCAACAAGTATATGGTGAGTGCCCTGGTTGGACACTGGACACCAGGACAGCCACCTTTAAGTAACGAGGGCCCTGGGGGATGGGGTGCCAGGGGCCAATAGCAGCTCAAAAGGGGGGGCCACACAGATCCCTCCTCTTTATTTTTAGTAGTGGCCCTGGGGGATGGGGTCCCCAGGGCCTAAAAATGCCCAGACAGTGGGCTCTGGAGAAAAGGTCATGCAGCCCCCTCCCCTTTAAAAAAAACAGCCCTGAGGAATGGGTTCGCCAGGACCTAATAAGTCTCACAGAGGGGGCCACGCAGCCTCCCTCTCCCTCAATAAAAAAAAAGCCCTTGGGATGGGGTACCCTAGGTCTAATAAGGCCTGGGGAGGGGGACCACACGGCACTCTCCCCTTCAAAATACATATGACCATGGGGGATGGGGCCCCCAGGGCCATTATAGGCACAGGGTCTGGGGCTATGCTGCCCCCATCTGCTTTAAAAAGGTCCTGAGCATTGGTGTCCCCAGGGCCAAGCACTGTGGCCAACCCCCCACCACACACAGCCGAAGGTCGTGCACATTGAGGGTTTGGCTGCACGCGTGGGTTGGCCACAGGCCAACTCACGCACTCGCCATGCACTGCCAATTACCCCACATATTATAGCACTCACTCGTGACATTTTCAATGACATCATTTATAATATCACTGCAACATTTGCAGTGAAATTATTGAAAAATGTGCATGGTGGGGTTGCGAGTTATAGATACCTTAGGTCACGAATTATTGCTACTTGAGATAACTATACCTGGTGAATTTCTGTCGTTTTTAGAGTTTAAAACGTTATGTTTTTACTTTTCACCTTTTTTTCAGTGAGATATATAATTACATTGAAAAATTACATGAACTAAATTCAAATTAATGCAAAACAAGCCGCATTCAGCCAAATATAATATTATTATTTCTTCTTGACATCTAGTCCCTCCCTTTATTATTAAAATGAAATAGAAACCTCTATAACTTTAAAAAACAGTGAAATTTTGTATATGCGATCTGTATGTAGGACAGTGCTCAGAAAACATTTTGAAAGGAGACAAAGTAGAAAAGCAATTTAACAATGGCCTATTCCAGGAAGCATGTGTGCTAGGTTTTGGACCCTTTATGACAATAGTCTCATCAAAAGGAACACTTAATATTGAACCATGTAACATTTCAAGCAGAATTGCTTCCTGCTTCAAGAATGCATTAAAAGCGATGTGCTTCAGGCAGTTTTTAGTAAAAAAAAAAAACAAGCTAAAATGTACTGCAAAAATAGAGCCTGAAATGTCATATTACAAATGCTGTCCTTTAAACGTGAAGGAAACTTACACTGTAAATGTCGCCCTGTTTTGGTCGAAAATTGATGCACCGTTTCACTTAAAAGGTCTTACACTTTGCAATCATTTCCAAAAATGTTCACGGTGGAGAAGTAATCCATTCAACCTTTTTTCGTTTATGTTTACGTTTGTTCACGCTTTCCTAATTCTCTCAAACTCCCTCATGCTATTACATTAATGGGGCGCCTCCTGTTTTGGCTCCACACCTCGTACACATCTCTTCTTTAATATTCCTTCCCATTTTTATGCCTTGCTTAAGAGCACAACTTGTGGTTACTGATCTTTAACCCCTTGCAAGCAGGGGTAAATCCCCCCGCTGTGCTGGGGGGCAGGGGGACCGGCACAGCGCCCCCATGCTCATGACGAGCGCAGCTCGTCATGAGGCACAGTGCTCAGGTGCTCATGATGAGCTGAGCTCATCACGGCCGCAAACGTTTCCGTGGAACGTTCAGCACAGCAGGGGAATTATACCCGCGTGTGAGCGTTCCACGGGCCATGACGAGCTCAGCTCGTCATGAGCACCTGAGCACTGTGCCTCATGACGGGTTAAAGTATGCATAGAGCTTGCTTTCGATTCATCCAGAGGAGTATCACTCTCTCACCATATGGTGATGGATGTTTGATGTATCATACAATCTTACTTGGGCTGCTTGTTTTGCAATCCATGAGGGACTATTTTTACATCTCTAAAGTCATTGCAAAACATCATACATTAAATTATTTCTGTCATAGATATATTTTATAGAGAAAGCAATTGTTTGTAATGTTTTTTTTTCATTGTGGCCAGTTTTTTTTAATGTTTTAGTCAGGACTCAAAATGCATGTCTGAGCTATTGGTGTTTCCAATGCTTGTTGATTTCCTGCTTTTTGCTACTGCCTCGTAAATAAAACTGGAAAATTATTTGAAAGCTATGCTGGATGCACTCTCCCGTGCAGCTGATTTTTAAATTTTTTTTATTGCACATACTTATATCTTATTGATAGATTTAGCAGTTTTTCTACAGCATTGTTTGATCTTTAAAGAGGGTTCCTCGCGCTTTACAAAAACTGAAAATAGCCTCGAGTAAAGTACAGTGAGGAGGGCAAAGAGCATATCACTGTATGGGAGACGTGTCAAATTGTAAAGTAGTAGTACCTTTTTATCAACACTTATGCCTTTGTGATTTGTCCCCATAGGGTCTAAAATAGAAATATAATGGAAATCTTCAGGAAGTATTCTTATACAATTAGTACAAAGATGTGTCTCGATGTTTTGGGACTGAATCACAAAGACAAATAAGAGTATGTAATAGAGTACCTCTGTAGTACTCACCCATTAGGCTCCTGGTTTATGATGTCACGAGAACCAACGGCCCTGACAATATTGGACCATATTACACAGTTACCCGTTATTTATTCTCTCTCTCTCTCTCTCTCTCTCTCTCTATATATATATATATATATATATATATATATATATATATATATATATATATATATATATATATATATATATATATATATATATATATATATTCCTTAACTCTCTTCCACCAACCGCTGCTCCACTTCACCACGGGTGCCTCTTACCGCACGGTGGAGTGCGTTTTAGTATCAACAACACTCGATCCCAATCCTCGGACCGTTTTACAAAGAAGAGCACTCAAGCTGTATAGCGCAGTTCACATGCCATATTTATTCATAGCATTTGCAGTTTTTCAAAAAGGAGGGTTTAACAAACGCGTTTCGGCGGTTCTGCCTTCGTCAGTGTAAACCTGCTTGACATTTTGTGTGCTTTAAATAAAGTTTTGTTACGACATTCAGTCACATGTTTAAAAAGAAATAAAAAACGGCACAAAATATACAATTAAATCATTGCGGCGGCCATCTTTAAGTGATCAACATAACACTAAAGTGGTGTCTATATTAACATCCATTATTAATTCATTGTGCATCTATAACATTTTCATGTTACGATTAAGCTATTCTTTTATAATTACAGTTATTTTTTTGGGGGTTTCATGATTTTTGCTAGCTTGTTGGCCTTGGTTTGTCGTGCCATTAGTTAACACTGTGCCCATGCTTATGTAGCCCTGAATGGGCTGTATTCGATATTATTTTAGGTTACAGTGTCACTTAATTAAAATCAGACAGTAGTAGGGAAGTTCAGCTGGAGGCAGAAAAAGTACAGTTGAGACAATGACATCGATAGTATCTGGAACTATCCTATGTGTGCCCACATCTCCTCTTCATTATTTAAGCCCCCTGGGGTCTTTGTCTGGAGCATTATAATAAACCTAGATTCTAGGGTTCTGAGTTTTTTGACCCAGTCACCCCCTCGTTCTGTTTTTATCAATTGATCTAGGACAAAAAAGGGGAGTAAGCTGCTGTTGCTTTTGTGTAGTAGCTCAAAATGACGCGCAACAGGATAACTCTGATCCCTTGTAGTGATCGCTCTCATGTGCTCCAAAACTCTTAATTTCGTTTGTTTTGTGGTGCTTCCTACAGATTTTTTCCCACATGGGCACATCAGACAGTACACAGTGAACTCCGAATTGCAATTTAGCAATTTAGATATCACTGTCCTGCCTGGTTTCCCAGGTATTTGGTAGTCTTTGACTTTATGTGAGTTCTTACACACTTTGCATTTCATGCAAGGATAAAACCCTGTCACTAATGGTTTCTTCTTTCTTTTGCAATCATAATGACTATTAACCAAATGATCCTTAAGAGAGTTTCCTTTCCTATATGTCACCAGTGGGTGATCAGATAATGCTTTCCCCACAACATTGTCTGACTTCAGAATGTTCCAATTTTTCTTAAGGATTTGAAACATCTCTTAAGATTTTTCTGAGAAGTTGGTAATTAATCTCAGTTTTGAATCTCCACTCTTTGGTTTGTCAATTAGTAACTCATTTATTTTTGTTGCATTGCTTCTAGCTTCAGCTTGGGCTAAGATCCCATCACAATATCCTCTCTGTTTGAATCTTGCTCTTGACTCATTCCTGGCTTTTTTATATTCCATATCAGTGGAGCAGTTCCGCCTCATTCGTAGGAACTCCCCCAATGGGATATTGTTAACCACACTTCGTGGATGACAGCTCCCCGCATGCAGGATGGTATTTCCTGCTGTGGGTTTTCGATAGAGGGCTATTTGGATGGTACTGTCTTCCACATAGACTCTTAGGTCCAGATAGAAGACTTCTTTCTTGCTGATGGTACTGGTGAAGCTAAGGTTTCGTTGGTTTATATTCAAACATCTGATATATTCTTCAGCCTCACTCTGTGGACCCTGCCACAAGATGAACAAATCATCGATGTAGCGGGTCCACAACGTAATTTTATTCAACCATTTTTCATTGGTTCCCGCCCAGGCCACGTGCTTCTCCTACGAACCCACGAATAAATTCGCGTAGCTGGGGGCGAAGCACGTGCCCATCGCGGTACCCTGGAGCTGCAGATAAAGCTGGCCTGCAAACAAAAAGATATTATGTTGCAAACAAAATTCCGTCAATTCCACCAACATGCGATTGTGGGTCCTATACTTTAGGGCTCTTTTTTCCAAAAAGAATTTCATAGCTTTAAGTCCATCCTCGTGTTTAATCAAGGTATATAGACTAGAAATGTCCAATGTTATCAAAATCATGTCATTCTCCCATTTTACTCCTTGGATGATCCGTAAGAAGTATTTCGTGTCTCTTAAGTAGGAACTAGTCTTTCACTAGTGGTGAGATAAAATTGTCAATATAGGCAGAAGTGTTCTCTAGCAAACTGTTCTTTGCCGACACAATAGGCCGTCCTGGTGGCCAGATTTTACTTTCGTGCACTTTGGGCAAGTGGTAGAACGTTGCTAGTTGGGGATGTTCACATTTGAGATTTTGCCAATCTGTATTGTCCAGAATACCCTCATCTCTCCATTTCGTGATGAGGATATTAAAATTTGAGATGCTCTCCCTGTATTTCTCTCTCTTGACAATAGCATCTTTTCTCCCCAATTGTGAGAGTGCCTCATCCTCATATTGAGGCACTCAATATCACCACGTTTCCCCCTTTGTCACTTGGCTTGATTATTATATTCTCATCTTCCTTGAAGCTTTTGATTATTTCCCATTCATCTTTTTTCAAATTTCTTTTTCCACCATTGAATTTCTTTTTTTGTAGATTTTTCATTTCCTCAATCATCACCTCTTGGAAGGTATCAATTGCGTTGTGTGGGGTTCTCAGAATGAATCTAGACTTAATGGTCATTTTGCTTTTGCAGACTTGCTATCGGATTCCTGTTTCTTCCAGCATCTGTGTCGGTTGTTCTTCCCAATCTTTTGTGGTATTCAATTCGTCAGTTATAGTGTTGGCTGTAATGATCGCTCCCAAATCCATCCCTATCATCGGATTGAATACATTTCCCTCTTCGGGTACTTCTAATATGCTTTTCTTTGGATGTAGGGTATGGATTTTCATCAATTTCACCTTCCTTATAAATTTATACAAGTCGATACGAGTCTGTGTATAATTGAAGGCTGGTGTTGGACAGAAAGTCAGTCCCAATTGCAGTATTCGTCGTTCCTTGTCAGATAGCTCCCTATCTGACAGATTCACTATCGTTTTGTGAATAGTTGTTGTTTCGTTTAGTAACCTTGGCCCCCCCAGGTTTACACTTTTTTGAAAAACTGCAAATGCTATGAATAAATATGGCATGTGAACTGCGCTATACAGCTTGAGTGCTCTTCTTTGTAAAACGGTCCGAGGATTGGGATCGAGTGTTGTGGATATATATATATATATATATATATATATATATATATAAAATGGGATTGCTGGAAACACAACGAACTTTGAAGCAGCAACAGCAAATATAAACATTGTGAGGCATCACCCACTGGAGGGCAAAAAATGGCACGGGGCAGTGAACCGCAAGCACCAGCATGCAACTTGATTGTTCCCATCTGGGCACCCAATAGGGGGCGAGATAAAAGAAAAAGAAATTGCAATCGGCTTGTGAGGTTCCCTGCTCAGCGTTACTGATATCTGGCTTCCTATGAATAAGGTCAATGGTGACCGAAACATGTCGGGACTGCCGATACTGTGCTGCTAATAAATGCTAAATCCCCATCGCTGTGGAGTGCGGTATGTTTCCTTAACAGGAGAGTTGTGTGGATATCTAACGGCCTGGTTCAGCCGTAAGCGACGCACCACCAGAAAGAGCGCCGGAGTTCCCCGACACGGAACCAACCTTGTTGATCGTGAAAGCGGAAAAGGGGAACTGGTTGCCGCCGAAGACGATCTTCGGTACTGACTTTTGGCATCCTTGAAAATGGGATTGCTGGAAACACAACGAACTTTGAAGCAGCAACAGCGAATATAAACATTGTGAGGCATCACCCACTGGAGGGCTAAAAAATGGCAAGGGGCAGTGAACCGCAAGCACCAGCATGCAACTTGATTGTTCCCATGTGGGCGCCCACTAGGGGGCAAGATAAAAGAAAAAGAAATTGCAATCGGCTTGTGAGGTTCCCTGCTCAGCGTTACTGATGTCTGGCTTCCTATGAATAAGGTCAATGGTGACCGAAACATGTCAGGACTGCCGATACTGTGCTGCTAATAAATGCTAAATCGCCATCGCTGTGGAGTGCGGCTATGTTTCCTTAACAGGAGAGTTGTGTGGATATCTAACGGCCTGGTTCAGCCGTAAGCGACGCACCACCAGAAAGAGCGCCGGAGTTCCCCGACACGGAACCAACCTTGTTGATCGTGAAGGCGGAAAAGGGGAACTGGTTGCCGCCGAAGACGATCTTCGGTACTGACTTTTGGCATCCTTGAAAATGGGATTGCTGGAAACACAACGAACTTTGAAGCAGCAACAGCGAATATAAACATTGTGAGGCATCACCCACTGGAGGGCAAAAAATGGCAAGGGGCAGTGAACCGCAAGCCCCAGCATGCACCTTGATTGTTCCCATCTGGGCGCCCACTAGGGGGCGAGATAAAAGAAAAAGAAATTGCAATCGGCTTGTGAGGTTCCCTGCTCAGCGTTACTGATGTCTGGCTTCCTATGAATAAGGTCAATGGTGACCGAAACATGTCAGGACTGCCGATACTGTGCTGCTAATAAATGCTAAATCGCCATCGCTGTGGAGTGCGGCTATGTTTCCTTAACAGGAGAGTTGTGTGGATATCTAACGGCCTGGTTCAGCCGTAAGCGACGCACCACCAGAAAGAGCGCCGGAGTTCCCCGACACGGAACCAAACTTGTTGATCGTGAAAGCGGAAAAGGGGAACTGGTTGCCGCCGAAGACGATCTTCGGTACTGACTTTTGGCATCCTTGAAAATGGGATTGCTGGAAACACAACGAACTTTGAAGCAGCAACAGCGAATATAAACATTGTGAGGCATCACCCACTGGAGGGCAAAAAATGGCAAGGGGCAGTGAACCTCAAGCACCAGCATGCAACTTGATTGTTCCCATCTGGGCGCCCACTAGGGGGCGAGATAAAAGAAAAAGAAATTGCAATCGGCTTGTGAGGTTCCCTGCTCAGCGTTACTGATGTCTGGCTTCCTATGAATAAGGTCAATGTGACCGAAACATGTCAGGACTGCCGATACTGTGCTGCTGATAAATGCTTAATCGCCAACGCTGTGGAGTGCGGCTATGTTTCCTTAACAGGAGAGTTGTGTGGATATATATATATATATATATATATATATATATATATATATATATATATATATATATATATATATATATATATGTAGGTTAAAGTAACGTTATAGTTAGGTAAATATGTCAACGACTTAAAATAACACAGAAATTCACCATGACTTGCCTTCATTCTATAAAGACCAGGGCTCGAGTCGGGGTACCACGGGAGTGGACGGCGTCCTCCCACTTATATTAATTTATTTTACCGGGTGGACTCCGTCCCCCCTGCAAAGATGCCCTTGCTGAGGAATAAAGTCTATTCTTGGCATTAACTGCATGCAAAAACATAACCAATATAAAGACGGAGAGGGGACGCCCCGCGGTCCCACCTCTGACTGTTCCCGATAGAAGCTGTAGCTACGAGCATAGTAAGCACATGGGAAGCTATTCACAAATAAAAACGCTACATCCCCTCCCCACCCTCCGCCTGGGAAGGGCTCTTTGAACAGCTACAGGTACGTTTTTTTACGTTTTTAACTGACTCACTAATGTCCCAGGCGTAGGTGACATATGTAATGCCATGTTAACAGAGATGTGTATGAGACTGCTCAAATAACATTGCAAGAGTTGATTCTACACCCTGCAAAAAACCTTTGGGTCCACAGTGCTAGGCTTCCTTGAGAAATTACATAAACATCTTTTATTTTTCTTGTTCAAAATACATTTTCAAATTAAGGCTCTCTTTCTTCAACATATATGTACTGAACTATAGAACTAATTTACATAGATGTGTTTTGGAAGTGCAGATATGTGTGAAAGGAGTGGTCTAATTTTTACCTTTCGTGACGTCACCCTCGGTCGTGACGTCACTCTATGTCTTTGAGCGTCCCCCCACTTCTATGTTTTTACCTTTCATGAGGTCACTTCCTTTCATGACGTCACTTCCTGCCTTTGAGCGTCCCCCCACTTCTTTATTTAGGACTTGGGCCCTGATAAAGACCGTGAAGAGAAAGAGTGATGGCGGTGGTGATGCTACAGGTTTAAGCTGTCTCAAATTCCAGTACCATGGCCTCTGTCAATCACCTGCAATGTGATAAGCGGACCTGCCAGTTGAATTGCATGATTTATGTGAACGTAATGTACGCTAAAACAAGGGCAAGAGGTGAATCTTCCACTTTGGGTGTGACTCACATTCTGTCCTTCATGAAGCTTGCAAATGATGTGATGGACCAGCTGAGAGGCATAAAGTCAATGAATCAACACACGGGTTACCTGCAAAAGAAGTGCTGACTGTTATTGGCAGAGGCAGACTTTTTTTTCTGAAATGGCGCAGAATCATAATATCTTGGAAAGGAAGTCAATGAGTAGAGGGAGGACCGCAGTAATTGGTCCTTTTTTTCTTTTTTCTTCTTGAAAAAGCAAAGGTTTATTTGCCCTTTAAATGGGCCAATAAAATCAAATTGGCACCCTGTGGTGTGCGCTGAATGGATAATCAGCCGCCTCCTGCTGCTGCAGAGGAAAGGCCTCGGCATTCAAGGCTCTCTGCAGTTGTACACAGAATGAGCCGCGCGCTGAAGAGTGCTGGATATGAAGAAGGCAATTAAAGCATTTATGCCGAAACCGTACACAGTGTGCAAACAAGCACATTCCTAGGGATGTGTGCGCTGGGCCTGCACTCTCCCTCCCTAGAAAAGCCCTGCGGCGCGCGCGAGGACTGCGGTATTGTGATGCAAGTGGACATGGCCAATTGTCTCTCACCGGCGAGTGCCTGAACCACAGGAACCATATGTGCTGTGATCTTGCAATGGCAGCAGGAGAGCATGCGTGGGAGTAGGTATCGAGGGTGGGACTTTTCACGAGTGTGGTTTCCGTTGATGCGGCAACACGGATTAGCTGGAAACACATATTATTACAGGGTCGGATAGACAGGGAGGGCAGTCGGCTGATGCCTATGAAGGTTTGTGGCAGAGGACAGCCAGGGGGCTGTTTTTTTTGTCTGTGGATCAAGCAACTCCATATACCTGTGCTGGTTTCTCCAATAGACTGATGTAGCTTCAGGTGAGAGGAAGTCTGAGCGAGCCACATATTAGGCCTATTCATTATTATTTGCAAAATGACAATAGGGCGGCTAGAGAATGCACATCATGTGACAGTGAGCCTTTGAGGGATGGACGTCTTTTGAGCAGTGCAATTAACAAGTCTTCGGTGTGGGGAGGAGGCCTTGGGGCACATACATCAATCTCGCCGTTTGCGAATCCTTAATTGCGAAAATTAGGGAATCGCAATTAAGAATTCGCAAACGGCAATGCATGAATATTTCGCATTTTTTTTAGCAATTTCTTATTTTTCCTTAATTGCGATTCACAATTTGCGAATCGCAATTAAGGAAAACCCTTCCCATTGATTCCTATGGGCCAAGAGGCCCATAGGAATCAATGGGAAGGCATTTACAATTTGCAATTTTCAATTTGCGAATCGCAAATTGAAAATGCAATTTCAAGGGTGCAGGGGGGGTCCAAAGAACCCCTCCCTGCACCCCTGAAATTAAACTTAAGTGCAATGTACACACACACATGTCCCAAGGACATGTGTGTGTGTGTAAAATGCAACTTTCAAAAATGCATTTTTGTGCATGTTTGGGAGTTCAACCTCATGCTAATTTAGCACTTCCAAACAGTTAAATCGCAATTTAAAAATGATCATGCATTGCATTTAAGAAATCTGAAATTGCGATTTCTTAAATGCAATCGCAATTTTAGAAATCGCAACATGATTGCGATTTCTAAAATAGCGAAATACATGATGTATTCCAATTTTGATAATTGCATTCGCAAACGGCCGAAAATTGCAATTCGCACCGTTTGCGAATGCAATTACCGTTGATGCATGTGCCCCCTTGTCCCCCACAACGATCCGGCAGACAAGCTGTAGGTGC
Source organism: Lissotriton helveticus (assembly GCF_964261635.1). NCBI lineage: Eukaryota > Metazoa > Chordata > Amphibia > Caudata > Salamandridae > Lissotriton > Lissotriton helveticus. The sequence continues at coordinate 2,063,667,770 of NC_136063.1, forward strand.
ATGCTGATAGTTTTCTCGGATTGAGATTAGGCATTTCATTAAAATACAGTGCAATGGAATTAGTGTAAAATCATCAAGAAGCACAAACGTATGGTTCCTCACGGCGGGCCTCCTGGGCCCCCACGGCCAGATGTGATTGTGCCGCCGCGGGGTGCGGCTGGAATTATCCTGGCGGAATTGGCCCCGGCTCCGACCACATCTGCTGCTGTACGGAACTTGATTGCGCCTCCTCCTCCTGCGCTACCTTCTTTTTCTCGGGCCCGGGAGCTGGATTTTACTTGGCCTGGCCTTCATGACTCTCCCGCTTCCTTTCGGTCGCTGCTGCCCGGCGATGTCTCCTGTGCTGGCCCAGATGGGTCGGTTCTTCTGGACATATCCTTGGACTTGTGCCTGCATCGTCTGCTACACTTCGTGACTTTCCTGGATCGTCCGTTTTCCACTTTACGTGCCTTTTCCGGACTGCCGTTGGATCTTCCTGCTGTCTGTCTCCTGTTCTTCGTAACCTGGTCCTCGCTGGATCGGACCGTTTCCACTTTGGACAAACAAGGACAGGGCTGATGTATATTGGCATCTGTGTGCGGTAGTCTTGCATTGGTTTGGATGGTCAACTTGTCCCGGTATGGTTCTGTGTGATTGACTGGTGCCCTTGGACTTTAACCCGATGTTCTTTGGCTTCCCGGGGACTTGGCTCCTCGACTCAGGCGGGTGGCTGGGTGCGTTTACTCCTGTCTCCCGGCCCTCCCCCGTGTATGTCTGTGTGTGTTTCCCATCCCTCGTTTCCTTCTCTTCCCTTCCCATTTTTGTCTTTGTTTCCGACTTAACTTTGCTCCGCTATATTTCGGGTTCTAATTAGGGCGACAGGCACGCTGCGGGGGGGTAGGCCGTAGCCTTCTGCAGGGGTGCAGGGTGGGCTTTAGGGGTGGGTTGGGGGGGTCTGTCCGTATTGGGGGGTCTTTTTCCTCCCTTATTTCCTCTTTTTCTGTTCTATGGCTCTTGTGTGTTCACTTTTTTCGGGACTCCGTCTCCTCCTGTATCCCCCTGGGGAGTTTCTGTGACTTTCGTATTCCGGTATGTATCTGATTGTGGCTCGCTGGGTAATTCGGTATCGATTTTTTGCTATGTCGCTTGCCGGACTCTATTATCCTGCTTTCACTCCTGGGGGTGCGTGGTTTGGTGGGAGTCCCTTCTTTCGTTCCCTTTTTCCCTCTCCCCTTTTTCCTCCTTTATGGGGGTCCTTTTATTTTTGTTGGGGTGCGTATCGTATTGTCTTTTATTATGTGGGCCTTTTTGATCATGTCTTCTCAATTTGGGTGGGGGCGGCGACGGGTAGGTGCGGTTTGATTGATGCCATTGTCGTTTCTTTATATTCCGATTACGTTTATACTCTTTGATAGCTATGTTGGTATGGCCTCTTTTGTCTTTCTGTGATCGTAAGATGGCGGCTTGCCGCGGCCCCTCCCTGGTTGTTTTTTGCACGGCCCATGATTCTTCTGTTTCCCCACCCCGCATTAGAAAATTAACCTTTTATTGTCCTGTTCTTGCTGATTGCTCGATGCTTTTATTGTTTCTCCTGTGCTCCTGGTGACATATCCTGTTGAAAATTTGTTTTTCGTTTATTACGTTAACTACCATGTGGTGGCCAGCCCTCGTGGGTTGTAGGCCCGTATTTGTGAGCTTTCTTTGTACAATAAAGGTTTTCAAAAAAAAAAAAAAGAAGCACAAACGTTTTAAATAACTTTGCAATTAAAAGAAGTCTGAATAGAAACGGATAAAAAGAAAACACATTTTTTTCCATTGTCGCAGTAAAAAAAAGAAAAGACTAAATAGAGGAGAGAGGAGACAGAGACAAAACACATAAGAGACAGGGAGAGGGACTAAGAGACAAACAGAGGGAGAGAGGAAAGATAGGGTGGAAAGATGGGTTGAATGATAGACTGGTAGAGGGTGAGAGTGAAGAATCGAATCAAAAGTGCAGAGAAAGGATAAAACAGGGCGTTAATAGAGAAGAGGCGGTTTGGAGTTTACTTGCCAGTAGAATATGGAACAGGTGGATTAGTGCCTCATACACACTCCATAGCTCTCTTACACTTCAGGAGTCTATGGTTTTGTTTAGAACTTAGCAGACACCTAGAGGAAGTGCTGAATCTACAGTGGAACCCAAACAATAGCGTTTCCTACAAAAACAGATAGGATGCTGAAGAAAACGCCAGTCAATTCTCCTTCCAGAAATAGGTGGCTTTTTTTCCATTACCACCCAACTCAAAATCAGGCTCTGAGTCTATCCACTACCAGAGCTAACACAAGGTCCCTCCACTTCCCAGAATCACCTTTGGAAGACTACAGAACTCACAGTACTCACAAACACCAAAATCCATTGACTTTCAATAGAGAAAGGTGGTATTCTGCAAATGTTGCTACTGAAAAAGTAAGGCAATAAATAGAACACAAAATAATATAACATTAGGTGTAATACAGGAAATATTGGAGTTTAAAAGATGGATGAAATGAGTGTGAGTGACACAGAAAAGCACAACAGAAGAAAGGGAGAATTTGTAAGACAGAAAATAGAACTGAAGTAAAACTCAAAATGGATACAGAAATTGAACGAGTGGGGAACATGGACAGTGGAGTTAGTAATATAATGAAAGAAAGGGTGTATGCCAGAGGAGTGACAGGGAGGGTAGATTTAAAGGTGGAGGAAGAAAGTTAGAGAAGGAAAGAGATCGGGTGAGGGAAATGAAAGACAAGAAGGAGGAAAGAGACAAGGAAAAATATGAAAAATGAGAGAGGGGGAAGAGTGGGAGGGTGAAGGATAAAGGGATGGAGTAAAATGGATAGAGGGAAATGAGAGAGAGGATGAGAGACATAGAGAAACAGAAAATCCAAAATATGCACTGAGTGAGAATGAGAGAGTGGAGGTGAAATGAGGGAGTAATTTATTTATTTATTTTTGCATTTGTATGGCGCACAGCTACCCAACAAGGGTTTCCCGGTGCCTTTGACATTAAGTTGGTTAAAGGAAGATGCTGAAGTTGGTTGTTTAGCACAGTTGTTTCTGAAACAGCCAGGTTTTTACGTATTTCCGGAATTTGGTGTAGCTATCCTCTTTCCGGATATGATGGGGAAGTGAGTTCCATAAAATTGGTTCTCTGACAGAAAAGGATTTCCCTCCAGTTCTTTGCAATTTAAATCTGGGGACGGCGAAGTTCGAGGCTGTTTGGGAGCGAAGGCTTCTTGTTGGCAGGTAGGGAAAGGCTAAGGCTTGTAGGTAGGTGGGAGCCATTTTGTTTTTGATTTTGAACATGTAGCTCAGGGTTTTGAAACTGATCCGATGTTCAACCCTGAGCCAATGTAATTCGTTCAGGTGTTTTGTTACTCTTTCAGATTTTTGAATCCTACACAAGAGTCTTGCAGCTGAGTTTTGAATCATTTGGAGTCGCTTGATTACTGCTAAATTAGAGCTAAGATAGAGGATATTTCCGTAGTCAATTCGCGATGTTATTAGTGCGTTGACTACGGTTTTTTGCGTGTCAGGGGGCAGCATCCAAATGATTTTTTTTAACCATTTTATTATGGTGAAACAGAGTCCTGCGACTTTATTTGCCTGCTGTTTCATAGACAGGGTATTGTCTATAATAACTCCTAGGTTTCTCACCTGGGTAGCTGGTGGGGGAATGTTACCCAACTCAGGCGGCCAGTGGGAGGGGTTCCATAGTTCCTTGTTTCTTCCCAGTAGGAGTACCTCGGTTTTATCCCCATTTAATTTCAACTGGTTGGTGGTCATCCAGTTGAACATTTTTTGGAGTCCGTTTTTGAGTAGGGAAGGGGCTAACGGGTTTGACTCAGAGAGGGAAAAAATAATTTGGGAGTCGTCAGCGTAGGTAATTAAAGTCAGGCCTGCGCCATCGGCCAGTCAAGAAAGTGTAGAGAGGGATGCGTGCTAGAAAAAGGAGAGAAAGACTGTTAGCATGTGCGGGTAAGCAAAGGTGAACAAGGGTAGCGATAATGTATGGAAAATTAAATGAAAGGCGCCAATTGGTGTTATTTCCTGTAGCATGTAAAGCAGATTTAATTGATGTTTCTTCTCATAACACAGAAATCATCGAGTACCAAACTGTCTTACACCCCCAAGATATCACATGCTGAAAGGCCTCTGTGTGACTATCAAAAGGGAAATTGATGAAAGCCTTAGATATGTGCGACAACTAATGCCTGAGGTTTAGCAGGGAGTTGCCTGATCACCTAAGGATTGGCAGAAGCCTCAGGGGTCCTCTGAGTGACCAGGAAAGTCAGTGTTCAGATGGTAAGCAAGAAGGTGTGGATGGGGAATTGAGAAGGAGTTTTAATGGCCTGGAGATAAGCAGGAAACTCAGGAGCCTAGGGTTAGCCGCCATGGCTTCGATGAACAATGTCACTGAGAAGGAACTTCTGTGCCCCTGAGTAGAGCAAGGAGCCACAAGTAAATGTAACAGACGAGCATTGGGCAACGGATAGTGGGCAGGAGTCATTGTTGCAATCAGGAGCCTTTAAGACCTGAGAGCAAGCAAGGCGTTGTGGACCAGAGAGTGAGCACGAACCTCAGGAAGCTGAAGGTGAGCTGCAGACTCAGGGACCTAATGGAAGCAGTACCCATGAGGCAAACATTCCCCCCACTGCCCACTGAAAGTAAACTACAGTTTTAAAGATCCGGTGGTGATTATTTGCCAATCAGCAAAGGAAGTGTGCGGAAATCTAAACTTTGCAAAATCTCCTGCTGAACATGGTTTTCAGTGAACTGAGGATTTCCTGAAGCTTTCATATATGAGTGAGCAGCAGCTACTGAGCCTAAGGGTAAACAGGGAAATCAGTTGACCAGAAGCTTAGCTGGAGTCCAAAGGTACCTGAGAGTGAGCTGGAGCCTCTGAGATCAGAGCCTGTGCAGTACACTCAGGGGACCAAAGAGTGGAAATTAGTTTAAGGGTCCTATTGGAAAGTGGGTAGTGTAGGCATCAACTGATAGGGAGCAAGAGCATTAAGTCCTTAGGATGCGCAGAACCCTTGGGGCTTGGAGGTGAGCAGAAGACTTGAGAAGGAGTGTGAACCTCTGGGGCCATGTTGGTTAGAAGTGACTGAGAATCACTAAGGATGACCAGGAGTTTTAGCTCCTGACAGGGGATCCAGAGATCCGATGGTGAGCAAGGGCTTGGAGATCTATGAGAGAGCAACATGTTCAGGGACCTGATGGTGAGAGCTTTATGGACCTGAAGGTATGGGTCAGAAGACAGGTGGGTGATCTGTAATGGAGTAATGGTGTTTCCAGTCTTGGATGATGCTACTGGCCTTTGAAACTTTAAAAAGCATGATTGGTCACACAGTTCTCCCCATAATAAGCGCCTGATGATAACTGATGGAGCGGGATAGAAAACAGAGATCTGTTTAAACCCGTGAAGTCACACTTCCATAAATAAATTAATAATGCTAACAATTTGTGCTGTGTGTATAATAATTCAACCTAGTTTAAAGTTGCATTTTCACAGAACACGCGGGAAACTAATATGTGTGCTCATAAATGTGCATTATGTTGCATTCTCATGTATGTAGAAAATAATAAATTAATCTTGTCTATTGTCATGTCATAACTAATAGCAGCTGTTTTTAAAATAATGGCATGTGCTTATTTTGCTTCCCTTGTCTATGTGATGTCATTTCTACTATTCTAGGTGCACATAAGGCTTTATGGATTATGAAGACTGGTAGATATAAAATGCTGCTTTATTTGTGCTTTACTGCTAGGTAATTTAGACTAATGGGTTAATAATTAGCAATGATGGGAGGCAACAGAACAAACTGTATTTCTTGCATTAATTATTCTTTGTGTTTGTTTATATAATAGTTTTACAAGTGAAGCTTAGAGATGGCTGCAGAAAAATAGTACCCTTTTAAAAGTGGCGCAGGGACAGTGGCGCAGAAAATTGACGCTTTCTGAAAGAGGCCTAATGATGAAAATGGCTCAAGTGAAAATAATTCCAAGAAGGATGGAAAAGGCCTCTGAGCTTTTATTTTGAAAGGTTTTGGATTGAACTGCTAAAAAGATGACTTTTTGGAGAAATTTGCTAACGTTTGCTAACGTGCCACGGGAGTTCAGAGCTGACTAAGCTCAAGGTTAAAAAGGAAGCTGTCGCTACAAAATGTAGCAGTCTAAGGAGAGCTGCCAAGACTTCTAAATGAACAATGGACTAGTGAATTTGCCCGGGCATGTAAGAAGGAGGTGTCACAGTTTACTGTGGTACGAGGTGGCTCAGCCAATGGAGAACTAGAATTCGTCTGCTGGAATGTGAAAAATAGTTAGCTCAGCGTAATTTAGGGTATAAGAATAGGTTCAGAGAACACATAGTTGGCTTACGCTCGAGAAAATCTGGAGGACGATGTTATGCTGATGGACTTTACACGTGAGGACAGGAGTTTTTATTAATTACTTTATTACTAGGTGATGAGGGTAGAGACAGAGATATAGTTAGGATTTTGGAAAATGCTTAATTTTACTTATTTCTGCTAATGAATAATAATTCTTGATTTATGCTCTTTTAATTAATTCTGAATACATCTTTCTTTATGACTTTTCCTAATGCTTGTTTAATAAAATACCAAAACCTAAGTTTTTCTAGATGTGTTAAAATAAACTTTCTAAAATGACAAGCTGGTCTTGATTATTGCAGATGGTTTAAACAACTATATTTAGATCTTATCGCCTCATGATTCAAGCGCTCTATTGTTGTTATGGGCCTAGTGTTGTAGTGTAAGTTTTGTGGTAGTAAATAGTGTCATTTGTGCAATATTTTGGTGAGAGCGCTGGATCAATTTCTGGTAGCCATCGGACGGTTTATATATGTTGTTTTTGACATACATGTTACATGCATGATACATATATGTTGGTAAATTCATAGGATTAAATTTTAACACATGTTGAGTTTGTTTAATTTTGTGCTATGTGTGTACCGGTACAAAAACTGTGTGATGAGAATGTAGTCATGCAGAATATCTGATCTGTTTCTGTGATATCGCCGAGTATCACTGTTGGTATCGCCGTGTACCAGAAGTATTGTCGCCGTGCAATACAGTGTTGTCGCCGTGCAACACAGTTTTAGGGCTAGGTGTGAATCTTGTAATAGTGAGGGTTTTCTAAGAAATTAGAGCAGCATGAGAATAGGGACAAAGCGCCTTCCATAAAACTCACTGTGATAAGAGTATTAGTTATATTCAAGCTTGAGTGAAGGGCAGGGTAATGTCGGTGCATGATTATCTATAAACAGGTGAGAGTCCTGTACGGGTACATGTTTTATATCTATAAACAGGTGAGAGCCCTGTACGGATAACGGTGTTATTTTGCTAACGGTGCATGATTTCTATAAACAGGTGAGAGTCCTGTACGGATTTCATGTGTGACTGAAGTTAGGGAATTTTCAGTGTGAAAGTGCGTGATTGTTTTGTAAGGTATGTTCAAGTGGAACTCTTAGAACTTTCACTTCGCGGTGGGTTCAGAGGAAAATGAGTTCATATTCTTACGTGTTAGAAGGGTAGGGTAAGAGTTGCTCTACTGGCAAATGGAAATTATCCTTAGTGTGAATAGCGCCGTCTATTCCGAAGTGTGGATACTTGAATGTATGTAAACTATCCTAATTAGAGAAGCAGACAGATGTGTTTCGTTTTATATATTGACTAAAATGTACCAAAAGTAATTTTAAGGTACTTAGGAAAGTTCAGGATAAAGTCTGTACCATTCTAAGACTTTATAAAGTATGTGCAGTGTTTAAATACATTTAAAAGCTCTGCACGCTAATAAAATTCAATTCAAAAGTGTTCAGCATAGTTGAAAAGTATAAAAAGGTGAACTGTGCTATTTTAAAACATTCAGGAGCATTTTAGAATGTTCTGTGTTAATTAGGCTATAATTAGGGTATTCCACGTTGTTAAACATTTTTAAGTAAATAAAAAGTGATTAGTATTGATTTTATAAACATTCCTCGCTTTAAATATAGTATTATACTGTTCTCCGTAGTTTAAAACCATTAAATTGTGCCCCGATCGAAAATTGTAAGGGAGGGGCTGGTTTTAGGAGTGAGAACGTGTGAGGAGAGAGCCTGCAGCTGCAGCAGCTGCCTACGTCAGAGCTTGCCGCGCTCTGGTTGGTAGAACTGTCTGGAGCGTCATCATTAAGTAGCTCCCTGATTGGTTGATGTGCCCTGGAGTGTCGGAGCAAAGCAGCGCTCTCATTGGCTGAGGCGCGATAAAATGCTCGAAATTGTTTATTTTATAAGTATTCCCGATTCTTTCACTAGCAGATCGCGCTAATTTTATGAGAAAAACTGATTTTATTGCATGTCACATCACAACTGATGTATGCTGGCGAACGTTGCACTGTTTTAAAAAGTGAAGTGTAGCGTTGTGAGCTCATTAAATTGTAATTATAAATATCCCCGCGTTGTTAGATGTGCACAAATGTTTTAAAGGAAAGTTAAATGTGTGTCCGGAACATTTTGTAAAGGAGGGGGGGCTGCTGCGCTCTCATTGGTTGGAGTACTGCAGAGTTAAAGCAGGGCCTCGCTCTGATTAGTTAATGTGTTCGGAGCGTCACAGCAAAGGTGCGCTCTGATTGGTTAAGGAGTTGTGTGAGGCAGCGCGGTGATTGGGTAATAGTGTTATATTATTTAAAAAGGAATTGCCCGTGATATTTTATTTCAGACATTCAAATATAAAAATAAAATCCCAATTTGATTTCCCTCGTTATAAATGTGATGTTGCCTGTAAGAGAAGCGTGTGAATACTGATTGATGTGGTGATTGTTTGAACGTTTGCGCGATATTTTAAGAGCGCATGTAAAGAAAGGGTTGCTTGGAGTGTAAAGGGCAGAGAAGGATTACGTGCGCATTGTATTGTAGATTTAGAATTGTCCTTGATCGACACGAAGGGGCCGCGCTGTGATTCGTTAAAGTTCCGGCGCGTCATAGAAAAGGCCGCGCACCCATTGGCTATTGACGCGCAGCGTCATACAAGGGCCGCGACCTTATTGGTTAAAGCTCTGTAACTGTGTACAAATGTCAGGTAATCAAATTTAGAGTTAAAACACCGTTTTAATCCCTTTTTCTTCTGCGTTAATGTTTAAAAGGAGAAGTATACAATAAGCTGATACAGATGAGCGAGTGTACACTAAAATAAAATTACATAAATAATAATGAAATAAATATTACGGTTTTCGTTTTCTTTCCTAGTCGCGCTATTATTGATGTCATAGCTAATGTAGGCGAGAGAGCGTGCGCTATATTAAAAGACTTGTTAAAACTGTTATGAGCGCAAAAGGAGAGAACTAGAACCGCAGCGGCCGTGTGATTGAAAGCTGCCGCGCTCCCATTCGTTAAGCGGCCGTCGCGTCATGATCTACACTGCGCTCCCATTAGTTAAGAAGCCAGAGCGTCTTGCCAAGGCCGCTCCCTGTTTGATTAAAAGTGCTGTGGTGTCACAACGAAGTAGCGCTGTGATTAGTTAAAGTCCTGGCAGGTCGCGCACCCATTGGTTGGTGACGCGCACACCCCTGGTTCCCGGGACAGATTAAGGAGGTTGTACAATGATTGGTTGTTGACGCGTAGCGTCATATAAAGGCCACGACCTCATTGGTTGAGGCTTCGTGGGCCTCGAGGTTGTTTAGGCTTGGTGAAGGAAGGTTTCGTGAGCCATTGGGTGGGGCCCTGTGAACCGCGCTGGGATTAGGTGAGGCTTTCCTAAGAGTCACGGAGGAGCTGGCTGTGATGTACAGTCACATGTGATATAAATAGACACAACAGAATTAATTAGAGCAGAGACAACAGTGAAAAGTGGTTAATAAATAGTGGCAACATTAATTGGAATTATAGCAAAAACTATCACAGTTGTGGTTTTAAGCTGCTTAACTAAGGGAAAGAGTAAAGAGTGGTACAGCATAATTAAATAAATAAACATCACTGAATGTTTTGTTAGCTGCTGTATTACTAGTGTGAATATTATATCAAAATAATTTGTTTACAATAGAGTAGGAACTATCCATTAATAAATTAGACAGAGTGTTTTAGAGAGATTACCTGTGTCTAAGGTAATTGTACATGAAGGGGAATTATTTTTAAAATTATTAAAATTTGTCCTTAATTTTGATTTATTGATTAGATTACTTCTATTATTAATTTAATTAGTTTATATTTTTACTGCCCAAATTTAAAAGCAAATAGATTAGGTTTTCTTTTTCCACAGGTATATGTTGCAGAAGGTATGTAAGTGAAAAATAAGTACATTTAAAACACGTGATTATATGTTGATATTTACTGTTATAAAATAAAATTTTGCATTGCTACTATTTTTGCAAATTGATATTTTTCTTTCCAGGTTAATTATAATTAATGATACAGGTAAATTAGGAGATATATTAAATTGACCAAATTATAAAGTTTTCTACACCTGATAGTATTTAATTAATTAATTGATCAGCAAACGCTGCAAGGCAAATTTAGAGAGTACATTTACCAAAATAATTAAATAAAATGTCTTCCTTATATAAGAAAATGAAAAAGGTTGTAGCTAAATGTGAGAATAAATTAAAGATTCCAAAATTAGTGAAAATAAATAATAAAGGTGTCAGAGTAGAAAATAGAGATCAGTGTAAAATCGATGTTGTAAATATGGATCAGAACAGAAATTCACGAAGACCCCCAGAACAGATTAATGCAACGCCAAAAGTGTCAGATCAGATTGATAAAGTGCCAGTTCAGAATTTTACTAAAATTAATGCAATTGAAAAACATGATGAAATGATTGGTACATCTGGAATTAATATTCCTGATCATGTAAATTCATCAAATGATTTAAAGGAGTCCATGAAAATTATGGAAACAGTGACAGTCCCTGTACTTAGGAAAGATGAAATTAATTCCGCAGTTTTAAAGGTCCCATTAACTGAAAAGGTTTATTCCATTGTACTTGAGATTGAATTAGTAGGGACTACAGATCAGCAAGAAACAGAGATGACTTCAGTTCTGGTAAGTGAGAAGTCTGACATTGACCTAATTGAATTGACACAGTCAGACGAGTCAAAATTCTGGTCAATTAAAAAGGAAACTGAGATAAATGAGTTAAATAAAGAGTTACAAATACAACGACAGGTAATGACTCAAGAGATTGAGATGGCTTCATTGCCATTGCAAAATTTTATTAATGAACAGTCAGAGAAAACGGATACAGGATTAATTAATGAACAAGAAAACAGTCTAAAAGGATTAGATGTACTTCCAGAATATTGGTATAAAAATGATGTTCTTTTGAGTGAAGACATCAAAGTAAAGGACGTAATTAATCAACAGATTAAAACATTGACTTTTACAGGTTCACTTTTCAGAAATGCAAATTTAATTAAAAGATTGATTGATGATATTCAATTGGCAGAAAGGTTTGCTGTCGTGATATGTGCAGCATACAAAATGAATGATGAACATGCTTTGAGTTCACAAATACTAACAGCTACAGTTGAAACATGGCAGGTAGTCAAAGGCTTACAAAATGAAGCAACTCATGAGGAGAAAGGTACATGGTTGAGAACAGATTTTAGACAGCGAGATGAGGATGAGATTTGGATACACAAAGATAGTAGAATAGTTTTACCAAATAGCATGATTACTGACATGAACAGAATGTACTATAAAATTGCAGAATTTCTTTACCAGAGGTGTCTGACTTATCAGCAAGTGAACACAATTAAGAGAACAATTGTGAGATTGGAAACAGAATTACAGGAGAGTGGTTCATTGACCAGATTACAAATAGATTTCTGTGAGATGTCACTGCATGATAAACTATGCTACATTTTTGTGATTTACTGTTTGATTATAAATTGGGTTGAAACATTTCAGATGAGACATGATGAAATTACTGTTGCAAAGTTATCAGATAACAGAAAACATATTGAAAACAGATTGCTCCATTGTACAGATAGACTAGAAATTTCAAATGTTGAGGAGCATGAGAATGTTACTATAAAAGACAAAGATGCAAAAATGTGCCTAGCTGCAGGTACAAAGTGGACAGATGTTCTTCCACTTGTTTTGATGTTTCTGAGAAACACTACTGATAAAAAGACAGATTTAAGTCCACGTGATATTATGATGGACAAGGTCATGAGACAGTCATTCATACCAGAGAAAAGAATGATGCCTATCAATGATAGCATCAAATTGGAGAACTGCAGGAATTTATCAGATGAAATGATTTCTGTGTTTGATGAAGATGAAACTGAAGTGCAAACAAGAGAAAAAGAACAAGTACTTGATCAGTTACCAGGTAAAAGGATCAGGAAAAAGGTTCGTCTAAAAGGAAATTCTCTAGTGCCAAGGTGGCAGAAAAGGAGGTCAGTCAGTCTTGTCACAACAAATGCAGAGAAGTGCAAAAGACTGAAGAGGTGGATTGACACTGGCCATACTTTTCGTGTATCTACACCTGAAAATCCTGATGAGGATAGTGTCACAATTGATGATTCAGATTCTGAAGAAGAACCTGAAGAGAATCCAGATCTTGAAGATCGACAAGTTGGTCGATATCTGGAGAACATAAATAGAAAACAAGCCTTGATTGAAGAAGACTTGCAAGTTGTGACTGAAGACTCAGAAAATGATGGAAATCTGCCAGAAAAAGAAGCAGAAGAAGAATGTGATCAGATTGTGATTCAAGACCAGGAGAGTATTGAAAAGCAGAAAAGTAGCTCTGAAAGCAGGAACAGGAATTCTGAAACTGGGAAGTTGAAGGTAATTGAAGAAGAAGATGAATTGCCAAGTACCAGCTACAAAGATGACGTTCCTAACGGAGTGAAGCTGCCGAGTAAAGAAGTACCTGAGTCTGAAGTTGAAATTTCTGACACTGAAACTGATGAGAATGATGAAGATTCTGAGATAAGAAAATTCAGAAAAGGAGCTTGGAGAACAGAATGTAATGTGACCAAGCAAAAGAAGAAATTACCAAGAAAATGTGATGAATGGCCGGAAGAAAATGAAGGCCTAAAATTCAAATTAAGATACAGATCAAAGAAACAGATTGATGAGATATCAAGTCAAAAAGATTCTATAAAGGAAAGTGAGGCAGGAAAGAAAATAGAAGTGATACCTGTAATGGAGGTAAATGATGAGAGTCAAAAAGAGATTGAAAACAAAAGTGACAATGATTGAAGTACATACTTGTTAAAATTTAGGTTTCTGTTTTTGGCATAAGGCTGAAGAAATCTTGTTAGGTGACACAAGGTCGAAGAAATTCTGTTAGCTGAAAAATTAATTTGTGACATTAGGTCGAAGAAAAACTGTTAGAAGGTTTAAAGAGTATAAAAAAAAAAAAAAAAAAAATTGAAAAAGGGGGGTGTTAGAAATTTTTAGAAAATTTAGGTAACATTTTTTAAAATTTTTGTTTTATTTTTCTTTGCAAGCTTAATGAAAATATAATTCTGCTTTGGTTAATTTAGGTTGTTATTGTTCTTTTAGAAATTAACAAGGAGAAGTTTAAGATTAATATGACAAGCAAGATACTGACATTTTATTAGTTATAGTTTTTGCAACACTTTTATTGAAGCTTAGTTGTATGTTACACAAGAGAAAGAAATAGAACTAGAGGGGTTTCTTAAAACTCAATATGAGAATTATAGATAAACTGACGAGATAAGTCTTTAGAAATACTAATACAGGTGAAATTGAATCATGTTCATCTTAGATAAAATCTTTGCTAAAATATTGGGTGGTGGTGTGGTGATTTGTTAATCACCAGATGAGGGAGTTGATGGAGCGGGATAGAAAACAGAGATCTGTTTAAACCCGTGAAGTCACACTTCCATAAATAAATTAATAATGCTAACAATTTGTGCTGTGTGTATAATAATTCAACCTAGTTTAAAGTTGCATTTTCACAGAACACGCGGGAAACTAATATGTGTGCTCATAAATGTGCATTATGTTGCATTCTCATGTATGTAGAAAATAATAAATTAATCTTGTCTATTGTCATGTCATAACTAATAGCAGCTGTTTTTAAAATAATGGCATGTGCTTATTTTGCTTCCCTTGTCTATGTGATGTCATTTCTACTATTCTAGGTGCACATAAGGCTTTATGGATTATGAAGACTGGTAGATATAAAATGCTGCTTTATTTGTGCTTTACTGCTAGGTAATTTAGACTAATGGGTTAATAATTAGCAATGATGGGAGGCAACAGAACAAACTGTATTTCTTGCATTAATTATTCTTTGTGTTTGTTTATATAATAGTTTTACAAGTGAAGCTTAGAGATGGCTGCAGAAAAATAGTACCCTTTTAAAAGTGGCGCAGGGACAGTGGCGCAGAAAATTGACGCTTTCTGAAAGAGGCCTAATGATGAAAATGGCTCAAGTGAAAATAATTCCAAGAAGGATGGAAAAGGCCTCTGAGCTTTTATTTTGAAAGGTTTTGGATTGAACTGCTAAAAAGATGACTTTTTGGAGAAATTTGCTAACGTTTGCTAACGTGCCACGGGAGTTCAGAGCTGACTAAGCTCAAGGTTAAAAAGGAAGCTGTCGCTACAAAATGTAGCAGTCTAAGGAGAGCTGCCAAGACTTCTAAATGAACAATGGACTAGTGAATTTGCCCGGGCATGTAAGAAGGAGGTGTCACAGTTTACTGTGGTACGAGGTGGCTCAGCCAATGGAGAACTAGAATTCGTCTGCTGGAATGTGAAAAATAGTTAGCTCAGCGTAATTTAGGGTATAAGAATAGGTTCAGAGAACACATAGTTGGCTTACGCTCGAGAAAATCTGGAGGACGATGTTATGCTGATGGACTTTACACGTGAGGACAGGAGTTTTTATTAATTACTTTATTACTAGGTGATGAGGGTAGAGACAGAGATATAGTTAGGATTTTGGAAAATGCTTAATTTTACTTATTTCTGCTAATGAATAATAATTCTTGATTTATGCTCTTTTAATTAATTCTGAATACATCTTTCTTTATGACTTTTCCTAATGCTTGTTTAATAAAATACCAAAACCTAAGTTTTTCTAGATGTGTTAAAATAAACTTTCTAAAATGACAAGCTGGTCTTGATTATTGCAGATGGTTTAAACAACTATATTTAGATCTTATCGCCTCATGATTCAAGCGCTCTATTGTTGTTATGGGCCTAGTGTTGTAGTGTAAGTTTTGTGGTAGTAAATAGTGTCATTTGTGCAATATTTTGGTGAGAGCGCTGGATCATAACCACAGAATGATTCATGAAAGGTTGCGATCTGCAAATGTGGGCCACGTTTTTTGGGGTGCCCAGGCCAATTTTTCATCATAATCCGACCCTGTTAATGGAAGCAGGAGATGTTTGTAATCTAAGAGCAGAGCAAAGTAATCCACAAATGGGACTGGCATCATGGAATGTGCTGGAAATCCATCATAATTCATCAAGTTAACCTCAACGCAACTGGGTGGGGGGGAGGGGGTGGAGTATAGAAAATATCACACTGAGATTGCACGTGAAGCCAAGCAGTCAATCAGTAAATTGTGAGCAGATGGGTCAAAAGCTACGGAGAGGTCTGAGAGGATAAGGCATGCAAGATGGTGGTTACGCATGGCTAGTATTTTCTCTCTGATGCTTAGATAGTCGTTTCAATCCCTTGGTGTAAACAGAAACGTGACTGTAGATCAAGTTGTTGCGCTCCAAGTGCACAAAAAGTGCTGTGATGACATCAGCAATTCCAGTGTTTTTGTAATTTATGGCAATCCAGTGACAGGGTCAATACTTTTACTGGAGCTCAGGTTAGTTTTTGCTATAGTGCAACGTTAATAGCAGGATAGAGGATACTGAGGAAAGAATTACTCTGGCAATGATTGGGGTATTAACTGTGAGGTTTAACTTGAGAGCTAGAATCTTGGTGCCATTTGGTCCTTGAACAAGGACGAGGTCACAGGGGCAAAATAGCCAGGATTAGTCTGAGAATTGATTTAGCCAAGGAGCATGTGAATTAGCTCAATGTTAGGACAATGTGGTCATTCATGCATGGTTGAAAATGTCTTTTCTTTTTAACTCTAATGCAGTTTCAGGTCTAGGTTTTGAAAACACAGCTGTCAAGCAGACCTCTGGTCTCCAATATACTTAGAGCTGGCATTGTCAGTAAGGCTCAGCTCTGTCCAGAGGACTATTTCTCTCTCAAACACACACAAAGTGATAGGAGGAATGTCTACAACTAGTCTAACCACTGGCAATATCTCGGGGTAGCATGCCAACCCATCAATATTTGTGTCAGATTAGTTCCAGACAGAAGCAAGTCAGTATTGATCTGCTCCAACAGGAACAGCCCAACCCGAACTGCCAAGGCAGGTCCTCTGTGAGCAGGTAACATAAATGTAAATGTAAATGTAAATGTGCTGGATTTGTAAAGCGCACGGCTGCCCGTGAGCGTCCCGGCGCTTGCTTAGGGAACCCGTCCTGGTATTCCCCTGTGAGAAACCCCGGCAGGGTGTCCACAAGGTGAAAGCCAGGTATCCCGCCGCGAGGGGCCGTAGTGGAGATTAAGCAAGCTATTGCCCAGAGTCGCAGAGTGTGACCCCGTGAGTTGAGTAGGCACCAGAGCGAGAATTGTCGAGTCCGTGGAATTTTTGAGCCCAAGACCCGCCGAGGCGGGGAATCGAACCCTGGTCCACGGTCGATCTCAGCTTCCGGGTCTGCCGCCTCTAACCACTGAGTCACGCCTCTCCATAAGCAACCCAAGACCGATTTCAGCCTAAGTGGTCCTCTTCAGTCAGTGCAGCCTGATTCCAGTGGTACCATAGTCATGGGTCCCACATATGGGCATACCCTTGACCACTTATGGTGTTCCATCAAACACATAAAAGGTGATGGGAGGAATGCTTGCAAATTGTCTGACTACTTGTAATCACTAAGGATAGCATTCCAAAGCATCATATTTTGTCCTCCTTGTCCACTTCATATTGTTCCGGGGACAGGCCAGGACCGTTGCTGGTTTGCATATAGCAGGGTCTAATCTGGTGTGGCACAGTGTGCAAAAAACGGTGGATAGGAATGCTACTCCAAGCAGCTGTCAGTACTCAGACCATTTGCAACCACTCCTCCCATTACCTTTTGTGTGCTCAAGGATTTCTCCCTCACCTTATGCTGTTGATTCTCAGGATGTATCTTTGTACCCCCAATGGAGTTGTTGCATTGAACTTCTTGAGAAACTCTTTTACAACAACAGGCTTCTCTTTCCTCAGTGCTCATTCCCACCTCCTTTTTCTCACCCCTTGCATCCAAGACTGCTGGCTACCTCCTCTCCTCTCTCTCTTCATGTGCCTAATTTTTTGTTTCTCTGATCCACAATCCCCTCTCATACCGCCCACTACATGTCTCTCTTTCCAATCCTATCCCTCATTGCCCCACCCACATCACCCTCTACTTTCTCCCTCCCTCATTCCTGTGTGTGGTCCTCATTGTCCGTGCCTTCCACCAACTCTTGTTGCTTCTTTCCACCACTTCCTCTTCCCCCTGTGAGTTCTCTTTCTTCCCTCGTCCATCATGCCCTTTTGTTTTTCATTCCCATCCCTCCAGGGCCAAACTGGCCGTAGCGGGCACCGGGCGTTTTCCCGGTGGTCCGGAAGGCTGGGGGCCAGTTTTGTTCCAGGGAGTCGGTTTTGCAGCAGTGCAATATCGGCACCCTGTAACAAAAGCGGCAGCGATGCTTGACACTAGCAATCCCCCCCGACTGGTGCTTCTGTGTAGCACCCCCATGTCCTTATCCCCCTCAAACGCCACTCCAAAGTCAGTCGAGCAGAATTGCCAGGACTGGTTTCTGTTCCCAGTCCTGCCGTGCATCCCTTGCTTTGTCCCGGTTGTATGTTCTTACAACGCATCCCGTTGCAACGCATGCCTTTACCAAGCATGCGTTACAACGGAATGTTTTTTTTACGCATAACCTTTTCCTCGTTTTCTTCCGTGGTGACGTCGGACGTCGTTAAGAGGAAGTGGAAGTTCCTTTCCGTTTCCTCTTAAACGGCGCCGTTTTCCTACACATCTCGACGTTTCTTCTAGTGAGGTTTTTTTATTGGGGGGAGACCCCCCAAACCCACCTTTTTTATTAACCCTTTACCACACATGCCTTTACTACGTACCTCGTAGTAAAGGTATGCGTGGTAAAGGCTTTCGTAGTACCCACGCATGCGTTGTAATGCATGCGTGGTTAAGGTATTCGTGGAAACGGCCGCGTTGTAGTGGCCGTTTCCCCTTTGTCCCGTGTGTGTTGTATGCCTTTTCTTCACAGCAGATCCTCATTTAGTGCTACATCGGCTTGCCTCGAAACAAAAGGGTGCCTTTATAGACGGGTCCCTTGTCTGCGCTGTAGTCCCGTCTTTTTGTTTCTCTGTTAAATTAAGGTACTATGTAATTAAAATTGAAGCAGGGCTATTATGAAGCCTGCCTTGCCACACGACCTTTATTTCACATGGAAACAAAAACAAGACTGCACTGAAGGCAAGGTAGCCTTGAATAAAGACAGCCTTTCATGCCTCCAAGTTTTGGGCTTTAATGTGCTTATGCCGCACGTGTCAGCACCCTAAACCCCAACCTATTGGTTTTGCCAATTCTTATTTTCAAGGTAACTGAGACAAAAACAAAATTCAGAGCCAGAAGAAGATGTAAAATCAGAACAAGAGCTAGAATCTATGGATTCATTATGGAGCAGGGATACAAAGGTGGATTACGTTATTTTCGGAAAGGACAGTGAACAACCTATCTCAAGTAGTGCACACTTTTGTAACTCACCAGAACCAATATGGTAGGAGAGGTGCACGTTAGAGAGCATGTAAGCCTGGTATGATGACCGCTCTAGGAGACTTTACAGTCATCGTCGAGAGAGCGCTTCACTGAACAGGAACAACATTTAGTGCAAAGGAAAAAGACAACTCACTAATGCTTTCAGAGGTTGCTATGTGCTTTTTAGCTGCTGATCCGCTTCTGTCTGTGCACCATCCACCGTGTTCACCAGTGGTACTCGATAAAAGGATTGACGTTAGGCCGACGTCCTTCTGTAGCACTTCCATCACGAATTAAATAACCATCGTGATATGTACTTAAGAATAAAAAACAAAATCTCTCCAGCAGCATAACGCCATATAATTTCAATCTAAATTGAGGCATATCTTGGTGCAGAGCTTTTCTTCTTAATTGGCCCTGAGTTCGCAAACGTTAGAACTTTCTACGAAAAAGAAGAAATGATCATTATTAGAAACTACACTGTCTTCTATTGAAAAAACATGTAAACCTATCAAGAGATGGCAGGTAGTGCAGAATGGTGCGGCCCGACTCGTCTATAGACTTAATAGAAAGACTCGTGCTACCACCCTTCTACACAAAGTGAACTGGCTTCCAATCAGACAGAGAGCTCACTTTAAGGGCCTCTGTATTGCCCATAAAGCAATTTATGGCCAAGCACCAGTGTACATAAAGGAGTGCTTGGAGAACTATGTTCCTGGCCGGACGACGTTGCGATCATCTGAGTCCTGCCGGTTAGTCTCTCCCCGATACATCACAAACTCCAAAGGGGGTAGAGCGTTCTCTTTCAGGCTTTCACAAATTTGGAACAATTTACCTGAGCCTCTTCGTAGGCCACCGGCCCTTCTCATATTTAGAAAACAACTTAAAATGCTCCTATTCAGGGAGACGTTAGTCACAGTATAAGTCTGTCGCCTGCCGTTTTGTGCTCCCAGTCATGCTTTCTAAAATAAAGCGCTTAGAGGCCTGAAGGTGATTTTTGCGCTATACAAAATACATTTAACATAACATAACATAAATATTGATTGATGCACATGCCCTGCCAAAAGAACTTGAATTATAACTAATCTCATTTGTCCACTATATTATCAAGTTAGCGGTTGAACCCTTGTAGTGAAAAGCTCACAGCCACTCGCTTCGAGCGCTATGCGAATAGATGTTCCCTGCTAAAATTGCTACAACGTTTTACAAATTCTGTTTCTTCAAAACTTTTCACTTTATGCTTCTTATCTACATCCCATGCTCATTTTAGAATTCTGTGCCAGATGCCGGGTCAAATGGCTTGAACGTAATGTAAACTTCCATCAAACACCCCAGTACATAAAGAGTTGTTTCTTGTTCTTCTCTGCTGCACATTTACCAGTGCTTAGTGTTATAGGGGTGGGAGCGCCAGACCACAAGGCCAGAGAAGTGTACTTAGAGATATGACAATCCCGTCCAAAATGGATGTAGCTCTGTCAGGTCATAATCTGCATACACTGGCAGAGAGCCACCCACTTACCTGCTTAAACTATGACTACAGCCCTTGGGGATTCATCATAGAGTGCCCTCTGGACACTTCCGCCATCTTGGCAAAGGAATTGCTAAACAAATTGCGATTCCTACATATTCCTTAATTATGAATTGCAAATTGCGATTCGCAATTAAGGAATAGCTTCCCATTCATTCCTATGGGCCAATAGGCCCATAGGAATGAATGGGAATTGCCTGCACAATTTTAGAGTACAAAATAGGTACTCACAAACTGTGCATGCAATTTCAAGGGGCCAAAAGGCCACCCTGATGCACCCCTGAAATTGGCATGTGAGCACATGTGGCACACGCACATGCCCTAAGGGCATGTATGTGCTCCGCATGGCACTTTGAAAAATGTTTTTTTGTGCATTTTTCAAACTTTGAAGTTGCTGGTAATTTGCGATTCCAAATTGCGAAATCGCAATTTGGAAGTGCATGATGCATTGCATTTAGGGAATTGCAATTTGCGATTCCCTAAATGCATTCACTATTTAGGTAATCGCAAAATTTGTGATTACCTAAGTTGCGATTTTGCATTTGGGTTGATGCATCACAAATTTAAAAATACTGGTCACAAAGGGGTCGATTTGCAGAATCGGCCCATTTGCGACCGGTATTTTCAATGATGCATTTGCCCCTTAGTGTGGTACATAAGGAAAGAGATGACGGAAGGTGACAACTAGGGGTCTTGAAAGACCCCATTCTGGCGTGTTATTCTGTGCAAGCCTTTGTTGCAGAATAAAGTACTCCAACACTGCCTAATGTAAATCAAAGCAGGCATACAATAGAGATTCTATGTTTGTTCTATTCTATTTACAAAAACGTTTACAACACCCGCTTGCTGCCCATCAAGATACATAAAACTTCCCTGGAAGGTGACCCTGTAGGTGAGAATCTTCGTCTGAAAGTGCCTTTAGAAGCAGGCGCCATCTGCCTCCCCAAGGGAACTTTCCCAGGATTTTCATATGAAGAATGCGATTTTGCTTGTGGTCCCTGCATTAAAATCAGTCACTGGATGCAGGGTCCACCTGCCTCCCTGCTGTTTCATGACATTATTACCTCACCCAGTCTCCTTAAATCTCACTCGACTGCAATAAAAGCTGCTTATGAATTCAGAGCGGCGCCATGTACACTACAAGTGCCGATTCCCACATGTGTACAGTAATTGAATTGCCAGATCTAAAAAAGCCAGCGTCGCAATGCATAGGTCCTGGAATAAATATTCATGTCAAGAATTGCCCTCTGGGTGAAACAAATGATGGATATGCTTGAATTCCCATTTTCCTTTCGTATGAAATACCCCCCAGTGGAGACATTATGCATTTTGCTGGAGTAATAGGCTGAAAGGGCCCCTTATTGTCCCTGCGGCTAGCTCTTTATTTAATTTTCCTTAAACAACTCGCTTCCTTTCATGTTCTCTTTTTAAATTCTTCACATGCTGCTGAACCCAAAGACCCTGAAAAGGGACTGTGAAATCATGTATGAAATGCTCCAGTAACAGCGTGGCGGGTTTACATCTTAGGTACTGAGTTAGACAAGGTTTATTGGCCTCAATACAAGCTGACATACATTCCTGGGCAGCATTTTATCTCCCACTTGCAATGTCTACCATCTTAACAAGCCTATTCTAACTCTCCATCATCCGGATTCATGCTTGATTTTCAAGCAAACCACAGACTTTGTAAAATGTGTTAGCTGTTTGTCTTATAGGGGTGTCCTTGGTATATGACAAAGGCCCTCCTGGCCTTACAATGCAGAGAAGTCTTAAGGCGGGGCCACACTGGGCAACTGCCCCTGGGTTCCACTGTAAGCTTGGAAGAGTGCCCCTTTTACTCACTGTAGCGTTGCCCCACTGAGCAGGCCAAAAAGGAAAAAATAAAATGATAACTCATTATTATTATCATTTTATTTTCCATCCTTGCTCAGCTGGGTATGGGTTGGGCAGGGCTGCTCTGCTCACAGAGCAGGAAAGGAGTGGTTTGCCCACTCCAAGTGCGCAAGACGCTTCGGCTGGCCGTCTTGGGCCAGCCAAACCGTCATGTGTACTTTGCATATTCAAATAATCAGAGGGGAGGGATCACTTGTCCTGCGTGAACCAGGGTATGCAGGAGATCGAACAACGGTGTCTCCAAATAAAAACCCTCATGCACGTGTTGGGTAGCGTGGTAAGCGGTATATCTTGATTCTCCGCTCTTCAAACACGTGTGTGCATAATCATCGGGTTTTGTTTTTGGTATGCAGCCTCCACCAGGAGGATCTTACCCTCGGTAAAAACAGTAGTGACCCAGTGATGTGGAGGGAGTGTAGAACAATTAAAAATCCCCCGGAGACCCAGTTGTAGGAATTTTATTAGGTCTGGGTTCGGGTGGATCCCATTAGGGGAATGCTCAAGTGGCGTGCGCTCTATTGAAAATATTAAGTTCTCAGGACGCACTAGCATTCAAAATGATTTAAAATGGCCAACATGTTTCAGCCCTCTATGCCGTGAATCGGACTTTAGGGCTTTCGTCAGGACCCGTGGTGAAAGGTGAAAGTGATACTAGTTTACTATATTAATAGCAAGCAAGTGTGTAGAAAAGGGAAATTTTCAACCTGTTTCTTTTTCTCGAGGTCACGATGTACCTGAAATGCACATTAGTTACACCTCCTTCGGGTGTGACAAGGGCTTCGAGGGGGCTAACGCTCCTCTCCTCGCGCCTCGCGTTGCGCTGCTGCTGCCTCTTGGGACCCGGAAGTCCCAAGAGGCAGCAGCAGCGCAACGCGAGGCGCGAGGAGAGGAGCGTTAGCCCCCTCGAAGCCCTTGTCACACCCGAAGGAGGTGTAACTAATGTGCATTTCAGGTACATCGTGA
The DNA here is from genome assembly GCF_964261635.1 of Lissotriton helveticus. Lineage (NCBI taxonomy): Eukaryota > Metazoa > Chordata > Amphibia > Caudata > Salamandridae > Lissotriton > Lissotriton helveticus. Next base: position 2,063,690,948 of record NC_136063.1, read on the forward strand.
CCTCGAGAAAAAGAAACAGGTTGAAAATTTCCCTTTTCTACACACTTGCTTGCTATTAATATAGTAAACTAGTATCACTTTCACCTTTCACCACGGGTCCTGACGAAAGCCCTAAAGTCCGATTCACGGCATAGAGGGCTGAAACATGTTGGCCATTTTAAATCATTTTGAATGCTAGTGCGTCCTGAGAACTTAATATTTTCAATAGAGCGCACGCCACTTGAGCATTCCCCTAATGGGATCCACCCGAACCCAGACCTAATAAAATTCCTACAACTGGGTCTCCGGGGGATTTTTAATTGTTCTACACTCCCTCCACATCACTGGGTCACTACTGTTTTTACCGAGGGTAAGATCCTCCTGGTGGAGGCTGCATACCAAAAACAAAACCCGATGATTATGCACACACGTGTTTGAAGAGCGGAGAATCAAGATATACCGCTTACCACGCTACCCAACACGTGCATGAGGGTTTTTATTTGGAGACACCGTTGTTCGATCTCCTGCATACCCTGGTTCACGCAGGACAAGTGATCCCTCCCCTCTGATTATTTGTAACTACCTAAGGAAACTGAGGGATCAGCGTTTTCCTTCTCCCCCATCCATTTGATTAGCATACTTTGCATATTCTGCACCAGGCTGCATTACAGCCTGGGTGCAGAACATGCCCAGCCTCCCATTCCCTGGCTGAGCGCCGAACCACGGCGCTCAGACCAATCACAACGCTGCTTTGCAGCATTGTGATTGACTATCAGGAGCATGGAAGACCGGTGCTTCCTGCATCCTGTACTGGAAGTGGGTGAAGAGGACCGAGAGGTGGCGGCGGCAACAGGTAAGAGTTAAAAAAAAAAAATCCCACTCTCCGCCATTTCCCCCCCCCACTGGCATTAAGTACCGTCCGCTACTGTCGTAGGCTGGTCGCACCTGAGATACACAAAGGCATTGGCTGGGCAGTGGAGCCCTCTGAGGGGTGGCCCCCAAAAACCAAGCAGTTGCAGGGGCGTACATTTTAACCTATGTCCTTTCCTTGAAACTCAAAGTCATTGCTGCTGTTTGGTTACTGGAGTTTCGCAGCTGGAACACTAAGACAGGTGATGAGCAAGTGAATTTAACCTTGCATTGGGAGGGGCCAGAGTTTTAACCATACTTTTATTTCCGTTTAGTGCTGTTTATTTTTTCAAAATATTTAACAAGTTGGGGGCCTGATGCACAAAAAAAGTGCAAGCAGTACAACCTTTTAAACTCCATTTTGAGTAACATCATCCTTTGATAGTAATAGTAATGAGCAAGATTTTTCTTTAGGCTCCTTGCGAAAAGCAAAGAACGCTGGGACATAAACCTGCAAAGAATAGCGAATTTCACTCCCAGCGCTCACATTTTCAATGCAGCAGCTTTGTGACCTCTCATTGCTGAAGGAACATGGGTCAGAATGCCTCAAAAGTGTCATGTTGTGACTAGGACACTGGGGAGAGCATGCAACAAATAGTCTGTGGGACCAGTCTACTCCTGCCCATGTCTCCAGCCTGCTCAGCGGGGTGTAAAGGGTTAACTCATGACAACTTGGCCTTTAGCCATTGCTTGCTGCTTGCCTTCAGCAGTCAGTAACCGTTGCATGCTTTGAGGTTGCAAAAGCAGGTGTACCGTATTGGTGAGACAGCATGCAGGGAATGCTCCTCTGATACCAAAGTCCCCTTGTGAGTTGTCGCATAGGTTCGCGAACCCATGTGACTCACAATGTGTACGCTGTGAGTCTTAATGCCAATTAGGAATTGCGATCCACTTTTGGGTATTGCAAATTAGCTTTGCACGGTTGGAAATGGCTTAATAACCATTAGCGACTTTGCAATGCCATTGAGCACAAACCCCTGGGTCTATTATTCTCTTCTTACATAAGCAAAACGTTAACAAACACCCTTCTGAGAATTAACTGTATTGTATTCACTAACAGATACAAAATATTTATTTGATTTAAAAATATATCAAAGTGATGCCATTTATAGCACATGTGATGCTACACATTTTGCGCCATATAATGTTTAGTATATTCCTTACATGCTTCATGGCACTTCAAAATGTGTATCACAAAAGAGGGAAAGAAATAGTGGGTGACAGAACATTGCATTGAAAAGGATAGTACGAGTGAGTGAATACTTTAGAAAATACACCGCTAGAGGGGTGCACAAGTTTCTTCTCTTGGAAAAATGTGAAGGCTTCAAAGGTTGTGTTGTTGCAGAGGAAGATAGCTAAGGGCATCACAAGGATTGCAGCATCCCACACACGTTTTAGCAATATTGGAATCTTAATCAGGTGTGAGTCAGATCTTGGTGTTTGGATGGCATCTTTGGTGGCATTCTTGATCTTAAACATTGGACATATTGTTAACAGAATTTTAAGGCATGGCAAGACAGGAGGCTAGCATTATGCATAAATCCTTTTATTCACCACTTCCAAGCAGAAACCTTTGAAGATCCTTACTAGACCAAATATGACAACATAAACAAAAAATAGAACTTCCAGTCCTTAAAACTCCCCAACACTACAGACTCTTCATCTTTTGTTTGCTGCTTCTGAGCATATAAGTGTAAGTTTTAGTAGCACATGTAGAGTATAACTACAGTAGAGTATTACTGGACAGGAGTTACAGTTTTTCTACACCTAGTTTTACCTCTCTTACCATAGCGCCAGGTTACCCTTAAGGTGTCAGATGCGCTTTATAAGCAACTATAATAATAATAATAATAAATGGTTGATTTGAAAATGTAAATGTGACTTATAAAGCGCAAACTCATGCCCTAGGGCGTCTCAGCGCTATCGAAGTCCGAATAAGCTATACCATGTTGTTGTCAGTTCAGGCAGATGTGCAGATGTCTTCTGCTCCTGTATGAAAAGCCAGGTACTCAAGGCTTTTCTAAAGGAAAGTTTAGTGGGAGCAGTGTTTAGTGTCATTGGGATACTATTCCTGAGTATGGCAGTGGTTCTAAAAAAGCTCTTTCCACCCCAGGATGCTTTCCAGGATGCTTTCCTAAATGGGGGGCATATCAGGTTCCTAGCAGAGCCTGATCAAAGTGTCCTAGCTGGGATGTACCATATAAATTTCTTTTTGAAATGGCCTGGCCCGAGTCCATGTAGTAATTTATAGGCCACGCAGAGAGCTTTGAAACTACATCATTGCTTGACTGGCAACCAGTGTAGTTTCATAATTGCTCCTCTGGCTGACTCATATTTTGGAATTTTAAAAAGGAAGCAAGCCGCAGTGTGTTGCAGTGTCTGAAGCTTTTTCACAAGACCCATTGCAAGCATAAGATACAAACTATTGCAATAGTCAATCCTCGTGAGGATCAATGACATTGTAACTGTTTTTAGTAGCTCGGGGGGCAAAACATTTTCTATATTTTTATTAGCCTTAGGGAGCAAAAAGCCGCCTAAGTAATTTTTTTTACTTGGTCCTTAAACTTCAGTTCCTTGTCTACAAAGAAACTAAATCTTACTTTGTTTGAGGGTTCTGGTAGTGAGTCCAGCACAGATGGCCACCAGTCCGGTGTCCAGAAGGAAGGATTTTTGCCAAAAATGATAACTTCAGTTTTTTGGGCGTTCAATTTAAGGCAATTGCAATCCATCCAATTGCTCCCTTTACCCATACATGAGCTCAAGGCCACACCCAAATTGCTTTATGGATTTGCCTGTAATACCACAAGTTGGGTGTCATCGGCATGCGAGGCCAGGGAGAAGCCAGACTTTTTAATAATGAATACAAGTGGTGTAACGTAAAGATTAAACAGAGTTGGGCTCAGTGCCGAGCCCTGGGGAACTCCACAAGGCATGGAAAAGGGCCTAGAGACAACCTGGCCCATCTTCATTTTGTTTTGTCTATTTGCCAGGAAAGATTGCAAGAGATCAAAAGTTGTTTCCTCTATCCTCAGCCTATGCATACGGTCAGTAAAGATCTCATGCATGGCCGTATCAAAAGCTGCAGAGAGATCCAACAGGATCAATGCAGCTGTCCGACCCCTATCAAGTACTTCTAGTGAGTCCTCTCTTGCTATCGCCAGAGCCGATTCTGTGCTGTAGTGTTTTCTAAAACCATGTTGTGGGTCATCTAGCAAATAGTTTTCCTCTTAAGTATTCTGATAATTGTTGGTTCATTACTTTTTCTACCAGCTTTGCGGCAAAAGGAAGTCTTGATATTGGTTGGTAGTTGTTTGGGTCCTGGGCATTTCAATTGTTTTTTTTTAGTAGAGGGGGAATTGAAGCCTGTTTCCAATGAAAGGGAAAATACCCTTCTACAAACATTTTCTCAAAAATCTGCCCATGATTTTGTGCTACTTGTGCGGGAATCATGTGTATGATATTGGGGGGATAAGGATCTTGTGGCGCCCCCGATTTGATAACTGAGATTAACTCTATGAGTTGTTCTTCTGATGAGACCTTAAAAGGTCTTTCTTTTTCCCGTCCAGTTAAGATATGAGCCTCTTGATGATCGCCTGCTCTTAATTTATTAAAGATATTAGTGACTTTTTCTTGAAAAAGCCTGCCTGTGTGTTGCAGAACTCTTGATTTGTTTCTGCAATATTTGAGCTGGCTGGTGTTGGTAATTTTGTTATTACTGACAAAAGAGTCCTGTTTGCATTAGAGGCGGCTTTTATATGCCCCGAGTAATATGCCGTCTTTGATGCTACAATATTTTTTTTATGTTTGGCTAATTTATTTTTATAAATGTTTTTGTCCTCCACATCATAATGTTTCCTCCATTTTTGTTCTTGTCTACAACAGTCCTGCCTTGATAGTTTGAGGTTTTCACTGTACCAGGGCGCGGATATTTTATTACATGTTGTTTCTGAATTCTTGGAGGAACTCGGTCCAGTGCAGAGTTAAGCCAGAAATTAAAATTCTCTACACTGCGCTCCAAATTGTCCCCTGGTTGCCATGGGCCTGCGACAATGGCATCCCCCAGTTTAGCTGGCCTAATTTTATGCCATGCTCTACTTGAGGTGTGTTGTGTAATATTTCTAGTCATGGTAGATTTTGTTTGGTATTTATCTGCCAGTTAACCACCCAGTGGTCTGACCAAGTAGCATGATGTCAGAATGATTGAAAAAATCCCATCTAGCATGTTTCCAGCCCTATGCTTTTGGCCTTTGGTGACTAGAGGCAGTCCAAATGCGTTCATAGTGTCAATCAATTTTTGAGATTCTGGGTCTGTTTCCTTTCCCAGATGAAAATTAAAATCTCCCAACACCAGAGAGTTCTCATTGATGATACCGAATTCCATGATCGTACTTAGCTGGTCCACAAAACCACATCTAGACCCCGCAGGCGATAAACTAATATACCCTTAATAGCCCGCGAATCTGCTGACTGCACCGAGAAGGCTAAGGCCTCAAATCCGGGCAAAATTAGTGGCTCAAATGTCGTTTTAAAGTGACAACCATAAAATACTGCCAAACCCCCTCCCTTCTTTTCTGATTGTCTATTTAGACGATATACTGCATTGCCGGGGGGTGGGGTGGGGGGGCTGCAACAAAGTCTGGGCCCAAACTTTCGGGTAAAATGAATGAGTTATATTTAGTATTTGATATGTAACAAGTTAATGGCCGTTTAGAAGTAAAACTGAGGTGTCTGGTTGAGTTGCAGAGGAAACATTTATTTTTGGTTACAGCTGTAATGAGTTTTAAAACAGGCCTACCATAAAGTTTAAAATGGGCTTGAGGAGAGTATTTCCAAACAGCTCCAGTGTGTGAGGCTGCTTGCGCTGAAGTCTTGAGATCAGCCACATCGTTTGTGGCAAGGAGGTTGTTTTCTTAAGCAGGTTGGGCATGTGATAGCATCTACATATGAGCAATGTTTCCAACGCCATTAGGCCATGTTGGGCAGATGTATGGGAGCGCAATGACTCCTTGCTAAAGGTTGCCTAGCAACGCATCCCGCTCCACATCAGATGTCAGTTAACAGTTGACAGTTGTCGATTAACAAGGATTTCATGCGTTGCTCAGGGAAAAATATATTTTTGAGCAAAATACGTTCAGGGAAATTGGAAATAAACATATAGCTAAGATCTAGAAAGGGAAATTAATAAAGAAAGAAAGAAAGAAAAATAGAATATGGCAGAAGAAAGAGAAATTACATCACAGGATGTGCAGAAGGAGGTCAGTAGGAAGCTAATTGATAGAGAAATAGGAGATAAGGTTCAGGATACAGTAAAAAATGTAATAAAATTAATGGTATTAAGTCGTCTGCTTTCCCTATCACAAGAGGGACCAGACAGGGTTGCCGTCTGTCGCCGTTACTTTTCACACTCTACATGGAGCCATTCACGGAAAGAATATTTTCTGGAATTTAAATGGGAGGCAGGGAACACAAGATAATGTTGTATGCCGATGATGTGCTCCTCACCCCTACGGACCCCGACGGTCTCCACTGAAATGGAAGAGTTCCGAGTGGCCTCTGGCTTCAAGCTCAATCCTCAGAAGTCCATGCTCCTAGGCCTCACCATTCCGGACATAGAGCGCACACGACTCCAGGGCATGCACCCATATCAATGGTCTGAAGACAGTATACAATACCCTGGTCTTCGAGTACACCCACAACTATAGCCACCGCTACCCATAACTATGGGGCCCTCCTAACACTCGTAAGGAATGACCTTGCCAAATGGATGACGCATAAAGTTTCATGGTTGGGCCGCTGCAATAAAGGTGGCACTCCTGCCTAAGTTTCTTTACACTATTCAAACACTGCCTCTTCAGCCCCCTCCGTGGGTCTTAGAGAGAATAAAGTCCCTGCTGTGGGATTTTATCTGGGAAGGCAAACGTGCACGTATATCCAAAGCTTGTGCCTACCTCCCTCTGGCTGCCGGCAGTCTAGGCGTCCCGAATCTGCAGTGCAGTAGCAACCAGACAGCACAGCTTGGCTACACAGAGGAGTGGTCCCGTCCTCTCACTGAGAAGCACTGGTACTTTATCGACCAAGACATTGCAGCCACCCACATCTGGAAGGTCCCCTGGCTACCAAAACCACATAGACACGCAATAGTGTTTATCTCCCCAGTCACGCGGGCCACAGTGGGGGTGTGGGATAAAGTACAGCTGCGTCATGGGTTCTCAACACCCATATCATCTCAAACTCCTTTGATTGGCAACCCAGATTTCCCACCAGCACTTACAGGGGCTGCGTTTAAGCCCTGGCAATATGCCAACTGTAAGCGCGTCAGCGATTTATTTGACGTAGACGGGCTTATGGATTTTCACAGTCTGCAAGCTCACTATAACCTACCTGTTAGAACTGGGGGTCTCTAGTTGGCAGAGGTAGGTACCACTGTCCAAATAGGGACCCTTGCTTCTAGTCAGGGTAAGGAGGAAACCCTCTGAGATAACCCCTGCTCACCCTCTAGGTAGCTTGGCACGAGCAGTCTAGGCTAACCAGAGGCAATGTGTAAAGTAGTCGTACCAACACTCACAGTAACACAGTGAAAACACCACAAACTGACTCCACAACAGTTTAGAAAATAAAGGTATTTAATCTAAACTACACAAGACCAAAACCGACAAAAATCCAACATACACAGTTCAAGAATATGGTTTCAAAAGAGTTCTTAAGGTTTGCGATAAAGTTCTTCAGGTTGCGGTAAAATAAACCACAGATGCGTGAAAAGTTCACAGTTGCGTCATGTTTACTCACAGTACCTTTTAGTTGCGACAAAGTTCCAAAAGCAGAAGCTGGTGTGGTGGAAAACAAGTGATGCGTTGCTCCTGGGACCCTGGGGAGGTGATGCGACAACCCCGCTGCAGCAGCGGGCGTGTTGCGACAAATCCGGTCTGTATGGGGAGGAAGGCCACTTGTATGGATTCCGGTGCGGAGGTTCCGTAGGAAGTTTGTTCTCGCAAAGGCACGATGCGACGATCTCTGGAGTTGCGATGATCTCCGAGGCGACGATGCGCGGACCAGCGGTGATCTTCTCTCTCGCAGCTCCTCGACGCGATGGTTTCTGCGACGACACTCACAGCAACGTGAGGCGGTCCGCAAGCAAGCGGTGCGGCGATCTCACCCAGCGACGACAGGCTCTGCGACGACACTCGCAGCGAGGTTCGACTTTCCCGCACCGCTCTGGTGCGTCCCGCAAACGAAGGATGCGACGGCTCTGGCAGCGGCAACAGACGCTGCGACGATCTCGACCTTTGTAGCGGCGGGAATGTTCTCGCACTGGGATGTGCTCCGCAAGCGAGCGATGCAACACTTTTCAATTGCAAAAGTCTCTGAAGCTTAGTTTCAAGCTTCCCAGCACAGGTACAACTTCCAGAGGCCCCACAACTGGATCAAGCACTCTAGGAAGGACAGAACTCTCTCAGCAGAGTTCAGGGATGCTGGGGGTGAAGTCCTTTTGTTCCTGGGACTTCAGAACAGGGAGCCAGCTCTACACAGGTCCTTGGAGATTCCTTCAAGACAGGGGACACAGCTCAACAGCAAAGTCCTTCCCCTCTCCTTGGCAGCAAAGCAACTGGTCAGTCCAGCAGAGCAACAGCAGGACAGTCTTCCTTCTTCAGTTTCAGCTTTCTTATTGGCAGAGGTTCCTTCTTGATTCCAGGATGATCTAATTTTCTGTTGTCAGGGGTCCTGTACTTATACCCCTAAAAGTCTTTGTTCTCTTTGTGCAAGTGGGCCCTGAGCCCGATCTGAACCAGTTCTGGGTGTCTCCTGAGTACTTTGTTTTCCTGGCTTCTCCTTTCCTTTCAGAGTGAGGGGCAGGGTCGTCAGCCGCACAGCAGGAGGTGGAGCCAGCATTGTGGCAGGCAGGCACAGCCCTATTCAGGCCCAGGTGCTAACTCCTCCCACCACTCAGGTTGCAAATGCAGTCATTCAGCCTAGGGCTGACTCAGCCAGCCTCCTGGGGAATCCCCAGCCCCTGTCACTCTCAAACCAGACAGTCAATCCACAAACAGGCCAAGGCACACAGAAAGAGAACAGCAACTTTCTAAAAGTGCTATTTTCAAACACAGGATTTAAAAACAACCTTTCCTAAAAGATGTGTTATTAAATTCTGAGTTCACGGATACAAGATACTTATGTCCTATCTTGTTCCTATGGGAAGAAATGCTGGAAGCCACTGTAGCCAGCATCCCCCATGTTAATCTATGGAGCAAGATAGCCTTACAATAGTGAAAAACGAAATTGGCTGTAATTCACTACCAGAGCATATCACCTGCACCAGTACATGCTCTACCTTTCACATACACTGCACCCTGCCCAGGGGGGTACCTTGGGCCTTCCATAGGGGTGACCAATGTGCACAAAAAGGGAAGGGTTAGGCCTGGTCAGTGGGGACACTGACCAGGAGGACATGGCAGTTTCTAAACTGCACATAGGCACTGCAGTGGCAGGTCTGAGACACCATTTTAGAGCTACTCCTGTGGGTGGCACAATCAGTGCTGCAGGCCCACTAGTAGCATTTGTCATCACCAGCCCTGGCACACCCAGTGCACTTTACTAGGGACTTCATGGTGATACAAATATGCCAAACATGTATATCCAATCAGAATAACACTTTACATAGGGAGCACTTACACTCTGTCACTGATCAGCAGTGGCAGAGTGTCCAAAGCATCTAAACCAGCAAAAACGAAATCCAGCACAGCATCAAAAATTCAGGAGGTAGAGGCAAAAAGATAGGGGAAAACCACGCCAAAGATGCCAGGTCTAACACTACCACACTCGACAAAATGGCAACATCTCATGGTGGCACATTCAGTGTCACAGCCCTGGATTCACCCACATGTTAGTAGGCCTTTGACAGCATACAAAAATAGACCCTTACTAGATCCTCAGATGCCAAACTCCTCTCAGATATTTATGCCTTTTAGTAAAGCCTGTTCGCCGGCTCGTGCATGTTGGGAGAGGGAATGTGAAGGTACCTTCACTGACAACGAGTGGAATGATATTCTCCATAGAGCGCGCACTTCTGCCTTCAACACCACTAGCAAAGAGATGCTCCTCAAGATCGCCCACTACTGGTAGCGGCGTGAAACCGGTCCAGAGATGGAATATGCTGGTGCCAATGTGAACACAAGGACAACCACAAATACACTCTGGCACTGCCCCAAATTGGTAACCTTTTGGTCGGAAGTTCCTTTATCTCCCCCCCCCCCTCTTTTTCCTCTTTGGTTCTGGTCCTTATTCATCTTAAACTTGTATTTTGTTTCTTTTAAATGATGCCCGTTGTATTTGCAATGTCCTATCGCCGCGGGCCTATAGATGTAGGCGGCTAGTAATGTTAACAACGTGTCAAATAATAATAATAAAGAGATGGTAATCCTAAAAATGTAAAGAGGGGAAAAAAGAAAATGTCAAGCTGTAGAGGAAGAGAAGTTTATCTCTCTCTCAGAGGAGGAGGATTGACCGAATAGAGGTCAGGGAGGCAAATGTTTCAAGAAAGAAAAACACAGAGATGTCACTGGTTTAACACAGAAAAGGGCAGGAGTATCTTGTGAGTCACTGATAGGTGTCCAAAGTGCTACAAAAGAAAGGCAGGTACACCCTGCAAAGGAAAGGGGCAATCAACCTAATTGAGCAGATCAAGATACAGACACAGAGTTTTATGAGTATATACTGGATTCGGGATACAATGATGGGCCAGATGAATTTTCAGTAATTGAGAATATAAGCAAAGATGATAAAAAGCGGTATGGGATCCATTGGGTAAAGTGTTATTTAATCCATCGCAGAGAAGGCACCCACGAACCTCAGAGAAGTTGCCATTTAGGGCATAATGTTACACATTACATACAATCTTGGATTAGGCGTCCATTGGAATGGAGTGAGCGGAATATTATGAGGGGTGAGTGCTCAAGGCCAGTAATAGAGGTCAAAGAGACAATGACCCCTAACTTAGACGCATATCGTATTATGTATTTGTTTACGCTGGGTCATGATCTGAGAAAGGGCCTATAATGGTCATTTAAACAATATGAAAACAGACTTCTAGATGTTTTGGTCCCAGTAGCTTTTTATCCCGACGCTCTTTTTCTATCGAAACATGGCTGCGAGATGAGGATGACCCAGCCATCACACAGATTTCACAGCTAGGGTACTCATTACACAGAGTAGATCGGAAAACTGGCAGAGGTGGGGGACTTCGGATAATCTTCAAGGATTGTTACCGCTGTCGCTCATTTACTGCGGAAGTATCCGACTAAGAAAGCATGAGCTTTGCTCTTGAAATCTCACCCATGGTCACCTTTCCTGGCCAGTTACTTTACCGGCCACCAGGACCGATGGGCCGGTTTCTTGATAGCCTTCCGTCCATTGTCACGGAATTAGCACTATCACCAGAACATACACCTAGATGACCCCTCTGATCACCAAGCAAGGGATCTTCTGTCTAGTTTAGCAGGCCTTCAAATTGTGCAGAAATGCTTTGCACCCACAAATATTAAGGGCCATCTTTTAGATGCGGTGCTTAGCAATAATCAAAAGCTCCATGTGGGCCCCCCAATCCCCCTCCCATGGACCGATCACTTACTCGTTCCTCTGGAGTGGGAAACTTTGATGCCCCCTGCAGTGCAGACCCCAGCTCCACTGTTGGGAAGGAAGTGGTCGAACCTTTCTGTCAGCCAGTGGTCGACCACACTGACCGCCATCACTCCTCTGTCCGACCCTGACCCAGGCAAGGCCAACAGTAACTTTGATGATTGGATACAGACCTAGCTAGATTCCCTAATCCCCTTAAAAACCTTACACAAAAAACTAAATCAAAAGAGGCACATTGGTTCAATTCCAATCTAAGGGAATTAAAACAAAGGTGTAGGAAATTTGAGAGGAGCTGGAGGCAGGCTCAAGAGTCCAAAAGCAGAAATGCTTACAGAGAAGCTATTAGAAAGTATAAGGCGGAAATAAATACCAAGCAATCTGCATTTTATGAGGGCAGGATAAGCGCGGCTGCTAATTCCGCTAGGAAAATCTTCCGGTTCACCAAATCACTCATTAACATCCCACAAAAACCCCCTGACCCTAGAGAGACCCAAAATCATTGCGACAAGCATGCTGAATATTTCCACCAAAAAATGTAGCTTATTTCCCTCTCTTTTACCTCGTCACAGGGCAAAGCCATTCTTCTTGGTGCCAAGAGCTGCCCTCCGTTCACGTACTGCCCTCCAATGGAGTTTCCCCTGCTTGACGAGGCATTACTGATCACTTTAATGTCGAGAGTATCATCTGGCTCTCCGACTGAATAAGCCCCGCCGCTCCATCTCATGTTAGTCCCTGAAGTAATCCGGCCAGTGATCCTGAATGTTTTAAACGCCTACATCACTGCAGGAAAGGTGCCGCTGGTGTGGAAATGCGCCCAAGTCAGAGCTTTATTGAAGAAACCCAGTTTGGATCCTTCCATCATGGCCAATTACCGTCCGATCTACCTCCTTCCATGGTTGGGTAAGTTGCTTGAGAAGCATATCAATATGATCCTGGTTCACCATCTGGAGTCTAACAATCTACTCCATGACCCTCAAGCAGGTTTCCGCCCGAAGCTCGGGACGGAAGCAGCCCTCTTGGCTGTGACAGAGAGCGCTCGGAGGTATCTGGATCAAGGCGGCATTGCAGCAATCATCCTGCTGGATCTCAGTGCCGCCTTCGACCCGGTAGACCACAATATCCTGCTCTCCCGTCTAAAACATCTTGGAGTGACAGGACTGGATCCTCCCAGAGCCCCACCCTTTTTAATATTTATATGGAACGGAACCTTTGGCTGGGATAGTGCGCCCCTTTGTCATTGAAATTGTCACCTATGCAGATGATACCCAACTGGTGGTTGCCTTCAACCACCTTGAGGGATCATCTAGCACCCTGGTCAGCTGCCTAGGAGCAATAGCCGACTGGATGGGGCTCTCCCACCTAAAGCTAAACGGGGACAAGACAGAACTGATGTTCCTGGGTAAATCCCCGTCACCCAGAGCAGCTATAGACTGGCCGACATGTATGGGCACTATGCCAAAGCCTAAAGATCAGATCAAGAGTCTTGGAGTATGGCTGGATAGCACTCTCTGTCTCAACCATCAAGCTATCAAGCTCTCCGCCACCTGTTTCGACCTGATGAGGTTGTTGAGAAAAATTCTGCCTCTGCCCCCTTTTCAGGCCCGTAGGATTATGGTGCAAGCTCTGATCCTGTACGTCTAGACTACGGGAACGCCCTGTACCTGGGTGCACCGATGGCCACCATCAAAAAACTTCAGGTGACCCAGAATTGCGCGGCACGCTTGCTTTTGAAGCTGCCTCGGAGACACTCAGGGTCTGCTGCTTTGAAAAAACTCCACTGGCTGCCTATCCAGGCCAGGATTCGATTTAAAGCGATGTGTATAGCCCACAAAGCTATGTGGCATGCTGGCCCTGCTATGATCTGTTCTTTAGTGACCCCCTACCACCCTTCCATAAATCTGCGTTCTAGCACAGCTTTTCTTGCAGTCTCACGGAAAGTGCAACGAGCTAGATGGGGAGGTCGCTCCTTGTCTTGGAATGCTGTCTCCTTTTGGAACTCCCTGCCCCACACCATATGCAGCGTACCTGATCTACCAAAGTTTCGCAAACTTTTGAAAACCTTTCTTTTTCACTAACCTGCACAGCCTGACTGTCGTCCTTGCCCACCCGTCCTAAGCGCTACGAGGTCTCAGGGTATAAGTGCGCTTTATAAAACCAAATTTCATTTCATTCAGTCGCTAGGATCTTCGACATGGTTGCAGAGTCCTATTTAAATGGAACAGACCTAGATCTTGATCTGTTGCGAGGATGGAGTCAAAGAGCTATCTATTTTATTGCCAACAGCAATGCAGGGCTTATAGCAGAAAGACGTAAGACAGTACTGTTTAGAATAAGTCTAAAATAGGGGATTTCGTGAAAAAGGAAACAAGTGAGGAGTCCAAGGGACTTTTATTTGGAGATGGATTAGTTAAATCGATGGGGAAGGATGCCCAAACTTTCACAGCCCTCGATAAGGTGCATACCTCAATGAGAAGAGTTTTCAGGGCAGGAAATGTATATGGCAGGGCTGGAAGGTGGGGCCAGACTTTCGGCTGCACTTACTATAGAGGCCCATATTCACAAGGAGGAGGATACACCCAGAGTAGAAGTTGTGTCAGAGGCAACTCCTGTCTTGACAAAATGTTGATTTTCAGAGGTTAACTGTATAGAGAGTCATGATTTTATTAAAGACAAGTAGGTAAGCATTATTCCTCCCTCCCACCCTTGGAGGTGGTTGTGGTGAGAAAAGAAGATAGTATGAGCAAAGAAATCCTGTTTTAAAGTATATTTGGGAGTATTAACAAAAGTATGTGTATATGATGCTGTGTAGGAAATTGTTTTAAAATGTATTTTTGGGAAGTTTCAGAGTCTCAGTGAATTAAGTCTGGGAAAAGAGTTGGAAGAAGACAGTAAAAGATGTTATCAGAAGAGGAAGAGAAACAAAAGAGATAAGATTGGAACGCTGGGGATTTATGTACTCAGTGGATGTTCTATTGTTCTATGACTTCATGTTGTTCTATTTGCAGCTTTTAAGGGCTGCTCAGAAGTGGTACATTAAAGGTTATGCATAAAGCTAGCCTCCTTGTCTTTAATAAAATCACAGTTCTCTATACAGTTAATCTCTAAGAATCGATATTCTCTATTCACCTAACCTGTGAGAGCTGGCATTCCGGTTTCCTTGAGGATTGATTTGGGGAGAGGATGAGGTCTAATGGCTAGGGCGGTCGACCTCAAATCTGGGGAGCCATGTTCGTGTCTTGAAATCCCCTCTTCACCCGGGAAGGAGCCACACAAAATGTTTCATGTTGCGCAGAAGTACCCATTGGCACACACACACCGTGCTCGAGCTGCTAAAGTAGGGGGGAGGGTTACTGAAGCCCTGCAGGGAGCTAACATACAGTTGCAAAACAGAAGATGTCAACTAGTCACGTTTACCGTAGACGCAGAAGATGGTAAAGCTGCTAGAAGCAGGAGAAAAAGGTGCAGCACTTTACAGCTGCCAGAATCCAATACGGTTGCCTTCTATTGAGCTCTAATTCCTCATACAATTTTTTTTGCCTGTTTTGTACAATACTGAATTGTGTGCCGTCTGTAAAGGTGGGAAGGGTATACAGTGATGGAGTGAAGATATAGGCGAAAACTAAAAATGACTTTGACAAAACAGTACAAACAGAGCAGCTGGGATTCAAAGCGTTACCAGGAAACTATTCACCCATAAGGCAAGGGGTTAAGTGTGTTCACACAAAACCGTGGAAGCCTTTGAAACACATTGTCATATTCACAACATTTGCACAGTGGCTGCTACCGGGAGGTGCGAGGCTGAGTTGAAACCAGTACTTGGAAGTTACTGCCGGGGACGAGGCTCAAGTGACTCTTAACCCAGGTAACGGCGGCATTGTAAAGCAGGGTGGATGCACCGAAATAACTAATGTCAGTAAGCAAGCGCTGTGAAATCCAACACAAAAAGACCATGATTTGAGTTAGAAGAGAAAACGGTTTCCATGGTTACAGCTTATTCTGTAAAGATCATCTGTTGTTAAGATTTATTATTTTTATTTCTGCATAAGCCTTGCTTTTTTTCTTTTCATGCTAGTTCTGCTTTTTTGGGCATCTGTGACTATTTATTGTTTTGAAGTTTCGCTTTTTAAAACTGATTTTCGAAAAGGAAAAATGTGTGAGTGATGAAGTGATAAAAAAAAGGAAATGCTTTTTATCTTTTGAAACAAATAAGAGTAAAACAAAATTAAATCATAAAATAACGAATTATGTGTATGTGGATGTATATCTATATATATATATATATCTATATACATATATATATATATATATATATATATATATATATATATATATATATATATAATGTATTTAATATATATATATATATACACATACATATAATATATATTTACATATACATTTGCATATAAATGTGCCCAGACCAGAATTATTGAAACCTAAACAGAAAGGGAATATAGACAAGGGAACTTTTACATTAATAACTACTTTTTCATAGAATGCAGGACAGGTAAAAAAGATACTACGTAAAAATTGGAGTATCTTGCTCACAGATAGCATCATCAAAGATGATTTACCATCCAATCCCATGGTGACCTTTCGAAAAGCTAGGGCCTTAAAAGATCATTTGGTCCACAGTCATCACTCGACCAAACCTAATGCCCCATGTCAAATACCACTGAATGGTTTCTATCCCTGTGGCCGATGCAAAGCGTGTAAAATATAAGTAAAAGGACCCTCACATATACCATACCGGGTCTAAAATACCCCCAAAAAATCAATACATTTCTGACATGTACAACTCCATATGTGATATATTGTCTAGTGTGTCCTTGTGGACTACGATATATCGGAAGTACGATTGACCCTGTGAAGCTACGCATATTAGAGCATATGCGAGCGATTAATAACATCGATGAATCCTACCCTGTAGCTAGGCATTTTAACAAAATGCATGGGCACAATAGGGATTTATTGGCCTTTTTTTGTCTAGATAGCGTCCCAGTATACCCCAGACGGGGAGATCGTCTGCAGAAACTAAGACGGTTAGAGTCACGCTATATTATAGACCTACAAAGCAAGAGCCCTACAGGTTTGAATGCACATGAAGAATTGGCAGTTCATTTGGGTTGATAGACAACTGGTATATCGTTAGATATGTAACTGATTGATTGTGAATCATACTGCTCTTGAAAATGTTTAAGTAACCAACTTTTAATTTAAGTGATTGAACTGAGAAATAGATTTTTCTTTGGTTAGCATGTATATCTAAGGGAGTATGCCCATCCAGGGGCTGTATTATTCGTGCTTATTCAGGGCTAGATATTATGTTGATTAAATGTATAATTAACGCGTTGATATCAACGAAACACATTAATTTGATGGAAGACTATCATTTAAAGAATGTATTTTACTTCTTTCGTTGATGTATAGTGCATTGCACCTTACAAAATGGCGATAGTTTTAAAAACTTTATAGTCTTCTTTCTATTCCTATGAATGACATGCTATGACCAAATGAAATGTATTTAACAACAATGGCGGCGCGTTCTGACCACAATTGACGAAGGCTAAGTACCGAAACGCGTCTTGTCTGTGCTGGTTTGCCAATAAAGCTGTATTGGCATTAAAAATCCCCCCCTGCGAGTGCCTTTTTTGTTCTTGTTCAAGATTTGGACGGTGAAAGGACTGGGGAGCTGTGATTACGTTGGCAGGTACACCCCCGCTAAAGAAGCACCCGCTCGAGTGTGCAGCAGGCTGGTGGACCTTGGGAGCATGATATATATATATATATGCATACGTTTTATCAATGCAAGATCAAAATGTGATCATTCAGATTTTTTTTATCTCTTCTGCTAATTCATAAATCCAAATTGGACCTTTGTGATCATTTGGTTGTTGTGTAAGTGTGGACGAGCATCTGCAGGCAGAGTAAAAGAAAATGCATAATATTACTGCAACTATTAATACTACTAATTATTAGTATTGTTGTTGTTTTTATATTTATATATCAACAATGAGAGGGACTAAGGGCTTTTCAAAGGTCATTCATTGGGTAGGTCACCGGATGTGTTTCAATCTCTGCAACCGACACTGGGGATTCCCATGTGTCTTTTCTGCCGGAAATTGAATCTGTAGACTACAGTCCCGATTAGGGTTGGTCACACTTCAACAGGTACTATATTTAGAGTATTGTTTAGGTTGATTTATCCAGGCAAATATCACCAGACAACCATTCCTGTGTAGATAGAACTGTTTTTCTTAGGTCCTGACGAATCGCCACTAGACCATTTGACCATCAGGCGAAAAACAGGTTGCCCACATAAAATAGCGCCATACCCGAGCCATTACCTCTGGAGTGCACTTTCCTCTTTTTTAACCAGGTTGGAAGGCCTATTGATTAAAATATTCTTCAGTGACACTTCCTATCCTTTTTTCAACTCTCTGACACTTTCCTCATCTACACTCCTAGGCCCCTTACCCCCATAGCACCTAACGGTGATTTGGATTAAAAGATCTCCGCCAAAGAGCCCCTCTTAGGGAGTCTCTCAGGTATTGCAGCGCCGACCTGACGAGGAACACGCCCTACGATGAAGCATGACACACAGCCGGGTGTGTGAGGGCCCTAAATTCCAACAGGTGGAACCCCCATTCCCTGTGTGAGTGCAGACCACTCGAGCCTGGCTCCTCCCTTTCCCTTGCGATTAGGAAATGCATATCTCTTGCACTTCTCTTATTTTTTATGTTATCATGATTGGTAATATCTGTAGTAGTAGTATTGTGATTACGATTATTTGGATTATAATTAATTTTGCACACAGATTTGGAAGATATCCTCCCAAACGCCAGTGATGGTCTGGCAGGCTGCAAGCATATGTGAGCTATATGTATCTAAAGAGGCAAGGTGAGGAAGGCCTACATTTTTTGCCGAAACATCCTTCATAGAGTAGAATATATCCTGACCAAAGAGCAATAGGTTTACATTTTAGAATTTGTGGGTGGCAAGTGCTTTGTTTAAGATGACATTTAACTCATTAGATCAAATTGTGGCTATTGAATCCACTTCTGAGAGCACCTCAATACTAAATATTAGGCTGAGATTCCACAAATGGTTTGAAAGACCCGAACAACAGGGTGGAGTTCTATCATGAAGGCTGCGGGGAAGTGCATATGGAAACATACCTTAATTTGTAGATATTTTCACAACTGATCAGATGAAATTTTATACCTTGGACAGATTTCCGGAAATGCAAGAAAGCAGTTGCCTTATGTCAGTTGTCCAACAAGATAAACCTCCTGCTAAGCAGTGTGAGCAGAAAATGTATTGGTAATGATATACGGGTAAAGTGATTTAACCGAGATCTGAGTCTCAAGGAGATTTGTGGAAGCCAAAGAAACTTGCAAATGTTATACCAGCCTCTAACCAAGGTAAGCATGTTTTTTAAATTTAACCTGTTTGAAGAAATGGGGATGCTGGAATTTGGCCAAGAAACCACAACAGACTTGCTCCCGGGATCGATATTTAATTGCTGTATAAGAACGAGTCACCAGACCAGGACTCAGTGCCTAAAGGCAATGATAAGCTTTGAGTGGTTTCTCGTAAATCAACCAAATTTCAGGAGCAGAATTCTGAAAAAATAACTGAATACTTAATTTTGAAGGCTTGCTAATAAAACACTTCGATCTGAATTGTACACGGTGATTTCATTAATGATTTAACTCCCAGCTGTCCAACAACAGATTAAAGAATAATTTCTATACCATTTCTGTTTCATTCAAATTAGAGCAAAGAGCTGGATTTTCTCTTCTTAGTCATAATCAACAACGATACTTCTATTTGATTACTTGTTATTTACACAGTGGCAAGAATAAATAACTGCATTAATAAACAAATAGTTAAGTAACTAAATATATTTAAGAAATATAGACGGAGAAAGGAGATAAGGACTAAATGCATAAAACAGCTTTTGATATCAGCGTTGGCTCACGCTTTCCTAGCAGTAATTCTTCATTTCTTTGCTCCAGGTATCAAAAACTCATGTTGGTAAAAAGATGCAGCATAATTTGCATTTCACTTTTAGTTAGAGAACTGCAAATGTTGGGTGCATGTGTGTCTAACATAATCACTTCCACATTCACAAATGCTCCCCATGGAACCCAACCAATGTTCATTTCTGTAGTTCAAAAATGTCAAGCAATACGTGATCTGAAAGAAGTTATTCAATCTCATTAGTCTAAAATAGCCTATATTTATTAAAGTTCAGTGGGTCATGTTCAAAATTGTGCATACTGTAGGAATTCATTATCTTCAGCCCACAACGTCTTCCCACAAAAGATTACATTTATTTCCCACAATCTACTGTTCCAGAAGTTTCGTTTGATTTCTATGTTTTATAAAAAGGTTATTATGCAATCTAAAAAAAAGGGTAAACACATAAGTGCTGTGCGCTTACTATGTATGGATTAGGGACCTTAACAGGTAAGTAAACATATAAATAAATAAAACGAATTTTGTTGCACGCACTGCATCACCAAATGCGATGCAGTGCACTCAACGAAATTCGTTTTATGTATTTATATGTTTACTTACCTGTTAAGGTCCCTAATCCATACATTACTACCCCCCACCCTGCCCCTCCCCCTCCCCACATCACCGCCCGGCCGGTACTCCCACTACCGGCCGCGGCTGGACAAGAACTCCTTTCCCATTGCATTGCAATTGTACTCGCTTTAAAACAAAGAGACTGCAAGTCTGCTGAAGCGCTGAACCACTTCTTGCACTCATTAAACGACACAAGGCAACCTATAGCGTTTGCGGTCTCACGATTTCTGTTATGTATGTGGAGACTAAGGTCCAGAAATATGTTTTATGGTGGTCCTGCTCTTATTTTTGCTTGACTTTGCTTTATGTTCTGTATTTAAATTTGCTGCTAAACTGCACTGTTGCAATGATTTTATCAGCTTTACTATTTAGGTATTGCATCTTTTTGATTTTAACCATATAATATTTTATGATTTTTTTTAATGTACGTTTATGGCTTGTTGCCGAATAAAGACAGAGGGGCCGATTCACAGAACTAATCTGAGAAAAATTCCTACACTTACTACTTCCGGTATTCACAGAAGGCACTTACGACTTTCGGTATTCACAGAAGGCATTTAGGAGTACTAAAGTTAGGATTCCAAACTTTACTACTCCTAAACTGAGAAAAATCCTAACTTTACGACTTTCGATATTCACAAAAGGCATTTAGGAATCCTAACTTTAGTACTCCTAAATGCCTTCTGTGAATACCGAAAGTCGTAAGTGCAGCCGTGGGCCATGGAGGGTGTTACGGTGGGGCAGGGAGGCGGGGAGGGGCAGGGGCAGGGTGGAGAGGGCTAAAAACCGGCACATGGATAATTACAGGTAAGTAAACAATTTAATTAATAAAACGAATTTCGTAGCGCGCACTGCATCGCATTTTGCGATGCAGTGCGCGCTAGGAAATTCGTTTTATTATTTAAATTGTTTACTTACCTGTAATTATCCATGTGCCGGTTTTTAGCCCTCTCCACCCTGCCCCTCCCTCTCCCCGCCTCCCTGCCCCACCGTAACTCCCTCCACGGCCCGCGGCTGCGTAAGTGCCTTCGGTGAATACCAGAAGTAGTACATTTTGGATTTTGTGTCAGATTAGTTCTGTGAATCGGCCCCCTTATGATTGATTGATTGATTGATTGATTGGAACACCTTTTCCCTTCTGCCACTTGGCCAATTAAAAGCAACGTGACCAACCCTCAGTTGATCAACACATTTAAGAAGCGTGTGAGTGGGATTCTAGCAATAACTAAATTGAATTCGTTACTAGTTAGGTTTCTTATGCCCTCCTGATGTCCCCAGCAAGACTTCCCATTATTAAGCTTGATCTGATCATGTGGCCTATTGCTTCAAGGGAATACTTTGTTAGGTGTCTAGCTAGTCACTCTGATGGATAGAATGAATGTTCTTAGCTTTGCTTTTTAGAGACTGAATTTTGTGTGCAAGTTCGGTTAGTTTTAATTCTTTGACATTGTTGCCTGTGGGCAGGGGGGTTGGCAGAATAATTGTTTTTGGTGAGTAATGCATAATGATCCACCAGAGGGTCAGATGAGGACTAGGCAGATTCTCTATGTGTGTGATGTATAAATAGGTGATGCCATTTGCTGTTCTCAGTGAGGGGTGCGTGGATTGCCAGGGTGACACAGTCTGCACCCTGAGTTACTGCGTTAAAGAAGGGTCCTTAAGTGGGTGGGTGTGCATTTGTGTGAAGTGCCTGCCAATCTCCTCTGTGCTTGTTTTATTTATTAAAGACTTAGTAAGAAAGAGTTTGGTTGTTCAGGTCTTTTCTAAGAGAGAAAGAGAGCCAGGGCATAGATTGCTTTTGCTGTTCACTCTAAGTGGGAGAGATTGGCAGTTGTTTTTATTTGCAGAGAGCCTGCCTGTTCTTGTTTTTGAGGGTTGTACTGTGAATGTGATGCGTTCTTAATCTGTATTCCAATGTAGTGTGGGGTTCGGCTCCACTCCTTCTACTGTCTAGTTTGTTACAGTCTGGAAACACACTTCGGCTAACGTCCAGCTTTGTGGGATTCCTTTTCGGATGGAAAAACCTAATTGCTCCATCGTTAGATTTAGAGCAGCCTTTATCATGACATGGGGCACCTCCAAGGGAGAAGCAAGGATGATTGGGCCTGATGCAAGCAGTGGATCTGCCCCCTTCTCCCTAGTGTTAAATGGGGTGAAATAGATCCCTCATTCCCATGAGGCCCGGTGACACTGTACCTGCTGCACATTTGGTACTTAAGCTCATGACTGCCTCACTGTGTGAAATCTCTCTCTGAGCTTCATTCATTAGATTGACATGCGAGTTGTAATGCTGCAAATTTGCGTAATGCAGGAGCACTTTAAGAATCAGGGACACACTCTCACTTTCAATTTTAAGGTGTCCTTTAAGCCTGTTTGTTCCCCAAAGATAAGCATTCACTTTCAAAAGCATTCCTTGTTCTGTTGTTAATCAGGAAATCACTATCCCTTTCCGTTCAAATATTGATTATAGCAATTTGTTCAAACTATTGCACCATATGTTTCCCTCTCTACTGTAAGTCTAACAATCCTGCACAGTAGCGGCTCCTTGAGGGAGTGGTGCGGGGATATGGGGGGATATGGGGGGCGGGCGGGGGAGGGGCAGCGTGGGGGTAGTAAACTCCAGCAAACAGCCGAATGGAGTTAAGTAAAAAAAACGAATTACATTGCCCCCGCTGCATTGCCGATTGGCTTTGCAGCTCACAGTGTAATTTGTTTTATTTATTTATTTACTTATCTCTGTTCGGCCATATGCCAGAGTTTACTACCCCCCACTCTGCCCCTCCCCCATCCGCCCCACCTCTGGCTCCTCTACGATCTGGAGTCTTTTCCATGGGCCAGATTTCCACTTTTTAGACACTTAAGATGCTCTCCATATAGGACCAGAGCTATCTCTATCCTAGAAGCACTCTCTTCTAGGGGCATGATGAGATCACGCCCTACCTAGAACTGCACGCTGGGGTTTTAGCTGACAGCTAACACACAGTAATCCTCTACCAAGGCTGCCTCTTCTCTATGCCACTGTGAAGGGTAAACTTCATTAACTCCCTATTCACCTGGTCTCCTTCTAATATTGCACAGTAACTTCCCAAAAAGGCTGCTTCCACTTTGTATTATGCGGTGACACCCCCTTGGTTTCCCTGTTGAGCTATGATTCTCATGCTGTTACTTAGGCTCCATTCTCTTCTACATGAACCGGGCTGCTGAATACCACAGTGAGGGTTCTTGTTTCACCATGAGTTAGTAAATCCACCAACGAACAGATATTAGTGCCTTATAATCTCTCGAGACTTTCTCTTTCATTCTCGCTCTCTATGTCTCACCTGAGTTTTCACTCGCTCTCAAGAATCACTCTCAAGGCTCCATCTTGGTGTATGGAGTCAATCCAGAATTCTTTTTCGGACCAGCAACATCCATCAGCGCATAGGAACTCTGGTTCGGAGTGCTAGTGGGAAATCGAGTTTACCATTTACTAACTGAATCCAGATGGAGGATATGAATTTTTGAAATTGATAATATCCTAGTTACCCGGAGTCAACATCAAGTTAGACAGCAGTGGAGAGTAGTTTTTCACAGATGTTTAACGAAGGGATGTGGCCTAGTGGCTATACTGCACACTTTGGAACCAAAAATTCTGTTTATCATCTGATACACTCACAGGTAAAAGCGATTGGTTTAATAACCTGTAAAAATATCAAGTATTTCTAAAGCTCGCATGCATCTTGGCACTGCCTCATAGATCTTTATTCTTAATATTCTCAACAGTACCTATTTTATCAACCTTTAGCCCAGACAGCCACCAGAGGTGTGTGGCATTCCAAGGAAATCCCTTTTTAGGTTTCACCTGCGAAATCTATTGTATTTAATATAAATCTTAAAGAGCCTTATATCCCGCCACCTTGCTTTCCTTGCTTTTAATTGGTTCCAGCGCTTGCCACTTACATTTACTCCGTTTCTATTGGTTGCAGCATACTATTTCCGGTTGTTCCTCGTGTGCTTCTTTTATCAGTTTCCTGGCCTGAAGTAGTGTTTCCATCCGCTTTTGTGGAACTCTTTTTTTAAGGTTTTACCGGGACAGCGCTTCCACTGTGCTTGTTTTATATTTAAAGGGCTGGAATTTCTTTTTAACTCCTTAACTGCGGCGCAAATTCCGCCGCAGTGCCGGAGTTCTACTGAGTGGGTGGAGCCCCGTCGGCCAACGTATGTGCACATCACTACGGAGGTAGTGCTCGCGACGGCCGTTGGCCGACGCGCGCACCCAAGGGATTAATCCTAGCTGTTTGTTTCATTTGCCTTTATTTTCCCCAGCTCACATCTCAACCCCTCCCCCTGTAAATGCCTGTAGTGTGAACAAATTACAGGACCACTGTTATAATCAGTTAACAGCTATCAACAGTGTCTGCAATTAGGTGTGTGAATTACCAATAGGATGCAAGCTTTCAAGTGAATAATCCGGTATTCCAACTGTCTGCCACACTCAGCTATTTGCAGAGTATGTCAATACCATGCGTGCAGACACACGCTGGATTCCTTCCATAATGGCTGCCAAAATCTCTGCCGTGTTGGAGCTTACTCTCTAGACTCTAGGAGATTGACGTGTGTTCCCTTAGATGCTGCACAGCTTCAGGAACGCGTCTTCCACAGCGCTTCCAAGCAGCGTGTGTTCACCACAGAACGAGCACCTGCTGCGAGTCAAAGAAACGAATTGCCACTAATTTGATGTCTCTTTTAACTGCCTGTCTTTACCACTAACGTGTGCCAATCACTGCATCTTTGCACAAATATTTATATATAAAATGTACTTAAAAGTTCCTAGACGTTTACTTGCAATGGGACAAGAATTGTGCACAGGAGTCCTGATCCCACTCTAACTTATTTTGCCGTTTTGCTGCTAAAGAGCAATATTTTGGCATCTCTTCAAAGGCTTGGAGTATGCACTTTGTAACATTACTGTTAGCTGTGCTTTTGTGCCCTCGGGATGCTTTCTGTGTTTCTTTCTAAAAGTTGCGCACATTGGCGTTTTAGTGCATTTGGCTACATCTCTGGCGCTGTTTGCAATTTCTGCTTCTCCTGGTGTGTGGGGAATTAAATGCTACTTTTGAAGAAGCTCAGTTGCTGGTTGTTGATGTGCTTTGTACAGTGGAATGTGACCTAATACGGGACTGGCTTTTAATGTTCCTAAAAAGGGTAACCGTAGTTCTGTTTGAAGCGTCCGTGGCTACCAGTTCTGTTATTTCATGACCTAAGCATGTATTTGTCACCCGTATATAAACACTTGGGAGTGGTTACCAGTCAGGCAAATTGTTACTCATTCACGCTGTGGAGCAGCGCTCTCGCCTGTATTGTATTCTGCCCTTTGCCTGTGTGATCATGTACTCAGCCAGAATGCGGTTCTAACTGGCCGGTCTAGGCATTTGTCCCCGCTGTGCTTGCTGCTGCTGACCTTTCAAAAGGAGCTCTCATTCTATGAGCTACCTGGGTGATCATGCCCTGCACATACAGTCTTTCAGGGCTCTAAAATGCAGCCAGAAACGTCCGATTTTGGCACTGTGTATTGGACGCAGCTCGGCCGGTGACGGGTGTTTCCTTATCTTCATTTGACCAAAAGATCCTGTTTTTCCCATTGGATATACGTTTACATTAGAGTGTAAATATATAAATCTGTATTTGGGGGCACGGTGATCTCCTCACATGTGTGCAGTGTGTTCATGCACCATACAAAAGTCAAACTGCTTGTCTCTTAATGCATTGCAAACTTTGCAAGCGTTGCAAACGTCTAGTTGATCAATTGGGCTAATGAATACAAAAGTGCAGTTAAATTAAACCAGACGCCGGTTCTAATCATACCTTCTGATACTAAATGTGCAGCTTCAGTTTTTGGAACTATCACTTCTAATAGATGCCTCTCAATGCAGCACAAAAGGCAATAGCAGGGTCAATAGTCACGATAGTGAAGCCTATTAACTTTGCCAATGCTTGTTACAACTAGTTGCTTCAAGTTGAGAATATAAAAACGTGTAATAAGTTTGCTGCCTCGCCCTCTCTTTTAAATGTTCACATTCTGTACCACGCCTCATGTTTGAGAAGCTCATTCCACAATAAATGTTGGGTGTAAACCCCCTCACTGCACGTGCGAGTTAGGGTCAGTCAATTTCACGTGCCTAGAAATGCTTGATTAACCGTGTCACTGTGAAGCAATGCGCCCTCCGGTTGTTAAAGAGTGCCGGTGCTTCTGACTTTGCGATGGGTTCTGGGGGATTTAAAGTGCCACCGAGGTGCTGCTGTGATTCTGTCGTCCTGTGCGTTTCTAATCATTAATAATTCATGTTATGATGGCTTTAGGCGCATTTCATGCTGCAGTTGAAGGTTTGTGTGTCATGTTTTCCTCAACAGAGGCAGCGAATGGATTCAGAAGGGACATAATTGTATTTTGTTCCCTGTTGGGATACAGCATGCCGTATGGTCTGTAAAGCAATAAAGGCTCCAAATGAAATATTAGGGAGGCAGGGTGTGTTAAGCGGATCATCGGCGTGTGTTAGGAGGTCTAATGTGTGAAGGCCCCTGGTGTACTTTCTGCAGCTGCCCTGGCACGCCTGGCAGCAACCACATTTCAGTGGTCATGATCATATATAAATTCTGAAAAGTTTGGACCTCAAAAGCCCTACTGCGGAATGACAAAGCATTTTTCCCTGGCACTACTCCATGTCCTTGGTGGCAACATAAGGCAATGTTTGGCGCAATCTCCTTTTACCACTGTCTCTAGAGGCTGTGATATGTAACTACAGTGTTTGTGCATATTGTTTGCTTGGCATTTTGTTGCCCTGAGGTGTTATGGTCTTTTATGTGCTTCTGTGTTTTTTGCGCTGCAATACTGACGTTGTCCTGTACTGCGATTGATGTCCTGGATTCTGTTACGATTTTTGTGTGTTTCCTGTTACATTTTAATTGTGTTGTTATGTTGCTTTGAGTATGCTATTGTGTTTTATTCTCTTATTTACTTTAGAGATGTGAACAAACGATGCTACATTTCCAGCCAAAAGTAGCAGATGCCACTAAAGTTCATGTGACAAGCAGCCTGTTTGAACTGTATAAGGTGGTAGAATAGCGCTGCTCCAACCCTTCAACTCTTTAGGACGCAATTCAGCACAAAAGTGCAGCAGAGAGCGTGTCTTGAATTAGCACTTGTGTTAACTTTGTGTGGCATGGCCCATAGCTATTTGAAGTAAAATCCACTTGATTGCAAAGCAAACCTTTTTGTGTAAGACAC
Organism: Lissotriton helveticus; assembly: GCF_964261635.1. Lineage (NCBI taxonomy): Eukaryota > Metazoa > Chordata > Amphibia > Caudata > Salamandridae > Lissotriton > Lissotriton helveticus. Next base: position 2,063,718,327 of record NC_136063.1, read on the forward strand.
ACTATCAGCAAAAAAATTGAAGACAACTTATTTTCAAAGCAATAATAAATATTTTATAGATTGCCCTGTTTTTTGAAATAGTGCTAACTCAATGTTGCTCCTGCATTTATCAGGCGCCGCCGGCAGAGGCAAGAGCGGCGGGTCGGGTTGGGGGGAAGGCGACAGACAACGGGATAGGTAAAATTAAATTAAAAAAAAATAAAACCACATACCTTTCGCTTGCCGCATCACTGAGTTGGCTATGCTACGAGCACAAGGTAAGCTTTCAAAGTAATCAGAGTAATCCGTGAAATCATTCCTTGTGCCCAGACTGTCCAATACAAAGATGTAGGGAAGGTGGGTAACTTTACCCTACTTGAAGGTGAATTAAGTTTCATGATTAATCCAAACTTGACCTGAGACAAAGTTTAGTGTCACTGGCCCCAGTACCATGCAGACAGATGCCACTTCCTGGAAGCTGAAATTTTGCGCTGCTAATAATTGGCTATTGAAGGGTAAGGATTTCTCCCCAGTGCCCCTTAAGGTTTCCCATATCTGTGGGTAGAAATGGAGAAACCCTTCCAATAGTCACCACTCAACAGTTGTGTACTAAAAGTGGTGCCCTATTAGAGTGGGTCTTACAGCAGGGAATGAATGGTAAGTGACAGTAAAAAATGCTTGAGTTCTTACAGCCCTGGGCAGCTCTGGGAATGTTTTTCCACTGCCACTTCTTTCATTCCCTTTTAATTTTAAATTTCACCATTTTTCTTCCTTGCCAGGCTGATGAAGGTTACAAACAACTTCACGCACCCCTAAGTTTGTACCTATCAGTTGCTGAAAGTGTTACTATTGCTCTGACATGCAAATCCATGTGCACAATTACACACAGACTGTGGGAATTGCTTAACAGCTGTGCCATCCCTTCAGCACAAGTGGAAATAGTAGATGTTGCTACAGTCTTCGCGGACTACCACTGAAGTGATCTTTCTTTTCGATTCACGCCAACTTAGTTGGTCACATAACACAGAGAAAGGGGCAAACAGACTGAATGCCCACATGTAATAACCAATCTACTTTGTATCATTATTATTATTATTAACAACTTGTAATGCGCAAAGCTACCCCGAGGGGTTTAATGGCGCATGACTTTCACAGATAACTGTGTAACCAAATAGAGTCAGGGTAGCCACGTTTTCAGCATCTTACGGAAGGTGAGCAATGAATGACAGTTTCTTAAGTCAGCCGGTAATGAGTTCCAAAGCTTGGCACCCAGATAGGCAAAGGAGTGGCCCTTCATATGAGTTAATTGAAACCTGGGGACACCGATCAAGGCCTGGGTCGAGTTAAGGTATTAAGTACGCTAACTGCATGTAGATTAATTATTCTCCTTATATACCAATGCTTACTGTGACATCAAGATAGCTCAGGCAGTTAAGTGCTCACTGCTGACAAAAGCGATGTTCCGGAGGACAGGAGTATGTATATCTACAAGACAGAACCATCCTTCCAATGTCACTAATTTGAGTGACACACATATATATATATAATGATCGTGGTCTGCAAATCATTTTACATGGTTTGTATTGTGATTATCATTATAATGGCTTTGAATAACTATACAATAAAGAATGATTTAATTTGATTACCATAAATTGGATATTAGAAACATCTGTTATTTGCAGTGCTTAGAAGCAGTATTAGTGTTATATAAAGCGCTTTATAAGGAAGCAAATATTTCAGTTATTAACACTAGATATAGGGACACTGTTTCAACTGATGATCGAACGCCTGGAAACTAAGGGGCAGATGTACAGCCATTTCATTTTGAGAGTCGCTAATTGAGATTTGTTGCGACTTGCATTACAGACTCGCAAAATAGAATGTACTGAAGTGTCTCTGACACATTTAGCGATGCAAACGACCCACTTCATCAATATTCATGAGGCAGGTCGCAATTTGTGACCCATTGAGAATGGCCTGCACTCACAGGGATGGTGGCCTGCTGGGGTCAGCAAACCAGCATGTCTGTGATTGCTTTTTAAATAAAGCATTTATTTTTCCCGAAATGTAGCCCATTTTCCTTAAAGGAAGACGGTATGCTTTTTAAAAAAAAAGAAAAAGAAAAGTTTCCTTTCCATTCTTAAGAGTAGGCAGCCTGCTCCAGGGTCGGATTGGGATCGCAATTTGGCCCGGGCACTGACGAAAAAAGTGGCCCTCATTTCCGGGGCGTGGCCCACATTCACGGGCGTGGCCCACATTTGTGGGCGTGCCCTTTCATGAAACAACAAAAAGGAATGTAAGTGGGAGGATACTGTTCTTGGGAAGGACACAGGGCCAAGGTAACAATGTCCTACAAGCTGAGCACTGAAAAACAGCCAGGCCCCTTTCTATTACCAAATGATTCCCAGCCCTCCAGCGCAGGAGCACCTGAAAACAGCGAGGCCCCTTTTTCTTAAAAAATTATTACCCAGCCCTCCAGCGCAGGAGCACCTGAAAACAGCGAGGCCCCTTTCTCTTAAAAAATTAACCCCCTGCCCTCCAGCACAGGGGCACCTGAAAACAGCGAGGCCCCTTTCTCTTAAAAAATGATTCCCCAGCCCTCCAGCACAGGAGCACCTGGCAGGAGAGGGGCTAAAGCAAAAACACAGTTTCTGGGCCATCCATGGGGGTGGGGGGAGGCTAAGGTGAAGATGGTGCAGGTTCCCCACATCACCTGTCCCCCATAGTGAGACCCATTATTCCTCGCCTACTATGCCCTGAATGAGAAGGGCTGTGGGCGAGGACTAATGCAAGCACTGTTTCTGGGCTGTGTGGGCCTCAGGGGGGCTGAGGTGAAAATGGCTCATAGGCCTGTGCAACACCTGGCCCCCTGGGAGGCCGAATCTGGCACACAATCACCCCTCCCCTGCCCACCATCAGCATGATTGCTTGGCAAGGCAGGGGGTCAAGGAGAGGCCACAGCTGATCATCGCTGAACGGCCGGCCGAACAGCGAAGCTGCTTTCCTCTCCCTGTCAGTGCTCTCTGTGGACTGGTAAAGGGGGTAAAAAACGGCCAACAGAGTGCCCTGAGACACCGGCCCTTCGGCCCATGCCGGAGTGCCCGCAGTGCAAATCCGCTCCTGGCCTGCTCTCAAAAAATGTTGGTACCCACATCCACAAAGGGGAAGGGGTCCCTGGGAACCCTTTCCCCTTTGCGAATAGGTTACCACCTCCTTCACGGAGCCAGTGAAGTATGAATGGTTTGCAAACACATTTCGGTGGCAAAACATTCATACATGCCTCTGCAACTTGCTCTTAAGACGGGACGCGCTTGGCATGCCCCTTCCTAATAACAATCCTATTTTGCGAGTCGGTAATAGGCAAATAGGGTCAGTACATGCCAAATGCTGCTTTAGCGGTCGCAAATGGCCCAATTCTCTGTTAACGACCGATAAAAACGGTCGTACATCTGGCCCTAAATGCTGTACGGAATACTCCTCTGCAGACTTGGATAGCTGACTGCAACCGTAACCTCTTCTGAAGGTCACAACTCAGAGCGCTGGTCACTACACCGCCAGATGTTCTGGCATTAGTAAAATATGCCGGCTGAAAGGGTGGGAACAGGGAGAAGGAGTAGTTTCTGGTTTTCTTTATTCTTTAGTTCTCTTTTGCTTTCTCTGTCTATGTATTTTAATGGACATTTCAGATTCATTTTGCGGCCTACATTTGGTATCTGTTTTAAATATTTTTAGAATCGAATACGATTCTTACTTACATCGTTAGGTGATGAGAAAAATGAAATGCAATTTTTTACACACTACCGTGTTATGTGACAGAGAAATGGCAGGCAGGGCCTTTTGGAGAGACTGTGCTTGCTCCAAGGTTCTGCGGACTGCTCACTGCCGACCCTTGGAAAGGGTCAGCCGCGGTCTCAGCAGTCTCAGCAGTCTCAGCAGCAGCGAGCATGTACTGCTGGGATGAAAGCTCCTGTCGGAATCAGCTTCCTCTCGCGCATCAGCCGCGCGCCGGGGCCGGAGGGCGCCCAAGACTTTCAAAGGATCGGATGGCGACCCCGAGCAGACGACAGGAGACTCGCGGGAGTTTGGAGGATGGATCGAAAAGGAGCCGGGCCCTCGGGGGATATCAGTCCAGCACGTACACTCTTCAGCGCCGAGAAGGCACCTTACTGCCTCCTCTTGCTACAATAACAGCTCAGGCACGCCCACATTCATCTGCAGAGCTCAGATTGTGGGGGCGGGTGTGCAATGAACTGTGCGGGACGCACGTTTTTCGGCCTAACAATCCCATCCTTTAATAAGCATGGACGATGCTTCTAGACCGCACAGAATTTTGGAAAAAATCGGAATAGGCATGTCGTGCCAGCTGCCCTTTGCTGCATGAAAGGAAGGCGGTACTCATTTTGAGTGCCTTTGTGGAGAGATTCGCGTGCCCTCAAAGGGATGTATGTGATAGTTTCTGACTCCTGTCCCTAGACATTCATCACAGCATGGTACAGGAAACTAGGGCAGGTCGCTGCTGAAGCCATGCTTTCTGTACAGTACAATGGAAAGTATTGGTACCCACAGTGGATGCAACATATGGCCACACGTTGGCACATACTGTTGCGTAGAAGTTGTATTCTACATATTTTCATGCTAAGTAATTGGCATATAGTGCCACCATACTCACACATTTGCATAGGATCACAACTGCAGCTGGCATACGTGACCATTGCTCTGCGGAATTTGCAGAGAGGCCAAGGACTGGATGGCCACATATTCTGAACACCTTTATTCACACTGACAAGCGCTGAGAGAAATTCGCACCGCACTGCCTTCAGTCACAACTCATCTGTGCCCCTTTATAAACACTTGGATGCGACAACATTTTTATTATGCACTAGACAAGAGAAATATGCTGCCTGAAAAAGAAACACAACATCCTGGAAAAAGCAAACACTCATAGAGAACGCAAACTTAAAACATGTTAAATGGATTTCACAGGAAGGGCATGGATTACTTTAACGTTTTTACACTCGTTAATAAATCGATTAGTGTTTTTTCATGAACAATTAACCTCTTCAGCGCGACCGCGTTTCCCCCTCCGGTGCTGGGCGGTAATAGAAACGGGCGTGGTCATGACGGAACGGTTCCGTCATGAGCACAGCTCAACCGTAGCTCATGACGGAACCGTTCCGTCATGAGCATGGAAAGGGTAGGACATGAATTCGGTGGTCCAGAAATAACCTGTTTCAATGTCTTCTTTAAATAAATACTGGTTCTGGGACCCAGCCCACTTAAAGTCCTGAGCACATGCATAATGAAAGGAGGACAGGGGGAGGGGCAGCCACGGCCCGTGGAGGGAGTTTCGGTGGGGCGGAGAGGCGGGGCGGGGGAGGGGCAGGATGGGGGGTGCTAAAAACCGGAGTATGGATAATTGAAGGTAAGTAAACAATTTAATAAATAAAACGAATTTCGTAGCGCGCCCTGCATCACATTTTGCGATGCAGGACGCGCTACGAAATTCGTTTTATTAATAAATTGTTTACTTACCTTCAATTATCCATACTCCGGTTTTTAGAAGCCCCCACCCCGCCTCTCTACCCCACCTAAACTCCCTCCACGGGCCGCGGCTGGGGAGGGGCGCATTTGTGGCCCCCCAGACCTTTACATGCGCCTTCCTGGTGAATAGCAGCACAGGTCTCCTGTTTTCTTGACTGAGTACTAACTCAGAAAGTGGTTAAACAGGCAAGATGATAAGTGTAAGGCAAGAAGCAAACTTATTTTAGGAACACATAAATTTTTTGTAAATTTCAAAGTTTTTTATAAATTTTTTATAAACAAGTACATTAGCATTTCTGTTACGAGGTTCTAGCCAAACATGGCTTGTGTTACAGTAACACATTGTGCAACAAACACCTAAAGTTTGACAAACGCTTCGAATTTCATAAGTGTATTTCATTAACTTGCAGAAACGTTTCCCCTGGGTACATAAGATTATATATTCACCACAAGTAATCGTTTTCAAACATTAAGTTAGAAGCATTTAAGCCTTCCCTGGCTCTGCCAACAAGGCCATTAGTGACCCAAGAGGCAAGCCCTTTGTCAGGTGCACCCTCTGGGTGGCCTAGCTTGTTATTGTACTTAGACCAGCATTATAGTTTATTACATCAAACACAAGAGAAGGTTTTGTACAGCACACACCCTGAGCTCCTGCATTTCAAGGCGCGCTCATATGTGATAATGAAGAAAAAGTAGGAAAAGCAAAATAAAATAATTGTCCATTATCACACAAAAGTGGGGAAACCATTATTGATCCCAGCTTTTCTGGTTACACATTGTGCAATTCATCCACTTGATGAGTATCTCTTTCCCTCTCATGTTTTTTTTTTATCAAAAGTTAATGCTTTGTTTTTAATTCTTGGAACAAGATGTAAAGAGGATGGCTGGCAGACAAAAGCCACATGAAGGCTTGGTTCATTTTGGACTTGAGGCTCCAAGAGAACTTCGAGCCCAGTCACAGCCAGGCATCTGGCTCGAGCTTGGCCAGAAACCTCTATGGGTAGCCGACCTCTATCACACATGGACAATTAAGAGAACAAAGGCATAGGAAGGATGATTTGACCTTCAAAAAAATCCTCAACTCACTGTCCACACCATGTATATGCTTTGTGTCCCCTATGCCCAACTTACACTGCCCGAACCTCACCCTGCCGGCATCAATGCGGCCCTCAGTCAGGCCATAGACCATACTTTTAGATCACTGGAAAAATGTTTACAAATATGTATTAATTCATAATAATTTCCACTTTTTAATTTTCAAAGCATGAACTTGTACTTGTATGTTAAAATTCTCACAGTTATTATACCCAAATAGTTTAATATTAAGTGTAATTAACGTTTGCTCCAATGGGTGTAGAGTGGTATTCCCGAGCAGGAATGGCAATTGAATACTGGAGCGCTCACAAAGTAATATGTTTGTGGATATTAACCTCTTGGATGCTATGGGAATTCCCCTGCTGTGCTGGGATTTCGTGATCCTCATTGGTTTATGACGAGCTGGGCTCGTCATGAGCGTGCGAGGAGGCTACTGCATGACGAGCCCAGCTCGTCATGAGCGTGGAAGGGGTTAAAAAACGTTACCATGGCATAGTCCCACCATGGATATGGTTAGAACTTTACATCTGTCAGGGGCAGGAGCAAATCACTATCCACAATGTCTTTGTGGAGGGAATATCAGCAAAATTAGTTGGGTGGGGGTGTATGAAAGGGGGTTTCTCCAGGGATAAATATATTTCCTGAATTTGGTAAAAAAAAAGATGGCATAAGCAAATTCAATGTGGGTAAGCATTTGCCATGTACAATTATGTATGTGCAGCTGCTTACAGTAGAGAGTACTCTCATAGCTTTCCAGGAGTGAAACAGAATAATTACTTAATGGGCTCTTACTATTTAGTGTAGCAGGTGAATCACACACCACATTTACTCTATACTTCTTATCACCTACCTCTGCATAGCTGCAGCGTGCACGCCAATGCATATTTGTCACCTCCTCAACATGTGGAAGGAGATGAGGTCTATTATGGGAGGAGTGCTGGTTAAATAAGAGAAGAGAGATGGTGTAGTTTGGGAGAAGATATAGTTCAGTATGTGAAGAGCTGTAATCTTAGAGGAGGTGGTGTAGTATGTGAGGATCTGTGGCCTAGGATGGGATGCAGTGGTCTAGTATTGAAGGAGAGGGGGTTTATTACGGAAGGAAAGATGGTGTAGCATGTGAGGAGAGGTAGTCTGAAATGGGATGGGCGGTGATCTAGTCTACGAGCAGGGGTGGTTTAGTATGGTGAAGAGGTGGTATATTGGGGAGGTGTGATATAGTATGGGAGAAGATGTCGTTTAACAGTGAGATGATGTTGTCTAGTACTGAATAAGATGTTATCTAGTATGTGAGGCGTGGTGTTCTAGTATGTGGAAATGGTGGTCTAGAACAGGAGGAGGGATGAAAAGGTGATGTGAGGAGATATGGTCTAGTGCGGAAGGAGAAGTGGTCTATTATGGGAGTAGAGCTTGTCTATAATGGGGAGAGAAGTGGTCAAGAATAGGAGAGATGGTTTAGTATAGGGGCAAACGTAGGTTAGTTTGAGAGGAGATGCGATCTAGTATGAGAGGTGAGGTGGTCTAGGTTGTACGGGAGCAGAGACGGCCTAGCATGGGAGTAGATGAGGTATAGTATTGGGGAGAGGAGGTGTGTTTTTAGTATGGAAACATAGGTGGCCTAGTAAGGGATGAAGTGTTGTCTAGTATGTAGACGTGGTCTAATATAGGAGGAAAGGCGTACTAGCATGGAAGGAGAGTTTCTCTGCAGTCATCCATTGGAAAAAATTCTGAAAAAGAAGCAGAGACCAGTGATCTAATATCAATTGACACTTACCAAAAGCCTCATTATTGTGTACCTTCAACTGCAAATTTTATATTCGGCTTTATTAGAATAAGTTTAAATCCATGATATAAAACTCAAACTGTACAGAGTACTGTCAACATTAAGGGCATGATTACGATGTCGGGTGGACCGTTGCGGTCTAAGGACCAACTGACCTCTGATCGGCGGTCCCAACACCACAATGTCGCTGTGTGGCCGTAAACCGGCAGTAGCACAAGCTCCCATAGAGAAATGGGAGCCTGTGTAAATCCCTGCACTATGTGGCAGGCTTTGTGGTGGAGGGATTTACAGGGGGGTCACTATAGGTGCACCCCAAACTCCCATCCAGGGGGGGCTGTGGATAGGGGCCCTGCTAGGGTCCCCCAAAGGAACTTTCTGACAGCAAATTCATGTCGGAAAGGCCGACATGGGTCTGCTTTCGGAAAGTGCCATCATAATCCTGAAGGCAGAAAAGCCTTCTTCATGGGATTATGCGGCCCTTCCGAATGGCCAACAGCTCCTCGAGCTTGTTGGAAGTTCCCTCCGCCGTAATTGAAACACGACAGCTGGAAGTCAAACCAGGGATGTTGGTTGGAAAGCCTCCGACTGCTGCCGACCAACATCCTAATTAGCCCCTAAGTGTTTTCCTAATCTTCATATTTTGGTGTTTGTATTCTAGTCTCTACTGGATCCCAATACAAAACATTTCTGTGTGTGGTACAGCATTTATGATTGCTGCAGTAAAGATCTTCCCTCCAGACTGTATTCAACCACATTTCTCTACTACGCACAAATGTATTCAAACAAAATTTATATTATATTGTTGCCCTACATAAATCACAACCATCTGTCCATTCCCACCATTCGCAGTAACGGATAACAGTCCTTACATAACAGAACTGAACTGTACCCATAACAATTCTCCTTACAAGCTTCTGATTATAGCGCTAGCAAACAGGTCAGCATAAGCCATTTTTCATTTGGACTACTTTTAATCACCAAAGCCTAGTTGAAATTCCTTTTAACCCCATCTTAAGGCC